>NC_084835.1:124877647-125477647 GCF_033115175.1 Lepus europaeus
ATTATCCCACAACGCCAAGATCCTGTGCTGACAGCTGCCTGAGCTCTTTAGCAGGCTGTGGGCCCAGAAGCAGGGCTGCAGAACCAAGAACGAAGCCAGCTGCCTGCAGATGCTGGACCTGCCGGGCCCCCTCTGAGGGCCTGAGATGCCCAGGAGGCCTGGGTTCTGGTGGAAGGTGGAAGCAGCAACTACACTGCTGAGGTAGGAAGATGGTGATGAAGGCAGGGGAGGACCGGCACCCCTTATCTCTCTCCCAACTAAAACCTTCCTGCAAACCTAAATTCTAAAGCTAAGAAAGACGACTAACAAAGTCAGCAATCAAACCTTTCCACCACAAAGAAATCAAAGGACAGATGGGGATGGGTGAGAAGGCGCTGGGGAGGAATCTTCACACACTCGTCTCAAAGACAAACCAGGGCGCTATTGCTCCCGCCCTTTACTCCCAAGTTGGAGCAAGGGCACCTACACGCAGGTGCTCAAGGGGGTTGGAAAGCAATGCTAAGTTGTGTGGAGTAAGGGGGTGCTGGGGCGGCCCCTGTGGCCACACCTTCCTTTTAGGTGGGAGCTGTGCCCAGGAGGCGTTCTGGCTGGTGGGAGCGATCTCTGGCAGCCAGCAGCTGGCCCTCACCAAGGTTGTGTGGACACCCAGCACACAAGGAGCCGGACAAGGCCACAGTCTGGCTGCTGAGCTCTGTGGTTTCTGCGGCCCTCAGAGACCAAGATGGGAATCTGCACCACTGGCTCCAGCCGCCGGGCCTAGGAACGACACCACCGCAGTGGGCAGACGGGGTCTGACGGTCACCGCGGTCAGCAGACGGTCTCAGCCCCCACAAGCAGGTCAGCCTGGCCTCACAAACGCCTTCACCCCAGGGAGCCTCAGAAGGGTCACGGAAAACGTGTACTGTGATACACAGCTTTGCACGGAGTTCAGATTTCTCTTGCACCAAAATGAACTTTTAATTGCAGTCCCACAGACTTTTCGGAGCGCCCTCGTCCGCTGGTTTTCTCTGGAGGCCACCCCGCCCCGGGCTGTCGTCCGCAGGCGGTGGGGAGGAGCGGTCAGTGTGTGAGCACGTCCCCTGTGAGGGCAGCATCCACTGCTTCTTATAAAATCTGAATACGTGTCCCGGCTGCTGCGCTTCCCAGCCAGCTCCCTGCTGACAGCTGACGAAGACTGCCCAAGGGCGCCCAGGGCGCCCACGCGGGAGACGCCGGCGAAGCTCCTGGCTGTGGCCTGGCCCAGCCCTGGTCACTGTGGCCATCTGGGAGTGACCAACGCAGAGCTGGCCAGGAAGTTTGACGAAACTCTAACTGCAAATTCATAACTTACATCATTAGTGCACACACTGAACATTCGCAGTGAACCAACCAAGCAGCGGAGCTTGAACCCCCGGAGGCGCCCTGGCGGAGGAACACAGCTAACGGACGCCGTGTCTAGAACAGGACAACCTGATTACGTTCACAGCTACAGAAGACAGGCCAGGACGCGGGAGCGGAAACGCTAGAAATCCAAGAGTGGGGGCGCAGGCCTGCAGCCTGGGCGCGGGAGAGGAACCGGCCCCGGAGCTCGGGCCGCGCCAGGAAGGCCCGAGAAGCCCGCGCCCGCAGGCCGGGGGCGAGTCCACGCCGAGGAGGCCCGGGCACGGCCTGCAGAGAGTGGAGCCCGCAGATCCACCGCTCCCCGGCGTCCAGCGCGCCCGACGCACGGCTCCCGGAAGTCAGCCGTCCACGCGCGCTCCGAACGCGCCGGGGGCGGGGCCAACGGAAGCCACGCCCAACGCTCGGGGGCGGGGCCCGAGCGCCACGCCTCCCACGCCTGGCTCTCGCCCCCGCGGACGACACTGAGCACGGACGTGCGGCGCCGAGGGCGTGGCCTCGTGACGCCACGCCCTCGGCGCCGCGCCTCTGCCGCTCGCTGGCGTCATCGGGTGGCGACGCGCAGGGGGTGGGGCAGGAGCGCGGGCGGCTCCTTGGCCCGGCCGGAGTTGAGGGGAGAGCAGGGGCGGACCGACATGGCAGACCAGATTCCTCTGTACCCGGTGCGCAGCGCCGCGGGGGCGGCGGCCCCCAACCGCAAACGCGCGGCCTACTACAGCGCGGCGGGGCCCGGGCCGGGGGCCGACCGGCGCGGCAGGTAACGGCGGCGCCCGGGAGGGGCCGCGGGGAGGCCGGGCAGTGGGGTAGTTCACAGGGAGAACTCGCTCGCAGGCCTTGCAGCTTCGCCTCTCGGAGTTGGCCGTACAGCTGCGCTTTACCCCCGCGGAACTGTGGGAGCTCCTGACGGGGAGGGCAACGGCTCATCCACGCGGCGTGCGGCAGGGGAGCGGGCTCCGTGCTCCACCGCCGCCTGGCCCAGCTGCCCGGAGCCCCGGCGGCTCCCCGTGGGGCCAGTGGGTGCTGTGGGGTCCCTACCTGTGGGACCTGGTGGTGGCTGTGGGGCCCTACCTGTGGGACCTGGTGGGTGCTGTGGGAGGTCCCTCACCTGTGCGTGGTGGGTGCTGTGGGCTCCCTCACCTGTGCGTGGTGGGTGCTGTGGGGGATCCCTCACCTGTGCGTGGTGAGTGCTGGGGCGTCCCTCACCTGTGCGTGGTGGGTGCTGTGGGAGGTCCCTCACCTGTGCGTGGTGGGTGCTGTGGGGGGTCCCTCACCTGTGCGTGGTGGGTGCTGTGGGAGGTCCCTCACCTGTGCGTGGTGGGTGCTGTGGGGGGTCCCTCACCTGTGCGTGGTGGGTGCTGTGGGAGGTCCCTCACCTGTGCGTGGTGGGTGCTGTGGGGGGTCCCTCACCTGTGCGTGGTGGGTGCTGGGGGGTCCCTCACCTGTGCGTGGTGGGTGCTGTGGGGGGTCCCTCACCTGTGCGTGGTGGGTGCTGTGGGAGGTCCCTCACCTGTGCGTGGTGGGTGCTGTGGGAGGTCCCTCACCTGTGCGTGGTGGGTGCTGTGGGGGGTCCCTCACCTGTGCGTGGTGGGTGCTGTGGGGCGTCCCTCACCTGTGCGTGGTGGGTGCTGTGGGGGGTCCCTCGTGGGGCCAGTGGGTGCTGTGGGAGGTCCCTCACCTATACGTGGTGGGTGCTGTGGGAGGTCCCTCACCTGTGCGTGGTGAGTGCTGTGGGAGGTCCCTCACCTGTGCGTGGTGGGTGCTGTGGGAGGTCCCTCACCTGTGCGTGGTGGGTGCTGTGGGGGGTCCCTCGTGGGGCCAGTGGGTGCTGTGGGAGGTCCCTCACCTATACGTGGTGGGTGCTGGGGGGTCCCTCACCTGT
Source organism: Lepus europaeus (assembly GCF_033115175.1). Lineage (NCBI taxonomy): Eukaryota > Metazoa > Chordata > Mammalia > Lagomorpha > Leporidae > Lepus > Lepus europaeus. The sequence continues at coordinate 124,880,904 of NC_084835.1, forward strand.
GCGTGGTGGGTGCTGTGGGGCGTCCCTCACCTGTGCGTGGTGGGTGCTGTGGGGCGTCCCTCACCTGTGCGTGGTGGGTGCTGTGGGGGGTCCCTTGTGGGGCCAGTGGGTGCTGTGGGAGGTCCCTCACCTATACGTGGTGGGTGCTGTGGGAGGTCCCTCACCTGTGCGTGGTGAGTGCTGTGGGAGGTCCCTCACCTGTGCGTGGTGGGTGCTGTGGGGGGTCCCTCGTGGGGCCAGTGGGTGCTGGGGCGTCCCTCACCTGTGCGTGGTGGGTGCTGTGGGAGGTCCCTCACCTGTGCGTGGTGAGTGCTGTGGGGGGTCCCTCGTGGGGCCAGTGGGTGCTGTGGGAGGTCCCTCACCTGTGCGTGGTGAGTGCTGTGGGAGGTCCCTCACCTGTGCGTGGTGGGTGCTGTGGGGGGTCCCTCGTGGGGCCAGTGGGTGCTGTGGGAGGTCCCTCACCTATACGTGGTGGGTGCTGGGGTGTCCCTCACCTGTGCGTGGTGGGTGCTGTGGGGCGTCCCTCACCTGTGCGTGGTGGGTGCTGGGGGGTCCCTCACCTGTGCGTGGTGGTGGCTGTGGGGGGTCCCTCACCTGTGCGTGGTGGGTGCTGTGGGAGGTCCCTCACCTGTGCGTGGTGGGTGCTGTGGGGGGTCCCTCACCTGTGCGTGGTGGGTGCTGTGGGAGGTCCCTCACCTGTGCGTGGTGGGTGCTGTGGGGGGTCCCTCACCTGTGCGTGGTGGGTGCTGTGGGAGGTCCCTCACCTGTGCGTGGTGGGTGCTGTGGGGGGTCCCTCACCTGTGCGTGGTGGGTGCTGTGGGAGGTCCCTCACCTGTGCGTGGTGGGTGCTGGGGCGTCCCTCACCTGTGCGTGGTGGGTGCTGTGGGGGGTCCCTCACCTGTGCGTGGTGGGTGCTGTGGGAGGTCCCTCACCTGTGCGTGGTGGGTGCTGGGGGTCCCTCACCTGTGCGTGGTGGGTGCTGTGGGGCGTCCCTCACCTGTGCGTGGTGGGTGCTGGGGCGTCCCTCACCTGTGCGTGGTGGGTGCTGTGGGAGGTCCCTCACCTGTGCGTGGTGGGTGCTGTGGGAGGTCCCTCACCTGTGCGTGGTGGGTGCTGTGGGGCGTCCCTCACCTGTGCGTGGTGGGTGCTGTGGGGCGTCCCTCACCTGTGCGTGGTGGGTGCTGTGGGGGGTCCCTCGTGGGGCCAGTGGGTGCTGTGGGAGGTCCCTCACCTATACGTGGTGGGTGCTGTGGGAGGTCCCTCACCTGTGCGTGGTGAGTGCTGTGGGAGGTCCCTCACCTGTGCGTGGTGGGTGCTGTGGGGGGTCCCTCGTGGGGCCAGTGGGTGCTGGGGCGTCCCTCACCTGTGCGTGGTGGGTGCTGTGGGGGGGGTCCTTCACCTGTGGGACCTGGTGGTGGCTGTGGGGTCCCTACCTGTGGGACCTGGTTGGTGCTGTGGGAGGTCCCTCACCTGTGTGTGGTGGGTGCTGGGGCGTCCCTCACCTGTGCGTGGTGGGTGCTGTGGGAGGTCCCTCACCTGTGCGTGGTGGGTGCTGTGGGAGGTCCCTCACCTGTGCGTGGTGGGTGCTGTGGGGGGTCACCTGTGGCGGTTCCCAGGGCTCTCCGTAGGAGCAGCTGCGCTGGTAGTTCTCTCGGTGGATACCTGCAGGGGGTGGTTATTTGGAAACGTGGAACCTGTTCCAAAACAGGTTTCCATCACAGTTTGAATTCACCTGTTTTTGCTTTGTGTCTTGAAGCTCATGTGTGCACACGTTCAGGGCGCTTTGCTCCTGGGGGTTGTTCCTTGCGTGCTGTGTAATATCCTCTCTGTCTCTGACACTCTTCTCGGAATGTGCCTTATTGGATGTTTTGTAGCCTCTCACGCGTTTTTGGATCAGCGTTTGCGTGATGTTAGCTCTCAGCTCACCCATGTTGAATTCAGAGTGGAGAAATTTGCTGGTTTGTGCCCACTGCCAGCATCTCCTGGTGGTTGCCTTCGGGCCATGTGTATTCACGGGGGTACTGCAGTGTTGGAACTTCTTGTGTGTTTCTGTTTCTCCCGATACGCCTGCGCTCCTCTTTGCGTCACTTGATGGCCTTCCTGGTGTCCGTGCGGTGCTGTGTTTGTGGCGTTTTCAGGTGTTTGCTCTGTGTCACAGCAGGCGCTGTGGTGTATTGGTGTCTCAGGCGTGTCCCGGCCTGTGTGTCAGTCATCAGCTGTGCCGTGGGAAGCCGAGGAGGAGGAGAGTGCTCTGCTGCCTGTCCCGTTGTTCTGGTGTTTCAGAACCCTCTTTATGATGTCTTCTGTTAAAAGAACTGCCTGTAACCAATATTTAAGTTTCTTTCATCTGAGAATGGATTTATTTCCGCTTAGTTTCTGATGGAGAGTTTCCTTGGATATAGAGTTCCTGATTGACAAGTGTTAGCACTTGCAAAGTCTTACCGCTTTCTTCCTCTGCAGTTTCTGGTGAGGAATTCAGTTTCTGTTTCGGTCACTAATGTATCATTTCTGTCTCTGCTTTCAAGGTTTTGCTTCTTTTGGTTTTCAGAGTTTAATTGGGTGTGTCTTGTTGGGGACGTTTTGGGTTTTTGTCTTCTGTTGTGTTCAGTAAGCTTCCTCACTCTAGGATGTTTTGTGGTTCACCACTTCAGGGGGTTTTTTGACTGTAATTTTTTTTTTTTTTTAACAGGCAGAGTTAGCCAGTGAGAGAGAGAGAGAGAAAGGTCTTCCTTCTGTTGGTTCACCCCCTAAATGGCCGCCATGGCCAGCACTGTGCCGATCCAAAGCCAGGAGCTTCTTCCTGGTCTCCTATGCGGGTGAAGGGCCCAAGGACTTGGGCCATCCTCCACTACCTTCCCGAGCCACAGCAGAGAACTGGACTGGAAGAGGAGCAACCAGGACAGGTCCGGTGCCCCAACCGGGACTAGAACCCGGAGTGCCGGCTCCGCAGATGGAAGATTAGCCTAGTGAGCCGCAGCGCCAGCCTTGCTGTAATTTCTAAAACTCTGTTCCCGTTCTCTCTTCTCCATTTGGATTTCCGGGTGATGTGAAAGTTGGACCTCAAGCTTGCACCTAACTCCCCCCAGGTGCCTTCTACCCAGGCCCTTTTCCCCGTGTTCAGGCTGTAAATCCAGTGTGTCCACTTTCAAGTTCCCTGATTCTGCACGTGGATCCATCCAGTGGGCTTTTATTTCTCAGTGTTTTCTCTCTCTCTCTCTTTTTTTAGTTTTATATAATTTGTTTCAAGATAATTTATTATTTTTTTTGACAGGCAGAATGGATAGTGAGAGAGAGAGACAGAGAGAAAGGTCTTCCTTTTTGCCGTTGGTTTACCCTCCAATGGCCGCCGCGGCCGGCGCATCGTGCTGATCCGAAGCCAGGAGCCAGGCGCTTCTCCTGGTCTCCCATGCGGGTGCAGGGCCCAAGAACTTGGGCCATCCTCCACTGCACTCTCAGGCCACAGCAGAAAGCTGGCCTGGAAGAGGGGCAACCGGGACAGAATCCGGCGCCCCAACCGGGACTAGAACCTGGTGTGCCAGCGCCGCAAGGCGGAGGATTAGCCTGTTAAGCCATGGCGCCGGCCTCAAGATAATTTATAATTGATGGCTGAGCATTTTTTTTTTGTCGGCTGCTTTAAAATGGGTGTCGTTAATCCCAGTCTGAGTTGTTACAGTGTTGGTGACTGTTCTGGTTGTTTCTGATGTGTTCTTGGCATTTCAAGTATTTTGTTGGGGTCCCCTGGATTTACTTATGTCCGACTTGAGCTGGTGACCACCCTGTTGATGCTTAGCCTGTAGACCCTGGCCTGTAGTTGTGGGCTGTGTTCCGGTGACAGTGCACTGTCATCTCGGGTGCTCGGTCTGTGTCCTCGTGCTACAGGAGTGGGATGGTGGGCTTTCCCAGCCCGGTGTCTCTTGGCAAGAGATGGAAGCAGGCCCTGGGGGTGAGGAGGCTTCCTTGGCTGGGCGCTGGCCGTGGCTGTGTCCCCTGTGCCGTGTGCCTTTGGCTCCTGGTGTCTGGGTAGGAAAGGCGTCTCAGAGTGTGGATGAAGTGAGGTCTCTCGCATGTCTCCTAGCTGGAGAGATGAGCTCAGGTTTGCAGGTACACAGGCTTGCTGGGCCGCCTGTGTTGTGGCTGCCTGTGTGCAGCCCCTCCCATCCCTGGGGGAGAGGGCCATCTCCTGCCCGGAAGGCAGTGCGCTCCTGGAGGCTCCTCTGCTTCTCTTGCAGCTAGTGCTGCTTCTGTCCCATCTGGGGGCGGGGATGGGCCGGGTTAGGGACCTTTAGGCCCGGGTGGCTTCCTGCTGTGAGCTGTGCTGGGCCCCAGCTGACCCGCCTTCCTGCTGCTGCTGCCTTCTTACCCCCTTTGAGTACTTCCTTTGTTTAGCTCTTGCTGTGTTCCCAGAGTTCTTAGTTGGACTTACTGGGGAGGAGCAGGGAGTAATGGGTCTCTGCCATCTTTTCTGTGACCAGAAGTTGTGCTTCTATGTTATTCTTTGAAATTGAGTTTTATTTTTGTCATGGTAGCACACATACATACATAGTTACAAAGCTAAAAGGTGGTGACAGGCTTCTGGTGAGACGCTGTGACTGTCCCCCACGCTCATTCTCCCTCCCAGCTTTGCAGTCCAGACGCTGTCACTGGGACCCTCCCAGTTCATCCTGGCGCTTACAGTCTCCACGTTTCAGGGGCCGCGCTGCTGGTTTTATTGATGTCCCGTCCCGAGCACTGTGCGTGGGAAGCCTTCCTGGCTGCTCTCCTTCCTGTAGAGGCTGCATTCCTGCTAAACGTTACACTCCATGAACATTGTGCCAGTGAGGATCAGATTTTGTGCCTGGTCCTTGGCCCCCTGAGGTGGGTAGGGAAGTATCTTCTCCTCTCCTGCTTTTCTGGGAGACAGCTGTATGGATGTATGGAGTTGGTGTTAATGTCCTATATATGTTCAGAGTTTCCCAGTATAACCACCTGGGTCTCAGATTCCTTTTTTGAGTGTTTGATATTCGCAAAATCAGATTCTTAATCATCACGGGGCTTTTCAGGTACTTCCTGCTGGTGTGCTGTAGTTTGTGTTCTTTGAGGAATTGATCTATTCTTAGTATTCCTTTCTTATCCCTTTGAAGTTACGTCATTCAGAAGTTGATGATTTGTGTTCTCTGTTGATCAGTCTTGGTAAATGTGTCATCTTTTCAAAGAGCCATCTTTTATTTGCTTATTTTTTGTGATTTTTTTTTTAAAGATTTATTTATTTATTTGAAAGTCAGAGTTACACAGAGAGAGGAGAGGCAGGGAGAGAGGTCTTCCATCTGATTGTTCACTCCCCAGGTGGCCGCAACAGCCGGAGCTGCGCCAATCCGAAGCCAGGAGCGGAGCCTCTTCCCAGTCTCCCACGTGGGTGCAGGGGCCCAAGGACTTGGGCCATCCTCTACTGCTATCCCGGGCCATAACAGAGAGCTGGAGCAGAAGTGGAGCAGCCAGGACTAGAACCAGCGCCCATATGGGATGCTGGCACTTCAGGCCAGGGCGTTAACCCACTGCGCCACAGCGCTGGCCCCTGTTTGTGATTTATTAATTTCTGTTATTTTTTTTTTTCCTGCATTTTGCTTGCTTTAAGTTTGCTCTTTTTCTCAGTGGGAGCTTACATTATTGATTGGAGACTTATTTTTTAATGTGTTTAGTGCTGTAAATTTCTTAACATTAATTTAACTGTGTTCTACAAATTTTAGTTTTTCCTTTACATTTCTTCTTTTTTCATTTGAAAGGTAGGGAGACAGAGAGTTCCCATCCACTGGTTCATCCCCTAGTTGCCCACGATGGCCAGGTCTTGGCCAAGGACAAGGCCAGGAGCCTGCACACAATCCAGGTCTCCCATGTGGTGTCAGGAACCTGAGCCGTTCCCACTACCTCCTAGGTCTGCCGTTAGCGAGAAACTGCAGTCAGGAGCTGCTAGGCTAAAGACCTCCAGCTTCTGACATTTTGATTTCCTTATTGATCCATGGATTATTTAGAGTGTTGTTTAGTTTTTAAGTGAAAAATGTACCACTATCTTTCTGTCACTGATTTCTTTTCTTTTTTTTTTTTTTTTAATTTTTTGACAGGCAGAGTGGACAGTGAGAGAGAGACAAAGGTCTTCCTTTGCCGTTGGTTCACCCTGCAATGGCTGCTGTGCCGGCGCACCGCGGCCGGTGCACCGCACTGATCCGAAGGCAGGAGCCAGGTGCTTCTCCTGGTCTCCCATGCGGGTGCAGGGCCCAAGCACTTGGCGATCCTCCACTGCCTTCCCGGGCCACAGCAGAGAGCTGGCCTGAAAGAGGGTCAACCGGGACAGAATCCAGTGCCCCGACTGGGACTAGAACCCGGTGTGCTGGCGCCGCTAGGCAGAGGATTAGCCTGTTGAGCTGCGGCGCCGGCCCTGTCACTGATTTCTAAGCTGATGCAGTTGTGAGCAGGGAACGCACTGTGTGCTTTCAGTTATTTTCTGTTTGGTGGTGGTTTACGTGTGGCAAGGACTTGATGTACGCTGGTGTGTGCTGGTAAGCATTCCTTGGCTCTTGAAAACAAAGTGGCTTCTGCTGCTGGGTGGGTGTTCTGAAATGTTGCTTAGATCCTGTTCGCTGATGGTCTTGCTGAATTCTCTTGTCTGTACTGGTTTCCTGTCTGGTTGTTGCATCAGTTAGGGTGGGTTGTTTAAAGCCTCAGCTCTAATTGTGATTTGTTGATGCCCTCTTGTAGTTGAATCTGTTCTTCGTGGATCGTGCAGGTCTGTTTGGAATTTCTGTGTGTTCCTGACAGATTGGTGCTTTTATCATTCTGTGGTCCCCTGGCTGTCTCTGCTGGCATTTTAACTCTGGAGTCTGTTTTATTGGAGCATGCGGCCACTACTGCTTCCCTTTGGTTATTATTTGAGCACTGACTTCCTGTTCCTTTACTTTCCGTTCACTTACATTTGCAGTGAGTTCTTGTAGTTGCCATGTGGTTGCTCCAATGTCTGCCTCTTGCCTGGAGTATTTAAAATACTTGCATTCATTGTACTATTTTTAATTTTAATTTTTAAGAACATTTATGTATTTGGAAGGCAGTGTTAGAGAGAGGTCTTCTGTTCACTGGTTCACACCCCTAATGGTCATAATGGCTCCTGCTGAATCAGGCTGAAGCCAGAAGCCTGGAATTCCACCTGGATCTCCCAGTGGGTGGCCGGGGGCCCAACCCCTTGGGCCCTTGTCTGCTGCTTTCTCAGGTGCATTCTCAGAGAGCTGGATTGGAAGGGGAGTAGCGGCACTCAGGCCACTGCTCACAGAGTGCCAGCGTTACAGGCAGCAGCTTAAGCCGCTGCGCCACAGTGCCGGCCCCTCTATAGCGCTTGATGTATTGGGCTCATGTCTGTGTCATTTTATTGCTGTTCTGTGGGTTTTGCTTGCTTGGTTCTGTTCTTTTTCCTGTCCCTTTATGAGTTACTTGAACATTTGTTTAAATTCTATTTTTGATTCATTTGTATGCTAATCGTTGTATTTCTTTGTTTAGGTACCATTGTGTAATAGCTCTGGGAATTACTATATGTATATGTGTAATATATATAATATATGCATATATGTGTAATATATACATATATGTAGTTATGTATGTACATAATATATACACATATATAAAATTCATTACAGTATACTGTTGATATTTGCACAGTTTGAATAAAGTGTAATATCTTCCCTTCTTTACATCCCTTCATCCCCTTTGTTGGTAATATAATTCTCTTGTAAAATTATATAAACTGGGCATGCGCAGAGGCCTCTGTCTCTCTTATGTGCAGTTAGAGCCACCAGATTTTCGCTTTGTCCCTCACACAAAGCCTGTCGTATGGACTCACATTTTGTCCTTTCTGTCTTCGCGTTTCCTGATGTCCACTGCCTGATTTCTCTTCTGTTTACCTTCATTCGAGGCTGCCTCTGTGCCCCTTCCTGAAGGGGAACATCACCAGACACAGCAGCCCCTCTCCCTGTGGGTTTCTTTCCTCAGCATCTGTCCCCTACATTAGGAAATGTTACGTGGGGAGTTTCAGACACAGGTCACATGTTTATGGGGAATTGCCCAGGTCAGCAGTTCCTAAGTGTGGTGACATTCATGCTGTCTGGGACTCTGGCTGCTCTGTTCGTCACCCTGTTCTGGTATTGACTGTCATGGTCTCAACAGTGTTCAGGTAGCTTGCGTTTTAATCGTGGTCCCAAAGCTCAAGAGTAAGGATGCTGGCAATTTCATGACAATGTATTGTTAGAGTTGTTCTCTTTTATTGTTTGTTGTTGCTGATCTCTTACTGTGCCTAATTTATGAAATAAACCTTGTCTACGTATAAGAAGAAAGATGGTGTACATAGGGTTTGGTTTATCTGTGGTTTCAGATATTTGTTGGGGGCTCTTGGAGTGTGTCCTGCATGAATTAAGGGACTGCTGTCTAGAATTTGGGGATGAAAGTTCTTTCTGCACTTGAAAAAATGTAATGCCCCTTATGTTCTGGCTTCCGTGGTTTCTGCTGGGAAGGCCGCTGCCACTGAGCTGTTCTCTTCCTGAGGTGAGCTGCGGCTTCTCTCAGTGCTTTCAAGCTTCTTGTCTGTGACTTCCAGTCGTTTGATTATTATGGATCATGATGTGGATTTCTTTAGTTTTATTTTGTGTGTGGCTTGCACAGCTTCTTGAGTCTCTGTTTGTCTTGTCACATTTGAGATGTTTTCAGCCATTGTTTGAATACTTAATGAGCTTCACCGTCTCTCGTCTCTCCTGTCACCCTGATACACCCTGTGAAGTCTTTCCTGTAGTCCTATAGGGCCCCTAGTTTCTGCTTAGTTGTTTCAGATTCATTTCCTGTCAGATTAGGCAATTTCTGCTGCTCTGTCTTCAGGTCGCTGATTTTTTCCCCCCTTTGTTCTGTTGTTGGGCCCATCCTTTACATATTTTTATTCTTTTTAGAAATTTATTTATTTATTTGAAAGGCAGAGAAAGCAAAGGAGAAGCAGAAAGATCTTCATCTGTTGGTTCACTCCCTTGATGGCTACAACGGCCAGGTCTGAGTCAGGCTTAAGCCAGGAGCCTGGATTCCATTTTAGCCTCCCAAGTGGGTGGCAGGGGTTCAAGCACTTGGGCCATCTTTGACTGCTTTCCCAGGTACACTAGCAGGGAGCTGGATTGGAAGTGGAGCAGATGGGACTTGCACCAGTGCTCATGGTCTGCTGGTGCCACAGGCAGCGGCTTAACTCCCTGTGCCTTAATGCTGACCCCTGCTATGTATTTTAATTTCAGAATCTCCAGCTGATTCTTCTTCATACTAGCTGTGCCTTTACTGAGACTGCTTCAGCTGTTAGAGTTGTGTTCTCAGATCTTTGTCAGATAATTTAGGTTTCTGAGTGCTTTTGAATTTGGCATCTGTTGATTCTCTTTTCTTATTGGTTGAAATGTTTCTGGGTTTTGCTCTACTGAATCTTTTGTGTTCTGTATGTTTTGGGTATTATGAGGCTCTAACATTATTTAAATCTTGTGTTTTATTAGCCTTCCTCCGGTACCATGCTGGGGGACTCTGCCTTGTGACTTGCCAGAGCTGAGTGAAGGGCCAGGTCCTCTTCAGAGCCCCTTGGGCACTGGGGGCAGAGGGGGAGTTGGGGCCCACGCTGGTCTCTGCTGCCCTCTGGCTGGGAGGGCAGGCGTGCGTGGCGATCACACTCCTTCGACTGCACTGGCCTCATGTGGGGGTTGTTACCTCAGGAGGGCTCAGTTTCTGCTGCTCGCTTGGGCTCCTGTGACACTGCTAGGAATGGGCCTTAGTTCCTTGGGTTTGGGTGGGGGCAGGGAACATCTGGCCCTTGGGTCGTATGAGACCTCTAAAATCATTTGGTTTGGCCAAGGCAACCACAGGTGGGACTCACAATTTAACAGCAGGCCAATTTTTATGTCAGTAATTTTGTATAGCCTGTGAATGCTGTTAGAAATATCTAGATGGTCCTTGGCGAAAAGAGGTTCCCCATCCCTGGTTTAGGGTGTTGGTAACTTTTTACCAGAGGCCAGTGCTTTGGACAGAGCGCCTGCACACGGCCCAGCAGACCAGGTGTGAGTCACACAGTAGAGTCACTAATGCTTGGTGCCGTGTCATCGAGCTGAATGGGAAGACCTGTTCCCCAGGTCAGCCTGCGCCGGCACGGTAAGGGGCAGGGGCGGTGGTGAAATGGCTCTGGGTCTGCTCCTCCGGCTTCTGCTCCTGCAGCTTGGTGCCTGTAAGGCCCCTCAGGGCAGCTTTCTCAGCCCTCCTCACAGGAGTCATTGACGGAGTGCGATTTTGTTTTGTTTGGAATAGGAGTGAGGCTGTAGCATCCTGTGCCTGCATTGGCTGGAGGTCCTGCTCCCTCAGGCTCCTTTGGGCCCTGATGAGGAGGGCTGTCCCTCCCTCAGAGCCGAGGTGAGGGAACCCAGAGGCTGGTAAGTTTTCTGACCTGGTGGGGTGTCCCCTGTCTGCTGCACCCGTATTTTCTCCTGCTTATGGATTCTGTAGTGCAGTGTGGGCTGCACGAGGCAGGAGCAGGCACCAGGGCTCGCCGCTGCCTCGCTGCCTAGCTCCAGGACCCTTCCCGGTCTCCGGCCACGTTCAGTGAGAGCAGGAGGTCTGGAGGTGGAAGGAAGGGTCAACTTAGGTTTTTCGTTTTGCTTCTTTTTCTTTTCTCTTTAAAAATTATTTTTACTTATTTTAAATTTTCTTTTTGAACAATTATTTATGTTGTATATTTGAAAGGCAGAGAAAGATCTTTCATCCTCTGGTTTACTCCCCAAATTGCTGCAACGGCCAGGGCTGGTCCAGGCTGAAACCAGGAGCCCAGGAGTCAGTCTGGTTCTCGTGGGGTGGCTGGGACCCAGCCCCCAGAGCCTGTGCTGCTGCATCTCAAGTGCATCAGGAGGATGGAGCCAGGACTCAAACCCAGGCACTCGGAAGTGGGGTACAGGCATCTCGAGCAGAATTTAACTGCTGTACCAAACATCTGCCCCATTTTAAAAAATTTATTAACAGCTTTCTTGATACAGTTTACGTGCCATGCAAGTTTCTCACTTCACATGTGCTATTCAGTATTTTCTAGTGTAGTCACTGATGTGTGCAAACATCACTGCAGTCAACCTTGAGACATTTCTGTCACCTCCAAAAGAAACCGTGTGCCCTGTGGGTACTACCCCATCCTGTCATTACTCCCTCTCCTCTTCTCCAAGCCCCAGCATCTAGATTTTAAAGATTTTTGGTAGAATAAACCTACCATGGGATTTACCATTTTAACTACTTGTGAGAGTACTTTTGACTTAATATATGACAAACACTCCTTTTTGTACTTTGAAATTCTAAAGTGAGTAAAGTTTTACATACAAATTACGATTTTTCTAATATTTCTGTTTGGGGAAATGCATGCTATATAATATAACTTATGAAGCCTACCGGTCCACAGTGGCAGTTTGAAGCTGAATGACTATAATTAGGAAAATAGCTTTGATCAGGGCTTGGCTTTGTCTTGTGAGCTTCAAAAGCATCTTTCCTTGGTCATGTGAAAGTGACATTTTGTTCTGTGTACCAGGAATTGTAGTGATGTATTTTTTTAAAGAAAGATTTATTTATTTGAAAGAGGGATATATGTGTGTGTGTGTATCGTATGTATGTATGTGTATATATATATGTATATATATGTGTGTGTGTGTGTGTTGTATATATGTATATATATATGTATATATATATGTATCTATCTATATATATATATATGGGGGGGAAGGGAGAGAGAGATCTTCTATCCAGCTGAGAGGGAGAGGGAGAGGGAGAGAAAGAGAATGAATATCTTCCATCTGGCTGCTTCCCTCCCCAGATGGCCACAATGACCAAGGTTGGCCCAAGCTGAAACCAGGAGCTTTTTCCAGGTCTCCCACGTGGGTGCAGGGGGCCAAGGACTTGAGCCATCCTGTGCTGCTCTTCCAGGTGTACTGGCGGGCAGTTAGATCAGAGTGGAGCTACCAGGACTCCAACCGGCACTTTGGTGGGATTCCAGCGTGGTAGGTGGTGGCTTCACCTGCAGAGCTAGCCCCTGCGGTGATGTATTTGGAAGGTTCTTAGGTTTCCTTGAAGTGAAAATATTTTTATTTCTTTGTAATTGTACCAGTTTAGGATACAAAGTACTTGAAGATAGTTTTGGTAAATTATTACTAGTTGCATAAAAGTGTTCATCTCTGAGTTTGTATTGTGTGGAAGTTTACAAGAGAAAAATTAGATGTGGCTTGAGTATGGCCAGGGAGGGGTGTTGTGTTGTCATTTGTCAGAAGGTGAGTGAGACGTGCACACACACAGCTCACAGCTCACTGGCAGTTCACGCTCAGTCACGTGACATTGCTGTTTCACATGTGGACAGCTGCATACAAGTATTTGTTGGTGTGGCATGCTTCATTTCTGCGTTTAACATTACCTTTGCAGATGAGTGAAGGATGAGAGACACTGGCCATCTCATTTTGTCTATCCATGTCCCTGCCTTTTCTTTCCTTTTTCCAGCAGTGTGGCTGTTGGCCCTGCCTGGAGCCATTTTCAGTGTTATCATTAGTTAAACTATAGTGTTTAAAAAGCCACTCATGCTGAGAGCAGATGGCTATTGTCTCATTATCTGTAAAATATTAGTGTTTCTTAGTAGAAGCAACACAAATTTTTTAAATGCTAGTTTGTTCGCTCTGAGAGTCTATACACAGTTTTCTCTGATTCTTAAACATTTACAATTATAGTGACGACCTAACAATACTTTATTAGTTGTAAAAATGCAGTTTTCTCTTTGCTGTAATGGTTCACAATTGATTAAATTTTTATTTTTTAATTTATTTTAATTTTTTTTTTTTTATTTGTAGGCAGAGAGGGAGAGATGGAGAGATAGCTCCCAGGTGTTAACCAGCTCTTCAGGTTAACTCCCCAGATGCCTGCATCAGCTAGGGCTGGGTGAGGCTGAAAGCAGAAGCCAAGAACTCAGCTCAAGTCTCCCACATGGGTGGCAGGGACCCATCTAACTGGGTCCACTTCCCAAGGTGTGCATTAACCAGAGCCGAAATTAGGAGCATAGCTAGGACTTGAACCCAGGCACTTTCTATAAATGTGGGCTTCTCAAACATTTGGCCTGAAAAGCTTTTTATTTTTTAAAGGTGTAAATTTTTTTTAAAGATAGAGAAAGAGATATTGTTCATCCCGCCCACTGGTTCATATGGCAGCAATGGCTGGAGATGGGCTGATCTGAAGCCAGGAGCCAGGGGCTTCTTCCGGTTCTCCCACGTGGATGCAGGGGTCCAAGCTCTTGGGCTATCTTCTGCTGCTTTCCCAGGTGCTTTAGCAGGGAGCTGGATTGGAAGTGGAGCAGCTTGGGACTCAAACTGGTGCCCATATGGGATGCCGGTGCCACGGGCAGCTGCTTAACCTGCTATTCCACAGTGCTGGCCCCCTAGAAATGGTTTTTAAAAAGCCTTATTTATGGGGCCGGAGCTGTGGCAAAGTGGGTAAAGCCACCACCTGCAGTGCCGGAATTCCATATGGGTGCTGGTTTGAGTCTCAGCTGTTCCACTTCTGATCCAGCTCTCTGCTATGGCTTGGGAAAGCAGTAGAAGATGGTCCAAGTGCTTGGGCCCCTGCACCCATGGGGGAGACCCAGAAGAAGCTCCTGGCTCTTGGCTTTGGATCGGCCCAGCACCGACTGTTGCAGCCATTGGAATGAACCAGTGGATGGGAGACCTCTCTGCTTCTGCCTCTCTGTAACACTGCCTTTCAAATAAATAAATAAATCTTAAAAAAAAAAAAAGCACTAAAGAACTAATACATATTAAATACATACCTGTTGAAGGAGTAAATGATGCTTGAAGCCTTTTAAAAAAAATCAGCTTTATTTATGGCATCGGCACTGTGGCATAACTGCCACCTGTGATGCTGACATCCTATGTACGTGCCAGTTCCACTTGCGATCCAGCTCCCTGCTAATGTGCCTAGGGAAGCAGCAGAGGATGGCCCAAATGCTTGGGTCCCTGAGCCCATGTAGGAGACCTGGATGAAGCTAGTGGCTCCTGGCCAGATGGAATATCTCTTATTCTATCTCCCTCTCTCTTTGTGACTCTGCATTTCAAATAAAATGAATCTTTAAAAAGAAAAAGCCCTATTTATTTATTTGAAAGGCAGAGTGACAGAATCGGTGGGGAGGGGCGGCGGGGAGAGAGCTTCTGTTTACCAGTTGACTCCTCAAATGGCCACAACAGCCAGGACTGGGGCAGGCTGAAGGCGGGAGCCAGGAACTCCATCTGGGTCTCCCAAATGGATAATAGGAACCCAAGCACTTGGGCCATCATCTTCTGTCTTCGCTGAAACATAAGCAGGGAGCTGGATGAGAAGTGGAGCATCCAGGACTCGTAACCAGCGCTCCGGTGTCACAGGTGGCGCTTACATTGTGGTGACCTGCTGCACCACAGTGCAGTCACAACGTTGTGATCCTTCGGGATTTATCTGAATGCTCAGGCCCACAATTTCTTGAAATCAGAGACATTTTCTTAGGGATCTATAAGCATTTCCTTTAAAAGGAATCTGTAGCCATTCAAGTGTAAGAAATTCTTTACACTCAAGAATGGAAATGTTTTACATTTACAGCTAACAGTATGAGCATGAAGAGAGTTGTTAATAAGGAATCTCTCAATTTTTGGCAACTTGAGAATGTGTCCTGAGCTAACTAGCAGAGCAGCTTCAAATTCCTGGATTTGTGTTAACGTAATGTTGACTGTTGTACCCTGAACTCTAATTTAAACATTTCTCACAGTTTATATGTGGCATTGGTGTGACTTCTCATTTCATGCAATTGGTGTATTTTATAGAACATATTAGAAACGTCTAGCTCTAAAATGCATAGTTCACATGGAGGAAATCACTTCTCAGCTCAAGGACCGACTTCTCCTTGTGCCTTTTGCTTGTTTTTGCAACTATCGGCAAGGCGTGTTATGCAGGCAACATTTCTGTACTTAGTTGCTTTGTTTTTCTTTACTGTTTTATTATTTATTTTGTCCTGCTGACACATTACCTGAGAGTTGGTAATTTATAAGGAACAGACTAACTTTGTGGATGTTGGAATTCCAAGATCCAGGTGCTGATGTCTGGGAGGCCTTGTTTCCAAGTGCTCACATGGCAGAAGGCAGAAGGGCAAGGTGCATTTGATGAGGGGTGTGCAGGTTTTTTTTATAGCACTTCTTCCTGTTGCTTTATTTTTTACTTTATTAATATGCAGGCAAAGGGGAAATGTTTTTATTTTCTTAAGATTTTAGTATTAGGCATATTTTAAACTTATTTCTCTCTTTAAAATCAGTGGCTGCTCAGAAATGTCTCTCATCAGAATGGAAACAGTGTAGCTGTTGGATACTTAAGACAAAATGTGAATTTAAGCTAGCTGCTGTATTGACCTCCTCTTCCTTAGATACAGGTGAACCACAGGGCTGCTAGAACGAGTGTGTGGTGGGAAGTTGCTGGTGTTCGGAGTCTCTGGCAGCAGGCAGGTAGCTGGCTGTCCCTGCTCCTCTCAAGATGGCACTCCTGGCTTCCGTATCATCCGTTCTGTCGTCTTTGTTCACATTGTTTTTACTCGGTTCAGAAATATGTTTCCAGAATTATACTTAATTGCTGGAAACGTTGATTTTTCTTGAGTGACAAACCAATTAAGTGTATGTGACACCAGGCAACAAAGACACTTAGGATTCTGTGCTTATCCTGTCTCTGAAAAATCCATTATTCATCATCTTATTGTTTTTAAATACTGAGGTAAAATTTTCAATACAATAGGAAAATTGCTTTGGGAATGGAATAAATTGCGTGCCAGTTGAAAGGCTGCGTTTCTGAAGTGGAGGTTACTAAACATGATGCTGCTGCGCTCATTATCTTCCAGAGCTCATTGTGTGCTCGTCCAGCCTGGAGCTTGATGAGAATGTGACTTCTGCTAAAGTGTGACACTGTCGCCAGCTTGATGAGAAGGACCACGAATCTCATCTTGTTTATTATATTAGAATATATTTTGAATTTTAATTTCGTCTTCTGTAAATATTCATTTTCTCATTGGCTATTTTAAAAGTGATTTTATACAGAGATATAAGAAAAAATAACTTTTTAAGGGAAAATATTATTTGTTTTTAGGCCTGTTACTTCATAGATCATGCAGTTTTTATTTCTTCATTGTAAATTATCTTTGCTCATTTGTGAAAGAAATGAACCAGAAGTGCTTGTTTATTGGTGTGTTTTCCTGTCATGCTGTGTGTATTTCCCTTCACTCTTTCCGGACGGTGCCCAGCATGCGGGCATTCGGACTCAGGCTCTGTCTCCGCATCACTTCCACGGTGTCCTTCCCCGTGGTCTCCGAGTGGAGGCGCCTTCGGCAGCTCTTTCTTGTCCTGGCTTTTGGTCCTGAATGACACGGAGCTTGTCCCATCACTGGGGGTGCGTGGCTGCTGCAGCCAGTGGGAGGAGGGGCAGGGACTGGCATGGTGACAGCACTCCTGGAGTTGGCCTGGTGAGTCAGAGTCAGGGTGAATGGAAGGGATCATGCTTCCTCCAGGTGCTCACCAGGGAGCGGAGTATAAACAGCCTTTATTCTGTGTTTTCCATTTTTTTATTCAAAAGATTGTGGTAAAGTGTACGTACCAGCACTTACCACATGTCGGTGTGGAGTTCAGCAGCTTTAAATGAGTTCACACTGTGCTGACAAACACTGCCGTCCTTCTGCAGACTCCCCATTATCCGCCCCGTCCGGCGCCTGGTATCTCCTTCTGCTCTCCGTGGGTTTGGCGTTTTGGGCACCTCACGCAAGTGGATCCATCCAGCAGTTATCTGTGTCTTTCTGTGTTGTGTCTGATTTCACTCAGCATGATGTTTTAAAGGGTTATGTTGTGGGATGTAGACTGTCCGATTTTCATTTTTAAGGCAAAATAATATTCCTTTGTATGTTTACCCATTTATGTATGGTTTTTTAAAAAAATGTGTATTTATTTGAGAGGCAGAACAGTTCTCCCGGCAGGTACTCTTTTAACGTAATCCATCCAAGTTTGATATGTCCTATTTTTATTTTAATTCACTTAGAAATAGTTTCTGGTTTCCCTGAGACTTCCTCTTTGGTGCTCAGATGATTTAAAAGTGAGATTTCTTTACCCAAAGTATTTGTGGATTTTCAAGAAGTCCTTTTGTTACTGCTCCTTTTTTTTTTTTTTTTTTAAACCCACACTTTCTGTGGTTGTAGTTCTTTTATATGTGTTAGGGTAGTACTGTGGTCCAGGATGTGGTCTGTAGGGTGTACTTGAAGAGTATTTTCTGGTGTTGTTGAATAGAATGTTCTGTAGATCTCAAGAAGTTTACATTAGCTGACAGTGTTGGTTTATATCTTTCAGTTTTTGTCTTTTTTCTATTGGTTATTCAGGGGAAAGTTTTGAAGTATTCAAGCACTATTGTGGATTTGTATATTTCTCCTTCCATTTGTATCAGTTTTATTTCATGTGTTCTGAAGCTCTGGTGGTAGGTACAGACACACTGAGGGGTTTGAGATCTTACTCATTATTTATTATTATTATTTAGTATCTTTTATCCTAGGAAATTATTTTTTAATGTTATCTTTGTCTTAAACTACTTAGCTTTCTTTTGATTAAGTTTGCATTCTTTTTCTCTGCTTTTACTTTTAATCTTTAGTATTATGTGCCATGATAGAGAATGATTTTATATTCCAGTGGAGACATTTTTGATAGTAAAACAAGCTGCTGTCATCAGGTTGGTAGAGGCTGCAGATGCTGAGGAGAATCTTCCATGCACAGGGCAAATCCCCCACCCCCCAAAATAAAGGAATTATATGGCGGAATATTGGTGGTGCCCTGTTGCCGTTGAATTCTCTACAATGTTGCAGTGGGTTCGTTTCTGAGAGGAGCAGCGTGGTGGGGGCAAGAGGCGCGGAGTCAACACACAGACCCCGGGAGTCCGGTGAGAGCAGGCTTGAGGCGAGCAGCCTGCAGACTCGTTTATTACAGTTGGCACAACAGCTTATATAGCCAAGACCAGCCAATCTGGTCAAGGGGCGGTCCATACCCCAACCATCACAGCCTGTTGCCAGGCAGTTTCCACAGCCATCCAATCACAGCCTGTCGCCAGGCAGTTTCAAAGCCATTACTGACTGACTGACGCTCGCTTGCCAGTGGCCACCTTGGCATGGCCTTCTCATTCCACTACAGTTCCCTGCCACCTGTTTCTTGGGAAGCAGCATTGATGGTGACCGCCTGTTTGTTGGAAACAGTGATAATCGTGATGCCTGTTTCTTGGAAGCAGTGTTGTTGGTGGGTTGCCTGTTCCTTGGAAGCAGTGTTGATGGTGGACTGCCTGTTCCTTTGGAAGCAGTGTTGTTGGTGGGCTGTCTGTTCTTGGAAGCAGTGTTGTTGGTGGACTGCCTGTTCCTTGGAAGCAGTGTTGTTGGTGGGCTGTCTGTTCCTTTGGAAGCAGTGTAGATGGTGATGCCTGTTTCTTGGAAGCAGTGTTGTTGGTGGGCTGTCTGTTCCTTGGAAGCAGTGTTGTTGGTGGACTGCCTATTCCTTGGAAGCAGTGTTGTTGGTGGGCTGTCTGTTCCTTGGAAGCAGTGTTGTTGGTGGGCTGTCTGTTCCTTTGGAAGCAGTGTTGTTGGTGGGCTGTCTGTTCCTTTGGAAGCAGTGTAGATGGTGATGCCTGTTTCTTGGAAGCAGTGTTGTTGGTGGGCTGTCTGTTCCTTTGGAAGCAGTGTTGTTGGTGGGCTGTCTGTTCCTTTGGAAGCAGTGTAGATGGTGATGCCTGTTTCTTGGAAGCAGTGTTGTTGGTGGGCTGTCTGTTCCTTAGAAGCAGTGTTGGTGGGCTGCCTGTTTCTTGGAATTACAAGAGGATTGTTGAACTCTAAATGGTATGGTGGTTTTTGAGAAGTTTTTCACTGAATAGAAAGTAAGGGAGTAATAGACAATTAACAGAACTTAGGATCATTTCCTATATGTATCATTATATCAGCTCTGAATACAAACCACGGGACAGGTTCATACTTTTCAGTATAAGCCAACTGTGTTTTATCAAAGTCCCTTGTGCATTTTGACTGATAACTGTGAAGTTGTCTATCACAGGGCATTTAGATGTTATCTGAAGGTGTTACTTTTTTCTGTATTACATTCCAGTTGTACACTGGCCTGTTTTCCCGGCTGGGGAATTTATAGAGAGACTTGTGTAGCTCACAGTTTCGGAGGCTGAAGCTCCAAATGCCACGGTGCTGCCTGTGGTGAGGGCACCGGGCTGTCGCATCCCAGTTGAAGGCATCCTGGCAGGAGCATTTGAGGGAGGGCTCACCTGGGAGGCTGAGGGGCCAGAAGAGCTCACGCTTCCTCCCAGGGGCAGTGCCCTCGCTGACCTGATGAGTTTCCCCCAGACCCCACCTTCAAGGTCCCAACACATGAATGCTGGCAGACTCAAAGCCACATCCGGACTACAGCAAGGTGGTTGTTTGTTTCTGTTGTTGAATACGGTGCACGGTGTTTTGCTGTCTGGGCCTGCGTCCCAG
Organism: Lepus europaeus; assembly: GCF_033115175.1. Classification (NCBI taxonomy): domain Eukaryota; kingdom Metazoa; phylum Chordata; class Mammalia; order Lagomorpha; family Leporidae; genus Lepus; species Lepus europaeus. Next base: position 124,900,483 of record NC_084835.1, read on the forward strand.
AGCTGCCTCCAGGATTATGTTCACAGCACTTGTAGTGCAGGCTTTCTTTGGCAGCATTTCCCAACTATTTACCTGAGCTAACTGTAATGTGGTCACTCTGAAGTGTTATCCATAGTTGTTTGTCTCAGCTGAATTCAGGCAGCTTAGTTTGAGGGAAAAAAATATGTAATTAGTAAAATTAGGCCTGCTAGGTCCTCAATGAAGCATCTACTGTGACACAAGACTGGCTGACCTGTCTCAGTGCTGTTTCTGCCTCTGACTAGGTACCAGCTCGAAGATGAGTCTGCCCACTTGGATGAAATGCCTCTAATGATGTCTGAAGAAGGCTTTGAGAACGAGGAAGGTGATTACCACACATTACCACGAGCTAGGCTGACGCGAAGAAGGAGAGGCCTGGAGTGGTTTGTCTGTGGCGGATGGAAGTTCCTCTGCACCAGGTTAGTCCCCGTTGCTACCCCATTTCCTTACACACACAGCTTAGCTCCCAGGACGTTTATCAGCGAGGCTGGTGTAAAGCCAAGGAGGCCGTCAACGAGGTCACGGAGGGCACTAAGTGCATTAGTCAGAATCAGACAGTGCCGGTCCAAGAGGAAGGGGAAGCCAGAGTCGTTATTTTATGGGAAGTTTTAAGTGGTGAAAAGCTGGAGGAAATTAGTGATTTTCTAGTTAGTGCCTAGTAGAATTCGGGCCACTGTTTCAATATTTATAGATGATGTTCCCTTGTTACTCAAAGTGGTAGATTTTGGACCTGTAAGATGCAGTTTAATAACACTAATGATGTGTATGTGACTTGGAATAGGCCTCTTCTGTTGATGTAACTACCTGGATAGCAAGGTAAGAATTCCTCATGCTTGAGACAAATTCCCTGGTGGTTGAGGTACACTGGTGTGGTCTGCCTTTGACTCCATTCTGCCCAAGAAGGCTCACTGTGCCCTGGGTGCCTCCCCAGTGACAGGCAGGGAGACACGCAGGGGAGCGAGGCCTCGGGACTTGGCCAGAGGATATCGAAACAATATCTTTCTGTTGTTCCAGACTGATGGTAGAACCTTTGTTGCTACTGTGAATTTTATTTATTTTTTATTTTTGACAGGCAGAGTGGACAGTGAGACAGAGAGAAAGGTCTTCCTTTTGCCGTTGGTTCACCCTCCAATGGCCGCCACGGCCGGTGCGCTGCGGCTGGCGCACCGCGCTGTTCCGAAGGCAGGAGCCAGGTGCTTATCCTGGTCTCCCATGGGGTGCAGGGCCCAAGCACTTGGGCCATCCTCCACTGCACTCCCTGGCCACAGCAGAGAGCTGGCCTGGAAGAGGGGCAACCGGGACAGAATCCGGCGCCCCGACCGGGACTAGAACCCGGTGTGCCGGCACCGCAAGGCGGAGGATTAGCCTGTTGAGCCACGGCGCCGGTCGCTACTGTGAATTTATATCCCTTTGTCCGTAAAAGCAAAGTAAATACCTGCAGAAAAGTATCTTCTCCATCGTCCTTTGCGTTATCAATTTAGAAGTCTACAAAAAGATGGCCTTACACCTGATCTGATTTCTGGTCCTCTCACAGGGTGGCATTTCCCTGTTGTGTGGAACGGGAGGAGTTCTGAGGAGTCAGCTGGAGACTGGCTGCACAGGAATCAGGGGCTGAGACTGAGCAAGGTTGAGTTCTTGTCCTGCTCAGCTTGTAACCCAATGCAACCTTCATCTGGTGTAAGCTTCATGTGAAGCAGACGTCTCATGGCTAAGCAGTGTCTGAGAAATTCTGATAGTGATAGTAACTGCTAAGTGTTTTGAATTATTGAAAGGATTTTCTAGGTTACGTAGCCAAAATACCCAGAGTGTTCTTTCTGGGAATTTTTTTTTAAAGATTTATTTATTTGTTTGAAAGGCAGAGTTATTGAGAGAGAAGGAAAGATAGAGAGAGAGATGGGTCTTCCATCTACTGGTTCACTGCCCAGATGGCTGCAACAGCCACAGCTGGGCCAGGCAGAAGCCGGGAGCTTCCATGTGGGTGGCAGGGGCCCAAACACTTGGGCCATCGGCAAGGAGCTGGGTTAGAAGTGGAGCAGCCAGATCATGAACCAGTGTCTACCTGGGGTGCTGGTGTCACAGGCGTTACCCACCCTGCCATAGCACTGGCCCTAACTTCTGATCTTACCTTTATTTTCTTACTCATATTTCCTTTGAGTTTAATTTCCAGTCCTTTTTGTAGCTTGCTGAGGTGAATGTTAAGATCACCAGTTGTTAGAGCTTTAGTAGGGCTTGTCTGCCTCCAGCTCAAGTGGATGTTGAAACTGATGCCTTGGGGCCGGCATTGTGGTGCAGCGGGTTAGAAGTGCTGGCATCCCATATAAGCGCCGGTTCTAGTCCCGGCTACTCCTCTTCCGATCCAGCTCTCTGCTGTGGCCTGGGAAAGCAGTAGAAGATGGCCCAAGTCCTTGGGCCCCTGTACCCAAGTGGGAGACTTGAAAGAAGTTCCTGGCTCCTGGCTTTGGATTGGCGCGGCTCCAGCCGTTACGGCCATCTGGGGAGTGAACCAGCAGATGGAAGACCACTTTCTCTCTTTCTCTGCCTCTCCTCTCTCTGTGTAGCTCTGACTGTCAAATAAATAAATAAATCTTAAAAAAAAAAAAAAAAAAAAAACTCTAATGCCTTGATATTAACAGCTGGTAGACTAAGGTTGGAGAGTTGATCTAACCATACGTCTCGGAGGGAGGGCCAGTGGAGGTCACTGGGGGTGGTTCCTGCAAGAAGTTGATCTTTGGAGTTCAAATTTAGACTAGGTCCTTTGCACCTGCCATGACCAGTCTCCACGAGACCTAGGACTCGAGCTGTTGGATCCTGAACTGTGACCTCCGAACTGTAAACTGAAAAAAGCTTTTCAGTTTGTTGGGTATTTTAGTTAACGTAACAAGAAGTGACTAATATACCAACTTTCTCCCATTTTCTTACCTAAAAACAGCTAAAAAAAAAAAAAAACCAAAAAAACAAAAAAATCAGGGGTGGGCATTTAGCTTACTGAGTTCCTCCCAGCCTCATCTTGGCTCAGTTCTGGCTGCTATAGGCATTTGCAGAGTGAACCACCAGATGTGAACTCTCTCTGTTTATCTCTGTCTTTTATTCTGCCTCTCAAATAACTAAAGATGTAATTAAGTTTCAACAAATGAGCGTATGTCAAAAAGTTTGTGGAAAATGGAGTTAAAAGATAAATTTATTTTGGTACAAAATAATTTGGAATCCATGCATTTTTTCATGATAGTCATTTCCATGAACTTTTGAAACTCTCTTCAAACAGTATTTCATTATCATTCAGTTAAAAATACTTTCTAATTTACATGACATCCTGCTTCAGTACATGTTCAATTTACCACTATATTGCTTAGTTTCCAAACAATTTTGATTTTTTAGTTACCTTTTTACAGTTGATTTCTGTTTTAATTTATTATGGCCAGACAACACAATTGGCCCTCTCTGTCCACAGATTCTACCAATGTGGATTGAAAATATTTAGGAAAAAAGTACAGAGATTTTTCTTGCCCTTATTTCTAAAGCAATATAGTGTTAACAACTATTTGCATCGCGTGTTCGTTGTATGGGGATTGTAGGTAACGCAGAGGTGATTTAAAGTATATAAGAGGATGTATGTAGGTCGTGTCACGTACTGTGCCTTGTATGGGGGACTTGACCTGCCTGTTTTTGTATCCCCAGGGATGGAAGGAGTGTCGAATGTGTGTGTTCTGGAACCTATCCCCTGTGGATACTGAGAGATGACTGTACTTACAACTTAAGAGAAAAATTTTCTTTCATCTTTGTAGTGTGTTGAGGTTTGCTTTATGGACAACTTGCAGAAAATTTTGCACATCTAAAAATAATTGGGGGTTTTTGATTATTGAGTGCATTGCCCAGCATGTTACTGAAGTCACGTTTGTTAATTATGTTCATAGTTTGCTTGTTTACCAGATTTGGGTTCGTTTCTGAGCATCATTATGAATGCGTCTACTTTCTTTGATTTTGTCAGTTTTCAAGAGATGTATGTATATATTTAAAATTAATTTTCACTTTATTTGAAAGGCAGAGAGAGAGAGAGAGAGAGAATTCATCGAACTATCTTTCATCTACTGGTTCATTCTCTAAATGCTTGCAACAGCTGGACCTGGGCCAGGCCAAAGTCAGGAGCCCAGAGCTCCTTCCTGGTTTCCTACATGTTCTCTTTAAAAAAAAATTTTATTAGCAGTAATTTTACATGTTTATGGGACAGTTTTTTTTTTTTTTTAGCTATTTTAATACATGTGTAGTAGTAATAGTCCATTTTATTTATAATTTGCATTTTCCTAATGACAGGTGAGGATGAACATCCTAACTTGCCACTCAGAGATCCTTATCACTGAATGTCTTTGTGTGAGACCATTGTTGAAAGCACATATTGGCTGGCGCCGCGGCTCACTAGGCTAATCCTCCGCCTTGCGGCACCGGCACACCAGATGCTAGTCCCGGTCGGGGCACCGATCCTGTCCCGGTTGCCCCTCTTCCAGGCCAGCTCTCTGCTGTGACCAGGGAGTGCAGTGGAGGATGGCCCAAGTGCTTGGGCCCTGCACCCCATGGGAGACCAGGAGAAGCACCTGGCTACTGCCATCGGATCAGCGCGGTGTGCCAGCCGCAGTGCGCCAGCTGCGGCGGCCATTGGAGGGTGAACCAACGGCAAAGGAAGACCTTTCTCTCTGTCTCTCTCTCTCTCTCTCACTGTCCACTCTGCCTGTCAAAAAAAAAAAAAAAAAAAAAAAGAAAGCACATATTATAGTAAACACATGAATTTTTTTCCCCATACATATAAAAGTTATGCTTACAGTATATGTTGGCTACTAGGCATGCAGTACATGCCTTAATTTAAAAATAGTTGATAGCTAAAAGAGGCCAACAGAATGTCATAATGTTGCTTGTTGGAAGGTCTTGCCTCGGTTGATGGCTGCTGACTGGTTAGGGTGCTGGTTGCTGAAGGTTGGGGTGGCTGTGGCAATTTCTAAACCTAAGACAGAAGTGAAGCTCACCAAATCAGCTGACTCCTCCTTTTAGGAAAGATTTCTGTGTGGCCTGCCTTATTGTTTGACCTCATTTTACCTCCAGTAGAACTTCTCTCAAAGTTGGAATCAGTTCTCTCAAATGCTACCATGCTTTGTCAACTAAGTTTAGATAACATCCTAAATCCTTGATGGTTGTTTGAACAGTGTTTACATCATTTTCGCCAGGAAACATCCCCATCTCAGAGAGCCCTCTTCTGTGCTCATCTGTGCTCTTCATCTGTTTTAAGTTTTGTCATGAGATTGCAGCAAATCAGCCACATCTTCAAGCTCCACTCTAGTTCTTGTTGTCTTGGTATTCCCGCTCCATTTGTGGTGGCTTCCTCCACTCAAGTCCGGAGTCCCTCAGAGTCCATGTGAGGATCGGAGTCAGTTTCTGTGAAGCTCCTGTGGATGTTGACGGCCTCCCATGAGTCGTGAAGTTCTTCATGGCGTCTAGAATGGTGCGTCCTTGCCAGGTGTTTCAGCTTGCTTTGCCTAGATCCTTTAGAGGAATCACCATCTTTGTGTTACAAAATCTCTTCTTAAATATTGAGACTTGAAAGTCAAAACTACTCTCTGATGCCCAGACTGTGGAGTAGATGTTGTGCTAGCAGGCATGACCCACAGCCTTCGGCATCTCCTGGTCTTCTGGACGAGCAGTGGTGTTCTGAGAGGCATCTTGTTTTGTGAGCAGTGGGTCTCAACCGTGGGCTTCACCTCTTCAGCAGACCTCGTGGTGAAGACAGGTGCTGTCTCAGGCTCTGGGTGCCATCTGCGGACGCAGGCAGAGGAGGTCTAGTTGAGTTCTTCAGTGCCCTGAGGTTTCTCAAGTGGTGGCTGGGCACTGGCTTCATCTTAAAGACACCCGCTGCGTTACCCCTGATGAGGGCCGGGCTGTTCTTGGAAGCATGGAAGCCAGCCATTGTCTCTTCCTCTTTAGCTAGGAGAGTACTAGATGGCATTTTCTTCCAGTAGAGAGTTGTTTTGTTTACACTGAAAGTCTGTTTGTTGTATTGTGTTGCCTCTTCACCCATTATCCTAGCAGGACCTTCCGCAGAGCTTCCGGTACTTCTGCGTCAGTACTTGCTGCTTCTCCCTTGCCGTGTTAAGTCACGGAGATGGCTTCTTTCCTTAAAACGCATGAAGTGGCCTCTGTTGCCTCCACAGACTTCTACAGCTTCCTCACCTTTTTTTTTTTCTTTCTTTCTTTCTTTTCTTTTTTTTTTTTTTTTGACAGGCAGAGTGGACAGTGAGAGAGACAGAAAGGTCTTCCTTTTGCCGTTGGTTCACCCTCCAGTGGCCTCCATGGCCGGTGCACTGCGCTGATCTGAAGTCAGGAGCCAGGTGCTTCTCCTGGTCTCCCATGCGGGTGCAGGGCCCAAGAACTTGGGCCATCCTCCACTGCACTCCTGGGCCACAGCAGAGAGCTGGACTGGAAGAGGGGCAACCAGGACAGAATCCAGTGCCCCGACACCGGGACTAGAACCCGGTGTGCCAGCGCTTCAGGCGGAGGATTAGCCTATTGAGCCGCAGTGCCAGCCATCCTCACCTTTCTTACCCTGCAGAGAACTGAAGACAGGTAGGGTCCTGTCCTGGGTTAGGCTTTGGCTTGAGGGACTGTTGTGGCTGGTTTGGTCTTTTGTCCGGACCACTAGACTTTCTTCCTATCTGCACTAAGGCTGTTTTCTGATCATTCTTGCATTTGCTGGAGTAGCACTTTTACTTTGTTTCAAGAACTTGTCTGTTGCAATCATAACTTCGTTGCCACGAACCTTCACTTTGTAACACCACATTATTGACAACATGCAATAGAATGTTTGCCTGTGTGTGGTTTGCAGTTGTTCTGTTCTGTCACTTGTCTTTCGTCCTTTGAAAGTGTCCATGGCAGATCCAAAGGTTTTAATTTTGTGAGGTGCAGTTTGTGGCTCCTTGTGAGGATTATGCTTATGGTGGCACATCTAAGAATTTTTAAAAAATTTATACATTTCTTTTTCCTTTTTTATTAAATATTTTTTATTTGTTTACTTGAAAGGCAGAGTGATGAAGAGAGAAAAAAGAGAGAGAGAGAGAGAAAGAGCTCTTCCATCCACTGGTTCACTCCCCAAATGGCCGCAACAGCTGGGGCTGGGCCAGGCCAAAGCCAGGAGCCAAGAGCTGCATCCTGGTCTCCCGTGTGGACGCAGGATCCCATGTACTTGGGCTGTCTTCTTTTGCATTTCCAGGCCATTAGCAGGGAGTTGGATTGTAAGTAGAGCAATGGTATTCGAACTGGTGCCCGTATGGAATGCTGGTGTTGCAGGCAGCAGCTTAGCTTACTTTGCCATAACACCAGCCCCACCTCTAAGAATTTTACTAAGTTCAAAGTATCAACGATTTCTTCAAAAAGTTTTATAGTTGTAAATGTTACATTAGGATTTTTAAAGGTTAATTTTTATATAAGGTAGGAGGTTGAGGTTCATTTTTTGACAGTGTGTGTCCAAATGTTCCAGGCCCGTTTTTTGTGAAGACTCCTTCTGCCACTGAATTGTTCTTGTGCCTGTGCCAGCCGTGGGCTGTATGTGAGCGGAACCTCTCTGGGTCTCCTGTCCTCTCCTGTGGTCTGTGTCTTCCCTGCCAGTACCACACAGCCTGGGCTGTTGTGTCTTCATTGGAAGTCGTAAATGGGGTGGACCGCGCTCTCCTACTTCCTCTTCTTTTCCAAAATTCTCTTAGCCATTCTAGTTCCTTTGCCTTTCCGTGGAAAGTTTAGAATAATCTTGTCCATATCCACCAGATTCCTGGTGAGAATTTGACTGGAATTGTTGATACTGTCTGTTACTGTGTATGGGAATTGGTTCTTTATGAGGTTGTCATCTTCATCATGATCTAGGGCCCCCTCCTCCTTTTAGATAAGCTTTGATCTCTTATCAGCATTTTGTAGGTGTCAGTATGCAAATGTTCTTTTTGCTCCTAAGTATTTCATTGTTTTGAGTGGTTGTAGGTAGTGTGACATTTTCAGTTTTTGGCCAGTGTATAAAAATACTGTTAGTTTTTGTGTATCTTGTATCCTGTAATGTTGTGAACTCAGGTTCTGTTTTTCTTTTTTTAAAGACTTATTTTAGGTGTTTGAAAGGCAGCATGATACAGACAGGGAGAGACAGAGATCTTCCATCCTCTGTTTCATTCCCTCAAATGACTTTAACAGCTGAGGCTGGGCCAGGCTGAAGTCAGGAGCCTGGAACTCCCAACTGGGTCTCCCATGTTAAGTGACAGGGACCAATGTACTTGGGCCATCTTTCACTGCTTTCCTAGGCAGATTAGCAGGGACTGGATTGGAAGTGGAGCAGCCAAGGCTTGAACTGGCAGTCAGATATGAGATGGCATCATTGCAGGTGGCAGCTTAGCCTGCTGTGCCACAGGTCTGGCCTTAGTGCTGAGTGTTTTATAGATTCTTTGGGATTTCCTGCACAGTCATGTCCCCTGTAAGCAGCGGTGGTTTCAAATCCTCCTTTTTGCTTTGCCTGCCTTTTCTCCTCTGGCCTCATGGAGCTGCCTGGAACACAGTGCTGTGTGGAAAAAGGAGTGACGGGTGCCTCCCCTCGTCTGTGTTCCGGTGGGGAAGCTCTTGATATTTCACTACGGCGTGTGGGGTTCCTCATCTGAATGTATCTTGTATTCAGCAGACGTTGGTGGGAGGGTTGGTGCGATAATGACGATGCTGCTATAACTGAAGACTCAGGATGGTGTTTCAGGACTGTCAGGAGGTGTGTGTATGGGTAGGTGAACACTCAGGATGGTGTTTCAGCACTGTCAGGAGGTTCGTTGTCAGGTCTGTGAACACTCATAGAGGGTGGTGTTTCAGCACTGTCAGGAGGTGTGTGTACAGGTCTGTGAAGAAAGGAAAAGAAAGCCTTTGAAAGAGAATGGTTTTGGGTGTAAAATAGCATTCTTTTTAGTGGAGGTAGAGTAGAATAATGATCAAGAGGACGACTTTGCCTCTTATGAGAATGTGGGTCATTTGAGTGAAGACCTGGTTGGGACACAGAGATGGACGGAACAAAATGGGAACATTTGGTCATCCTTGGTAAAGATCATCCGAGATCAGCAACGACTGCTCGACAGTCCTGAATTTGTAGTGAACTTGGCGTAGCCTACGGCTGTTTACCCCAGGGAAGAGCCTGAGCAGTGACCGGGCCGGCTGTAGTGTGTGGGTGGGGAGTCATGGTTGAGGGTGAGTTCTGGGATTGTGGTGGGCAGGGGCTTTTTGGGTAGTGTTTCTGTACCTGTTAGCACTACCTCGGTGTTGGGGACATTGGCGGAGCTCTGGGACACACCTGGATGTGTCCTTGTGTCTCATCTGCGCGCGCTGTGCCTGGCAGGCTTTGGTCAGTCTGTGAATGACTTCCTGCCTCACCTCCCGCTCGCCTTGTTCAGGTGCTGTCTGAGGCAGTGGGACATCGCTGCAGAGTGTAAACAGTGTACCTCAGGGAATCGCACTGTCTGTTTAGCAGCTAGATGGGTCTGTGTTTATGAATTTTCAGTTTTGAGGTTTGCCACTTTATTTCCTAAATACCAAGCATTATAAAATTCTGTGTTAATGACTTTAGATGGTAGTTGAAAGAGTAGAAAATACGTAAAAATAGTTTAATTTTAGGAAGCAAGTGTTTGTGAATGTTGCAGTAAATGTAGATTGTAACTGAGTTGTAAAGATTTCGATGCATTTCTGTTTGTAGATTCTGTGAGTAGTAAGAGTTATTTGAAAATTATTCTTGCCTAAAAATATTGTTATCTTCTTGAAAGACAGAGATGGAAGAGACTGACAGAGATCTTCCACCTGCTGATTCAGTCCTAAAATGTGTGCAAGCACTGGCTGTGGGTCAGGCCAAAGCCAGGAGCCCAGAGCCCAATCCAGGTCTCCCATGGGAGTGGCAGGGCCCCAGCTGCGTGAGTCAGCCTCTGCTGCCTCCCAGGAAGCAGAGGGGACGCACACCTGGGCACTGAGACAGGATGTGAGTGTCCCAGTGCTGTCCTGATTGCTGTGCCAGAGCCCGCCTCCAGTGTCAGTGTGCGGAACTTCGTAGACTGAATAGGCTTTAATTTCTTTATACCTTAAGACTTTCTGATTTTTATTACTTGGTAAAAGTTCCAGCTTGGGTACTTTTTTTTTTTTTAATTTTATTTGAATGGCAGAGTTACAGAGAGGCAGAGGCAGAGGCTGAGGGAAAGAGAGAGAGAGAGAGAGAGAGAGAGAGATACCTTCCATCCACTGGTTTACACCATAGATGGCCGCAATGGCCAGAGCTAAGCCAATTTGAAGCCAGGAACTTCTTCTGGGTCTCCCACGTGGGTGCAGGGGCCCAAGCACTTGGGCCATCTTCTACAGCTTTCCCAGGCCATAGCAGAGAGCTGGATTGGAAGTGGAGAAGCTGGGACTCGAACCAGCGCACACATGGGATGCCAGCACTGCAGGCGGCAGCTTTACCTGCTAGGCCATAGCGCCAGCTCCAGCTTGGGCACTTTGGAAAAATGTCCTGGAATGTATCTTTTTAAACTTTTAGCTCCTTTCATACAAAGCCGAATCCACCTTTCTGTAAGCTGTGAGTCACATTGCTGTGTAATTCTCTGATCTGGGCTCATGTTACTTCTTATCAAAAGGCATTTTGTCTCCGGGAAAGTGGAAGCTTTGCATAGCACTTCCATATGGGAGATCAGATGGGATTGTCCTTTAGAGCACTGGGGGGTGGCAGCAGGAGGAAGCAAAGGCACGATTATGAGATAGAAAAATTGTCTAGCTTTGGGAGGCAGGAGAAGGAGGCTATCTAAATTTTAGGAGCTGTTAATTATGGCTGGTTAAAATTTTAGAAGACAGGATCTTGACATAGGAAAATGCTTTATTTACTTGAGAGTGCTACTTTGCTTATACAGACATTTGTGAAAAGCTACTAATCTAAAACATTTTGAGGAAAAGGATAATTTGTGCACGATTGGATTTAGTTTCAGTTGAACCTGACAGTGTCAGACAATTTATATGTAAGAAGAGAAGGGATGTGGTTTTCTGAACAATCATTAGTTTAGAAAATGTTCAGCATACATGAAAGTGTTATTAAGTAGAACTTTGTTAGCCGGCGCCGTGGCTCGCTAGGCTAATCCTCTGCCTGTGGCGCCAGCACACCGGGTTCTAGTCCCGGTCGGGGGACCGGATTCTGTCCCGGTTGCCCCTCTTCCAGGCCAGCTCTCTGCTGTGGCCTGGGAGTGCAGTGGAGGATGGCCCAAGTGCTTGGGCCCTGCACCCCATGGGAGACGAGGAGGAAGCATCTGGCTCCTGGCTCGGATCAGCACAGTGCGCCGGCAGCAGCGGCCATTGGAAGGTGAACCAACGGGGGAAAAAAAGAAGACCTTTCTCTCTGTCTCTCTCTCTCTCAATGTCCACTCTGCCTGTCAAAAAAAAAAAAAAAAAAAAAGTAGAACTTTGTTATTTTCTTCCAAGGACCTTCCTTTGTCCCCCTCTGGTTTTTCAGTTTTGCCAGTGTTTTGCCGGTTACTTTGTCCCCCTCCGGTTTTCAGTTTTGCCAGTGTTTTGCAGGTTACTTTGTCCCCCTCTGGTTTTCAGTTTTGCCAGTGTTTTACAGGTTACTTTGCTCTCAACAGCTCCGTCTGTTTTCCTCATTAGCGCTGCTTCAGTCAGGCATATGCATACTTATGTTACAGTGTTTTCTCTCCTCCTTCCTTCCATCCATTCCCCTTCACTCCCAGCTCCCTCCCTTCCTCTCTCCCTTCTTTCCTTTTAAGGATTATTTCATTTTATTTGAAAGGCAGTATTACAGAGAGATGGAGAGATCCTCCATCTGCTGGTTCACTCCCCAAATGGCCACAGGGACTGGGACTGTGCCAGGACAAAAACAGGAGTCTGGAACTCCATCCAAGTCTCCCACGTGGGTGGCAGGGGCCCAGACACTTGGGCCATCTTCCACTGCTTTCCCAGGTGCATTAGCAGGGAGCTGGATCAATATGAGCAGCTGGGACTTGGACCGGTGCTCATTTGGGATGGCTTGTCACTGGCAGAGGCTTAACCGCCTGCGCCACAATTCTGGGGCCCCTGCAGTATTTTTGGGTTTTATCTCTGGGCTTTCTGCCCACCCCCCCCCCCCCTTTTTTTAAAATTTTTGACAGGCAGAGTGGACAGTAGAGGGAGACAGAAAGGTCTTCCTTTTTGCCGTTGGTTCACCCTCCAATGGCCGCCACGGTAGGCGCACCGCGCTGTTCCGATGGCAGGAGCCAGGTGCTTATCCTGGTCTCCCATGGGGTGCAGGGCCCAAGGACTTGGGCCATCCTCCACTGCACTCCCAGGCCACAGCAGAGAGCTGGCCTGGAAGAGGGGCAACCGGGACAGGATCGGTGCCCCGACCGGGACTAGAACCCGGTGTGCCGGCGCCGCAAGGCGGAGGATTAGCCTACTGAGCCACGGCGCCGGCTCTTTCTGCCCTTTGATGTTAGCATGAAAGTTGTCTCTGTTCCCCTCTGATCGTACTTCATGTCTGTATGTTCCAGTAACAGTTGCAGGGGAGCCCAGCCTCTGACCTCCAGCCCACTGTGGGTGTCTCCGTCCACTCACACTTGTGAAGCTGCCTGCAGCTTGTTGGTGGCTCCCTCACCGCTGCTTGATTCTCTCCGTACCCAGAGAACTCTCATTTGTTAAAAGGTGTTAGTATTGGCCGGCGCTGTGGCTTAATAGGCTAATCCTCCGCCTTGCAGCGCCGGCACACCAGGTTCTAGTCCCAGTCGGGGCACCGGATTCTGTCCCAGTTGCCCCTCTTCCAGTCCAGCTCTCTGCTGTGGCCTGGGAAGCAGTGGAGGATGGCCCAAGTGCTTGGGCCCTGCACCCCACGGGAGACCAGGAGAAGCACCTGGCTCCTGGCTTCGGATCAGCGTGATGCGCTGGCCGCAGCGGCCATTGGAGGGTGAACCAGCGGCAAAAAGGAAGACCTTTCTCTCTGTCTCTCTCTCTCACTATCCACTCTGCCTGTCAATAAATAAATAAATAAATAAATAAATAAAAAGGTATTAGTATCAAAGTAATGTGAATAGCTTTATCATATCATGGAAGTCTAAGACTTACATTTATGTGTGTGTAAGGTTCTAGAGGAAGAAGGAATAAGATGTAGAGTGGTAGTGTTTTGTTGGCGTGAGGCTGATCCCAGTGAGGCCTGGGTCCCTGCAGCTGCTGAGTGCGGCTGCGGCTCTGTTGCGGCTGTGATCGCGGTGCCCGGGCGCCGCTGGTGCAGTGGTTTTGCACTTACAGTGTCTGTTGTGAAGTACGTGTTGTGTCAGATACACTCGAAGTTCCCCATGTCCTGGGTTTTGTGTGTATTTTTTTCAGATACTTAGCCTTGCCTGTCCACTATTGTGTCTTAAACTTGTTTGACTTTTGTGAATTAAAACATCAGGTTAGATAAGTACATATCACAGAACCACAATTCATGTCTGGATACACCCCTGAGGAGTCGTTGCTGTCTTTGGTGTGCTGAAGAGGGGTGTGTACACAGAGGGCAGGTGTTTCCCCTGTGGGACCTGCTCGTGGTGACTTCTGCGTGTGGCAGTGCTGTTCGGAGCCAGCTACGAGTGATGGGAATAGCCTGCCTCGGAGGCTGAGATACGCTAGTGTGAGGGAGGAGCCAGGACTCCAATTTCATGTAATCTTAATTGCTGAAAATTCAATAGCCACGTGTGCAGTGGCTGCTCTGTGCGATGTCTGGGAGTGGGTGCTGTGTGCCGAGTGGTGCTGTGTGCCGAGTGGGTAGGATGGGATGCTGGGAGCAGGGAAGGCCTGCTCTGTGCCAGGTGCCATGCTGGCTCTCATGCTGTGCACAGAAGTGGCAACAAAGGCCACCTCCCTGCACTTCTGTCTGGAAAGGACGTCAAGTCCGTGTGTTTCCCATGGAGTCGTGTTGCCTGCTGATAAATTGTGTATCTGCGTGAGCTGTTAGTTGGCCAGGCACTGTGCTGTGCACACGGCTGACAAAGGCCTTGCACACAGCGAGAGCTGGCCACTGCTGATGTGGCAGTAGGAGTGCCGTGGCACCCAGGGTCCAGGCTCTACACCGAACTGCGCCATGGACAGTTGTTCATTCTTAGAAAAGTCCCTTTCTCGTCTGGCCTCCAGTTTTCTCTATCACATGTGGGGGTTGGTGTGGGGGTGGTGCAGTTGGGGGGTCTGAGATGGTGATTAAGTCTGAAGTTTAAGAACGAATCCCCTGGTGGGCCGGCCCTGGGCGCAGTGGGTTAATGTCTTGACCTGAAGTGCCGGCATCCCACGTGGATGCCAGTTTGAGTCCCGGCTGCTCCACTTCCGATCCAGCTCTCTGCTGTGGCCTGGGATAGCAGTGGAAGATGGCCCAAATCCTTGGGCCCCGGCACCCATGTGGGAGACCTGGAAGAAGCTCCTGGCTTCAGAGCGGCACAGCTCCAGCCATTGCAGCCATCTGGGGAGTGAACCATTGGGTGGAAGACCCCTCTCTCTGTCTCTACCTCTCTCTGTAACTCTGTCTTTCAAATAAATAAAATAAATCTGAAAAAAGAAAGAAAGAATCCCCAGATACTTGTAGCACATGACACTAGGAGTGTATGCTGTAAGCAGATAAAGGTTGATAATTTAGGGCCGAGGTGTGTGGTGAGGGGCACGGCATGGGAGGAGCCCAGGAGAGCCCTCAGCTACAGTCTGCGCGGGCACAGGAGGGAGAGGGCCTGTGTGGAGGTCCAGGTTTCACAGTGGGAGCAATAGCAAGGTAAGCCTGGTCATCGTGTCCTGTTTGTTTGAAGCCTTATTTAATGTTTGCTCCATTTAAGCATAAGCAAGATCAAATATCCACTCTTCATTGATATGTGTTTGACCACTCTGCTCCCCTCCCCCACCAAAAGCGGCCATAATGGAGATTCTCTGGAGATCTCCACTAACTTCAGCCATGCCCTGGCTTGTAGCTGTTGGGTCCTTGAAAGCACACTTTAGTGAGAAGTGTTTGGGTTTGTGGCATAGCAAGTGATGGTAGGCAGTGAGTGCTAAGAAAGCTCCATTCTTACAGAGTTTGGTCTTCTTATCCACCCTAATTATGTCAGGGAGGTGGTTTGGGTAGGAGTGTGACCGGCTTGCTGGGCTGTCCCTGTAGCTGTCTTTCATGCCATCCCAAGGAAGGTCTCTCAGGCTAGTCTTGTGACAATGTGCAGAATGGGCTGCCCCGGCCAGTTTCTCAGGTGGGGATTGGAGCGTAGCTAGAAGTCAGGTGGATACGCTGTGGTGACAGTCCTGATGTCCCTTCACACACTCGCTGCCCGTTGGGAGTGCTCTTGTGGGGATGCTGTTTTTTGTGCTGTAAAGTCGCTTGTGCAGAAGGACGTCAGCGTGGGAGGAAGCGTTGCGGGTGGGAGTCCCTCCATGGCAGCCCAGTCTTCCAGCCAAGCTCCTGTGCTGTCATTTGCTTGCGTGTTGACTTTCCAGCTTGCTTTGTCACCGAAGTGAAGGATTTCCATCTTCAAGAGCTGGCTGGACTGAATGCATTTGTAAATCAGTTACCAGCTTCGCTTCATAAACCACTCTGAATTTTTCTCTACATTTTGGAAATTTGAATTAATCCAAATTCCTAATTCTGAAGTTCAATTGATGGTTATTTTGTGGCTAATGTAGATGAATTTGTTACCTTTTCATTATTTCCTGAGATGTTTTTGAAGAATTTTCCCACTAGAACCTTTATATTCTCCACTCCAGAATAAAGAGCTGCATGGCCAGCAGAGGGAAGAATCTGCTTCTGAGCCCTGGCACTGTTGGATCCCAGCAGATTTAGAACCAGCACATTTGTGGAATAGATGAGCATTGCTGTGTGGAAATGGGACACAACTTTGATTGCCACTGGACACCAGTGTCCTTGTTCAACACGGAATTGAGCCATGAGTCTCAATCGCCATGGTTAATGCTCCAGAAGAGATGGTAATCTTAAGAGTGGAGAAAAATGATTCTTAAAGAAGAGAGGGAGCCACTGCCTAGATTACCTGACGTCTGCAGACCTTGTCCACGTGTCCCTGGGTGGTGTGTGGAGAATCACCAGTCACCCCCAGGTGTGCGTTTCTCACCTGGGAAGAGAGTGCTCTGGGCCTCCAAAGCCATTGCACATTTACACAGCGCTCTGTCAGCGTAATTATGTTATGAGATTTGTGTAGCTGGTCTATCTTAAGAGAGCCTCTACTGATTAGCATCAGATATACTGCTAGTGTCTGGTAAGTAATCAATAGTGGAATTGTTTTAAACTTTCTGAGAAAGCAAGCACAATATGTATCTTTTGTTTTATGCAGTTGCTGTGATTGGCTGATAAATATTTGTCAAAGAAAGAAAGAACTGAAAGCTCGCACAGTATGGCTTGGATGTCCTGAAAAGTGTGAAGAGAAACATCCCAGGAATTCTATAAAAAATCAAAAATACAATGTATTTACCTTTATCCCTGGGGTAAGACCATCCTGTTCTTGACGGGTTTTATATCAGAGGTTGCTGGGTTCCTGTGTCCTGGGCAGACCCCACCTGTGTCCTTGCTTTTGCACCATTGCTGCGTTGAATGGCGGGGCGTAGAGCCTGACTTGGGAAAACCTGCAGTTAAGCTACTGCCTTCAGTTCTTGATGAGCATCGTTTATATTATCGAAGCATGAGTATAGTCCTGTGGAGCTCATGAAGAAAAGCCAAATGAAACCATTAGAAAATAAGGCATAAATTTTGTCTGGCTGGGAATTTATTTAGAGGGAAAAGTGGGATGTAATGTTAGGGCCTTCCAACCAAGTTCACAAAGAAAGTGAAATAATTGTTTTTTAAAATAACACAGTAATTAAGTATTTATCATGTAAGTATTTAAATATAGATGCCTGTGTTACTTCACATTTTAATCAGATCACTAGTTAACTTTAGTTAGATGTTAGGCAAAATTTGAAGTTTAAATATTTTATTGCCTTTTTGTTATTACTGATAATTCTGGCTCAGATTATAAAATTGACCTTTTATATGTTTGGAATAGCTGAATAATTTTACATTCTGTATGTCATCTCTTTTAATACATTTATTTCTCTTTCTGAAGGCAAGAAAGCTCATGCTGCTATTTCTATATCAGGTTTTTTTCTGTGTTCTAGGTGTTGACTTTTCTGTTTTGCAAGAAAAGCTTCTGGTTATGTGGAATAGGGCGGTTTTTATCTTGCATATTTTAATTTAAGCATCCTGCTGACTTTATATTGGGCATTGATCTGTTCTCCCTACCCCTAATCCCTATCCATTCATTGGTTGGCAAATGCTTGGTATCTAATGTGCTTTTTTATTAAAACACAGAAAGCTAACAGCCCCATAATTAAAAGACAGATCTTTTGTCAGGATAATAAAGATGTAAACTGTCTTTCAAGGCAGATAAATATTCTCCTCTCTGTTGAATGAAGTCCCTGTTTTCTCCTTTGGTTTAAATTATTAAATACTCACAGGTTGGCTAAGCAGTATACAATTTCATGAAGGTCGCCGGGTTCATGCCGTAGATAGTAGAGTATTGATGACATAGCTTAAAGCCAGAAGTGCAGCTTAACTTTGGTCAGCATAAATCCGCACAGGCTGCAGACCAGCTGCATCTTGGAAATACCTGTTGATGTTTCTGTGCAGTGATTCCCGTGTGCACATTTTTTTCCTTAGATTGTCTCTGAAATTAGTCTTTTCATCTAAAATGTAGTATTTTAGAAACATTTGGTAATTACACAGTAGGAATTCTAGCCATTTTTAGCACGAATGGCAGTTTCTGAATTGCTAATAGATATAATTTATGCTGAGATTTTAAAGAAATCACTGAGGAAAAAGGGAGCCTTCTTTCCTGCTGAGATTAATTTATGAAATAATACAAAACATTTTTAGACAGCAGTTGAACATGTTTATGAATATAAACATGTTATCAATGTAGCTGATTTTTTAGCTTCACACATAACAACTATATGATGGTGTGGGTAACTTTGTTATGGGAAACTGGCTCCAGACTCTGTCAGCAGTAAATCCCCGTGCTTTCCAGGCAATCAAGGGGCCATCCAAGGGGATGCTGATTTCAGGCTGCAGGTTTGCAGCTTGGATTATGGTCGCAGTGTGCTGTTTGAATTATTTACGTCTGTGAACATGAGTTTATTCCCTTTGGTTTTCAATTTAAATTTCCTAATTTGAGACATTTGTAAGTAGAAGTCTGTTAATATAGTAGATTTTGGGTTTTAGTCTTTAAAGATGACTCTCTTTGAATTAAAAGTCAAAGAAAAACTTTCAGTGTTGGTATTGGTAAGGTTTATATTGAATGATGAGACTTGAAAATACTTTGAAGACAGCTGCCAGAAGACTAAAGAACCTGATTGGCAGCTGTCTTCCTGGATGTTGGTGTGTGACGTTACATGTTTTTATCTTACCATTTTACATGTTTCGAGGTAGATACATACTCACAGGAGGTTAAAGCAGCGTGTCCTGTGATACCACATCTGTGTATTTGGCTTGCACACTCAGGCTTTATAAAACCTGGGCATCCATCTTAAAAATGTGTCTAGTAGAGCTGACTTTTTTTTTTTTTTTACCATTTCATATATGTAATGTAAATATGATTTATATGACTTTTCCATTGTCGGATTTTCTAAGTTGTTATGAAGATGTTTGTGTACTTACTGACTTGCTAATCTTGGGAAGGTTTTGCTGTTAGTGGCTTTGATGTGCATGTAATGATATACAGATGAAATTTATGAAAATGTCATTAAAGAAAAATAGTTTTACAAGAGGACACTTTTTTTTTTCTTTAAAAGACTTTAAAAGACTTTTAAAAGACTTTTATTTATTTATTTGAGAGGTAGAGTTACAGAGAGAGGGAGAAACAGAGAGAAAGGTCTTCGATCCTCTGGTTCATTCCCCAAATGGCTGCAACAGCCGGAGCTGAGCTGATCCGAAGCCAGGAACCAGGAGCTTCCTCCAGGTCTCCCACACGGGTGCAGGGGCCCAAGCACTTGGGCCATCCTGTGCTGCTCTCCCAGGTGCATTAGCAGAGAGCTGGATTGGAAGAGGAGCAGCTGGGACTCGAGCCAGCTCCTATACCGGGTGCGGGTGCCACAGGCAGAGGCTCAGCCCACTGTGCCACAGTGCTGGCCCAGGAGGACATGTTTGACACAGTTCAAAGTTGTAATGGTCACACTCTTTTTCAGTTTATTTTGAATACCATTGGGGAGGGCCTTTTCTTATTATGTGGGATAGCTGCTGGAAAGCCACCTTCAAAATCCGCTGATAGAAATGTAGTTGTATACTGTGCTGATTCTAATTATTGTGATGCTGATTTTTTATTGAAAGGATCATGTTAATTTTCTCTTTTTCTTTTTAGGTTTTATATGAACAATTCAAGTTTTTCCTGAATCTCTATTTTCTGGTAGTATCCTGCTCACAGTTTGTACCAGCATTGAAAATAGGCTATCTCTACACCTACTGGGCTCCTCTGGTAAAAGAAAAGACTTTTAAAATTAAATTAAATGTTTTAAGTATTTATAATATAATTTTAAGTTTTGAAATGGTTAAAGGGTGAATTGACCAAAATGTGGTGTTGTAGCTGTAGGTCATTGGACTGTGTGGCTGCATTCTGCCAAGTGCCCGTGAGCCCTGCAGTGGGCAGCTGCTGCCTTGCGTACCTCCAGGATCTGGGGGTCTCCTCTGCCCAAGAGGCTGCAGGTGTGCTGGCTGGAGAGGACTGGCATCGTTGGCCATCCTGTCCCTGTCCTGGGGTCCCAGGTCATCCACCCTGGCCAGTGCCCTTTTGTATTGATGGAGCTGTTTGGGGGTGGTGCAGGGGTTGAAGGGTCTGAAGGGTCTGTTGGGATGGGCTCTGGACCACCGGGCCTGGAGATGAAAACCTGAAAGTATTGGAATGCAGTTCAGAAAATTTCTCTCTGAAAGGCCAGTGATTCTGACAGATGAGTGTTTCATTTAAAACATCCTCCGTCTTGATGGTTTTATGCTGTGTGTTGGTGGTTTTCATTGATTTTCAGCTTGTATAGACTGTAGAAAATGTACTGAAGAGTCTGGGTGGGAAATAGTGGCTGAGGCAACTCTGAGTGCAGTGCTCAGGGGTCCCCCTCAAAATAGTGACTGACCAAAAGGACAAAGAATGTCCATTATGTCTTTGATGATGAAATTATTTAAAAAGTCAAATGTCTAACAACACATTTTTTTAAGCTCTGCTGCGTTCGATGCGCATGGTGGAAATCTATCTTTATAAATGATATTTAGAAAAAGTATTAATACTAAAGACGTTTATACTAGAGTAAGTGAAACAAGTGGGTTAAAATAAGTGTGGAATGAAATGCACACTCTGTGGCCTGCCCGTGTTAGTGGACAGAGACCAGGACACTCGGATTTGTGTTCTGAGGGAGAAGACAGTCGATAAACAGAGTCACATGTGGGGGAGCCCGCTGTGGCCTTGAAAAACTTAGAAAGTGGGTAAGATGGGGTCGGGGTATAGGGGATGATCAAGAAAAGCTCTTCAAGGGGGTGATGTTGAAGGACATCTGAATGAGACAGAGCCGGCAGGTTTGGCACGGGGAAAGCATGTTGGTGTGCTCCAGGAGAGCTGGCGTTGTCCCTCTGGGGTGGTGGGTACAGGAGCTTTGGTTGGAAGGAGGTCAGGGGGTTGGAGATCAGTCCCTGGAAGGCTCTTGGACTTTATTCTGGTTGGGATAGGAAGCCGTATGTTTGTGTATGTTGACACAGATAAAGACACCGTGCAGTGTAGACAGCAGAGCTTACAATTGCTGTTACAGCTGGGTCGGTATGGAGATAAGCTGTCTTCTCTCTCACTTTCCAGCCTGTTAAGGGTTACTTCTCTGCTGAATATGAGATAATAATTGCTGTCTGTCAATAATTTTACTAGTTATTTATGTGCCATTAAAACAATATGCAGTATTGTCTTACACGTTTGAAAATTTTTCCAGTAGTTAAAGTGCTCTGTGTGTCCTATTGCAGCATGCTTTTTGGCTTTTAAATTGATCCATGTTGACACATGATCTACTTTGTTCATTTTTCACTTTGCTCAAGTATTCTGTTGTATGAATGTTCACAACCGATTTTTCATCACCCTGGGAAAGCGGACATTTAAATTGTTTCTAATTTTTCACTATTACAAACTTATTGTAAAGAATAATTTGCTTGTCGATGATTCCTTCGCTTGTGTGGAAGAAATTCTGCATGTTGTATCCTCCGTGGAAGTCTGACTTGCAAAGTGCTATGTGTAGGGTTAAGACATTGCTAGAGATAGCTTCGTCCCATATCAGAGAGCCTGGGGTTGGGTCCAGGCTCTGCTGCAGCTTCCATGTTCCTGCTGACATGCACCTTTGGGCAACAACCATGGTGGCTCAAATACTTGTGTCCTTGTTATCCATGGGGAAGACCTGGGTTGAGTTCCCGGCTCCTGGATTTAGCCTGGCCATGTCCTGGCTGCTGTGGGCATTTGGGGAACAAGCTAGCAGGTGGGAATCGGTCTCTGCCTTTCAAATAAAAAAGTGTTAAAAAATTTAAAAATTGTTGATTTTTAGTTTGTAGAAATTGTAGAACAAAGGAATAAGGGTGAGAGTGTGGGTGGGAAGAATCACTATGTTCCTAAAGTTATATTTATGAAATACATGAAGTTTGTATACCTTAAATAGAAGTTTTCTGGGGGAGAAAAAAGAAGGAAGGGTAAAAGCCTATCCCAAAGAGGGAAAAAAACATTATAGAACAAGACGATATTTATTAATACTAAAAATACAACTATATTTGTGATTTTTATGTGCATATTTTAGCCACTTTTTTATATCCATAGCTTCATACAGTTGTTAAGTTACTTACCACTTAAATATTATTTGCAACTTGCATTAAAATTTAACTTACTGATAGTCTGAGAACAGATTCTTAAAAATCTAAAGGAAAATTGATTTCATTTGCCTTTTGATTTTGTCTTTTGTCCTCATTAGTTCTGATTTAACTAGCTTTTTTGACCAAAGAGTACTTCAGATGGAGTCTTCATGAAGAATTTTATTTGATTTGCTTACAAGATTAATTATCTGGGCCATACTTGGTTTAAAGTGTGAGTGTCTCTGTTCATGTATGCAGTCACACACAAGGTCAGTCTTTACACCAAGGCAATAAAACATTTCTCTGCTTTCTCCATTTTCATATGAGCACACATTTCCAGCTCTAGCTTCAATTTATATTCTTTAGCTTAAGTTTTCAACCTTGAATTTCATTTTTAAAGATTTTCTTATTTGAAGGGCAGAGTTAACAGAGAGGGAGGGGGAAGAGAGAGCACAAGAGTGAACTTGCATCCTCTGCTTCACTCCCCAAATGTCTGCAGTGGCTGGGGCTGGGCCAGGCTGAAGCCAGGAACCCAGAACTCTGTCCGAGTCTCCCACGTGGCTGGCAGGGGCCCAAGCACCTGGGCTATCTTTGCTGCTTTCCCAGACGTATTAGCAGGGAGCTGAATCAAAAGTGGGACAGCCAGGACTTGAACCAGGATGTAGGTGGCGGCTTACCTCACTGTGGCATAAGGATGGCCCCAACCTCAAATTGAAAACAAAAATTATTTGTGTATCTGAAGGGCAGGTACACACATGGCGTGCACACACACATGCACACATGCACATGCAGAATTCCTATCCACTGATCATTCCCCAAGTGCCTCACCAGCAGGAGCTAAGTTAGGCCAAAGCCAGGAGCCAGGATTGCCGTCCAGGTCTTCCACTTGGGTGACAAGGACCCATGCCATCGCCAGCCACATCCCAGGAAGCTGGAATTGGCGCCTGGGCTGGGACTGAAGCCCAGGCACTCTGATAATGAGGTTGCCAGCATCTGAAGTGGTGTCTTAGCTACCACACCAAGTGTTCACCCCACATGTCAGATTTTTTGGAAGTATTTGATCATTCATTCTTGTTTTTTAAATGTAAGAATTGCTCTTACTGTATTTTTTGTTTAAGCACCTCAATAAGAAACTACTTCAGTATTCACATAGAGAATACTGTTATTGTTACAAAGACAAGTGAAAGATCCTCTCTCCTCTTACCATGTTAGAGTGCCTCCTGGTGCCTTGTGACTTACCAGGCTGAGTTCTCACACCCCACGTGTCATCCTGTTAGATTTCAGAACTGGTTTACTTTTAAGAACAATTTTCTTTTGTTCCTTGGTTTAAAAACAGCCCCAATTTATGCCTTCTCTCAGATAACAAATGCTGAGTGTTGTTAGTCTGTATGCTTGCACTGTTAATAAGCCTTTAAACCTTGGATTGAACAACACTGTTAAAAAGTTGGTGTACGCATCAAACTCGCCTTCACATCCAAGAACCAAGCTTAGGTTATTTGGCCCTTTGATCCAGGGTGTTTTTAAGCTTCACAAACCTACAGGCATCCAGTACAGAAGATGTTTTTATTAATCTAGGCACAGTGAAAGGACTTCTCCACATACAGTGAGTCTGAAGAAATGTCTTTAAGGAAGACTATTTAAAAGGATGCAGATTCTAAAACGTGTTTAAGTCTGTTAATGGAAGGAAATATTTTTCAAGGATTTCTTTTTTCACAAGCTCTTGAGTTCTTGCTCTCTGTAGTGGTTCTTTTTTCTTTCTCTCTCTCTTTTTTTTTTAATATTTATTTATTTATTTGAAAGAGTTACACAGAGAAAGGAGAGGCAGAAAGAGAGAGAGAGAGGTCTTCCATCTGATGGTTCACTCCCAGATGGCTGCAATGGCCAGAGCTGTGCCGATCAGGAGCCAGGAGCTTCTTCCAGGTCTTCCACATGGGTGCAGGGGCCCAAGGACTTGGACCATCTTCTGCTGCTTTCCCAGGCCATAGCAGAGAGCTGGATTGGAAGTGGAGCAGCTGGGACTAGAACCAGCGCCCATATGGGAAGGCTGGCTCTTCGGGCTAGGGCGTTAACCTGCTGCGCCACAGCGCTGGCCTGTAGTGGTTTTGAAGCACAGTTACGTAACAGCGTGCAATGTTGTAACATACGGTTATCTTTTTGACATCTTTTCTTTGCTGCTTCTTCGAGTCTGTAAAGTTGTTCATGAAAAAGGAAGGGATCAGTTGACATTTCCAGGTGTATTTTAGTCAAAAACCTGCCAATGAAGCAAAAGAAATTAAAAAAAAAAAAACACACAAAAAACCCCCACCTTACAGCTGACGTAAAATCATGTCTGTTGTCAATTTTTTCAGAGTTACTTCAAACTTATTCTCTCTGTTAACTAAAATTGAGATTTTTTTTTTTTTAAAAACAGTGGTTTAATTAATAATCTGTCTATTCCTCTGGGCAATACTGTTGACTACCCTTAGCTCTGAACTAACTACTGTTAAACTTTCTCATAATAGAAAAACTGAAAAGGAAGTGTTTTGTTGCATTGTCATCATGTCTGAATGAAGATTACTTTTCATATTGTTCAGCTTTCAGAACAGTTCTTGCAAGAAAGGCAGTTGTATTTGGAATTACAGATTTAATGCTTTCTCAAAATTAATAAGGTGGAATAGATCTATCCATGCAGAAGATTTTTACATAAAGGAAAATCTGAATCTGTGGTTTTTTTTTAACACTGTCTTCCATGCAGAGCATGAGATTTTGTTAATACACAGTTGGCACAGAAACACTCTCAGATTTCCAATCTGATTTTAAAATCTTCCCTTGTAACCACACCGCTTTGTGGGTGTCTCTGGTTTGGGGGAGGGGAGTGGGTAAGGTGTGAAAAGGACAAGTGAATCTGATTACTTGAGCCTGCAGTCCAGAGCCAGTGCTGTCCATGGCCGTGCAGAGCTTCCTCATCCTCAGTGAGAGGTGCAGGCCTGCTTCTCCTCAGGTTTTTGTGATGTTTAGGAGAAGTAACTTGTTTAAAGTGCTTGGGACAGTGTGCAGTGTATGATACACACTCAAAGAGGAACTGATAGTGTACCGATAGGCTTTCTTCTTTCACAGAAATGTGTATGGCTTTGGCACTTGCCCCATGTGGCTGCTGGGGTGTGTGCAGACCCTGGAGAACGGCCGTGGCACAGCCCAGACCAGCCAGTCTGACTAGCAGGCTCGCGCACAGACTGCTGCCTCAGGGTAGCTGTGTTTCACTGTGGCCTTTTTGTTTCCAGGGTTGGTTTTTCTAGGGAGCAGTGCTACAGCTTGCTTAGATCTCTAGCCTTGTTGGTACTGAGGTATCTCATGGCAACCAGTAACTGGAGGTAACTGCCTCTGCCTAAGAGCTGCTGTG
Source organism: Lepus europaeus (assembly GCF_033115175.1). NCBI lineage: Eukaryota > Metazoa > Chordata > Mammalia > Lagomorpha > Leporidae > Lepus > Lepus europaeus. Next base: position 124,925,775 of record NC_084835.1, read on the forward strand.
ATCCCATGAAGGATTCAGGAGTTGCAGACACCTGAGGAGGAGACCATCATTGTGGACTCTGGGGGTAAGGAAGGAAATGTGATGTCAGCTTCCTTCCCCTCCAGTCTCTTGTGCTCAGAGGTTGCCTGTAGGTTGTTCTTTGGGGTACATGAGCTGGGAATGGGTGTGATGGTAGTGACATCTCTTGGCTGCTGTTGATCCTACGTGAGTTACTTATTCAGATAAACCTTGGACTTGGAACCGTGTCCTAAAACAGCTCCTCCACTCCAGCAGTCCTTGGCCGTGCCGAGTGCACGCGTGTAGAGTGCTTCACTCTGGTGTTCAGAAGTTGACACCTGCCCCTGAATTCCATCTTCCATGATAATGTTCTTTTAGAAGCAGGAGCTTATTTTCATGGACTCTCTGAGTTCCAAGAAACACTACAAAATAGCACACTTTTGTGCTTTGTAATTAATGAATGCAGAGTCTAACACTTATTATCTTTAAGTCATTGGCTTGAAGGGGTGAAAACTAGACTCACCTAGAGAGTTTAAATAACATTTATGTCTGTGGCCTGTTCTCTGGAGATTAGGGATAAAGGTATACATTTCAGATAAGACCTGAGCAGATCTGGGTTGTAGCAAATCTTCCCAACTGGTTATGATATACTTAACTGATTAAAAGCTCATTTAATGTACTATGTACGATATATAGATAAAATAGTCTTGGCAGTTGTACTCATTCTCTTGTCGCTAGGTGAACTGGTGATTACTTCATCCTGAACATGGTCTGTAATATTCTGATCCATGGGAATGGCTGCTAGGAAGTGTGTTGTCTGGATGTGAAGATGCGTGTTTTTCATGTGGCTGAAGAGGACCTGTGATTTATAAACAATTTGTGTATACACAATGGTGTTGTCTGCCGACCCAAGACCATCACAGTAATGGAGCATCTTGAAAACCAATGGGACATTGAGTCAATGGAACACAGTTCCTAGTTTTTCATATTTATGGTGGGATCTTTGATTTTTTTCCTTTAGGATATTTCAAGCAGTAAAACTGTTTGATTAAATGTGTGTGAATTTTAAGTGTTTGGAGAAGACTGAATTTCTTAAAGCTGTTTTTGGAGTATCTGTTACTTTGTCTTTTAACATTGATTTTGTTTGTTTCTCTTTCACTAGCTCTAGTTGTAGTAGAATAATGAGACGTGCTCAGGGTCTTCCTTATCTCCAGTAGTTTCTTTGTGTCTCAGCAGTCTCCCGGGGCGGGGGGGGGGGGGGAGCACAATTCCCCAGAGTGTGCTCTTCCCTCTGTCCTGGAGACGTCTGGTCAGAGTGCGGAGAATTGCTTTGTCCTTAAAGTTGTGTGCTTCTCTCAACTCTCATCACCCTTCCTGGTGATGCCTTCCCCCAACACCAGGAACCCAATGGCTGCTCCCGCCATTTGTATTCAGTGTTGAACTCAAGGCAAAATAAATAGGACAGTAAGGCAAGCAAGAGAAGCGGAAGACACGTAGGCCCTGTACACAGGAAAACCCAAGGAGTTCCCCCCCACATCCCCAGATAGACAGACTGAAAAACTGGGTTAGCAAGTGTGCGGGACACAAGATAAATCTTCCATATTTACTTGGGTTTTGTACACTTGCAGTGACCCTCTGAAAGTGAAGTTAGGACAGCAGTCCATTTATAGATGCATCAGAAAGAAAAAAATACATAGGGATATAGTAGCTAAACTGCATAGTTATAGACTGGAAACAACAGAATGTTTTGAAAAATGAGATCTGAAGAAATGGAAAATCATCCCATACTCATGAGTGGAAAGACAGTATTGTTAGGATAGCAGTGCTCTCCATATGAAGTGTCAGCAGGCTTTTTGTCCCCTCAGAAATGGACAAGCTGATCCTAAAATTGATATGAAAATAAAAGGTACCCAGAGTAGTAAATACATCCAGAAAAAATAAAGTTCTAATACACATACTTACTGTAGTAATCAAGACAGCACAATAATGACACAAAGAGCAGGATGTAGACCAATGGAATATAATAAAAGAGTCTTTAAAAAAACTGTGGTGCTGGCGCTGTGGCTCACTTGGTGGGCACTGGATTCTGTCCCATTTGCTCCTCTTCCAGTCCAGCTCTCTGCTGTGGCCTGGGAGGGCAGTAGAAGATGGCCCAAGTGTTTGGGCCCCTGTGCCCACATGGGAGACCAAGAGGAAGCACCCGGCTCCTGGCTTCGGATTGGCGTAGCTCTGGCCATAGCGGCCATTTGAGGGGTGAACCAACAGAAGGAAGACCTTTCTCTCTCTCTCTCTCTCTCTCTCTCTCTCTCTCTCTCTCTCACTGTCTAACTCTGTCAAATAAATAAAAATAATATAAAATAAAACTATGGCAAATAGATTTTTCTTTAGAGACTTTTTTGAGAGACAAAGATATGGAGAGGGAGAAGGGGAGGGAAAGACAGAGAGGTCTTCCAGCTGCTGGGTACTCCCCAAATGACTGCAATGGTTGGAGCTGGGCCAGTCCAAAGCCAGGAGCTGAGCTTCTTCTGGATGCAGGGGCACAAGCCCTTGGGCCATCCTCCACTGCTTTCCGAGGCCATAAGCAGAGAGCTGGATCGGAAGAGGAGCAACTGGGACACAAACTGGGCCATATGGGATGCTGGTTCCACAGCGGGAGGCTTAACCAACTACGCCACAGCGCCAGCCCCTGGCAGATAGATTTTTGATTAGGACATCAAGGTGACAAAAGAGCAGTCTTTTCAATTAATGATACTGAACAACTTGAAACCCACTTAGAACAGCGTTGGAGCTTCCTACACGCATGCATATAGAGTAACAGAGTGGACTGTACACGCTCCTCTGAGGACTGCAGCTGGAGGAGGCCTGGGAGACAGAAAAATCTTCCTGACCTTGAACATCAAAAGCCCAGTGAGAAAAGAAAAAATAAGTAAATGAGATTTTATTAAAATAATTTATGCGTCTGAGGACACCATCAAGAAAGTAAAAAGAGAACCAAATAGGAGAAAATATTTGTAATGTTATACTTAAAATTCACATAGTGAACAAGCTGTTTGTTCTAGAATAAATAGCTTTCCTTTCTCAGTGTCAAAAAAGACAGCCCAGTAAAATGTGGGTGGAGGCTCTGAATGAATACTTGACCATGAAGATGGACAGATGACCCACAAGTACGTAAGAAGATGCTCAGCCTTGCTTGTCATTAGGGAAATGCAATTAATTAGGCTGCTTTAATAAAGAGAGCATACATTCGAGTGTTGGCAAGGTTGTGGGTAAATTAGAACCTTCATGGGTTGCTGATGGGATTGTAAAGTGGTAAAACCATTTTGGGGAACCCCATGTGGCAGTTCCTCAAAGTGTTAAACACAGAGTTACCCTGTCACCCGGGAGAGGCAAACTCAGACACAGAAAGTGGGTCCCTCATTGCTGGGTCCTGGTTGGGGAGGGAATGCACAGTGACTGCTAGTGAACATGGGAATTTCCTTTTGAGTGTGAAAATATTCCAGAATTGCATGTGGTGCCAGTTGTACAGCTCTGTGAATGACTGCAGAACCATGAATTGTGCACATTCAAAGGGTTAATTCTGTGGCTAGTGCCTTATCTATCAACAAAGCTTCCGTTGGAAAAATAAAATGTGTGCCAAAGGACCTAAGTGAGGATCAGACTCTGCCCGTGAGCGATTGGTTACCTTCAAAAGGGCCTCTGGCAAATAATGGGGCACATCACCCATTTCATGGCTTCTTAGTGAGCCCAAGAATGGCTTAGGGTCCTTCTCAAAGCCATGCTTCCAGGAGACACAAGGAATCCATGGGTTAAATTCAGATCAGCTCCATCCTGGTGGTTCAGGAGACTGCTGGAGTGGGAGGCACAGCCCAGGTTTGTCTGTGCTGAGGGTCGGGTAGCATTGTGCCTCAATAAAGAGCATAACTCAGGGGGCCTCGGGGGAGGACACCGATCCCTGGAGGACTGAGGTTGGAGTGTGGCACGTTGGCACAGTGGTGATGGGAGAGCTGAGGCGGGCCTGCATCCTGGAGGCTGTGGAAAGGAGTTGCTGCCTTGGGCATTGCCATGATGGCAGTGGCAGTGGGATGTGTGGGGACCTGGGCCACAGGCCCGAGGTTTGAGCCCCATCCTGGCAGTCTGGGGATGACTGGAGAAAAGGAAGCAGCCAGAAGGGCTGATCCTGGAGGCCTCAGGGCAGAGCATTGACGAGGAAGAGGGAGGTGAGCAGCGCTGCAGAGTCAGGAAGAGGTGGACGGTGTGGTGAGGGCAGTCACAGTAATGTGGGGCCGTTCCTGAGGGCTTGGGGCTGAGGAGACATCCGGGGCCGGGTCAGGACAATGACACAGGCTGTGAGGCTGATCTTGGATGGGAAAAGGAACTGTACCCTCTGAGACCGCGGAATGGGTATGTAAGTGATAGCATTCCAGGGCCTTTTAGCTAGTGAGAATACTGTTCTGGTGAAACGTGACATGCCCTCTCCACTGGCCCACCAAATTCCAGAAAAGGGGCTGAGATAAAAGGTGGAAGCAGACTGGATGGAGCAAGCCACTGTGACGGGTCGTGGCACATTGCTGGGACGTGTCAGGAAATGCGTGCATACCCCGAGAGACATGGGCGCTAGCCACACGTGAGTGCTGTCACTGGCTTCACAGTAGACTGCAGATGCACAGAAGGAAACGTCAGGTTGTGAAGGTTTTGACTTGAATGTGAGATGGAGCGCTCTGCACTCAGCTGTGCCCTCGGTAGCGGTTTGTGAGGCTCCGTGAGAAGGGCGCTGGGCACGAGGATCATACCTGCGAATTGTTCTGTTCCTAAGTGCTTTTATTCTGTCGGATTTAAATGTAGCAATTAAGTGTAATATTTTTATGTCAGTCATGGTTAATTTGATACTTGAGTGCCTCAGTGTTCTAAATATAATTCAGGGTTTATTGAAGCCTGTTGATTTCCTTTTCTTTGGGTTACTAAGTGTCTTCTGATACGTAGCTTGATGTACATATTTCGGTGTGAACTTACAGAGTTTTCTTAGGTAACTAAGAGTTGTAAATCTTTCACTATGTATCGTATTCCTTTTGTAATCTTTAATTGTTACTCTTTTTTTCACTTTGTTTTAGATAGTAATACAATTTGAAAGAACAAAGTAAAGCTAAGTAACAAAAATTTCCTTGTGTTTTTCTGTATAAATCCAGTTTTCTAAAATCCCTTGTTTGTTTTGCAGGGATTTGTCTTGGCTGTTACTATCGTGCGGGAAGCCATTGATGAATTCCGCCGTTTTCAGCGTGACAAGGAGGTGAATTCTCAGCTCTACAGCAAGCTTACAGTGAGAGGTTAGCACGCACTTTGCAACCCTGCTTAATGTGATGATCATTTTAGAGTTAACAGGTGAACATCATAATCCTGTTATTGAAAACAGTACACAACAGCATATGCTACCAAGTTAATTTTCTTATGCATGCAATTCAGGTTTTTTTTTTTTTTTTAAGGGAAAGGTTTATTGTTGGGTGGGGAAAGCCCAAGTGGGGTGGAGGGCGAAAGAGTAATAAGAGAGAGAAATCAGGACACATCTGGGAAGCAGGTCCTGCTATACCTTTGCAGGGGCAGGGGAATGGGAGCGGGAGCAGCGAATCTCATTAGGGTGGGGGTAGAGCTGGCACCTGTGGTTGGGCCATCTGGTCACCTGACTTGTAGCAGTGGCAACAGGCCACAGATGGTGCCACTGATAAGACTGAGCCATGGTACCAACATTCCCCCTTTTGCTTTTTTATGAAGCAGGCGTTGTATAGGATTACATTGGCCCAAAAGTCCAGGAGGGGCAGCAGGATGATGATCTGTCTTTAGAGCTACTTCCTGCTGCCATGGGGTGATGATTACTCTCTGCTGCCATGGGGCGATGTCTCAAGCTGCGATCTCTTGGGTGGGGAGTTGAGTATATCCCTGGAGCAGCATTTGGTTGACTGCCTGGTTGGTGAAGGCTTTGGTTTGTTCTGTTATCACCTCCTGTAGACACTTACACAGACAAGGTAGTGTAAAGGCCAGGGTGAGAATAGCAGCCAATGGTCCTAGGATTGGCATTAACCAAGTGATGAGAGGATTTCATGGAGGAGAGGAAGTTGGGGGGCGGTCTCTGGGGCCTAGTGAAGACTGTCTGATGGGTGTGGTTTTACGTGGCCTGATTGGTTAACATAATAACACTGTTAAGGCCCATGTATCCCATAGTACCATGCCTGTTAGTGAGGTGATATAGTTTTGGAGAACTCAAATGGCATCAGCTGAGGTCTCAGTGGACCCAGTGACCTCCTCTTGTAACTGTTGGAGTTGATAGGTTGAGATAACATTGTGGCCCAAAGCTGTTCCTGAGATCCCCACTGAGGAGACAGAGGCTGCAAGGCTGATCCCAATCAAGACTGGGAGAAAGGCCGCCCCTCTCTTGTGAGGAGAAGGGTTTGTCTGTAGCAAAATTCTGAACGATCATACAGTGTTAAGTGGGGGAGAGGCCCACCAATACACAGGTGTTGGGAGTACAGCCATTGAAGTACGAGTAAAGGCTATGATTACAAAGGAATGAGGCCCTGAGTGGGCTAGACAGGTTCTAGAACAGGACAGAGTCATTATTGGAGGACATGAGAAAGCTGCTGTCTAAACCACGAATAAGTTTTCCAGTTGAGAGGCAAATAGAAACTGACAGAAGGGGCTTGATAATTACCAGGTGGGCTTTCAGGCCTTGCCAGTTATGTTTCTCTTTTCACATGGGGCACACAAGGGAGGCCCTCCTTGGGAAGGCACCTGGTTGACTTCCGTTACCTACCTGACCTGGGAGGAGAGCTGGCCAGGTAAAGGCAGGTGGCATTTCTAACAGGAAACTCACAGTACTGCCCGCGATGTTGCTGACCCTACTTGGCCATCTTTGGAAGCTGGGCCAGATGAAGGGCTTTTCAGCGTAGAGCAAACAAGCTCTGTGGCTCTGACCTGGGCTTCCTTTGACTCCAGGGCAGGTCCATTTCCAGTGACCCAACTCTTGCTGGCAGGAGCTGCCAGGGCTCTTCATCAGCTCACTTCCGCTGAAGCCCTGGCTTTCCACATTGAAAGCCACTGCAGTGGACTGACCCTCAGGGTAGATTTTTATTCATTCTCTAGATACGTGGATATATGTGTGTGTGAATACTCACGTTTACATAATTACGCATATATATCTTTTTATTCACATGCATACACAGCACACACCTGCATACGAATCGATATTAACAACTAACACTCTGTTACACTGCTTAGAGACCTGTGAACCCTCATTGATGGCTCCACATTTTCTGTGAGGCACAGTAGTGCTTTATGTCAAGCACATTCTTGACGTCACAGTCCTGCACCGTGACTTACCGAGATCTTTGGGGGCCAGCATTGTGGTGCAGTGGGTTAAGCTGCCACCTGCAATGCCAGCATCTCATGTGGGCTTCACTTCTAATCCAGCTCCCTGCTAATGGCCTGGGAAAGCAGTAGAGGATAGCCCTGTTGTTTGGGCCCTGCACCCACATAGGAGACAGAGATGAAGCTCCTGTCTCCTGGCTTGGGCCTGGCCCAAATTCTGGCTATTTGGGGAGTGAACCAGCAGATGGAAGATCTCTCTCTCTCTCTCTCCTCTATCTCTGTAACTCTGCCTTTCAAATAAATAAGTATTTAATAAAGATGGGGGTGATGTTTGAGCATTGAAAGTACATGCCTTGACCCCGTGTGGCAGCTGACACATGCGCCTGAGGAGCCTTCATCCCAGACCTGGACACTTGCTTCTCCCTCTCCTCCTCTCCTCCCCACACCAGGCCTTCCGCTCCCCTCCCCTCCCCTCCCCTCTCCTCTTTTTTTTTTTTTTTTTCTTTTTTTTTTTAACAGAACTAGAGAGAAAAGTTACTGAAATTTATATGGTACAAGAGACTTGACCAAATCTTTGAGGTGTCACCTGTCTCTTGTAACACTGCTTTTCATTTGTATCTGTTAGTTGATAATATAATTTATCCAGTGAATAACATTACTGTATTTTATCTTTGATTGTTTCTTATGGTGTAATATTTCATTATTTCAGTGTTCTTTTAAAACTGTCTAGTTCATTTGCTTTAAAAGATTGATTGATTGATTTGAAAGGCAGAGCTATGCAGAGCCGGAGGCAGAGAGTCTTCCATCTGCTGGTTCACTCTCCAGGTGGCCACAACGGCCAGAGCTGAGCTGATCCAAGCCAGGAACCAGGAGTTTCTTCTGGGTCTGTCATGTGGGTGCAGGGGCCCAAGGACTTAGGCTGTCTTCCTTTTTTTTTTTTTAATATTTTTTTATTTATTTGAAAGAGTTACACAGAGCGGGGAGGTCTTCCATCCACGAGTTCACTTCCCAAGTGACTGCAATGGCCAGAACTTCGCTGATCCAAAGCCAGGAGCCAGGAGTTTCTTCCGAGTCTCCCACGTGGGTGCAGGGACCCAAGCACTTGAGCCATCTTCTACTACTTTCCCAGGCCATTGCAGAGAGCTGGATCAGAAGTGGAGCAGGCGGGACTAGAACAGGTGCCTGTATGAGATGTCAGCACTGCAGGTGGTGGCTTAATCTGCGCCACAGTGCCAGCCCCTCTAATTCATTTTTCCTGATAGGGTTAAGAAGAATCGTGTTTGATTTGAGTATTTTAAATTATTGTGGTTGGTGCTACTGGATGTTTAAGGCATAAAATTTCGTATTTTCTGGCAGTTGCTTTATAACTTCCCTCTCCCCCAGGTTTCAGTGTTTCTCTTATTTCCTGCTCTGTAATTTTTACAATCAGTTTGTTGATACTGTTTCACTCTGTCTCATTGATGTCACTAGAAGGTGAGTTTCATGAGTGTCAGGGTCTTGTAGGTTTTGTGCCCACTTCCATCTCCCAGCATGCGTTAGCTCACACCCTCTGAGCAAATCCTGCATTCCAGACTTCTTCAGCTGTCACCTGCAGTCCAGAGGGAGCTGGGGCCGGGGCTCCACCTGTGCCTCTACCCACCTGCAGCACGTGTTGCCATGGACACACAACACCCTGCCAGTCTGTGTGACGCGTTCAGTTCCTTTCATCAGTGTTTCTACATTTTCAGGGTAGTAATCTCTCATCTCCCTGGTTGTTTTAGTTTGTAGCTATTGTGAATGGACTTGTTTTCTTGATTTCTTTTCAGCTAGTATGTTATTAGTACATGGAAATGCTATGGAGTTTTGTGTGTTGATTTTGTATCCTGCAGTTTTACTGATTTCTTAGTTCTGACAGTTTTTTAGTGGACTCTTAAGGGTTTTCGGCATACCAAACCATGTCATCTGTAAACAAGAACAACTCCTCTGCTTCTCCAGTCTGGATGTCTTTTATTTTTGTTTGCTGCCTAATTGCTCTGGCATGGACTTCTGGCCATATATTCAATGGAGGTGATGAGAATGGACTTCCTTGTCTTATTCCACTTCTCAGAGGAAGACCTTTCAGTGTTTTCTCTTTGGAGTGATGTTAGCTGTGAGTTGTAATATATCACGTGACTTCTGAGCTCTCTCAGTCTCCATGAGCACAGCGTCAGCCTGACAAGTCTCACGGTGACGTTACTCTGTGCTCATGTCACCCAGACTTCAGAGTCCATGGAGGGAGGTGTCTTTGTTCTTGCCCCTGCCCTTTGTTCCCGTGTCTGCAGAACTGGTTCCCTTTGTCACCTGAGCCCTTTGTGTCTGCAGACTCCTTGCTTCCCTTGAACGTGGCTCTTGCAGGTGCCTGTCCTCCACAGCCTCTTTGCTCCCGTTGCCGTGGTGCCACTGCACCTGCTGTGGCCCTGGCTGTTCCTACGGCTTATTCCCTTCTGCATCTGCTTGTCAATTGCTTTTCCACCTCCAGTCATGGGTCTGTCCCTTGCCCTGCTGATCTTCAATTTGATGAAGTCCGGTTGAATATGATTGTGCTTGTGGTGCTGTGCAGACTCTGCCCAACCCAAGTTCACAGGCATCTTCTGCTGTTTCTCCCATGGCTCTTCCTAGAGGTTGTCCAGTTTTACATGTTTCCATTGTGAGTTTGGTACAAGATGAGGGTGTGAGTTCCTCTCTTGCATGTGGGTGTTGAGCTGCTCCCAGCATGTGGCTTGAGAAAATGCTCCCTTCCTGTTGCTGCCTTTGTCCCATGTGTGTTCCTCTCTGGAGTCCCCTTCCTCTCCGTTCAGTCTCTTATGTACCTTGATGATAATGCCATGCTTTCCTGGTGACTGACGCTTTATAACAATTCTGGATATTGACATCTTCATAGCATTGAGTCTTCCAACGAGCCATGTGGGGCTCTTTTTTTAAAGGTCTTATAACATTTCTTTCCGTGGCACACTTTGCTACTCTTTCAGGGTTAGCTGCCTCCTTTATGTCTGCTTTTTTTTTTTTTTTTTTGGACAGGCAGAGTGGACAGTGAGAGAGAGAGACAGAGAGAAAGGTCTTCCTTTGCCGTTGATTCACCCTCCAATGGCCGCCGCGGTAGGCGCGCTGCGACCGGCACACCGCGCTGATCCAAAGCCAGTAGCCAGGTGCTTCTCCTGGTCTCCCATGCAGGTACAGGGCCCAAGGACTTGGGCCATCCTCCACTGCCTTCCCGGGCCATAGCAGAGAGCTTGGCCTGGAAGAGGGGCAACCGGGACAGAATCCGGTGCCCCGACCGGGACTAGAACCTGGTGTGCCGGCACCGCAAGGCGGAGGATTAGCCTAGTGAGCCGTGGCGCCGGCCTATGTCTGCTTTTAAGATTTTCTTTTTGTTGATGGTTTTAACCAATTTGATTATCACATGCCTTAGCTTAGTATAATTTTATTCATATTTCTAATAATTGCAATCAATTTTACATCTTGAACCTTTGGGTTCTGATTTTATTAAATATGGAAACTTTTTAGCTTTTATGTATTCCAATAGTTTTCTGCCCTCTCCAGTTTTAGGGGTTTCAGTTATAGCTATACTGGGCTGCTTGTGGTTGTCATGCAGCTTACTGATATTTTTTTCATTTTTCTTTCAAATTCTGTTCTGTTGCTCCTGTTTGAGCTCCCCTGTTCTTTCCTTCCGGTCTGTTGACTCCACTTGTGACTTTCAGAGCACTGTAGTTTTTACGTCTGTGCTCATCTTTGTTTGCTAATTGTAGCACTTGTGTCAGCTTCACTTGAACCATGGTTCTCCTCAGAGGGGTCCTGCATTCCTGCTTCTTTGCGTGCTTGGTGTTTAAAAAATACTTTGCATTCTACTCTTAATTATTTTAAAATGTATTTGAGAGGCCAAGAGACAGGTACATATGTATGTATGCATGGGGCCAGAGGAAGAGGTGGTTGGTGAGTCCGTTATCAGCTGGTTTATTCCTCAGGTGCCTGCAGCTGCTGGGTCTGGGGCAGACAGAAGCCACGAGCCAGGGCCTCGGTGTGTGTTTCCCACATGGGTGGCAGGGACACAAGTACGTGAGCCGTCCACCTGCTGCCTCTGAGTATGTGGGTCGGCAGGAAACTGGAATCGGGCAGGGCTGGGACCCAGACCCAGGTACCCCAAATAGGATCCAGGTGTCCTAAACAGCATTTTTTTTTTAAGATTTTTTTTTTTTTTTTTATTTGAAAGGCAGGATAGAGAGAGAAAGGGGGGGGGGGGAGATCTTGTGTCTGCTGGTTCATGTCCCAAATGGCTGTAATGGTCAGAGCTGAGCTAATCCGAAGCCAGGAACTTCTTCCTGGTCTCCCATGTGGGTGCAGGGGCCCAAGTATTTGAGCCATCATCTGCTGCATTTGCTTGCTCATTAGCAGGGGGCTGGATTGGAAGTGGAGCAACCGGGACTTGACCTGGAGCCCATATGGGATGCCAGTGCCACTGGCAGCGGCTTTACCTGCTACTCCACAGTTTCACCACCCCCCCCAACTGGCATCTTAACTATATGCCAAACACCCTCAGAATTCACCCCTGAGGGTGTATAATTCATTGAAATTAAAAAGAAGCGCATAGTTGTGCAGTCATCACTGTAGATGAATTTGAGATCCTGCATGCCATGTGCACCGAGTCCTTGTTTGTTCTTTCCTACTTTTCCCTCTGTCCAGGCAGCCACAACTCTTGTCTCTGTGGAGGTGCCTTTTTTGGACATTTTATTTATGTGGGGTCACACAATATAAGGTCTTTTGTGTCTTAGTATAGTATTTTTTTTCTTGGATTCATTCCTGTTACGTCATACATTATGCTTGGTTTGCTTTTTTGTCTGAATAACATTCTGTTGTATGGGTAGACCATAGTTTGTTTATTCATTTATCATTTGTTTGGCCCCTGGAGTTTTGTAATGTGTGAGTTAGGAGAAATTAGCATCTCTGAGTCTATTTCATGTATAAAACAGAATAACAAAAAGCTGTTTTGTGTATAATGTATTTTTTAAGTAGGTTGAGATTATTCTAATCATTTTCACATTTCCACATGTGGTGGATCAGCAGGTAATGTAGAAACTTAAGCTGTAAAGGGATTTTTTGTTGAGATATTAACTGGAGAGGGACAATGTTTCTCTTGAGGAATTCAGTTTTTCCTCATTTTCAAGGGTGTAGTTTTCAGATAGTGGAGTGCGTTGTTTAAAGTTACAGTCTAATCAGTGTGTCTAAGCACACGCCTCCCGTGAAGCGCTTGCACCAGACAAGGTGGGGAGGCTGTGTCTCCCTGGGGCTGCCCCCTCCTTTTCCCGGGCTCCCCCCCCCCCCCAAATCTGAGCCCTTGCTGCTTTGACTTCTTCACTGCAGGTTGGCTATGCTTTTTCCCCCCATAAATTTATTTATTTGAAAGAGTTACAGAGAGGGAGGGAGAGAGAAAGAGAAAGAGGTCTTCCGTCCATTGGCTCACTACCCAAATGACCACAACAGCTGCCAGGAGCCAGGAGCTTCTTCTGGGTCTCACATGTGGGTGCAGGGGCCCGAGCACTTAGGCCATCTTTTGCTGCTTTCCCAGGCACATTAACAGGGAGCTGGATAGGAAGTGGACAGTCGGGACCCGAACTCGTACCCATATGAGATGCTGTACCACAGCAGTGGCCATGCTTTGCCTTTTCTAGAACTTGGTGCCAGGGGAGTGTGTACTCTTGCTTCAGCACGCTCTGAGGTTTCACACCCAGGCGCCTCAGCTTTGGTGCTGGGTGGCTTCTGTTGCACTCTGATTCCAGTGTCCTCTGTTCTCTCTGCTCCTGGAGATGGGAGCCCAGCTGCTTGGAATTTGTCATCTGTGGTCTTTTGTAGACATAAGGGATTCTCTTTAGAAAGTTTTTTTCCCTGTTTCTTGAAAGGCAGAGAGAGAGCGCGAGAGAGAGTGAAAGAGAGAAATTTCCTTCTACTGGTTGCAGCAACTTCCCAGCTGGCTGCAACGACTAGGGCTGGGCCTAGCCAAAGCCAGGAGCCCAGACTCTCTGGGTCTCCCACACGGGTGGCAGGAACCCCAGTAATTGGGCAGTCACTGCTGCCTCCTCCCAGAATGCATTCACAGGAAGCTGGATTGGAAGTAGAGTGGCCAGGACTCAAACCAGCACCCCAGTGTGGGAGGGGCATGTGTTCCCACGTGGCAGCTCGAGTTACAGCATCACACACCTGCCCCAGGTTTTTATTTCTGTTGGACAATTGCCTAGAGACGGAACTGCCTGGTCCCAGGCAGGGTGACAGTTAACTTCTTGAGAGTTTCCTGAGTGGTCTCAGCACTCTGACCGCTGCAGCATGGGTCACAGTGCCTGTTGTGTCTCCCACATCTGGTCCTCGCTGACGGGAGCTGTCACACTGCCCTCAGAGCATGTGTGAGTATGCCCTTGTGGCTTAGCAGAGCGTGTTTCAAATCCACTGTGTTCCCGTTTTAACTGTGTTTTGCTGCTTTTGTACTGTGCTATGAGACAAATCCCTTGTCAGATGTGTTGGGATATTCTGTCTGCTGATCTGTTTTCTGTGTTCACCAATGCCACGCTGGCTGGACTCCTTGAACTTTTATAGTACATCTTCGAATCTCCACCTTGAGTGTAATATTCAAGAATGTTTTGGTTATGTTAAGTCCTTCATATTTCTGTAAATGTTCGAGTCAGCATGTCAGTTTCTACAAGGAATCCCGCTTGGATTTTGATGGAGATTTTATTGAATTTGTGGATCAGTTTTGGATCAGTTCCTTAATTTCTGCAGTGTTTTATATTTTTCTGCATAAAAATCACGTTTTTCGGTGCATCCCTCCCTAAGTATTTAATATTTTTTAATGATATTTTAGCTGATATTGTTTATTAGTTACAATTTCTCGCTGTTCATTGCTAGTATGAGGGTATATCCAAAAGTTTGTGGAAAATGAAATTGAGTTTATTTTGGTGCAAAAATCTGAAGCTCGTGCCTACAAGGAGTTCGCAGGAAGTCCATGGAAAAGGTATGTTATGGAAAGCTCCATGAATTTCAAAAATTTTTGTGCCTAAATAAACTTATCTTTTAATTGCATTTTACATGAACTTTTTTTTAAAAAATGTATTTATTTATTTGAAAGTTACAGTTACACAGAGAGAGGAGAGGCAGAGAGAGAGAGAGAGAGAGAGGTCTTTCATCCACTGGTTCACTCCCCAATTGGCTGCAGTACCCAGAGCTGCGCCAATCCGAAGCCAGGAGCCAGGAGCTTCCTCGGGGTCTCCCACGTAGTTGCAGGGGCCCAAGGATTTGGACCATCTTCTACTGCTTTCCCAGGCCATAGCAGAGAGCTGGATCAGAAGTGAAGCAGCTGGGTCTCGAACCAGCACCCATATGGGATGCCGGCACTTCAGGCCAGGGTGTTAACCCACTGTGCTACAGTGCCGGCCCCGTCTGTGAACTTTTTGAAGTTTATTCACACAGCTGCATTTGATTGTCATGGTCATCTTTGTTTCTTGTGACATTCCAAAACCATGTTTTTTACTCAGGTATATAGCTTCTTGATAGATCTTTACCGGTTTCTCTGTAGGTGATTAAGTCTTGCATTGCAGGCGGGAGTGAGGCCTCCGATGCAGTGCTGTTGAGAGGCACGGCCCTGCCCGGCCAGAGAGGTGACCCTAGGCCTGTGCGCTTCCCGGCCTGGAACCTAGAGTTTGAGCCCCTGCTGAAGGCCCTTGGGGGAAGAGCCACTGGGCAAGTGCAGATCTTCTCGTCAAGGCGTGTGTCCAGCTGTCTTGTTTCCCCTTGTCATCTCCTGGGGAGGCCTGCCCTGGTTTGGGGGTTCAGGTCATGTGTTTTCTTGGTGCTCAGCTCTCCAGTGGGCTGGAGACTACTCCAGCAGCGTGTTCTGGCGGGGATGACACGTTTGCCTCTCCCCGCTGAGCTCGCTTCATGCCAGTGAGAAGCGACAGCAGGTCCTCTGCCGCAGCCAGAGCCCGTGCGTCCAGTGGGCCCTCCAGAGGTGCTCAGTCTCTGCACCACGGCTTACCTGTTTCCCCCCTTAGACCTCCGTGTGCTCGGTGGGGATGTAAGTCGCGACCACATCTCTGTCCCTAGCTGGTAACGTCTGTGCTCGTGGCTGTGTCTTCTGTGCGTGTACTCTAAACCACTGTGGTGCTGTCTCGTTCCTACTGACTAGAGTGGCAGGCGTGCATTCCCTGTGTGTCGTGACATGGGCTAATTTTAGATGTTTTTCAGAGTACACACTAAATGTCATGAAAGCTATTTCAGTTATGCTTTGAACGTGTTATGGGATCTGATATTTAGAAGATACTCAGATTTGGATATTTGAATATTTTAGTGTTGTAAGCTGCTGGAGGCTTCTTCCGTGTGTAGTCAAGGAGGTCTTCAAAGGGAGGGTTTCGTTAGGAGAGCTCCTGAGAAGCCAGGGTGTCCTGCAGGTGTGGGGTGTTGTGAGCTGGTAGGGGTAGGGCAGATCGGGGAATGGTGGGCAGGAGAGGATGCCTGGAAGGCAGTTTGGGGTCAGTGCTGAAGAACCTGTATATGATACAGATTTGAGTTATCCTATTTTGTTTTAGATTTATTTATTTATTTGAAAGGCAGAGTTACAGAGACAGGGAAAGAGAGGAAGGGAGAGAGAGTGATTGATTTTCTGTCCACTTGTTCATTCCCCAAGTGGCTGCAGTGTCTGTGGCAGGCCAGCCTGAAGTCAGGAGGCTGGAACTCCATCTGTGTCTCCCTTGTGGGCGGCAGAGGTTGGAAGTGGAGCAGCTGACTCTGACCAGCACTCATGGGAAGCCAGCATTGCGGGGGGTGGGGGCGGGGCTTAACCCTCTGTGCCACAGTGCAGGCCCTGAAGTATTCCCTAAGTAATTATCAAATAATGGAGTTGTGGATGGGGGAAACAATGATCCTTAGTTGTTGTTTTCCCTGTTAGTTCAAATAGATTGAATGAGGGCAATGTTCATTACGGATTCAGCGAAGAGGAAAGTGGCAGCTGGGTTGGTGGGCAGGTGTGTGTTTGAGATGCTGTGAGTTACTTGTTGATGACTTCAGAAGAGCTCATGAGAACAAGTCAGTGTTGCTTTCTTTCGTTGGGAGAGCAAACACCCATGTTCTTATGCATTTGAGCCAAGGGTTATTTATTGCCAGCAGAAGGGCATAAGGGAAAGATTTAATTGGAATAGCTTAGAGAGAGGTAAGTACTGTTGTTACCTTACTTGGTAATATTCACTATTTCGTTAGAAAGTAAAAAGCTGGGGCCATGGTTGTGCAACAGGGACCACATGGGACACTGGCATCCCTATCAGAGCGCTGGTTTGAGTCCCAACTGCTCTGCTTCTGATCCAGCTGTTTGCCGATGTGGCTAGGAAAGCAGCTGAGGCTGGTCCAAATACTTAGGCTCCTGCCACCCATGTGGGAGGCCTACATGGAGTTATGGGATCCTGGCTTCAGCCTGGCCCAGTCCTGGCCACTGTGGCCATCTGGGGAGTGAACCAGTGGCTAGATGGATCTCCCTCTCTCCCTCCCTCTCCCTCCCTCTCCCTCTCTCCCTCTCTCCCTCTTTCTCCCTTTCTCTCCCTTTCCATCCACTCTCGTTGCTCTACCTTTCAGATAAATAATTTTTTTTTAAAAAAAGTAAAATGCCAATATATGATTCTGAGTGAGTACCTGACAGCAAATGGAATGGGTTTTGTTTTTAAAACATAGAGTGACACATGCAGACAATACACAGAGAGAGAAAAAGATCTTTCAGCTGCTGGTTTAGGCCCCAAATGGCCACGGCAGGTTACCCAGAACTCCTCATGGTCTCTGACATGGGTGGCAGAGGCCCAAGTATCTGGGCCATAATCTGCTGCCTCCTGGGCCGTGAATCAGAAGTGGAGTAGCCGAGACTCCAGCCGACGCTCTGATACGGGAAACTTCATGTGCTGTACCACAGGCCAGCTGCCGAATGTTGCAAGAGAAGGATACCATCAGATGCATGTGCTTGTGTTCATGTTGCAGTCTTTCTCACTGTTGCAGTGTCACCCCACACGCGTGTTGCTGAGCTCTGTCTTTTGTGAGGGCAGGTGGCATGGTGTGTTGGTTGTGTGCTGTGACTTGCACAGTGGCTCTGTTGTGTCTTTCCGTGGTCTCACAGCTCTGCCTGCAGTGTGCACCTTGGGTTGGCTCTCAGCCCAGATCTCCATCTTCTAGTTTAGGCTTAGGCTGTTCACGTGAGGAGAAGGTTACTGGATGGGAGCCTTCCCAGAAGTCAGGTTTGTGGGGGCAGGGCTTCTCTGTCTTCTCTGCCTGCTGCCCTGCAGGTGCTTGGGCCGAGGAGGAGCAGCAGCGTCCTGCGTGCAGTGCTGAGGTTGTTCAAGAAGTCAGGCCCTGTGGAACGTTCGACCAAGTCCTCAGCATTTAAAAACATGCGCTGTCCCAATCACATGCGTGAGGCCCGTGGTCTCACTGCCTTGTTACCATACTGTGTTTAGTCTCGTTTGTAGCATGATATTAAAGTTTTGAGAACTTTTGCTCCTGCATTTTTCCATAAATCTTCTTTTCTTAAACTCAAGTAAGTTGTTGTTGTTGTTGTTTTTTTTTTGACAGGCAGAGTGGACAATGAGAGAGACAGAGAGAAAGGTCTTCCTTTTTGCCGTTGGTTCACCCTCCAATGGCCGCTGCGGCCAGCGCATTTCACTGATCCGAAGCCAGGAGCCAGGTGCTTCTCCTGGTCTCCCATGCGGGTGCAGGGCCCAAGCACTTGGGCCATCCTCCACTGCCTTCCCGGGCCATAGCAAAGAGCTGGCCTGGAAGAGGGGCAACCGGGATAGATTCCGGTGCCCCAACCGGGACTAGAACCCAGTGTGCCGGCGCCGCAAGGCGGAGAATTAGCCTGTTAAGCCACGGTGCCGGCCAATGACAGACATTTTCTATGAACTGTTTTAAGTACCCTCAGGTACATTATGTCTGTACCATGTGACAGAATAGTAACTCTCTTAGGAATCTAATTCTTGATACAGGAATCATAGAAAGAAGATTGGTTTTCTGTATTACAAAATATTTGAACATTTCTTACCACATTACATCGTATGACAGTAGGTGTTTTTCTTCTCTTTGCCATCTGTTCTTTAACAAAGAATGTAGAGGAAGCATTATTAGATAGCTAAGAGAGAGAGTAGTGATGGAGCAGGGGTTCTGATCAGTGGGGTATCTCTACTGTCTGGGCTTAGGTACCAAAGTCATGATATTGACAGTAAAGGCACAAAGCTAGAAGTGACAGGTAATTGAAAGATATCCTTTTGTCAGTTCCCTTTGTGGCTGAGTGTAGATGTATATTTAGTACCACAAACTTGGCTCTAAATAGGAGTGCTGTGGGATTTTCTGAATAAAAAGATGCTCCAGCCCTTATAGGCTTGTGTTTGGGGAACACAGAAAATAACATAATATACAAAGTTTTGGAATCCTCAGACGTAACTTTAGGAGCAGCATGATACCACTGCAACTCAACGTTAGGAGGTATTTTGGAAAGGTTTTATAATCTGTTGAATATGGGTATGAAAGTCAGTATAATGACTGGTAGTGTAGGGTTTTGATAACGTAATTTGAACTCCTCTGTGTTAGCTGTCAGAGTAATCTGAATGCAAACAGATGAACCTTTCCCCTTGTTAGAACAGGAGTTACAGGAATGTAAGCAGCCGGTCCTGAGAGGGAGTAGGGGGCTGGGAGCGAGCCCTGGAGGAGAGGGGCAGAGACAGAGGGGCTTGATGAACTGTGGGACCTTTCACTCTCTGAGGCCGAGGTCTCAGGTTGTGTCCTAAAACTCATCTACTTACTCTGCGTTTCATAGGTTTCAGTGTATTACAAGTTAAACTCTACAGAGAACTGTTCTACATTAGATACTAGGTGCATAACTTAAGAATTTTCTCAGTATAATTGAAGAATTCTTTTCAGTAGTAAAGCTTTAGTTTTTAGTCCTATTCTGTGTTGGTAATGCTACCAGTGGAGGGTGATTTTTACATGAGTCTATAATTTTCTTAATTGCTGTTTTCTGTGAGTTATATGCCAGTCAGTGCCATTCAGAAATAGTAATGCATGTATTGTTACATCTTCAAGTTATTCAGTCATTAGATTCTTATACCTGATACTTCTGATTACTGCTAATTTATTGAAAACTGGAATTTTGAGAAAACGGGGGCAGCTTCCAAATGAGGGTCCCCTTCTAACTTCCATGAAGACATTCTCTCTGAGGTTCCACCGGGGGAGAAGAGATTACTTGTGTTGAGTAGTTTACTAAAGAAATTAATTATTAGTGATGGTATCTACTTGAAATCGTAAGTGTAGAGAAATTTCTGATCGTTTTTTCCTGAAAGTTGTTCTAAAGCAGTTATTTGCCTGTGAAAGTTGACATCCGTGTGCTGCTGTTTGTTGTTGATTCTCCTCCTCCTTCTTTTTAAGGTAAAGTGCACGTGAAGAGCTCAGACATCCAAGTTGGAGACCTCATCATAGTGGAAAAGGTTGATGCATTTTTAACGTATTTTAGAGCTTTATGTACCAGTTACTCACATTTAGCCTGATTGCAAGTGCCTTGAATCTGAAGGAAATTGAGAAGGTATTTGAAATCGTAATGTCCTCATGTAAGACTTGATGTACATGAAGAAAACCAGAGTTGTGCATGTCCTCTCTGTCGCTGGAGCCTGTTTCAGTGCACGCAGGTGAAGTCCAGTGTTGTCTGAAAAAGGACTTGGTGACTGCCTGGTGGTGCCATGTCAGAATTGTTTCGTTTGACCAAGCGGTTGGGTTAGAACCTATTTATAACGCTACAGTGTTCAGAATTTTGTTTACAGACAGTTTTACTATACGTAGCTGTGGGATGTAATTCTTAGAGCTTACATTTAAAGATGGAAAGGTGAATGCAAGTAAAAGAGCTTTAGAGAACAAAAAAGGAGTTCAGGTCAGTCTGGGAGGCCGCCGAGAAAACACAGTGCAGGGCAGAGGTGGGTGCTGCCAGGGCTGCGACGTCTGGATGTGTGTGAGAGCTGCCGCCTCCTACGGCTGATGGCGAGTGCTGAGCACACCACACGCCTGTGGACGTGTGAGAGGCTTTCTTCTTCTTCTTTCTTTCTTTCTTTCTTTGTTTCTTTCTTTCTTTCTTTTTTTTTTTTTGACAGGCAGATTTAGTCAGAGAGACACAGAGAGAAAGGTCTTCCTTTTTCTATTGATTCACCACCCTAAAATGGCTGCTATGGCTGGTGCACTGCAGCCAGCACACTGCACTGATCGGAAGCCAGGAGCCAGGTGCTTCTCCTGGTCTCCCATGCGGGTACAGGGCCCAAGCACTTGGGCCATCTTCCACTGCACTCCCGGGTCACAGCAGAGAGCTGGGCTGGAAGAGGAGCAACCGGGACAGAATCCGGCGCCCCGACCGGGACTAGAACCTGCTGTGCTGGTGCCGCAGGTGGAGGATTAGCCTAGTGAGCCGCGGCGCCAGCTGAGAGGCTTTCTTCTAATGTGAGCTCTTCTAATGTCTTTCTTCTAATGTCACCTGTTGTGACACAAGACCATCATACATGCTGCACACATGCCTGCACTGAGAGAATGCACTCCAGTGTGTGCTCTTCTGCCTCCTCCTGTGAGTGCTGTGCACACCGCACGTGTGTCTGCGTGTGAGACGGTCACTCTGGTGCACACTCCCCCTGTGAGGGATGTGAGTGCTGTGCACACCGCACGTGTGTCTGCGTGTGAGACGGTCACTCTGGTGCACACTCCCCTGTGAGTGCTGTGAGTGCTGTGCACACCGCCCGTGTATCTGCGTGTGAGACGGTCACTCTGGTGCACACTCCCCTGTGAGTGATGTGAGTGCTGTGCACACCGCCCGTGTATCTGCGTGTGAGACGGTCATTCTGGTGCACACTCCCCTGTGAGTGATGTGAGTGCTGTGCACACCGCACGTGTGTCTGCGTGTGAGACGGTCACTCTGGTGCACACTCCCCCTGCGAGGGATGTGAGTGCTGTGCACACCGCACGTGTGTCTGCGTGTGAGACGGTCATTCTGGTGCACACTCCCCCTGCGAGGGATGTGAGTGCTGTGCACACCGCACGTGTGTCTGCGTGTGAGACGGTCACTCTGGTGCACACTCCCCCTGCGAGTGATGTGAGTGCTGTGCACACCGCACGTGTGTCTGCGTGTGAGACGGTCACTCTGGTGCACACTGCCCCTGTGAGGGATGTGAGTGCTGTGCACACCGCACGTGTGTCTGCGTGTGAGACGGTCATTCTGGTGCACACTGCCCCTGTGAGGGATGTTAGTGCTGTGCACACCGCACGTGTGTCTGCGTGTGAGACGGTCACTCTGGTGCACACTGCCCCTGTGAGGGATGTGAGTGCTGTGCACACCGCACGTGTGTCTGCGTGTGAGACGGTCACTCTGGTGCACACTCCCCCTGTGAGGGATGTGAGTGCTGTGCACACCGCACGTGTGTCTGCGTGTGAGACGGTCACTCTGGTGCACACTCCCCCTGCGAGGGATGTGAGTGCATGTGTGCTTTTCTTGAGTGTATGTGCTATTGATATCTCTTCCTGAAATGACCTTATTTGTGTACTATTTAATGTGTTTTTGTGTTATTTATTTGAAAGACAGAATTACAGACATAGGTAAAGCCAGAGAGAGAGTGAGGGGTCTTCCATCTGTTGGTTTACTCCCTCTATGACCACAATGGTCAGAGCTAGTTTTTTTTTTTTTTAAGGTTTATTCATTTATTTGAAAGTTTGAGTTACGCAGAGCAAGAGAAAGAGGTTTATCATCCACTGGTTCACTCCCTAATTGGCCGCATCAGCCAGAGCTGTGCCGATCCGGAGCCAGGAGCTTCTTCCAGGTCTCCCATGTGGGTGCAGGGGCCCAAGGGCCTGGGCCATCTTCTACTGCTTTCCCAGGCCACAGCAGAGAGCTGGATGGGAACAGTTTTTCCGCTCGTGTACACAGTGTTCCCATGTATGGGGACCAGAAATCAGTAACCCTTTCACCATCAGCTTTCTTGTGGCTCCTTCCTGTTGCTGTCACAGGACACACGGTTAGCATGCCTCGACACAGATCTCTACACACTTGCTGTAGGTGTGATTCTGACGAGAGCTAACAATAATTACCCCTCTTTTATTTTTTAAAACATCAGAGTTAGCTTCCAGCTTGTGTTCAGACATCTTCAGTCCAGCCATTGCAGACATTTGGAGAGTGAACCATCAAATGGAAGACCTCCCTCTCCCTCTCCCTCTCCCTCTGCCTCTTCCTCTCCCCCTCCCCCTCCTCCTCCCCTCCCCTCCTCCTCCCAGACAGCACCACAGAACCCAGAAGTTGACCCCCCAAGTATATAGGCATGACTTTGGACAAAGTTGCAAAGTTCTTCTCGGAGAAAAGATTTTTTTTTTTTCACAAATGGGATTGGAGGATACATAGGTTAAAAAAAATCATGGACTTAATGAAAAATGTGAAACCCTGAGCCATTTGGTGAAGGAAAAAAAGAATGGATATTCAGAGCATAGGTCTAGGAAAATAGTTCTTAGACTTGATACAGAGAATAACACATAAAAGAAAAATTGATACATTTCATCTCATTAAAATTAAAAATGTGTACTTTGTGGAAAACCATGTAAAATGATGAAAAAGCAAGCTGCAGATTGGGAGAAAGCATTTGTAAGCTATGTATCTGTCAAAGATGCCTACTGAGAATATGTAAATTATCAGAACTCAACAGTTGAAGAAAATTAGAAAATGGGCAAAAGATTTCAAAAAGACATCTTGCCACAAAAATTTATAGATGGACAATAAATACAAGAAAAGAAAATCATCATTGTTCATCGTGGAAATGCAGATGAAAACACTGAAGTATCATTACACATGTATCAGAATGTTTAAAATTAAAAATGGGGCCGACATCCAGGGTTTGCAGTGCATTTCTTGTGGCAAGATCAGTTGGTGTAGTTATTCCAGAAAAGTATTTGACACTTTTTTAAAAAAACATTTTTTATGTTTATTTGAAAGAAAGAGTGAGAGAGAGAGATCAAGGTCTTCCACCCACTGGTTTGTCCCCAGATGACCACAATAGATGGCACTGGGCCGGGCTGAAGCCAGCATCCAGGAACTCTGTCTAGGTCTCCCACATTGGTGTCAGAGGCCCAAGCATTTGAGCCATCCTCTTCTGATTTCCCAGGGCATTAGCAGGGAGCTGGATCTGCAGTGGAGCAGCCGGCACTGGAACCAGTGCTCCAGTGTGGGCTGTCAGTGGTGCAGGTGGAGCATCACCTGCTGCACCACAAGGCCAGCCC
Source organism: Lepus europaeus (assembly GCF_033115175.1). Taxonomy (NCBI): domain Eukaryota; kingdom Metazoa; phylum Chordata; class Mammalia; order Lagomorpha; family Leporidae; genus Lepus; species Lepus europaeus. The sequence continues at coordinate 124,949,433 of NC_084835.1, forward strand.
CTTGCTACGTTGCTCAAAGAACGTGAATGTGTAGCTGTCACGTGGCCCATCAGTGTGCTCCTGCATCCTTACTGCGGACATGTTCATGTGTTTCGGTCCCTCTCTGCATTATTCCCAGCAGCCAGCAGCCAGAAGCAGTGCAGATTCCCTGAGTGGGTGACAACGGAACTGCTGTATATCCATGCCGTGGTACCAGCAGGAAAGCGTAGGCTGCTCCGTGCTGCCTCAGAGGGAGGAAGAACAGAAAGTACCCAGTGCTGGCCGGCGCTGCAGCTCAATAGGCTAATCCTCTGCCTTGCGGCGCCGGCACTCCGAGTTCTAGTCCTGGTCGGGGCACCGGATTCTGTCCCGGTCGCCCCTCTTCCAGGCCAGCTCTCTGCTATGGCCCAGGAGTGCAGTGGAGGATGGCCCAAGTGCCTGGGCCCTGCACCCCATGGGAGACCAGGAGAAGCACCTGGCTCCTGGCTTCGGATCAGCGCGGTGCACCAGCTGCAGCAGCCATTGGAGGGTGAACCAACGGCAAAGGAAGACCTTTCTCTCTGTCTCTCTCTCTCATTGTCCACTCTGCCTGTCCAAAAAAAAAAAAAAAAAAAGTACCCAGTACTAATAGAAATTCTGTTGTTCACGTGGGACTGCCTCATGGAAGATCAGGCGGAGTAAGGGAATAACGGGTGAAGCCCAGAAAAAATCCCATGTATAACTTCATCAGGAAGAGTAAAATACTTGAGTAAATTTAGCAAAAGAAGAGTGACTCTTGTCCTCTGGATGCTGTGAGCACGCTGCAGACCTCCTGGGAGGCCTGAGTAGCTGAGGACATCAGAGGCTCTTCCCGGGAAAGGCAGCCTGGGCGGCTGGGGACTGCGGCCATTGACGGGGTGAGGAGGAGCTTCAGATCCGAACGGAAGGACCCGGAGCAGCCAAAGCAGGTCTGTTACACACAGAGGCCTGCGTCTCAGACCGCAGTACAGAGTTGAGTCATCAAGATGGCGTGCGTGGAGCTGCTGCAAGCTGAGGGTCCCCAATGAAGCCGGAAATTTAGGGTTAATGGAGTTTTGATAAGAATGCCTAGAAACCTGGCCAGATACTGTTTCTGAGGTTCATCCCTGTTGCTGCTGGAGCTGCCGCTCATTCCTCTTGCTGCTGCTTTTCTGCCTTTGGCCCATCGCGCGGCTGATGTGTGTTTGGGTTGGTCTGACCCTTGCCGCTTAGGAAGGAAGACTGCCCTCTGCACACAGTGACTGTTGGACGCGGTGGATGTCACTGCAGTGCGCGCTGTGCCGTATGTAGCAGTACCTTCACATGTGTGCCACACACGGCGTTCTCTGTCGTTTCAGCGTGGCGTTTCTAGTGTGTATGTAGTAGGTGCAATTTCAGTGAATATTTCTTTTTTTTTTTTTTTTAAGACATTTATTTATTGGAAAGTCTGAGTTACACAGAGAGAGGAGAGGCAGAGAGAGGACTTCCATCCGCTGGTTCACTCCCTAATTGGCCGTAGCAGCCAGAGCTGGGCCAACCTGGAGCTGGGAGCCAGGAGCCTGGACCCTCCTCTGGGTCTCCCACATGAGTGCAGGGCCCAAGGACTTGTGCCATCTTCTACTGCTTTCCCAGGCTATAGCAGAGAGCTGGATTGGAAGTGGAGCAGCCAGGATTCGAACTGGCACCCTTATGGGATGCCAGCACTGCAGGTGGCACGTTTACCCACTGTGCCACAGCGCCAGCCCTTCAGTGTATATTTCTATAAATTCTAATAATTGGGGCATTTACCACATGATTGTGTGTGTGTATGTGTGTGGAGCCTGTTTTTCTTCTTGTTAATTGGTAGTTTTTTGTGTGTTGCAGTTGTCTTTCCTCTTGCTTCCTGGGAGGCTCTGTTGAGCAGAAATGAATTTTGATGGAATCTGCTTCATTCACCTTCTTGTTGATGGTTAATTTTGTTTTTTCAGTTGTTGTTGGCCTTGGTTCAAAAATTCGTCCCTACTCAAAAGTCATAAAAATATTCTTACAGTGTTTGATGAGTGACAGGACAAGTCCTTAAATAAGAAAAGGTCTGTATTATCTGTCAGGCAGTTATTATTTTAACATTTACACTTGGAGCTGTAATTCAAATGGTTTTCATCTTTAGATTGAAGTAGATCTAGGCCTGTGTGGACCCCATTTTCTTAGCAGTGTTTATTACAAAGGCCTTCATCTCACTGATCTGCAGAGCCATCTTTCCCACAAGTCTGTGTCCATATACCTGTGGGCCTATGATTTAGATTCTCTAGCTTTGCATTGTTATCATCCTATCGTGTCCAAATCACTCTCGTTTAGTCTGACAGTTCTGATAGGTTGTGAGGTCAATCTTGGTCATTCTTAGCCTTTGTGTTTTCCCTATATGCATGAGGAAAACTTTGTCCTTTCCATCAAAACATGCCAAGAGTTTGATTTGCCTTATGTTAAATATATTGATTAATTTATGGGCATTTGACATCACTAGACTGCACATTCTAATTCCTGAGCTGTAAATGTGTTCTATTTAAGTTTTATTTGTCAGCAATGTTTTATGTATTATGTATTTTTTTAATATTTATTTTACTATTTGAAAGAGTTAGACGGAGAGAGAGGTCTTCCATCTGCTGATTCACTCTTCAAGTGGCCACCATGGCCAGGGCTGGGCCAGGCCAAAGCTAAGAGCCAAGAGCTTCACCCAGGTCTTCCACGAGGGTGGCAGGGGCCCAAGCACTTGGGCCATCTTCCGCTGCTTTTCCCAGGCCATCAGCAGGGAGCTGGATCAAAAGTAGAGAGGCCAGGACGTGAACTGGATCCCATAGGGAAGTCAGCATCACAGGTAGCAGCTTTATCTGCTGCACAACAATGCTGGCACCTGATGTATTTTTTAAAATAGAAGTGATATACATCTTTTATTAGGCTTATTCCAATGTTACTTTTTTCTGTTTACTGAAATAGGCATAGTTATTTATTTACTTTTTTTTAAAGATTTATTTTCTATGAAAGGCAGAGTTACAGAGAACGAAAGGGAGTGATGGAAACCTTCCATCTGCTGCCTCACTCCCCAAATGGCCACAATAGCCAGGGCTGGGCCAGACTGAAGCCAGGAGCCAGGAGCTTCATCTGTATTTCCCATGTGGGTACAGGACCCAAGTATTCGGGCCATCTTCTGCTGCCTTCCCAGGCACATTAGTGGAAGCTGAATCAGAAGTGAAGTAGCTGGGACTTGAACTGGTGCCCATATGGGATGCCTGTGCTGCAGGTGGTGACTAGTATGTTACACCACAATGCTAGCCCCTGAAATAGGCATATTCAAAGAGAGATTTACTTTATTGCTGTTTGTTTCTGGTGTGTGTGTGTGTGTGTATATATGCACGTGTTTGTATGTGTGCGTCTTTGCATGTGTGTTTTGTATATTGTGTACATATGCATGTGTGTGTGTTCTGTGTCACTTATTTTTGCCTTCACATCTGCTTCCATAGTGTACTTTCTGTTGGGTTCATTGGCTTTTTTCTTTTTGTATTCAAATGTTTGTGTATCTGTTGTGTCCTGTTGTATGCATTGGATTGTGTGTGTTTTCCTGATTTTGACTATTCCACTCATTTTTGTATGTCACATCTATATTACCATTCAATGAAATGTTCACTAACTTCCATGGTTTCTTCCTTGGTTTGAGTATTCTTTAGATCTCTTTTTTTTTTTAAAGATATATTTATTTATTTGAAAGGCAGAGTTATAAAGAGGCAGGGAGAGGGAGAGAGAGAGAGAGAGGTCTTCCATCTGCTGGTTCACTCACAAATTGGCTGTAGTGGCAGGAGCTGCGCAGATCTGAGGCCAGGAGGCAAGAGCTTCTTCCGGGTCCCATGCAGGTGCAGGGCCCCAAGGACTTGTGCCATCTTCTACTGCTTTCCCAAGCCATAGCAGAGAGCTGGATTGGGAGTGGAGCAGCCGGGACTAGAACCGGCGCCCATGTGGGATGCCGGCACTGCAGAGGGCAGTGTTACCCGCTGTGCCACAGCGCTGGCCCCTGTTCTTTAGATCCTAACCCATCACCCTTCCTAGTATGAGAAAGGGAGTAGCCCTGTCCAGCATGTGTTTCTTAGCTCTCATAAAGCAGATTTGTTTTTGTTACTGTTGACAGGTAATCCTTGTTTTAATCATGTGCAGTTAAATTTTTATTTAGATCCCTCAAAATACACGTAATTCATGAAAATTATTTGAGGTATTGTTATAATTACATACTTTTCTTTAAATTGATAGATCTTTCACACTTGATATAATTATTTGCAGTGATGATTAAATGTATGAGTAATGGCTTGTAAAAGCTTTTTTTTTTTTTTTATAGGCAGAGTGGATAGGGAGAGAGACAGAGACAGAGAGAAAGGTCTTACTTTTTGCCGTTGGTTCACCCTCCAATGGCCACTGTGGCCGGCGCATCTCGCTGATCCAAAGCCAGGAGCCAGGTGCTTCTCCTGGTCTCCCATGGGGTGCAGGGCCCAAGCACTTGGGCCATCCTCCACTGCATTCCCGGGCCATAGCAGAGAGCTGGCCAGGAAGAGGGGCAACCGGGACAGAATCCGGCGCCCCAACCGGGACTAGAACCCGGTGTGCCGGCGCCGCAAGGCAGAGGATTAGCCTGTTAAGCCATGGCGCCAGCTGTAAAAGCTTTTATATGTCATGTAATACGTTTGAGCTTTTCATTTTTTGTCTAGTAAGACATTGTTACCTCAGATATTGATTTGTGGGACTTTTCTGCTTAGTCATGCATTTACCAGTCACTCACATTTAGAAGTGTGTGATCTTTGACCTGCTGTGTTGTATGCTGGGCACTGGCTCACTGTCCTCGCATTCCAGGGCAGCATCCCGTGGGGAGTACAAAGTTCTTATCGGGCTGTAGTTTATATGTCAGTTACAATGCAGCAAGAGCCACAGAAGTGCCAATATTGAACATTTTCAGACATGAAATATTCTTTTTTAAAGATTTATTTTATTTATTTGAAAGGCAGAATTAGAGAGGGGGGAGAGAGAAAGATCTTCAGTTTACTGGTTCACTTCCAAAATGGCTACAGCAGCCGGAGCTGGGCCAGACTGAAGCCAAGAGCTTCATCCGGGTCTCCCATGTGAGTGCTGGGGCCCAAGCACTTGGGCCCTCCTCTGCTGCTTTCCCAGACACATTTCCCGGATCAGAAGTGGAGCAGCCAGGACTCAAACAGGCTCCCACATGGGATGCCAGTGTTGCAGCCGATGCCTTACCCACTATGCCAGAACACCAACCCCATGAAGTATTCTTAAAGTCCTAAGTGAATGCTATTTGCATGGCTTATATATGGGAAAATTCATAAGATTTCAATTAAAATGTGATTTAGTATACTAATTTTTATATATAAATTATAAATTATAGTTATTTCATTAAAAGTTTTATTATAACCTTAGTTGTTTTTGCTAGCTATTTCTACTTTGGAATAGAATAGAGTTAATATGTAGGCCTGCTCATAGATAATTAACATTTTATATTGTTGTTTGCAGAACCAGAGAATTCCATCAGATATGGTGTTTCTTAGAACTTCAGAAAAAGCAGGTATTTTTTACTTATTTACTATTTTACATTGCTGATGATTTAGTAATTTGACAATTTAATTTTCATTTTAAAAGGTAAAAGTAAAATTTAAACTTACTAAAATTTCTCTTTCATTGATTTCATTGAATTTTTCTTTCATTGAAGTATTGGTTTCTAAGTGACTTTTAATCGCTGATATTTAAAAAGATGACTTTACCATATAATATGTACTTAAAAATAATCCTGTCAGCCTGTCCATCCAGTGAGAGCATCCACTCACATATTAACACTGACACATGATCAAGTAAGTGACAGTGTGGCTCACCATTTGATCGCTCTCTGCAAGCTCCACCTAGGGTTGCTGAGCTGCAAGAGGGAGGGAGACTTGGTTGCCGCTTTTAAAGAGTACATAGGTTCTGTAGTACGGAGAAGTGTCAGGGCCATGTGGGAGGGGACGACTGCTGAGAGCTTCCTAGGAAAACGATGCTTCTGTGAGCTCCCCAGAGTAGCAGGTTCCAGAAAGGAGTGCCGAGGTGAATCCCGGGCGGCCTGGCGGAGCTGTGCTGGGAAGCCAGAGCCCTGGGATCAGGTCTCCCGCAGGTCTCCAGGCACGGGCAGCACTGCTGAGAGGAAGGCTGCAAGCCGAGGCGTGGCCACAGCTCCCTGCCGGCCGCGTCTCTGGCTCTGATGAGTGGGTGAGCCATGTTCTACAGGAAGCTGGCCTGCGCTGGCACGTTGCTATTTCTCGCGTGAAGACCCTATAGAGTTGTGCGTGAGATCTCTGGGACATTCCTTTAATTTTTCCTCCATTTTTAAGCAGTGTACTCGAATGGCTTCCCTCAGCAAGAATCCCTTCTGCCCCCAGAGCCTGTGCTGTGGAGGGGACCCCAGCTCCTCCAACTCCATTGCCATCTGGCCAGAGGCATTTACACACCACCTCCCCACCCCCGGGGACTCCATGCAGCTCTCTGGCTGCCATCCCCTCTCTCTAGAACAAGTGGTTTGTCTGTGATTTCACCATAGTCCTCTTTGTCGCTCGGTGTGAAATTTGAATGGTCTTGGCTTTCGTTGTCATTGTGTGCTAATCATCCTTTGGGACCTGCTGGGGATCTGTGGCACACTCAGCAGTTCAGTCGCTGCCTTTTCATTGGAGTCTTTAATCCGTTTCTACTTAACATAATCAGTGTGAATGGGATTTATCTCTCTTTGTTTTCTACATGTCTTAGAATATATTTTTTAAAGATTCATTTATTTATTTGAAAGTTATAGGGAGGGAAAGACAGAGACAGACACACACATGCACACGCGTGCACTCACACACACACACAGAGAATCTTCCATTTGCTGGTTCATTCCCCAGATAGCTGCAATAGCCAGGACGCAGCCAGGCCAAAGCCAGAAGCCAGGAGCTTCATTTGAGTCTCCCAGTGGGTGCAAACACTTGGGCTGTCTTCTGCTGCTTTTTCCAGCTCATTAGCAGAGAACTGGATTGGAAGTGGAGCAGCTGGGACATGGGCCAGTGCCCGCATGGGAAGCCAGCGTCACAGGTGCCGGCTTTCTGTTGGGTGTGTCTCTTGTTACTTCAGCACTGCCTTACTTTGTTTTAAATAAATACTTTCTAATATACTGTTTTAATTCCCGTTGTTTTATTACTACATACAGTTATTAGTTGGTGCCCCCAGGATTATAAATAACACAGCCTATTCTTAGCTAAATTTAATATTTTTCTTGAATACGTGCTCCAGAAACTGTTAGAAGTGGGTTTTCAGAGGTTTTGTTCTACTGCCCCGCTGACATCAGCTGTTTACTTCTTTGTGCTGTCTTTACATATTTGTAAATATTTGCATTTGAGAAATAACCTTTTAATGATTTTGGGAGAAATGTATGTGAGATTACAACCACTATTCCAAACATGGAAATGTTTTGGGTAACTGGCTTAATGGAACACATTCTACATGGTGTGTTGGAGGTGAGTTATGGACAGGGCCCAGCCTGCAGAAGGTGGAGATGCTGAGAAATGTCCATTTTACAGGGGAGCGGTCTGCGCATTGGTGAGTGTCCGTGGCCTTGTTGACGGTTTTATGACTGACAGCCGTTTTGGAAACTTCTCTGCCCAGTCGTCTTCTCACTGTGTCCTTACTGTGGAAGAGTGGGACAGCGCAGCGTAGATGGGATATTAGAGCACGAGGCCAATGGGGTGCTCTCCATGGTGCTGACATCAGATGATTAAGATAATATCCCATTGGAGCATGTCGTAAATAATCTCTAATTATGCCTTGCAGTCCACTTAATAGTGAGAATTACTCTCTGTAGTGAGAGTAATGGTCATTCACTATTTGGCAGGTCATGGATTCCTTTGAGAGTCATAAGAATTACCACCTTGTTCCCAGAAAAATGTACTTTAAATGCACATATGCTCAATTGTGGATTGTTTTAATATTCTAGAAAGTAATTTATGGATTGTGGGCTTAATTGTCTGTTTTAACTTATAGTTCTCTTCTAGTCCTTAGTATTTTTTCTATCATTTAAATTGTTAAAGCAATTGCTAATTGATCATATTCAGATATTATGAAATCAGATTACTATTTCATACCATTCTTCATCCTTTTTAAAAAAGATTTATTCATTTATTTATTATTTGAAAGGCAGAGAGATCTTCCGTCTACTGGTTCACTCCTCAAATGGCTGCAATGGCTGGGGCTGGGCCAGCCTGAGGCCGGGAGCCAGGAGCTCCATTCGGGTCCCCCACATGCGTGGCAGGGAGACAAGCACTGGGCCATGCTCCACTGCCTTCCCAGGTGCATTCAGGGACCTGGGTTGGAAGGGAGCAGCTAGGGCTCAATGGGCTTCCATTGTGGCTGCTGGCTTCGCTGGCGACAACTTAACCTACTGTGCCAAAACGTTGGTCCCTGTTTCTCTTCTCTTTAAGAAATGCTCTAAGTAGCACCCAGGCTGTACATGATGCGTCATGTTATTACTTTCAGTCAAGGTTTGTTAGCTTTCAAAATTGTTTTTTTGTGATTTAATGATTTCAGATTTTCTTACTGCCTAGCTTTGTGTTTTCCAGAGTGCTGCACCGTGTTCAGCATTTGTTGGTGTTCTCGGCTGGCACTCTGACTGTCCTGGATTGCTTTCCAGTGTTAGGTTTAAAAACCTCACAGTGCAGTGTTTATCATCATGGAAATCTTCACACTGTAGGCAGCATAGCAGTGCTACGTGCGGGCAGTGGCCGGGCGTGTTGGAGAGGCTGGTCTGCGCCATCGTATTGACTGCATTCATACAGAGTGTTCTGGGCCAGGAGCTGACTGTTTAGAATGTAAATGAAGCTGCTGATGAATCTGGTGACTGATGGCTTAAATTCCAATTAATCAATTCCCTCATCAGTTTCTTCATTCAGATCAAATATTTCCTGAGTGCACACAGTTCTTTTAGAGGTATTAAGAGAAATTAATGCTTTGGAACTAATTTTCATCAATCTTTTATAAATGCCAATATCTTTTTCACTTGTCTGCTAAGTGATGACATAAAGGTTTAAGTGTTGGGACACATTATAGTAGCGTAGCTGTCATGGTTAGTGGGATGAGCCGTAGGGAAATGGCACTCTGCTCATCTCATCCACATCACCTCTGTTGCTCTGTTCATCTTGCCGCCAGCTGAAAAATTTCATGAAGAAGTTACTAAGTCATGTAAATGCTTTAAAAATTGAGTTTAACGACAAATGATGTGGTATGATTGAGGCCAGGTCGATGTTTCTGGAGCGTGCGCTGTGGCCCATCTTCCAGTGCTGTTGGGGCTGACAGTGCAGGCGGGCAGGACACTGTCCCCCGGTGGCGTCCGCCCCTTGTTTAGCACTGCCGGCATGGTGTAGACACTGGCTGATCTTCATTTACTTGCCATAAACCTGTCCTTCCCCACAAACCCTTGTCAGTTACACAAAATAAGATGAAATATTCATAAGAAGTCTGTAATGGGATCTGAGCAGGCCATTTAATAATTCACTCTTGGCGAGATTGGCTGGAATCGCTTGTAGCGGCGCTCTGTTACAGATCACCAGAGTCGCGTCCGACGGTCAGGTTTGCCAGCCTCATGTTGTTGTAGTCGTCTTTGCTCTCTATACCGGTTAAAGTGAAGGTAGTAATTGTAACTGTGCTTGAGGAAAAATAATACCGGGTCATTTCCCCATGTGTCAAAGTAGCATATGATTATTTAACCTGAAGCATGTCTTTTTTGGTAAAGGAAACAAACTGCATTGTTTCCAGTACTGGTGAGTCTGAACCCTCTGAGACACTGTGAGGTCTCGCCGGTTGTGATCTTGTGTGTTCCTGAGTATGTAGCGGAAAGCCAGGCCCTGGGCATGTCCGCGTGCGGCATTCAGAAACTGCACACTTTCTTTTTTTTTTTTTTCTTTTTTATTTTTATTTATTTATTTTTTTTATTTTTTTTGACAGGCAGAGTGGACAGTGAGAGACAGAGACAGAGAGAAAGGTCTTCCTTTTGCCGTTGGTTCACCCTCCAATGGCCGCCGCGGTAGCGCGCTGCGGCCGGCGCACCGGCTGATCCGATGGCAGGAGCCAGGTGTTTATCCTGGTCTCCCATGGGGTGCAGGGCCCAAGGGCTTGGGCCATCCTCCACTGCACTCCCTGGCCACAGCAGAGAGCTGGCCTGGAAGAGGGGCAACCGGGACAGGATCGGTGCCCCGACCGGGACTAGAACCCGGTGTGCCGGCGCCGCTAGGCGGAGGATTAGCCTATTGAGCCGCGGCGCCGGCCGAAACTGCACACTTTCAGCCCGTTTTCAGCTCCCTTGTATTCTCTATTAGAATACATGCACACTTTTATTTTTTTTTTTCAAAAGATTTATTTATTTGAAAGGCAGAATTAGAGAGAAGGAAAGACAGAGAGAAATCTGCCATCCACTGGTTTACTCCCCAACTGACCACAACAGCCAGCTAGGCTGAAGCCAGGAGCCTAGAACTCTGTCTGCCAGACACAGGGTGCAGGGGCTTGAGCACTTGGGCCATCTTCTGCTGCTTTCCCAGGCCATTAGCAGGGGGCTGGACTGGAAGTGGAGTAGTCAGGACTGCAACCAGCACTCATGAGATGCCGGCATCACAGGCGGTAGCTTACTCTGCACACACAGCACTGGCCTGTACATGCACACGTACTTAAGTGAAAACATCAGTCTTGAGGGAAGATTCACCTTTAAACGCGTGTGTGCTGCACATTGTCTCGTGCTGCTTCTTAAACCTTCAGCCCTTGCAGATTGTTCACATTCCCATTCTTTGTTGTTGTTGTTGTTTTCTTTTAAAGATTTATTTATTTGAAAGTCTGAGTTACACAGAGAGAGGAGAGGTGGGGCGGGGTGGGGGGTCTTCCATCCACTGGTTCACTCCCCAATTGGCCACAACAGCCAAAGCTGTGCCAATCCAAAGCCAGGAGCCTGGAAGTTCTTCCAGGTCTCCCATGCGGGTCCAGGGACCCAAGGACTGGGGCCATACTCTACTGCTTCTCCAGGCCAGAGCAGAGAGCTGGATTAGAAGTGGAGCAGCTGAGATACGAACCGGTGCCCATATGAGATGCTGGCATTGCAGGCTGTGGCTTTACCCGCTACGAGACAGCACTGGCCCCACTCATTCCCATTCTTTTGACAAATAATACAGAGCTATTTGTTTAGCTGTAATTAGATGTGTTTTTCAGAGTGTGTGTAACCAGACAAAAGTCTTTCGGATGTATCTTTAATCGATAATGCAGATGATTGAAAAGTCTTCATAGTTCTCCCTGTTACTATTAGTTCATCTTTCTGAATTTCCCAGGCTTGTTTTTGTAGTGATAATGCGCATGTCTAAGCTAAATTGCAAGAATAAAAAAAGAAAATTGGTAAGGTTAGATTATGTGGGTAGGCCACGTTTTGGGCACTGAATTGCTGATGGCTGAGATAGTTGACAGTGCATCAGTCAGGAGAGAAATGATTTGTGTTCTGTTCTGGGAGAGTGAGAGTGAGGGAACACTCCCCAGTGTGCAGAAGTGCGAGCTAATTGTGGAACAGGGTCCTCACTGAGCCCCTTTGCAGGTGAGGGCCCTGTGAGCTCTGGCCAGCATCCCCGCCCTTCCTCTTGGGAAAACCAGCAGTGACTCCGAAAGTTGTCAAGTGTGAATTGTTCCTGGTTGAAAACCAGGAGGGGACTTTTTTTTTTTCTTTTAAGATTTATTTATTTACTTGAAGACAGAGTTACAGAGAGGCAGAGAGAGAGAGAGAGAGAGAGAGAGAGAGAGAGTGAGAGTGTCTCCCATCCACTGATTCACTCCCCAATTGGCCGCAGCGGCCAGAGCTGAGCTGATCTGAAGCCAGGAGCTTCTTCTGGGTCTCCCATGCAGGTGCAGGGTCCCAAGGACCTGGGCCATCTTCTACTGCTTTCCCAGGCCACAGCAGAGAATTGGATCAGAAGTGGAGCAACCAGGACTTGAACCATCGCCCATGTGGGATGCCAGCACTGCAGGCTGCGGCTTTACCCACTACGCCACAGTGCCTGCCCCATAAATGAGTCTTTTTTTTTTTTTTTTTTTTTGGACAGGCAGAGTAGATAGTGAGAGAGAGAGACAAAGAGAAAGGTCTTCCTTTTTGCTGTTGGTTCACCCTCCAATGGCCGCTGTGACCGGCGCATCTCGCTGATCCAAAGCCAGGAGCCAGGAGCCAGGTGCTTCTCCTGGTCTCCCATGGGGTGCAGGGCCCAAGCACTTGGGCCATCCTCCACTGCACTCCCAGGCCATAGCAGAGAGCTGGCCTGGAAGAGGGGCAACTGGGATAGAATCCAGCGCCCCGACTGGGATTAGAACCTGGTGTGCCGGCACCGCAAGGCGGAGGATTAGCCTGTTTAGCCACGGCGCCGGCCATAAATGAGTCTTAAAAGGCTTCTGCTGCCCCCACTTTGCAACGTTTTTGTATTGTAATTCCAGCTCCCCAGTCCACCCTGATGGTCAGGCAGAGGCAGACCTGAGTTGTTGCTGTCAAGCACATAGCTTTGCAGTGCAGTGGACTCAGTCGTGGTGTTCCAGCTGTGGAGCGTGTGCTAAGACGTTAGCACCTCCGAGGACCTGGTGTCTCCTGGGTAGGCTGTGACTGGCCCTCGGGTAGAAGGTGCTCAGGAGGCAGCAGTAACCTCTGGGCGAGCGTTTGCCTGCTGAGTCTGTGATGAGCACTTCCCGGATGTGGAGTCTTACATTGGTTTCTCCCTCTGGCACCTCTAGGGTTTCATTCTGAATGGGCCAGGCTCCCAGGAAGTACCCGTGTGTTAAATTCCTCCTTGTCCCTCAGGCTTCTCCTTGTCACTTATCCCAGTCCTTCTCTCCCTCATCTGTTTCCCCTGGGCCCTGCCCTGGAGGTTCAAGGGCAGGTGAGAGCGAGGAGGTCGTGGAGGCGGTCCTCGGCCTTGCTCAGGAGACCTGGGAGATGGTGCGCTCTTTGTGTTGTTGGTGTTTCTCACGTCGTCCTCCATCAGGATGTCAGGATGCGTCCCTGCCCTCTCTGGAATGCACTCTCCAGGGGCTCCCAGTGACAGAGTTACATATTAGGGTTATGGGTGAATGGGATAATCAACTCCATTCTCCACACTTCTTCCAGAACCTCTTTTCCCCATTTATTGTTCTCTCTATGTATTCCGACCGTTACCCCATTAAGATTAGTAGGAGCCTTGGAACCTGGAAGGAATAATCTTTCAATATAGTAGGTGTTCAGTACACACTGACACACGTGCAGCAGCAGCGCTAGTGTAAGCTGGGACACACGTGCAGCAGCAGCGCTAGTGTAAGCTGTGACACATGTGCAGCAGCAGTGCTAGTGTAAGCTGGGACACACGTGCAGCAGCAGCGCTAGTGTAAGCTGGGACACACATGCAGCAGCAGCGCTAGTGTAAGCTGGGACACACGTGCAGCAGCAGCGCTAGTGTAAGCTGGGACACACGTGCAGCAGCAACGCTAGTGTAAGCTGGGACACACGTGCAGCAGCAGCGCTAGTGTAAGCTGTGACACGTGCAGCAGCAGCGCTAGTGTAAGCTGTGACACATGTGCAGCAGCAGCGCTAGTGTAAGCTGGGACACACGTGCAGCAGCAGCGCTAGTGTAAGCTGACACACACGTGCAGCAGCAGCGCTAGTGTAAGCTGGGACACACGTGCAGCAGCAGCGCTAGTGTAAGCTGGGACACACGTGCAGCAGCAGCGCTAGTGTAAGCTGTGACACGTGCAGCAGCAGCGCTAGTGTAAGCTGTGACACATGTGCAGCAGCAGCGCTAGTGTAAGCTGGGACACACGTGCAGCAGCAGCGCTAGTGTAAGCTGACACACGTGCAGCAGCAGCGCTAGTGTAAGCTGGGACACACGTGCAGCAGCAGTGCTGGTGTAAGCTGACACACGTGCAGCAGCAACGCTAGTGTAAGCTGGGACACACGTGCAGCAGCAGTGCTAGTGTAAGCTGGGACACACGTGCAGCAGCAGCGCTAGTGTAAGCTGTGACACACGTGCAGCAGCAGTGCTGGTGTAAGCTGACACACGTGCAGTAGCAGCGCTAGTGTAAGCTGGGACACACGTGCAGCAGCAGTGCTGGTGTAAGCTGACACACGTGCAGCAGCAACGCTAGTGTAAGCTGTGACACACGTGCAGCAGCAGTGCTAGTGTAAGCTGTGACACATGTGCAGCAGCAGTGCTAGTGTAAGCTGTGACACGTGCAGCAGCAGCGCTAGTGTAAGCTGTGACACATGCGCAGCAGCAGCGCTAGTGTAAGCTGTGACACACATGCAGCAGCAGTGCTAGTGTAAGCGGGGACACACGTGCAGCAGCAGTGCTAGTGTAAGCTGTGACACACATGCAGCAGCAACGCTAGTGTAAGCTGGGACACACGTGCAGCAGCAGTGCTGGTGTAAGCTGACACACGTGCAGCAGCAGCGCTAGTGTAAGCTGGGACACACGTGCAGCAGCAGTGCTGGTGTAAGCTGGGACACACGTGCAGCAGCAGTGCTGGTGTAAGCTGACACACGTGCAGCAGCAGTGCTGGTGTAAGCTGACACATGTGCAGCAGCAGTGCTGGTGTAAGCTGACACACGTGCAGCAGCAGTGCTGGTGTAAGCGGTGACACACGTGCAGCAGCAGTGCTAGTGTAAGCTGTGTTGCAGAGCACAGCCAGTCTGTCCGAAGCGCATGTTCCCAGAGTTCTTATGAATGTCTCCCCATAATCTTGTAAAATCTTCCTCAAGTCTTCATTTACTTTTTTTTTTTTTTTTAAGATTTTATGTATTTGTTTGAGAGGTAGAGTTACAGACAGAGGGAGAGACAGAGAGAAAGGTGTTCTGAACGCTGGTTCACTCCCCAAATGACTGTAATGGCCAGAGCTGGGCTGATCCAAAACCAGGAGCCAAGAGCTTCTTCTGGGTCTCCCACATGGGTGCAGGGGCCCAAGGACTTGGGCCATCTTCAGCTGCTTTCCCAGGCCATAGCAGGGAGCTGGATCGGAAGTGGAACAGCTGGAACTTGAACTGGTGTCCATATGGGAATCCAGCAACCACAGCTTTACCAACTATGCCACAGTGCTGGCCCCTGCTCCTCTTCTAATCCAGTTCTCTGCTATGGCCTGGGAAGGCAGTGGGAGGTGCTCCAGTGCTTGAGCCCCTGCCCCTGCGTGGGAGACCTGGTGGAAGCTCCTGGCTCCTGGCTTCAGATTGGCCTGCTCTGGCTTTGGTAGCCATTTGGGGAGAGAACCAGCCGGTGAAAGGCCTTTTCTCTCCCTCTCTCTGTCTATAACTCTACCTCCCAAATAAATAAAATATTAAAAAAAAACCAATAGCTTTTAAAAATGCTCTTATTGTGAAATAATTATTGACCTCTTGGAAGCTGCACAGATTATGTGTGGTCATGTGTGTGCCCTCCCCCAAGGCCGACAATAGAATGGCCCAGCCCTGGCCCCACGTGCCCTGCCTGGCTCAGTTGCTGGTAACCACAGCAATTGCCCTGTGTTAAGCCCAAGGGTCTTGTCCATCCGTTGTCTCTTGTCCTTGGCCGCTATTAATTTATTGTCCATCTCTGTAACACTATCATTTCTGGAATGCTGTGTGAATGTTTCAGCAAGTCTGTGTTGCCGTCATGGCTAGTGTTGTTGAGTATTTTATGTGTGTGTTTCTCTTTCATGAAATGTCTATGTGTTTTGCCCATTTTCTAATTGGATTGTCTTGTTTTTTTACTGTTGAGTTACAAGAGTTCAGCATGTTCTTAGTCAGATACACAACCTGCAAATGCTTTTCTGATTTGAGCTTTGTCGCTGACCATTCTGTCTTCTGCCAGCACCTTCAGAGAAGCAAATTCGTAATTTCGTAAATGTCCAAGTGGTCTTTTTTTTTTTTTTTTTTTTTTCTCTCAGGAGCTTTTCCACCAGGCCACCAAACCCAGGCCAGAGTGGAGATGGTTCTCTGCTTATGTTTTATCCCAGCTAAAGATGGGCGGAAGGCTGAGCGACCACCCTCTGCACCCTCTGCGAAATGACAGGTCCAGCACTGCTGTACACATGCTCTCCAAGAGAGCAGAACCTGCCCAGGCGCCACTCAGGGACGCTGGGCTCCAGGAGCCGCAGTCTGAGGCACAGAGCCGGGCCTCTGTGCAGACAGTGGTGGGGTCGGGGGTGCAGGGGTCCTGCAGGTGGACGGTGCAGGGAGGTAGCACAGGGCATGGACGATAGGCTGAAGCCCAGCCAGCGGTGGTGGTGCCCTGGCGTTGAGTCAGGAAGAGGCCGTGACCGCGTGGGTGTGTAAGGAATCCCAGTCATTCAGTGTCTGCCTCGGGATAATTCATGTTGTGAGTGTGTGCTCGTGTGGCTTTTTGTACCTGTTTTATTTTTTAAAGATTATTTTATTTATTTGAAAGAGTTACAGAGCAGTAGAGACAGAGAGAGAGAGAGAGAGGTCTTCTGTCAGCTGGTTCACTCCCCACGTGGCCACAATGGCCAGAGCTGCGCCGATCCAAAGCCAGGAGCCAGGAGCTAGGAGCTTCCTCCATGTCTCCCACGTGGGTGCAGGGGCACAAGGGCTTGGGCCATCTTCTGGTGTTTTCCCAGGTCATAGCAGAGCTGGATTGGAAGTGGAGAAGCCGAGTCTTGAACCCGCGCCCACATGGGATGCCAGCACCACAGGCGACAGCTTTACTCACTACGCCACAGCACCAACCCTGTACCTATTTTATTTTACAATTAAAATTTTTTCAGAAACACCAGAGTAGGTTGAATGAGTTTTCTCTATGATTAAACTTTGAATTTTTTATGCTCTAATCACTCCTTTTGTTTTTTAGGAATCGCTTTTTTAAAAATTGTTATAATTTGGCTTTCTAAATTTTGTGAAGTCAGTGTGATTTCCAAGTGAGCAATATAAAATAAGCTATATTCAGAAATACCTAACTTCTATTCCTATCCCTCTGCTTCCATTCTTTTCTCTATAGGTATTATGCACGTGCATAGATCTGTACACATGCACCCAGATGCACACACCCACACATAGATATGTACCCGTGGAAACACATGTACATGCAGAAACACAGTACAAACACACGGATGCACACACACACAGGTGTACGTACACCAGTACGCGTACACACCCATACACAGAAGAACACGCGGATGCACACATACAGGTGTACATACACCAGTACACGTACACACCCATACACAGACGAACACGCGGATGCACACATACAGGTGTACATACACCAGTACACGTACACACCCATACACAGACGAACACGCGGATGCACATACATACAGGTGTACATACACCAGTACACGTACACACCCATACACAGACGAACACATGGATGCACATACATACAGGTGTACGTACACCAGTACACGTACATGCACATACATACAGGTGTACGTACACCAGTACACATACACACCCATACACAGACGAACACGCAGATGCACACACATACAGGTGTCCATACACCAGTACACGTACACACCCATACACAGACGAACACGCAGATGCACACACATACAGGTGTCCGTACACCAGTACACGTACACACCCATACACAGATGAACACGCGGATGCACACACGTACAGGTATACGTATACCAGTACACGTACATGCACATACATACAGGTGTACGTACACCAGTACACGTACACACCCATACACAGATGAACACGTGGATGCACACACGTACAGGTATACGTATACCAGTACACGTACATGCACATACATACAGGTGTATGTACACCAGTACACGTACACACCCATACACAGACGAACACGCAGATGCACACACATACAGGTGTCCGTACACCAGTACACGTACACACCCATACACAGATGAACACGTGGATGCACACACGTACAGGTATACGTATACCAGTACACGTACATGCACATACATACAGGTGTACGTACACCAGTACACGTACACACCCATACACAGACGAACACGCAGATGCACACACATACAGGTGTCCGTACACCAGTACACATACACACCCATACAGACGAACACGCGGATGCACACATACAGGTGTCCGTACACCAGTACACGTACACACCCATACACAGATGAACACGTGGATGCACACACGTACAGGTGTACGTACACCAGTACACATACATGCATATACATACAGGTGTCCGTACACCAGTACACGTACACACCCATACACAGACGAACACATGGATGCACACATACAGGTATACGTACACCAGTACACGTACACACCCATACAGACGAACACATGGATGCACACATACAGGTGTATGTACACCAGTACAGGTGCACACCCATACACAGATGAACACGCACACACAGAGACCCAGAGATATGCAGTTGCACACACGTGCGTTCTCCACCCCTCCCTTGTTGCTAATGGTCAGGTATTATCCTACACATGATACTGCTCACCTTAGTTTCTCCTTTGAACAGTATGTCCTAGAGATTTTTCCATTGTAATGTACTGGGATCATTCTAGTTTTTCTCGACTTCCTTTTTAGAAAGCTGCTGCCTGTGCCGTGTTTTCCTCACTAGTTCTTTAGTGCTGCCGTGAGTGGTCTGGCACCATGTCCCCGTGTGCTTTGCTGTTGTCTTTCAGATGGGCGCTGAGAAGCAGGGTGAGACAGTATGGTCACAGGGTAGATGGAATCTTATAATTCAACATTTTTACCTGTTTTAAATTTGATAGGGGTGTGAGTATTCAGTAACACTTACCTGGGGCTGAACTTTTGATCTTGAATGTGTGGTGTGTAGTGGTAAGTCTAATACATAATTAGCAAGCTAATATCCTATGCTCATGGATATTTTTATGTGTATACTATTTTAACTTTACCAACATAGAGGTAAAAATTGCCTATTTAGTCATTCTAAAATAAACTATGAGTTGATATTAAATTTTAATAGACAAGAACACCAAATAAGAAATAAGTGAACAACTTAAAAATCACATGACCTTTTCTTTTCAGCTAATTGTTCTGTGACTAATATCATCTAAAACAAAGACTTCTAGGGTTTCCTTCTGTGTCTCACTGTGTCCTGCTTGTGCTTTGGTGGTGCCTGTGGCTCAGGAAGAGCAAAATGGTGACGACTTCTTTTCCTTTCCGCCCCCAAGGTTCGTGCTTTATTCGAACTGATCAACTGGATGGCGAGACCGACTGGAAGCTGAAGGTGGCAGTGAGCTGCACGCAACGGCTGCCTGCGCTGGGGGTGAGCAGCTCTCTGGTAGCCATCTGCCCCGTCAGTGGTGGCTCCTAGGCAGTGCGCACAGCTCAGTTTGTGCCCGCCAGTAATACCTGGAGAATTTGCTTTGTGATTTCTTGACTCCTAGTGAAGCATCGTTAGAGATTGAGCCAAAGTCATTTCCAAGGTGTTTGAGTACACAGCCTGTGGTAGGTAGCTCTGAATGTTCCTGTTGGCTTGATACTTGGGTTTCTTTCCTTCCCTTCCTCTCCCTCCACCCTCTCTCCCGCTGATGAGTAACGTTTAAAATGGAGAATTTTGGGTGGAGATCTGGTGACTGAGATGGGATGTCACCGTGGAGGCTGTAGAATCGACACTGGCTCAGCCTGGCCTGGGACGTTCACTGCCTTCTCTTGGGCAGGATAGGATGGAACGTGTCACCAAGCCTCTGAGCTGGGGAGGAAGGAGAGGCTGACGGTTTCTGAACTTACAGGGCGCTCTAGAATCTCTCCCCAGTGTCTAGAATCCCCTCAACTGGTACATGTATTTTTTTTTTTTAAAGCCATAGTTGAAGCCATTTGGTGTTAATTTGTGTTAGTTCATACAGAGTACTGCTCTGAATATGAGAGCTTTGTCTTGCATATTTAATGGAGAGAAAAGAAACACTGTGATTAGGCACTTGGATCCAAGCAGTTGTTGGTCAAGGGAAGGGAAATTGGTTCTCTAGACTAAGTTACTCTCTTTAGTTTGGTTGAATTGGGTAGATATGGCTCCCTGTATTGCATACAGCAGGCGATTAACTCCCGTCATAGCAGGAGCTTCCTTGTTCATGTGTAAGGCTCAGACATATTTTGATTATTCATGCATTTCATCGATGCTTATATATCTATAGGTCTAATTCATTCTTTTATGTGTTGTATGTACTTTTCTATTTTTTTTTTTTAAGATTTACTTATTTATTTGAAAGGCAGAGTTACAGAGAGGCAGAGGCAGAGAGAGGGGTTGGGGGAGGTCTTCCATCCACTGGTTCACTCCCCAAATGGCCATAACAGCCAGCTATGCCAATCTAAAGCCAGGAGCCAGGAGCTTCTTCCAGGTCTCTCATGTGCATGCAGGGACCCAAGGACTGGGGCCATCTTCTGCTTTCCCAGGCCTTAACAGAGAGCTGGATTGGAAGTGGAGCGGCCGGCCCAATGTGTACCTTTTTTTTTTTTTTTTTAAGAACATTTATTTATTTATTTGAAAGAGTTACACAGAGAAGGAGAGGTAGAGAGAGAGAGAGAGAGAGAGAGAGAGAGAGAGGGCGGGCGGGCGGGCGGGCGGGCTCTTCCATCCTCTGGTTCACTCCCCAGTTGGCCGCAACGGCCAGAGCTGCGCTTATCTGAAGCCAGGAGCCAGGAGCCTCCTCCGGGTCTCCCACGTGGGTGCAGGGGCCCAAGGACTTGGGCCATCTTCTACTGCTTTCCCAGGCCACAGCAGAGAGCTGGATTGGAAGTGGAGCAGCTGGGACTAGAACTGGCGCTTGGCGGCGGCTTATCCACTTCACCACAGCGCCGGCCCAGTGTGCACCTTTTCTAAAGCCCCTTGGAGACTGATGAGGCTTTGGTCCTTACTTGTCCATGTGTTCATCCTCACATGCAGCATGGGCCATGTGGGTGCTGTCATGGAGTCAGTGTCCTCTTCCTCCTGGTTTTTGGAACCCTTTAAAAATGTAAAGCTCTGGCCGGCGCCATGGCTCACTAGGCTAATCCTCCACCTGCAGCGCCAGCACTCTGGGTTCTAGTCCTGGTTGCTCCTCTTCCAGTCCAGCTGTCTGCTGTGGCCCAAGAGGGCAGTGGAGGATGGCCCAAGTGCTTGGGCCCTGCACCCGCATGGGAGACCAGGAGGAAGCACCTGGCTCCTGGCTTCGGATCGGCTCAGCGCCGGCTGTGGTGGCCATTTGGGGAGTGAACCAACGGAAAAGGAAGACCTTTCTCTCTGTCTCTCTCTCTCTCTCTCTCACTGTCTAACTCTGCCTGTCAAAAAAAAAAAAAAAATACTTGCCTCTCAGATTGTGCAAAATGAGTACAGGCTTTGGACCACATGTCACCGTTTTCTAACCTGAGCTAGAGAGTGACTCCTCTGAGGCCATCAGCCCCCTCCAGCCCCTTTTTATGGGGGGTCAGCAAGCAGGTTCTCCTTGGTCGACAGAGGATGTAGCACAATGTCTTCCTTCGCACAGCTTCTCAGAAGTGGCATTGTTTGGTAACTGGACGTCACAGTTTCAGGGAGGAGTTGTGACATACATTTTATCACAAGCAATGTATGATTATTAACCATTGTCATGCAAAATATTTGGTATAGATACTGAAGAACATACCCCCTGTTGGGGCTGGCGCTGTGGCTCATCACGTTAACCCCCTGCCCTGAAGTGCTGGCATCCCATGTGGGCATTGGTTCGAGACCTGGCTGCTCTACTTCCAGTCCAGCTCTCTGCTATGGCCTGGGAAAGCAGTAGAAGATGGCCCAAGTCCTTGGACCCCTGTACCCATGTAGGAGACCCAGAGGAAGCTCCTGGCTCCTGGCTTTGGAGCGGCGCAGCTCCGGCCATTGTGGCCAACTGGGGAGTGAACCAGCGGATGGAAGACCCCTCTCTTTCTCTCTGCCTCTCTTCTCTTTGTAACTCTGACTTTCAAATAAATAAATATATCTTTAAAAAAAAAAAAAAAAGAAAAGGACATGCCCTCAGTTAGAGGAGCAGTGAGCTTTGCTGGTCGGCTTTGCTGTCCTCTGACTGTTGGTGGGGTTGCGGTCCCCACCACACGGTCAGGCAGAGGCGGGACTCCTGCCCTGCGGCTCACCATTCACTTCCCCTATGTATGGGAGTTCGCCGGCTTGAGGTGCCACGTGCATGACCGTGGTGTCTTCCAAGTCCGTAGAACCTGACCTTGCAAGCCTGTGTGTGTTTGCAGCTTTTCCTTCCTTGTTCTTTCTTCCGCTTCTGCTCTGTACACCATGCGGTCTGCTCTGTACACCATGCGGTCTGCCCTGTGCGCCATGCGGTCTGCCCTGTGCGCCATGCGGTCTGCCCTGTACGCCATGCGGTCTGCCCTGTACACCGTGCGGTCTGCCCTGTACACCATGCGGTCTCCTCCAGTCCCTGGCTGGCAGTGGTTTTTTTCTTCACCGTGTAGACTGCCGTTGTGGAGCGGGGTTTCTCATCAAGGCACGTAGCACGTAGCGTCCCAGCCAGTTTGTTTTCTTGGTCTGTTATGTCTCCATGTCTTCTGACTGTTCATTAACATTCTGTAGGATGCTGCATATGGCTTCTATGCTCTGTGTTGCTATAACATTTGAGTGGCTGGCAAGTGAAGAAAGGCAGGTTCTCCCGGATCAACCGAAGCAGGACATGGAGAATCGGGCGTGGTGTTGACTCCTTGTTGACAGTGGCCTCACTTGTGCTCACAATAGGGATAACGGGCAGCTCCCAGATCGTGGTGTTGTGAGCCTGGTGCAGCGCTCGCCAACCTGGGGCATGTGGGGCGGGTACAGGCGGCAGCTGCTGAACCACAGGGCACTTTTCCAGGATGGCAGAGCTGTGAAACAATCCCTGAGCCGTGAAAAAGTGCTTCATGCTCTCTATCCTGGCCGACATTCACTGTTGCCATTGTTTATTTTAGTCATTCTGACAGTTGTGGCTTTAATTTGAGTTTCTGTAATGTCTCTAATGCTGAATGCTGTTTTGTGTGCTCATCTGCCACCTGCATGACCTCTGGGCTGAAAGGTTTGCTCATGGCGTCTTGGTGGCTGCCAGGTAGGATCCCCGTGATAATGTCGTGAGCTGAGAACACAGCTCCAGTTTGCGTGGTCCCTGTCTGTGTCTCTCCCCTGCAGGGCTGCACTGGCTGATGCCTCTGACGCAGTTGGAATGGAAGTGACACTCTCTGGTTTGCAGGTCAGGGAAGCACTCGGTGTTCCTGTAGGCCAGCAGTGGTGGCCTTTCACAGTCCCCTGCACAAGTTGAGGAAGGCTTTTCTGGCACTGCATCGAGGAGTGCGTTGGTCATGCCTGGGGAATGGGTTTTCAGATGTTTTCTACACGCACTGAGAGGACCCTGTTGTTTCCCCCCGTATCTCTGAGTGTGTGACATGCTATGGGGACTGATGCAGTGTTACACCAACCTCATGTTCTCGGGATGAGCCCCATGTTTTCATGTCATCTTCAGAATTGAGTTTGCTGTTGTTCCATTAAGGATGTTTTAGGCTGATGTCCATGAAAGGTGTTATGGGTATGGCTTTTGTTTGTGTCTTGGTGTGATACCCAAGGATGTGTTCGCCTCATAAAAGGAGTGGGAGATCTTTTTGCCTCTTGTATTTTTTAAATAGTTGGCCTAAGATTGTTGTTATTTCTGTTTTATGCTGGACAGATTCACCCTTCACCACCTGGGTTTTGTTAAAGATTTAATTATTTATTTGAAAGACCGACTGATGGAGACAGAGTGGAAGGTCTTCCATCTATTGGTTCACTCCACAAATGGCCACAGCAGCCAGTACAAGGCCAACCCAAAGGTAGGAGCCAGGAACTCTATCCAGATCCCCCACATAGGTGACAGGGGCCCAAGTACTTGAACTGTCTTCTTCTACTTTCCCAGGTGCATTAGCAGAGAGCTGGATTGAAAGTGGAGCAGCTGGGGCTCAAATTAGCACTCCTGTGGGCATTGGGATGCCAGTGTCATAAGTGCAACCTAACCCGCTGCACTACTGTGGTGGAATGAGAAGGCCATGCCAAGATGGCTGCTGGCAAGTGAATCCAGTGCAACACACCACGACTCCCATCACTGGCTGGTACACTTTGTTATGAAATAGGATTAACCATTTGAGTAAAATAACTATGCTTAATGAAAGCATTTTAATTTTATTTATTTGAAAGAGTTACAGAGAGAGGTAGAGACAGAGAGAGAGGTTTCCATCCGCTGGTTCACTCCCCAGATGGCTGCAACAGTTGGAGCTGCGCCAATCCGAAGCCAGGAGCTTCTTCTGGGTCTCCCATGTGGTTGCAGGATCCCAAGGACTTGGGCCAACATGGGATGCTGGCACTTCAGACCAGGGTGTTAACCCGCTGCGCCACAGCGCCGGCCCTAAGCATTTTAATTTTTATAAGATTTATTTATTTATTTGCATTTATAAGTACTACTTTAGGAAAATAGTGATTCTTCCCAGCATACCCACCCTCCCATCCACTCTCACACCTCTCCTTCTCCTCCCTCTCCCATTCTCATCCGATTTTCCATTAAGATCTATTTTAATTAACTTTATACACAGAAGACCAACTCTATACTAAGTGAAGAGTCCAACAATTTGCATGGAAAACAAAACAAAACAAAAAACTATTGCTCAACAGTCGAGACAAGGGCTATTCAAAGTCATCGCATCTTGAAGTTAATTTCACTTCATCTTTTTTTTTTTTTTTTTTTTAGAATCTTAATTAACTTTAAGGAAGCACTCAAGAATGCTACATCTTTTGCAATCACTTAGACACTTAGACATAATTATAGTACAACTCTTTGAGGACAGAGGTCCTGCGTGGAAAGTTAGTGCACAATGATTTTGGTTGTTAATTAAAACAGTTAACCCTCTTATGTATGATGTCAATGATCATCAGAGGCACTTGGCATGAGCTACTTAAGCTATGGAAGCCCTTTGAATCCACAAATTTCCTCAGTGTTTAGACAAGGCCATAAGCAAAGTGGAAGTTCTCTCCTCCCTTCAGACAAAAATATATCCTTCTTTGATGACCACTTTTTTCCACTGGTGTCTCACCCACCAAAGTCCTTCATGTAGGACATTTTTTGCCACAGTGTCTTGGCTTTCCATATCTGAAATTTTCTTGTAGGCTTTTCAGCCAGACCAGAATGCCTTAAGGTCTGATTCTTAGGTCAGAATGCTACTTAAAGTGATTGTCATTCTATGAGTCCGCTGTGTGGACTGCTTCCATGTTAGTGCATTCAATCATTTTTTATTCTATCTATTACTATTACCAGACCTTTAATTCTAGCCATATGGTCACTTTAAGATGGTATTTTCACAACCCAGCTTAAGGGGATTTGGGGTCCTATGGCAAGTTTTTAAATTGTACCCTTAGAAGTAAGTCCATAGGATTGTATGCAGAACCATACAGCTTCACAGTTACAGGCTTCATACACTTCATATTTACAACTTTAGGGACATGGTGATTCTTCCAGCCATGCCTGCCCTCCCAACCATACTCCTACCTCTTTCCCACCTTCCCACTCTTATTATTATTTTTTTTTGCTGAGATCTATTTTCAATTGACTTTATATACATATGTTTGGCTCTATGTTAATAATTCAGCAAATAGACTATATATATATATATTTATATATATATATATATAAATACTGTTCCTTGACAGTCAAGACAAGGGCTGTTTAAGTCATTGCTTCTCAAAGTCCATTTCACTTCTACAGATTACCTTTTAGGTGCTCTGTTATCACAGGTCAGGGAGAACATGTGGTATTTGTCCCTTTGGGAATGGCTTATTTCACTAAGTATAATATTTTCCAGATTCATGTATTTTGTTGTAAATCACCGGATTTCATTTTTTAAACCACTGTGTAGTATTCCATAATGTACATATCCCATAATTTCTTTATCCAGTTTTCAGTTGATGGGTATTTGGGTTGGTTCCATGTCCTAGCTATTGTGAGTTGAGTTGCTGTAAACATGGGGGTGCAGATTACTCTTTCATATACTGATTTTGTTTCCCTTGGGTAGATTCCCAGGAGCGGGATGGCTGGGTCGTATGGTAGGTCTATATTCAGATTTCTGAGGGACTCCATGCTGTCATTCCCCAGCAGTGTCTCTCACCAGGAAGTCAGGGGGCCCTGAGCTTGTCTAGTCTTCACAGTGACTGTCCGAAATCCTAGCCACAGCCTGAGCCTTCCCACACAGCCTCAGTGTTCTGACAGTCTCAGCATTTTCACAGTTCCAGCACACAAGCCTCCCACAGTCACAAGCACCCAGCCCCCTGTCTGTCCTCCCTGCCAGACTCGGGAGTCTGCCTGGCTGGTTGCTGAGCATGGACACAAGCAGCTGGTGCAGATGTTCGTATGTCAGCAATGGCTCCCACGCTCTTGGCTTGTTACAGGATACCGTTGCAGGGTGATCAGAGAGAGAGAAACGTCCCGTCCCCCCTTTCTCCTCTAGTTTGGCAGGTACAGTATCCCCCACAGGGCTCCAAGGCAGATTTCCTCCAGGCGTTTACTGCAGCTTTACCGCCAGTGGCTTGGGCTGCTGCAGTCTGGTCTCCCCTCACTCTCCTAAGCTGGTACGGAGGCTCTCAGCTGCTGGGATCCTGATTTGTGCGTGTCCACACCCTCCACGTAGGTCTGCTGTGTCCCTCCAACCTGCATGGACTTTCCTCTGCCATTTACCCCCTAACTCTTCCCTGGGACTGCACTCTCTCCACTTTTTTAAACTATCTTTTCCTAGACTAGAGTGGTAAGCTCTCTCCCTACTCTGACATTGTAATCCAATATATTTATTTAGCATTTTAATTTTTATATGAGCATAAAATCAAAAAGCAGTGTATCCTAGAAAAAAAGGAAATTTAAATGTATTTCTGATTCATTACTCAATTCAAATTTGTGACTTTGTATCATTTTGTTTATTTGCTATTGATCTTTTTTCCATAGACAGGAAACTAATTTTACTGTTCAGTTTGTCCTGTTTCAGCCATGTGCCTGAAGTTGTGTAGTTGTCCCTCCTTTCCTTCTGTGTCTTGATGTGATAGATGCGGAGCGTGTTCTGTGTCCAGCGCTGTGTGTCACGTCACAGTGTGTTCCATTCAGCTGTGGCCTTGTGCCACCAGAAGGCATCCTGAAGCCGTGAGGGCACAACTCTCGGCACGTGGTGGTCAGAGAAGGAAGAGTTGTCTTCTTGCTGCTTTGCTGCTGGCGAGTGCATGTGGACATTTAGGAAATGGGTTTCTGTCTTTTGTGATCAAGCAAATTTATTAACAACCAGGAGGCCACAGTAATTTTCAATAAATCATGACTTGCTGATTTATTTCAAAAGATCCATATAGCAGTAAACAATACCATTTACATTTAATTAGTTTTATTGAACGAAAGGCCATTTTATTGGTAATGAACCACATGTTATGATTAAGGGTGTATTTTAATGACCTTTAAGTAATGCAAACAAATGTTGCCCTTGACCTAATAGCACAAGCTTTCCTGCGTTATTGAAAACTTCAGAATGATTTCTAAATTATCGTGAAAAGCTCCGAATGACATTCTCATTATTGTGCCATTATTCTGGCATTTGATGTCTAATATGCTAGATGAAACGTTTCCCTCTCAGTGCCCCTGTGCCTGCAGACCTGAGGGCTTGCTGGCTTTTCTTCATTTGCATGTGTCAAAAGGCAGCCTGCTAGGTGAAACTTTCTTGCTTTGAAAATCACTGTGGCAGTGAAGTGTTTGCTCGCTAGGTGATTCTCAAACGTGCCTTGTCCTTGGGGTCCCTTTGGCTCCTTACTAAACATGCTAACAATATTTTCGTAAGTCTCAAACATATTTCTACTGGTGTAAATGAGCCTGACTTAATTAACTTGGAAATCCGTGATTGTGGCCTCCTCCCCAGTCTGAGCAGCACCAGTGCCAGGGAGGGGGCCAGTGTGCTCTCTGCCCTCCCAGCATTCTCCCAGCTGGTTCTCGGGGGCGTGGCTTAGCTTTCTTAAGCACAGGTCCTCTGGCAGGTGGTGGAGCAGGGGGAGGGGAGTTTCCTGCCCACCAGCAGGGTCTTTGTGGAGGCTTGAGTGAGAATCTCATCAACAGTGGTCTCTGCACCCATGGGACAGCTCCGCCGGCGTCTTGAGCTCCAACTTGCATCAGTGTCTTCCGTGGACGACAGTAATCTGGGGGGACTCAGCCCTGCACCTCGTCCCTTCCTCTGATGTTGGAAGCATCATGTTCTATATGTTTTTTCTCTTCACTGTCAAAGACTAGAATGGGAGGAAGTGCGTGGCGTAGCAGTTGAGTCACCCCTGGGCTACCAGCATTGCGTACTGGAGTGCCTGGTTTGAATCATGGCTACTCTCTTTTTTAAAGATTTATGTATTTATTTGAAAGTCAAAGTTACACAGAGAGAGGTCTTCCATCTGCTGGTTCACTCCCCAATTGGCTGCAATGGCCGAAACTGTGCCGATCCAAAGCCAGGAGCCAGGAGCTTCTTCTGGGTCTCCCACACGGGTACAGGAGCCCAAGGACTTGTGCCATCTTCTACTGCTTTCCCAGGCCATAGCAGAGAGCTGGATCAGAAGTGGAGCAGCTGGGACTTGAACTGGCGCCCATGTGGGATGCTGGCACCGCAGGCAGCGGCTTTACCCACTACGCCTCAGCGCTGGCCATGGCTACTCTCTTTCAATCCAACTTCCTGCTAATGTGCACACTGGGAAGAGCAGGAAACCCAAATTATGTTCCTAGCTCCTGGCTTCAGGTTGGCCGAGCCCTGGCTGTTGTGGGCATTTGGGAAAAACCAGTAGATCGAAGATTGTGTGTATGTGTGTGTGTGCGCGCATTTCAAATAAAATGGAGTCGAATAAAGACTAGAGTGATCCTCTTTACTGAAACTTGATTGATACAGCCCACGTCAAGCAGAGTTTTTCTCCACTCGTCAGCCAGAGGTGGATGTCCCAGACTGACATGTCATCTTCAGTGTGGCCCAGTGGCTGCTCTGCCTCCAGCAGCAGAGGAGGAGGACACAGTGAGTGCTGTGGCCAGGTGTGGCCTCCCCCCAAGCCCGTCCACTCCGTCTTCCCTAGTTGGTCATGTGGATGTGGCCAGCTGTGGCACGTGTTGAAGAAGGTGTTCTTCCGGTGGGAAGCCCCCTGCCCGTCTGCAGCTTAGACGTGTTCATTGGCGGGGAGCCGGGGCGGCAGGTGGCCTGCGCCCCAGCAGGCCCTCCATTGCCCTGCCTCCTACGTTGCCTACTGAGCGGGCTGCACTGAAGCTGCTGGGTCTGCTTGCCCTGAGAATATGTGGCTCTCCGGGCAGTTCCCGCGGGGTTTCCGTTTTGGTGACATTTACTCCAGGCCAGCTCTTCAGGAAGTTGAGCTCTGGATACATTTATGTGTTCCGGACACTTGACACTTACGCTGGAGAGATTGTAGCCATGGAAAGACTTTCCATTTCCCACCATCTCTACTATGACTGCTTTCCACTTAAATTCTTCCAAAGCCTCTGATGGGTCCAGTCCATCCAAGCTTTCCAGAGACCTGGATAGCTCTTCAGTCCCCTTCCCTAACCGTTCTCTTCCACCTGGTCACTTCCTGTCATTCCCTAACTTGGAGCCCACTTCCGTTCCTCAAGTCTTCCTTCAGCTAGCTCTTAGTTCAACTTTGGCTTAATTGAATATTTTTGGAATTCTGTTTTAATTTAGCTATTGACTTTTTAGCTCTTCCTTTTTCTGTAGTTGCCACGGATTATAATTTGCTTTCAATTTTAAGTGTTTTGTGAAAAGTTAAAATTGCATCACTTCACAGACAGTGTAAGAACCTTGTCATTGGATAGATCTACTGTGTCCTACGTCTCCTATGTGCTATACTTCTAAATATATCCTGGATTTGTCTGTGTTATAAAGTGCTGCAAACAGGTTCATCTGCATTTTAAAGAAATCAGAGGAAAAATAGAATTTTAATTCCTCCTGATATTTACCCATTTCTGCTCCCCTCATTTTCTTCTTGAAGATTGGAGCAGCTTCTCCCTACGCCCAGCACTTTCCCTGAGCGTCTGCGTCATGCGTGTCTGCTGGACGCGAGACCTCATTTTCCTTTATCTGAGAACGCTTGTCTCACCTGTGCTCTCGAGGGTATTTTTGCTCAACATTGACTTCTTTATGGCCAAGTTTTCTCTGCCCCTGTAACCCTTTAAATGTTTATTCTGGGGCTAGCGCTGTGGCATAGCAGGTGGGGCCGCCGCCTTCGGTGCCGGTATCCCATGTGGGCACCAGTTCGAGTCCCAGCTGCTCCACTTCTGATCCAGCTCTCTGCTGTGGCCTGAGAGGGTAGTGGAGGATGGCCCAGGTCCTTGGGCCCCTGTGCCCATGTGGGAGAGCCCGGGGAGGCTCCTGGCTCCTGGCTTGGGATCGGCACAGCTCTGGCCATTGCAGCCATCTGGGGAATGAGCCAGTGGACGGAACACCTCTCTCTCGCTCTCTCGCTCTCTCTCTGCCTCTCTCTCCCTCTCTCTCTCTCTCTGTCTCCCTCTTCCTGCCTCTCCTTCTCTGTGTGGCTCTGACTTTCAAGTTGATAAATAAATCTTTTTTAAAAATGTTTATTTTACTGTTTCCTGCTTCTTTTCATGATAAGTTAGTGGTATTTTGATAGTTGCTCTTCTGTATGTAGCATGTAATTTTTCTCCAGGTATTTTTGGAGTTTTCAAAGTCTTACTCTGTCTGAGGTTTTTCTGAGCTGCCCGAGTGTGTGCATTTTTGGCTGTCTACAGAGCTGGCATATTTCCGGTCACTATTTCTTCAGGTAGCCTGCCTTCCTGCCTGCAGGAAGAATTACAGAAAGAGAAGGAAGCAGAGAAAGAGATCTTCCATCTGGTTAACTGCCCAAATGGCTGCTGGGGCGGGGCCACGTTAACACCAGGAGCCCGGAGCTCCATCCAGGTCTCCCACATGGGTGCAGGGGCCCAAGCACTTGGGCCATCTTCTGTTCCTTTCCCAGGCCATAGCAGGGAGTTGGATCTGTAGTGGAGCCATGGAGACTTGAACCAACAATGCCCATTTGAGATGCTGGCATCGTAGGCATTGGCCTCCCTGCCAGGCCACCGCACCAACCCCAGAGAACTCTCCTTTCCTACTCTCCCCCCCTTTGAAGCCCAATTATGAGCCTGCTGGGTGTCTTGAGAGTCCCTCCCTGGCTCTGCCCCCATGTCCATCTAGAGATCGTTATTCCTGTGCTCTTGCACCCCCCCCCCCCCGCACCTGTCTTCAGTTCACCACCTCCACTCTGCTCTCTGCACTCTGCTGTTGGATCCATCTGCACAATTCATTTCACTACTCAGCTTTTTGCAAGTCTACAATTTGCATGTGATTCTTTTGGTTTTTTTTTTCAAGCGTACTTTCTCCTTCTCTGCTGTGATTTCTTGTTCATTTTTTCAGAGCATATATTTGAGAATTTCAGTCTTCAGGGTGTCATGAAGCCACTTTGACATTCTCATCCCTTACCTTGGATCTCTGATCCTCTCATGACTGGTTTCATTGAATTTATTTCTAGACTTTGGAACTTGTTTGATTGATTGATTGATTGATTGAAAGACTGAACGACATAGAGGATGGAGGGGTACTGAGGAAGGAGAGAGCAAGAAAGAGCAAAACCGAAACGGAGACAGAGACAGCTTTTCACCTGCTGTTTCACTCTCCAGGTGGTTACAACAGCCAAGTCTGGGCCAGGTTGAAACCAGGTTCTCACGTGGGTCGTAGGGACCCAACACCTGGGTCATCATTCGCTGCCCTCACAGGCACCTTAGTAGGGAGCTGGATTGGAAGTGGAGCAGCAGGAACTTAAATTTGGATTTTATCTTCAACTTTATTAATGACACATGGATACTGGATTCTGTTAGGTTTTTTGAAGAATGTTGGCTTTTTGTGTGTTTGATTTTGTTGTAAGAGGTTGTTACTTGGATGGAAACTGTTGATGTGGCCGAGCTGTGCTGCTTGAAATCCGCCCGAATCGGGAGTGCTTTATGCTCAGACAGAGATTATACTCCAAAGGGGAAGGCCCTTGCCTGGGCGCCGTCCTTCAGAGAGTGCAGTTCCACTCTCATGTTCCTGCTCCTGACGCTACCCTAACCTTGGACCTCTGCTTCTTCATGTCTGGTATCTGTGATTTCCTTCTGAAGCGCGGCAGTCACACTGGCACATTCTCACATGCGTCCACACAGGAAGGGAACCATGGCCCTGAAAGTGGCAAGCCTCTGAGGCTGTGGTCAAGCCCGCTCCAGATGTGAGGACCTGTAGGACCTGTAGGACGTGCAGGTCTCAGAGTACCTCTCCTCTGGGCTCTGATGTATTACAGCAGAAGGGCTGGGTGTGGAGTCCAGAGGAGGCCAGCTCCAGTGTCCAGGGCAGCTCTCCAGTGGAGTCACAGAGGCCAGCATCAGGTCAAGACCCAGGGGTGAGATTTTCTCCTCCTGCTGGGGGACTACTTAGAGCTTTATCCCTTAGGAGCGTTGTTAGGGGCTGCTCACAAAAGCACCAACCAAGATTTCAGATCCCAGGAGGAAAGCAGTGTTGAGGATGAACCACATTGCTGTACACAGCTGTAGCACAGGGAGCCTGCCTTCTGTCGGAAGGCTGGGAGCCCTCCTGAACCCCCATTACCGAGCCTCCTCAAGGGCCACCTTGTGTGCAGGCCCTTCTGAAGGCCAGGGCCCTGGATCTGCCGTGGGAAGTTGTTTCTGCATGGCCTGTCACGCTGGCCTGTGTGTCTGTGCAGCAGAGTTGTGAGTGGTATTGTTGCTTTTGGGACCTCACGGCACTGAGCGAGACCAACCTGTAGTGCTGGTCTCAGGAGTGCCTGACTGGAAGGTAAAGCAAGGCCCGTGCACCAGAGGGCTCATCTTAGAGACTGGTGCTGTGATGTGTGACCACAGAGAGCCTGCTGCCCATCTGAGTTGGATGTGCTCATAGTGGCAGCAAGGGGACTTTCCTTTCAGCAAGAGAGATGCTTCCAGAACAGTTCTGAGGGATAAAAAACATTTAGGCTCCCTTCTTCAAACTGCCCTGTAGCAAAAAAAAATTTTTAAAGATTTATTTATTTTTTGAAAGTCAGAGTTACACAGAGAGAGGAGAGGCAGAGAGAGAGGTCTTCCATCCGCTGGTTCACTCCCCAGGTGGCCACAACGGCCGGAGCTGTGCTGATCCAAAGCCAGGAGCTTCTTCCGGGTCTCTCACACGGGTGCAGGGGCCCAAGGACTTGGGCCATCTTCTACTGCTTTCCCAGGCCATAGCAGAGAGCTGGATTGGAAGAAGAGCAGCCAGGACTAGAACCGGCACCCATATGGGATGCCAGGGTGTTAACCCACTGCGCCACAGTGCCAACCCCAAAGTTTAAAAAAAAAAATTATTGGAAAGGTAAAGTGACGTGGATAGATGAGTCTCCTGTATACTGAGTCACTCACTCCTCAAGTACCCCCAACAGCCAGGGCTTGGGCTTGGTTGGGCTGAAGCCAGGAGCCAGGGACTCCGTCCAGGTCTCTCCCATGGGTAGCGCAGGCACAGTAGCAGGGAGCTGAATCGGAAGCAGAGGTAGAGCTCCATCCCAGGCCCCAGTATGGAACGTGGGCATCCCACACTGTAGCTTAACCCCACACGCCCGCGTCTGTGACCAAGTGTCGGGTTCCGTTTCTTCTTGTGTTACAGAATCTGCTGTTCTGCTGGGCAGTCGTGTGTCTTCACGTCCCCTTCTTTCCCCCAGATGTTTCTTTCATCTGGAAGGATTTTGTACGCAGGAATTACAAAAGATATTTTTTTTTCTTTTTTAAAGGAAAACATTTTTTATACACCTTAACCAGAACTGACACATCATGTTTAAGAATCACTCAAGAAGAAATTCTGAATTTTCAAAATTCCTATATAATTTCCACCCGTTTCATCCTAATGGTTTGTCCTGGGACAGACCTTCTGCTTTCTGGGTCCTAGCACCGGGCCCTCGGGCTGCCTCTCTGGGAAGTGAAGGTGGAAGTTTGGCCACTGCTGCTGCTGACTGCAGCTGCTCTGGGTGGCCACACACCCCATTCACAGCACTGAGACTCCCCTGGGACATGTGGGGCTCCCATCCCTGCGATGTGACTTCTGAGCTGGCAGCTTTGGCCAGGGCCACGGTTAGGACGCTGGGCACTGTGACTGATGACAGATAGCTCAGTTTCAGGTGCCTGGCCCCGCAGAGAAAAAGCTCTGTGTCTACGGTGTGTTCTGGTTCCTGGCTGCTCAGGGTTCTGACGCAACAGCCACCCTGGTCGCTGAGCCGTGTGTGTCAGTCTGTCTGTGCTCTCAGTGTGGCCAACACAAGCCAAGACTGAGACAGCCTCTGGCAGACAAGACCGCTCCTGAGTCAGGTCACTGAACACTTGGTGTGCGTATAACTGCAGCCTAGTCTGTCTGGGTTGCACCTCCAGAGTGGGAACCATGGGGAAGCCCGGTGACAGGCGCTTGCAAAACACCTCCCCAGTGGTTGGTGCAAGGCGCTGCCAGAAACAGGAGAAGGCGCCACACTCTGCTGAACTTAAAAACGCTTTCTTTAGTTATCTTCTGGCCTAATTCAGAGTGCTGGCTCACAAAATCTAAGAAAATCAGGGGTCACTTTTGGTAAATGTTATATTGGTATGAGAAATATTTTTGTGGACAGTGAGAGAGAGAGACAGAGAGAAAGGTCTTCCTTTTTGCCGTTGGTTCACCCGCCAATGGCCGCTGCGGCCGGCGCATCTCGCTGATCCGGAGCCAGGTGCTTCTCCTGGTCTCCCATGGGGTGCAGGGCCCAAGCACTTGGGCCATCCTCCACTGCCTTCCCGGGCCACAGCAGAGAGCTGGCCTGGAAGAGGGGCAGCTGGTATAGAATCCGGCGCCCCAACCGGGACTAGAACCTGGTGTGCCGGCGCCGCAAGGCGGAGGATTAGCCTTGTGAGCCGCGGCGCCGGCTGAGAAATATTAATTATCATTAATTCGCAACTGGAAATGTAACGTGTGGTGAGGTTGTGATTAACTCCAGCGTTCTGTGTTGCAGGACCTTTTTTCTATCAGTGCTTACGTTTATGCCCAGAAGCCACAACTGGACATTCACAGCTTTGAAGGGACGTTTACCAGGGTAAGTCACAGCTGTTGTTCGCTGATAACACATTTGCTGTATGTATAAGTTTAAATTACTGAACCTTTTTTTATTAATTTATTTTTATTTTACTCACAAGGTAGAGAACAGAAAAGAGAAAAAGTGATATCCCATCTGCCGATTCACTCCTTAAATACCTGCAGCCACCAGGGCTGGGCCAGGCCGGAGCCAGGAGCTCAGTCAGATCTCCCCTGTGGGCATCAGGGACCCACGTACCATCACCACCTCCTGCCTTCCAGGTGCACACTAGTAGGAAGCTGGAATCAGAGCCAGGGCTTGAACCCAGGCACCCCAATGGGGTGCAGGCATCGCAGAAGGCAGCTTCGGGCCGAGCGCCTGTTTCCCATGCCTGCACGCGGAGGCAGTTAGAGTAATTCAATCAATAACAAACTCAAACCGAAGCTGGTTAATTTTTTTTTTAATTTTTAGAGATTTATTTATTTCATTTGAAAGGTATAATGAGAGGGAGACAGAGAGAGATCCATCTTCCATCTACTGCTTCACTCCCCAAATGCGCGTGACACCTGGGGCTGGGGCTGGGGCTGGGGCTGGGGCTGGGCCAGCCGAAGCAGGAGAGCTAGGAGCTTCACCCATATCTCCCTCATGGGTGCAAGGACCCAAGAACTCAGCTCATCTGCACTGCTTTTCCAGGGACATTAGCAGAGAGCTGGATTTGAAGTAGAGCTGCTGGGACTGGAACTGACACCCATATGGGGTGCTGGCACTACAGGCCACGGCTTAACCTGTTACACTACAGCATTGGCCCCAGAATCTTTCTTTTTAAAGCTGTATTTATCTGAAAGGCAGAACGATACGGAGAAACAGATCTTCCCTCTGGTGGTTCACTCTGCAGATGCTGTAAATAGCTGAGGTTGGGCCATGTCAAAGCCAGGAGCCAGGGGCTCCACTTGGTCTTCCCATGGGTGGCAGGCACCCATGCACTTGGGCCATTGTCCACTGCCTTTGTGGACAACGTCAGCAGGAAGCACATCAGAGGCCAGGCATCTGAGACTCAGCCTGGCACTTGAGGGCCGACTCCCTCGCTGTTGGGAGGAAGTCGGTTGGCAGCAGACGCTCATGCTGAGCACCAGGAGCAAGAAGAGAGCAAGGCCATGTTCTCGAGCACTGCAAGGGAAGAAGCC
This sequence comes from Lepus europaeus, assembly GCF_033115175.1. Lineage (NCBI taxonomy): Eukaryota > Metazoa > Chordata > Mammalia > Lagomorpha > Leporidae > Lepus > Lepus europaeus. Next base: position 124,985,696 of record NC_084835.1, read on the forward strand.
CTCGGCCTCCACGGAAGCTGCTTCTGCAGGTCAACAGAGAATGGTTTCAAACACAGAGTTCAGGCCGGCTGTGCTTGGCCAGCAGACAAGATGGGGCTTCCAGGGAGGTTTCCTGGCCAGCAGTGCAGGTGGTCATCTAGTCAAAGAGTTGACAGAGGTAGGAGACGGCATCGAAGGCAGTGCCTGAAATGTCCAAGAAGCAACAGAAGCAGCTCACTGGCTGTTTTGGCTTGGTTCAGGGTAGAGTCAGAGCCTTGGTCCACATCTGATGAGTTCAGTGGTAGGAGCGGAAAGAAGGTGGGGGCAGGCCAGGAGACCCTGGTGCTGGCAGTAATATGTGTAGACCTTACTAGGAACCAAAATGAACTTTTTTAAAAAAAGATTTATTTATTTGAAAGGTAGAGTTAGAGAGAGGTCTTCCATCAGCTGGTTCACTCCCCAAGGGCCACAATGACCAGGCTGGAGCCAGGAGCTTCTGCTGAGTCTCCACTTGGCACAGGGGTCTAAGCACTTGGGCCTCGTCCACTGCCTTCTCAGGCCATTAGGGAGCTGGATTGGAAGTAGAGCAGCCGGGACATGAACCGACCCTCAGTTTAAGCTGATCAGCTTGTGCCGTGAAAGCTGCATCACACACAGTTGTTTCTATATTTAAGAAATGTTTTCACTTAGTCTTCCATTGTATCTAAAATTAATTATCTCAGAAAGGCTAGAATATAAGAAGGCAGAGATACAACAAGAAAAGGCAAAGAGAAAACACGAGTTACAACCTTGGTATTTAACAGAACAGAATCTCGGTAGAATTTAGAATGAGACTGAGATACTGTGGAAATGAGAGAGTTGTTAGTAGGAGACTTTAAAATCTGTTGGTTGGATTTGGTCAGGTAGGCAGACAAGCCAACGAAGGTGCGGGTGGATCTGCTGGAGGTGCGGGTGGATCTGCTGATGGAGGTGCGGGTGGATCTGATGGAGGTGCAGGTGGATCTGAGCAGCAGTCAGGAAATTGTTTCTTTCTTTCAACTTTCGTTGACCTTTGTTTCTCAATGTGAATGGGACATCAGAAAACATGCATTGTACACGTGTTTACTGAGAAAGCCATCGATTTCCATATGAAAATAGCACAGCGTTCTTGACAACGATGCCATAAAATCAGTAAAAGAAAGGCCTGCACGTTTGAGTCCTGCCTGCTCCTACCACAGGATAGCATCGAGGTGGTTCTTCTGGCGTGGGAAGCCTTCCCTGCTGTAACAGGTGGCATCTGTTCCTAGAGCTTCCGTCTGCTTTTCCTGCTTCCACTCTTTTCTGCCTTTCTTTGCTCTCTCTTTTTTTTTTTTTTTTTTTGGACAGGCAGAATGGATAGAGACAGAGAGAAAGGTCTTCCTTTTTGCAGTTGGTTCACCCTCCAATGGCCGCTGCGGCTGGCGCATCTCACTGATCCGAAGCTAGGAGCCAGGTGCTTCTCCTGGTCTTCCATGTGGGTGCAGGGCCCAAGGACTTGGGCCATCCTCCACTGCCTTCCCGGGCCATAGCAGAGAGCAGGCCTGGAAGAGGGGCAACCAGGATAGAATCCGGCGCCCCAACCTGGACTAGAACCCGGTGTGCCGGCGCCGCAAGGCGGAGGATTAGCCTATTAAGCCACGGCACCGGCCGCCTTTGCTCTCTATTTTTAACTTTACTGAAACTGCATTTATTTATTACTGAAGCTAGCTATTATCTCATAAAGATATTTGAGCATGTTGTCTCTAAAGCCTTTTTCATACTGTATCTGGAGTGGTTGTTGAAGGTCTATTTTTTTTTTTTTCCTAAATATTTATTATCTGAGAGAGTATGGAGAGGAGGAGAGAGAGAGATTGAGATCTTCCATCTCTGGCCACAACAGCTGGTTTGGGCCAGGCCAGAGTCAGGAGCTTCTTCTGGGTCTCCCATGTGGGTGCCGGGGCCCACACGTGTGCCATCTTCTGCTTTCCCAGGCCACGGGCAGGAAGCTGGATCAGAGGTGGAGCACCCATAGTGGATGCTGTCATTGCAGATGGTGGCTCCACCCACTACGCCACAGTGCCGGCCCCGCGGTTGGTTGTTTTTGGAAGGCTGTCAGCTGTGCCGCTGGCTTTCTAGGGCCAGGGCTGAGTCTTCCAAGGCGTCCTCCCCACGGTCTTCGGCACTGTGTCCCCAGTGGTGGTCCCTCAGCGTGTGATGACCCAGTTATTCTCTCACATACGCACCCCTGTGACCACCTCAACTCCATGAACGAGTCGACTTGTGTGAGGCTTTTCTTGAAGGTGATGGTGATCATGCCATTTCCTGGGAAGTTTTAGAAGTGCTGAGATAAACCTGGGAAGCCATTGCCATCACTGTGCTTGTCTTGGCAGGAGAGGGAGGGGAGCCCCTTACTGTGCAGCCGCCCCTTGTTGCGTGTGGGGCCTGGTTCCAGTGCCTGAAGAGAGCAGAGTCTGCACACGCTCCAGGCCTGTGAGACGGCGTCCTGTTTGCTTATACCTGCGTGATGGGATCATTCGTCTCTAGATTGCTTATAATGCCTAACAAAGCAAATTCTGGATAAATAGTCTGTTCAGGGAATAACGTCAAGCAAATAAACTGCATAGGTTCAGTACTGCCGTAACCATCGTCTGTGAAGGAGACAGGAGGTGACAGTGCTGTGGCAGTGGTACTGTAGCAAGAGCCCTGGGGGGTGGAGTTAGCAGGGACTGCCCCAGGGAAACCTGGGGGGGGTGGAGTCAGAGGGAGGGGCTGCAGCAGGGAGCCCTGGGGGTGGAGTCAGAGGGAGGGGCTGCAGCAGGGAGCCCTGGGGGTGGAGTCAGAGGGAGGGGCTGCAGCAGGGAGCCCTGGGGGTGGAGTCAGAGGGAGGGGCTGCAGCAGGGAGCCCTGGGGGTGGAGTCAGAGGGAGGGGCTGCACCTGCCACTTCCTTTCCCTGCTGCTCAGCACAGGTAAATGCCAATTTGGCTTTCTGGAGCTTCCTGGAATGTGTTTTTTTTTTTTTTTTTTTTTTTTTGGTGTAAGCAGGCAGAGTGGACTGTGAGAGAGAGACAAACAGAAAGATCTTCCTTTACCGTTGGTTCACCCTCCAATGGCCGCTGCGGCCGGCACACCGCGCTGATCCGAAGCCGGGAGCCAGATGTTTCTCCTAGAGCCAGGTGCTTCTGGTCTCCCATGCAGGTGCAGGGCCCAAGGACTTGGGCCATCCTCCACTGCACTCCCTGGCCACAGCAGAGAGCTGGCCTGGAAGAGGGGCAACCGGGACAGAATCCGGCGCCCCAACTGGGACTAGAACCCAGTGTGCCGGCACCACAGGCGGAAGATTAGCCTATTGAGCTGCGGCGCCGGCCGGAATGTGTTTTTCTGAACAATTCGGGCTTGGGTGGTACGAGGGCTGGGTGTGCGCATTGTGACCTTGCACACCGCACGACGGGCACAGTCGCCTGGGTCTCGGCCAGCTTTCTGACCCTGTCATCCTCGTGAGGAGCAGGACGGCTCAGTCTCTGGGAGCCCCAGACTGTGTGCACTCCGCATCTCCTCTGAGTGGAGGGTGCTCTGGCGAGCCCTGCTGTGTTCCTCAGTGGGCGTGGGAACTGCTGGGCACTGGCCACATGTAGTTCCCTTGCTGCTGGGGTGTGACTGTCCCCTGGGGTCCATGTGTGGGAACTTGATCCTGAGACTGCAGTATCGGGAGGCGGCACACGGACCGGCAGGGGTCTGTCCTTATGAGAGTGGGTTCCTGATAACAGGGTGACTTTGGTCCTCACCGCTTTTCCCCTCTCCTGAGTTCCCGTCCTGTAATGCTTTCTGCCATGTTTGGACCCTCAGCTGGTTTGCCCCTTGATCCTGGACTTCTCAGCTGCAGTGCCTGTGCTGTGACAGTGGTACTGGCAGGCGGGAGCACCACACGAGCAGCCGCCTTCACTCGGGATTTGAATGACAGCCTCACGGTCTGTTGGGTGGGTAGCTCTGGTGTGGGCAGCCGCCTCCTCAGCCTTGCTCTTCAGGGGTCCGGTGCAGTGCAGCCTCCCCTCGACCTTGCTCGTCAGGGGTCAGGAAGCCCGGTGCCCTGTATTGCTTATGCTTCCCTTTTTCATATGTGGGCCCGCTGTGAGGCTTGGGCGAGGGGTGCAGGCGTAACTGGGACTGGCACCGGCCCAGTGTGGGTTGAGGTCTGTGAGGAGCTCTCGCAGCCCCTCCCAGGGTAGGGTACTACACACACACAGGGGGCAGCCTTCCATGGCTGGTCCTTTCATTTGTCTTTTCCCAGCTCAAAAAAAGCCAGAAACCCAAGCTCATCTTGTAGTTTTACTTTTGTGCCTGTCTGCATGTCTTATTTTTCCTTTTCCTGTACTTCAGAGTGGGTGAGCATCCCCTGAGGAGGAGCAAGCTTCTACTTTTGAGTGCCAGGCACTGGCTGTTTCAGGCTGAAGCAAGGGTTCCCTCCTATGGTGGCCATGCCGGGCCGATCCTGAGCCCGAGTCTTGCCACAGAGGGAGAAGGTGGCGCCTTAACCTAGGGCACGGCTGCGCTGTTTCCACAGAGGGGAGCCTCCCGCATCAGAAGCGAGATGGGGAGGAGGGTGCACAGTGACCTCCCAGGCCCCAGTGTACAAGGAATCTCGGGGAGGCGTGGTGCCCCTGCTCCCGATGCAACCCTGGGAGCAGCAGCGGCCCCTGCACTGACCTGAGCTGCGGGGTGCAGACACTCGGCCTGGCGGTGTGGATTTGGTTACTGGAACGGGGGAGAGACTTGCTTCAGGCTCTTAGTTTAACACACACTTACCATGTAGGAGTTACTGAAGTTCTTAACGACTGAAATTCAAATGAATAGCCTTTTGTTGCCTTCATTTGATGGCTTGTTACAGTTTCGTTTTTTTTTTCTTAAATAAGTCAGTCTGTAGGTCTGGATTATTTAAGATGCAAAATCTTCATCTTTGTGCATTTATGGAAAAGGGAGAACAAGACATGTTAAATAACTAGTTTCATAACTAGGAAATGGAACTCGGTTATAAAATTTATCAACAACTTTCTTATAAAATGGTATCTTTATTTTATAAGATTTATTTGTTTATTTGAAAGGCCGAGTTACAGAGAGAGAACCTTCCATTTGCTGGTTCAGTCCCCAAATAACTGCAGTGGCTGGAGATGGGCCAATCTGCAGCCAAGAGCCAGAAGCTTCATCTGGGTCTCCCATGTGGGTTCAGGGGCCTAAGGACTTGGGCCGTCTTCTGCTGCTTTCCAAGGTGCATTAGCAGGGAGCCAAATCCAAAGTGGCGCAGCCAGGACTCGAACAGACACCCATATGGGATGCCAGGACTGCAGGTAGCAGCTTTACCTACTACGCTGTAGCACCAGCCCCCAAAAAGGTATCTTTATTTTCCATTTTTATGTTATAATAGGGAAAAGAGAAAATGTATCTTTTCATGTCAGCTTAAATACTTAATAAAACTCAGGAAATGAATTCCGTGTTCCTATGGCAGTGGATCCATTCCGCCTCTTGTTACCTGTGCAGAATCCAATACAGATACACGCACCGGGGTGATATCTGCTCTTGTTTGCCTCCTGAGGTCAGGGCAATCCCAGGTACTGTCTGTCTCATGTTTCAGTGTTGTAAAGATTCCTATTCTTGTTATGACGACGTTAAATTCACTGTTGAAGACCTCAGCAGGTGCTCTCTGGGCGTCTGGAGTCTAAAGCTGTAGCAGGTTTGACACTTAGTGGTGTTGGTAGTTTCATCACATCCCACTCACTCACTGTTGTGTGTTTTTTGCTGTGATTGCTTTTGAAAATCGTAGGACACTCCTCATTGTTCATGAGTTTCCAATCAAAATGCTCTTAAAGCACAACTTTTTTTTTTTTTTTTTTTTTGACAGGCAGAGTGGATAGTGAGAGAGAGAGAGAGAAAGAGAGAGAGACAGAGAGAGAGGTCTTCCTTTTTGCCGTTGGTTCACCCTCCAATGGCCACTGCGGCCAGCGCATCATGCTGATCCAAAGCCAGGAGCCAGGTGCTTCTCCTGGTCTCCCATGCGGGAAAGCACAACTCTTATTAAACTTTATTTATAAAAGTATACACTTTCAAGAAAACAACTTGAAGTTGTGACATTTTGTGTTCTCCCTACAAAGCAGATTTTATCTTTTCTTTCTTTTTTAATTTATTTGAAAGGCAGAGAGAGAGAGAAAGAGAGAAACAGATTGTCCATCTGTTGGTTCACTCCCCAGATAGCTGCAACAGCTGGGGCTGGGCCAGGCTGAAGCCAGGAGCCAGGAGCTTCCTCCGGGTCTCCCATGTGGGTGCAGGGGCCCTAGCACTTGGGCCATCTTCCAGTGCTTTCCCAGGGATGTTAGCAGGGGGCTGGATCAGAAGTGGAGCAGCAGGGACCCAAACTCGTGCCTTTATGGGATGCTGGCATCACAGGCAGCAACTTAACCTGATTTTCTGTCTTCAAGGGAGAAGGAAGGCCAAAGAGGAAGTTATTTAGAGACTTCCTGCTCTACTCCCTGGGTTGGGAAAGGACTACCTTTTTGGGAGATTGTCGCGTGGTTATTCTGCTGTGACCACTGCAGAACTGAGCAGGAAAAGCATGCGTGCAGTGCGTTCTTCATGCTTCGTGTGCGGGCGAACACGTTCCTGGGACTCGGCAGCCGCAGCAAGGTGACGGGAGAGCCGGCTTGCCATCTCTGAAGCTGAGTTGTAGGAACCTTTTCGCGCAGTTCTGGAAGTGGTACGCAGTGCTTGTGTTGTCAATGCCTTGATTTCAGTTGGAGGTTGCTGGCAGTTTGACAAGGGGAACCCTAGAGTACAGGATAGACGTGCTCGCAGTTTTAAAGGGCAACCACAGGAAAGGTGTGGAGCTGGTAAGATGTTACCATGTGTGCCGTTGTGGTAACCTGGCAGCGGGCGGCCGCAGGTAGGGCTACAGAGAACTAGAGGAGGCACGCGGGTCATGGGCTGGCTCCACAGAACAGCAGACCCTCACCTCGGGCGGAGTTCTCGACAGGGCCAGGCCTCTGCCCTGGGCACTGCGACTCAGCAGGGCGCGGGAAAGAAAGCCGCTTGGTGCCTGTGCTGGGTGGAGGCAGAGTTGCGAGTTTGTTCCTTTATTTCTTGATTTACCGGGCACATCTGCGTGCCTGTTCCGTGCTGGGTACCGGAGGGTGAAGTCCGTCTCCTGAGCACATGGCTCATGCTCTCGGGTTGAGTACAGAAATTGCTGAGATACAGCGAAAGTAACTCAGAACACATTGTGGGCAAGAATTCCACGTGCTCCATACCTCACACCGTAACTGCACGAGTCAGCGGTTAGCCCGTCTGGGCCCCTTGTATATGCAGTTGGCTGGAACTTGCAGACAACGTAGGATGCATCACAGTTCTCTAGGTCTATCTGGAATCCATTGACGCTCTGGCGCGGTAGCTGTCTTCAAACACAAACACGTGTGCGCCATGTCCAGGTGCTTCACACTGTGCTACATTGAACAGGCAAAGAGGCAGAAGAACTGTGTGTGGGAAGCAGGAGTGAGGGTATGTAGTTTTCTGGCCAGCAGTTGTCAGAATTAGACTCTAAGGCCACCTGTGTGAAAGCATCCGACTTCGATGTTTCCGCTGAGTCCTGCATCCAAACACACCGGCATCTAAGCCACAGAAGCTACTCGTTTCTCTCTGCTAATAGCTGATGTTTTTGTCCTGTGAACCATAGGAGTCAAGGAGAACACCTGCTTTTCCTGGATTGCTTTTTCTGGATCAGGCAGTTTTCTTCTCAAGAGTACGCACAGATGCTTGTGTGTCTATAAAGGCAGCTGCTGTGTATGAGTGTATGTGTGTGACGTGTGTATGGATTCAAACAGACTTAGAAATTTGTAGGTACGTTATCACCCTAAGTATAAGATTATATAAAAATTAAGTGGTTAGAGCTCCGTCATCCTAATATGAACACTTTATTATTATCACTTGAAAGGCAGAGCAACCGAGAGCCAGAGAGATTTCCTCCATCTGCTGGTTCACTCTCCAAATGGCTGCAATGGCCAGGGCTGAACCAGGCTGAAGCCAGGAGCCAGGAGCCTCTTCCAGGTCTCCTACATGGTGCAGGGGCCCAAGTATTTGGCCCTCTTCTGCTGTTTTCCCAGGCTGATTATCAGGAAGCTGGATTGGAAGTGGAACAGCCAGGGCTCAAACCGGCATCCATATGGGATGCTGGCGTCACAGGGCAGTTTTATTCACTATGCCACAGCACTGGTCCCTATTTTTCTTTTGAGCTTCCTGTTCGTTTTTCCTCATAAACAGACATTTATGTTGGATCTGTAAGCCTCAGTTTTTTCTTTTTCACATAAAAGTATATTTCCTTAAAAATTTTCATTTTGATAAGCTGTTAATTTTCAATAGATTGAGAAAACTAACACTAACTGAAATGCATCAAAGTGTGTAACATGTTTTGCTGCATCAAGTGTAGCTGAACAGAGTGATTGCAAAGGGACGATGCAGTGGAAAGTGTTGTGAATCTGCGGAAACTGACACTGCTCGCACCCTGGGTTCAGCGTGCCGGCGTGGCCTCGGTCCACTTCCCTCGTACAGAACACTTGTTTGATTGCTTGTGGGCTCCCTGCACTTCTGCCTGCCTTGACGTGCACCATCATTGCACTGCTGTGCCGGCTTCCATACACACCGGGCTCCCACCCTGAACCTGTGTCTTAACTCTTTATCACCACGGTTTCTAGCGTTGGGTGTGCTGTCTGTGGAGATCCTGAATACATGTTTGATGAGTTGAATGAACTCCCTTGTTTCCAGGTAATAGGACTCAGGCATTGTGAAATTACATCTAGTGTAGGTTCTTGAAAGGATTCTTTTGTTTTCGTTCGTAAAAGAAGCAGTACTCCACCCGTGTCTCAAACACTAGCTGGCGTCCCAGTCTTCATGCCCACCAGTTCCGGGAAGCTCAGGTGGCAAGGTAGGGATCTCTGCAGGGCTGAGTGATCTGAACAGAGTCCCTGGGACTTCTCGTGGCCGCTGGTGCTGCTGTCTGATGCACAGGGCTTAGGGATCTCTGCAGTGCTAAGTGACTGATCTGAGTCTGGTCCCTGGGCCTTAGAGTAACTGCCGCAGGTGGGGCGGCTGTGCACCACACCCCTTCTGAAACCACGACCTTGCTTCATAAATCTTGGCAGCCCCAGTAGAGAGAGGGTGAAAGCTGTTGGAATTGGTTAAGATTCTGTGCCTCACAGTCAGGACTCCGTGTCAGCAGGTGTCTTCCTAGTGGTTAGCAGCTTGCACTGGATCAGATCTTTTGCAGATGGAATAAGGAGTGAGGGCCATGAACCGCTGTTTCTGACACGCAGGTTACTGTGGAAAACGCGTTTTTAGGGTCTTCTGTCCTTTCCTTCCCAAATTTGACTTCTTTATTCTCTTAGGATATATCTGGGTAGTGAACTACCGGTTATTGATGAAACAGAGCTGTTATCCTGGGTAGAGAACTGCTGGTTAGTGATGGGTAGTGAACTGCTGGTTAGTGATGGGTAGTGAACTGCTGGTTAGTGATGGGTAGTGACTGCTGGTTAGTGATGGGTAGTGAACTGCTGGCTAGTGATGGGTAGTGAACTGCTGGTTAGTGATGGGTAGTGAATGCTGGTTAGTGATGGGTAGTGAACTGCTGGTTAGTGATGGGTAGTGACTTCTGGTTAGTGATGGGTAGTGAACTGCTGGTTAGTGATGGGTAGTGAACTGCTGGTTAGTGATGACACAGAGCTGTTACCCTGGGTAGTGACTGCTGGTTAGTGATGGGTAGTGACTGCTGGTTAGTGATGGGTAGTGAACTGCGGGTTCGTGAAGACACACTGCTCTTTCTCACAGACAAAGCAGTTGTTTGCCACGTTGCTGTCCCTCTTTATTGTGGTACTTCTGTATGCAAGGTCGTGACCTGCGGCATCTTCATTCTACCAAGATTTCCAGAGCCAAAGTAGAGACATCAAAAACTCTCGGATTTTACGTGACAATTTTTGTACCTGAATTTGAACATTAAAAATGTGAATGATTAAACAAGACTTTGTATCTTTCTGCTGTGTTTGTTTAGTCTGTGCATGTAATGGGCAACATGCAGTTTGTATTTGAATTTTGCTTAGTGAATAGTGTTCAAAGTAATACTTTTTAAAAAAGATGGATTTATTTTATTTGAAAGGTGGAATTAAGGATACAAAGAACGAGATAGAGGGAGAGAGTAGAGAGAGATCTTCCATCTGCTGGTTCACTTCCCAAATGGCCACAACAGTTGGGGCTGGGCCAGGCTGAAGCCAGGAGTGAGGAGCTTCATCTGAGTCTGCCACCTGGCTGACAGGGGCCCAAACACTTGGGCCGTCTTCACTGCTTTCCCAGGGCCATGAGCAGGAAGCTGGCCCAGAAGTGGAGCAGCCAGGACTTGAATTGGTGCCCATAAGGGATGCCCACATCACAGGTGGCAGCTTAACTCCCTACACCACAATGCCAGCCCCAAATAACATTTCTTAACAGGAATTTATGAAGAATGACATCTCTCTTGATATACTTAATGCATGCGTGTGTGTGTATGTTTTATAGTGCTAACTACACTAGCGTGTTCCTTCGTTTCAAGAGCGCAGTGTGTCCTAAATCAAGGGCCAGGAGAAGAGTCCACCATGCCTGGCTGCAGTGTGAGGCGTTGGTTCAGCATCAGCTGTGCTGGTGTTTTCCACTTTGCCAGGAGTGCTGGCAACAGTTAAATACTGAAAAAAATTAAAAGTTAAATACTGAAACAGCTGAGGAAGAACATTTTCATGCTTATAATTTCATTACTTTTTTTAAAAGCTTGAAGATGTATTTATGTATTTGAAAGACATAGTGACAGGGAGAGAGAGAGAGACAGAGAGAAAGGTATCTTCCATCTGCTGGTTCACTTCCCAAATGGTTGCCACAGACTGGGCTGGGTCAAGCTGAAGGCAGAGGCCAAGAACTCCATCATGGTCTTTCACATGGGTGCCAGGGGCCCAGGTGCCTGAGCCGTCATCTGCTGCCTTTGCAGGTGCATTAGCAGGGAGCTGGACTCAAGTGAAGCAGCCAGGGTGCACGCTGGCGCCCTCGTGAGGTGCTGGCATCACAAGGGGCGGCTCCACCCGCTGTGCCCGACATCAGCAGTTTGTTTTTCATACTTCCCTCTTAAGCTCTGATTTTGCATTGCATTTTCATTGCTGTTCAGTTGGACCTAATTTGTGGACATGTGTCTAATACTGTAGGTATCTAAAGTGTATATAATTTTAAAAATGGCTGATTTGAAGTTTTTTTTCTCTGAACAGGAAGACTGTGACCCACCTATTCACGAAAGTCTCAGCATAGAAAATACATTGTGGGCAAGCACTGTCGTAGCCTCAGGTAAGAATTTCTCCCGTGAGTGAATTCTCCTACGTACACAAACACTCTGTGTTTCTCACAGTGCCCCGAATCACTTCCTTAAGGACCTCGTTAAACCAGACTGCCATTCAGCAGAGAGGGACGGTTCTGAGAGGGACAGCAGAGAGGCTGTGCTGCGGGTCACCTGCTGGCGTTGGGAGAGGCAGGGATGGTGAAGCCTCCCGTGGACACGGGTGCATTTGGCTGATTCTTTGACAGACTTGTCTGTGTACCTTAATGAGATGTGGCACAGCAGCCTCGGGGAATCCGGTGATAACTATGATGGCTTTTCTCCCCCGTTCGTTCCCCCGGAGGGACTGAAAGAGGACAGTGTGGTTGGGGTGACCAGGGGAAGAGCAGGCCGGCAGGACTGAGAGGTCTCATCCAGCCTGGGGCAAGGATGGGGATCCTGAAGGTTAGGGGAGTGTTACTGGAAGACGATGGAGTGGCCCAGCAGTTCAAAAGGAAGGTCTCTTAAATTGGCAGGTAAATTTCTCTGGGAATTATTGAAAATGTAAGTGGTTACCACCTTATCAGAAATTACTCGATGCTGGTGATGATACTAGGACGGATTCTTGGTAGAAGCTGGTTGGCGCTGGTGAGACTGGAGTGACAGCTGGTGGGTATCCCCTGCTGGTGATGACACTGGGAAGGGCTTTGGCTGAAGTAGGCCAGTGCCAGCGTGACAGTAGGATCGACTGCCAGCGTGACAGTGGATAGACTGTCAGCGTGACGGTGGGATAGACTGTCATCGTGACGGTGGGATAGACTGCCAGCGTGACAGTGGATAGACTGTCAGCGTGACGGTGGGATAGACTGTCAGCGTGACGGTGGGATAGACTGCCAGCGTGACAGTGGATAGACTGTCAGCGTGACGGTGGGATAGACTGTCAGCGTGACGGTGGGATAGACTGTCAGCGTGACTGTGGATAGACTGCCAGCGTGACGGTGGATAGACTGCCAGCGTGACGGTGGATAGACTGCCAGCGTGACGGTGGGATAGACTGTCAGCGTGACGGTGGGGTAGACTGTCAGCGTGACGGTAGGATAGACTGTCAGCGTGACGGTGGATAGACTGTCAGCGTGACGGTGGGATAGACTGTCAGCGTGACGGTGGGATAGACTGTCAGCGTGACGGTAGGATAGACTGTCAGCGTGACGGTGGGATAGACTGTCAGCGTGACGGTGGGATAGACTGTCAGCGTGACGGTGGGATCGACTGTCAGCGTGACGGTGGATAGACTGCCAGCGTGACGGTAGGATAGACTGTCAGCGTGACGGTGGATAGACTGCCAGCGTGACGGTGGATAGACTGTCAGCGTGACGGTGGGATAGACTGTCAGCGTGACGGTGGATAGACTGTCAGCGTGACGGTGGGATAGACTGCCAGCGTGACGGTGGGATAGACTGCCAGCGTGACAGTGGGATAGACTGTCAGCGTGACGGTGGATAGACTGTCAGCGTGACGGTGGATAGGCTGTCAGCAGAATTTGGCTGAGCCTGTCTGATGCTGAGTGAGATGCCTGCGGGAAGTTAGTTGACCGCTCCGTGTCCTCAGAGGTGGGCAGGCCAGGTCCTTGGTTCAGGGTTCCAGGGGAAAGTCTTCCCACTCACACCCTCAAGGGGGCTCATCGTGCCCAGGAAGCCTCAGACTCAGGCCCCCTTCTCTTTCCACCCTGGAGGCCATGGAGCATCCAGCCCGACAGCCGGTCAGGGTGATGGGCAGTGGCCAGCCTGCCCCCGTGAAGGATGCACTCAGATGCTCGTGTCTGTAGGCGATGGCAGAGCCCGATGGTGCCTGCACTCGGGGGTGCGTGGTTCATCTCCCATCAGAAAGCTGATGTTTGTCTGTTAGCCTGTGTTCTGTTTTGTTTCTAACTTACTGATATTTAGTGTTTCTAACTGATGACTCAGATATTGGAGGATGCTGTGTTTTAACTACTTTTTTTCTATTCCTGAGATCCTTTGAAGCACACTAGCATATTGGCCTCTATCCCTAGTAGCACTGATTCTGTGGCCTTTCTCTCGAAGGACACAGAAGCAGCTGAGCCGAAGGCTTCCTGGACGTCCGGACAGTGTCCTGAAGTTTTCCGTCCTGACTTCCATTCTGTGGAAGCTGCTGGTTGTGTCCGCTGGCGATGCGCAGATCCGCTCCTGGCCTCCTAACAGCCCGTGTGCCGTGTGGTGGCCCTTGCTCGGTCTTAATGCCATGGGACATTTGAGGCGCGAGGGCCTGGACGCTGCCGTGCACGCTGGGAGTGCCTCCGGGCATCTGCTCTGGCGCGTAGCCAGCACGGCGGTGAAGTGTGTCTGGTGTCTTCAAAATGCAGACTGTTCTCTGTCTTCAGATCTTTTCAGTGTGTCTGTCTCGATTTGAAGACACTGTTGTGAGCACACTACCAGGCTGCCGTGTCCTGTGAGGCCTGACAGACCTCTGAGGTGTCCCGGGGTAACACAGGCTGCCGAAGTCTCTGCGGATAAGTTGAGATCTTTCTTCTGTGGTTTAAAAGTTACCTCAGCTGAAGTCAGATTGGCTGCTTGGGTAACATGAACTCGGGCCTTTCTTCCCTGTCGTGGAGTTTTGAACACCTCGGAATGAGGACTTGAGCTAAATGCAGGGGACATTTGGGCAAGGGGAGAGCCCCCTGCGGTACCTGGCTCAGCACAGGTCGCTGCCGAGAGCCAGGAGCTGTGCCTGCTCCTGGGAAATACAGCAGTGGGAGCAAGCCCTTGTCCAGGTGGCTCCCTTCCTTTCCACCAGCCATCTGAGGAGCTCCCCGCTGGACACAGTCCGAAAGCATTCAGTCCGGTGGTCACCGGAGGGGTCACTGCCAGCCATGCCGGGCTTAGGAACGGGCAGTGCAGTTGGGGGCTGGGCAGACAGGCAGTGCCGAGAAAGTTTGAAAGAGCCCAGGATAGAGTCTTGGAGCAGCGTCCCAGTCACAGCCTGGGTGGGGGTCTCCTCCAACACCTCGACTCCCAGAGAGGCCCTGGGGCTGGGCAGGAGGAATAGGCGCCCACTCCAGACCTGCTGCCTGCCTCGCGATGACTTTGATATCAGCACTTAGTGGGCCCAGAGCTGGGCACAGACCCCCCCCCGTGCCCCTCGTGTGCCCCTCGTGTGCAGTGCAGACTGGCCGCAGGGCTCTCATCTCTCCCTGTGGCTCTGGTCTCATCTAGTTGTTGACTTCCTGTCTTCATCAGACTGTTGTAGGCCTGGTACTGGGTGGGTGGTTAGCGTGTGGTACTCTGCTGTGTCTCTGTGCTGCCTGTTGTTTTACTCCTGGGCCCAGGATGTGCTCTGGTACCTGGGTGCAGCGTGTACACTGAGGTTTGCTGAGCTGGGAGTTGTGTCAGTTCCCTGGCTGGAATGCGTGGGGCACTAGCATCTTTCTGTCCCGTGGTCTCGTGGGTTCTGGATGCAGAACTTGTAGTTGTAAGTATTTTGTTTGGTTTCTCCGTCTGTCACATATACATGTAGACTATGTATTTATTTTAGTTAATTTTAAATAAGCATTTCGTTGTCTCTTTGATCTAATAGCTTAAAGACATGAATGATTTTGGTAAAATGTTGCAGGTTTTGTATTTTTGTGTGTGTGTGTGTGTACATGTACTTGGAGCAATCATTTTAATTTTTTTGAATTTGTGAGAACTGGTTGGTAATCTGCAGTTAAACAAGACATCTCATTGATTAAAGAGGACTGGAAAGTGTTGCCCTACGCGGCTCATTTGAACTATGTGAGCTTAGTCTGCCTTGCTCAGTTATGCTTTCTAAGTCTGAAATATTTACATAAAAGAGAATGGAGAATACCTTTGTCCTCTGAGTTTGACCTTATTTGCATTTTTTTGCTATTTTGCATTAGGATCATCGTTTGCCTAAAATGCAGCCGTCCTGTTAATTAGGTGTTGGTAAGATTTTGTAGTAGGAAATCACAGTGGCTAACAAATTAGTCTTTCACAAGAGCAAAATTGTGATTGAAAGGGAGTTTGAAGTGCAGAACTGGACAAATACTGACTTTGCATTGGACAAAGGCATGAGTGTCAGGCTGCACCTACCCCACTGCCCTGCTCAGAGCGTGCGGGCTCAGGTTCCTGAGCGGGAATCGGCAGAGCTGTGGGCAGATCAGATCCTGTCCAGGCCCTGTTGTGGACATGAGGGTCTGACTGGTGCTTTTGATTTTTAGCCGATCTGAACACGAGAGTCTGGGTCAGGCAAATGGTGACTGACTGTACAGATCCAGTGCTCACAAAACTTTCACAATGCTGTCTTGGTATAAAGTGAACTAAAATTTTTATTTAATTATGAATATTATGTCCCCATCATCCTTAGGGACTCTGTGAAAGGGTATCTGTCTGTCTGTGCTTGTGGTTTTAATACACAAACATATTCCAGAATTTGTGTCTTTCCCAATACGGAAGCTTCCCACGTTGGACCGAGTGGGAGGGGAGCTTAGTTTTATATTTAAAATATAGATAAAGTTTCTAATTATCCCATTTAAGTATTTCATTTGCTGGGAAGTATTTAGGAAATCCCGTGTTTGTCCTGTGCTGTCTTCTGAACTGGTGCACACTAGAGGGTGTTAGTCTTGTTCCCTCCTGTGCCTCAGAATCAACAGGCAGCTCCTTTCCCGTTTCTTTCTGCCCTGGCTACTCTGTGGGGCAGTCTTCTAGCCCCTGCTCGTCCACAAGTACATGTGCTTTGTCCAGGAGAACAGAGTATCCCAGGTGTTCTGCACTGCCCTTGCGGGCTGTGGAAGAGCGCGCCTGTGCTCTCAGCACCTGCAGTGCTCGCCGCCAGGGAGAAGCCTGCGGGAGTGTGTGTGAGAGCCTTCGCGTCTGCAGACGGGGCCTCGGTAGCTCTGCTCTACTCAGCGCCCCTCCTGTGTGCTGTGTCTCCTGCTGGCTGTGCCGGTCGCCATGTTCAGTGGGTGCTGGAGATGGCAGCCTGGACCCTGCTGACTGTAGTCTGCCTCACGTTGAGGACGGCGGTCTCCAGCCTGGACCCTGCTGACTGTAGTCTGCCTCACGTTGAGGACGACAGTCTCCAGCCTGATGCATCACTGCAGGCTTCTCTGAGACTTGTTCATTCTGCTGATATTAAAACATGACTTTATTTTCCAGTCTGCCTTGTGATGTTACTGGGATGGTTCAGCATTCATGGCGGTTTTGTGTTTGACTAAGTTAAACTCCCTTGGAAAAATAGGAAGAAACTGTTGATCAGTACATATTTAAAATTTTGCTGCATGGACATAAAAGACTTTTACAATCTGAGCTTTTCGAAATCTTATGACGGCTTGTTGTCCTATTTTTGAATGCTAAGGGTAGTGATCCCATGTAGGAAGTGTCTGTGGGTGATAATACAGAAAGGCAGCGCTCATGCACTTGGATGTGCTCATATGCCAAGTGTGGGATGACCATACCTCTCAAGAATTTGGTAAACCAAAGCCCACAGCCTCTGCCACGGTGGGTTAAGAAGAAAAACATGGATCCTCTAGATGTCACCAGCACTTGAGCTCCTTCCGTCTTCCTCAGCTTTCTAGAGAGGAGGCTGTAGGTTATGCGGCATACACAATACATGCAAGTAGTCTCCATAGGAAGCCGAGAGATGCAGGCTTCAGAAAGCTCGCAGTGGGATGGGCACTTGACCTGGTGGTGAAGATGCCACGTAGCAAGCCCACGTCCAGTAATGGAGTGGTGAGGTTCGGTGCCTGGTGCTGACTCCCAGCTCCAGCTCACTGCCAGTGTGGCCCTGGGAGGCAGCCAGTGATTAGATTTCTTCCACCCATCTGGCATACCTGGATTGAGTTCCTGGCCCTGGCTTTGGCCTGGCCCAGTCCCAGCCATTGTGGCCATTAGGAAAGTGAACTAGAAGACAGACACTTTTTCTCTCTCTCTCTCACACACACACACACACACACACACCCCTAACACACTCCCTCTCTCTTGCTGTCTCAAGTTTTTAAAAAGTTCATGAAAAATGGAACTAAAAGATAAGTTAATTTTGGTGTAAAGTTTTTTGGAACATGCTCAGTTTTTACAGAATACAGATTTTCTATGAACTTTCTGGACTTTGTAGTCTGCCTTCTTAGCATGTATAGCTAGAAAACCCACCTTTCACAGGCACACATGAAAGAGATTAACACCCTTAGATGCAGAATCGGGTATTTTTATAGTATCTTTATTACTGGTTTTCTTGCATACATCCTGAAGTGTCAGCAACCTTAGGATCCCGAGGGACACCTGGGTCCTCACAGAGGAAGTGGACTCCTGTGCACACAATTGATGCACTTGCTGCTGCCTTGGTTTGAAGGTCACATGATAATGTGGTTTCTTCTCAGTTCACTTCAGTGATGAAGTCACCATTTCAGGAGACATCAAGGAGTGGCCCCGTCACTCTTCTGTTCTCAGCGTGAAGGACACCAGCACATTCTGTGAAGTTCTGTGTTGGTAGTTTTGTATTTGCTTAGTAAATCATTACATTTTCTTGAAGTAGCTAAATTGAATACACTGTTGGGTAAATTTATATAAAATCAGTATATTTTCCATAAAACAGTTAATTGGAAAGTGTTATCTCTTTGCTTACTTTTAAAGTATTTCTATAAGGACCACTTTCGTATCTTTGCAGGTACTGTAATAGGTGTTGTCATTTATACTGGAAAAGAGACTCGAAGTGTAATGAACACATCCAATCCAAAAAATAAGGTAGGCTAGATTAAGGGGTGACTGCTCCGATGAACTGCTTTTCCTCCCTGAAAGAAAGTCCACGTAGCCCTGCCTAGCTCTCCCACTCCGGCATACCACAAACGTAAAATAAAGTGACTTTCAAACATAATGTGATGTAAGATGGGAATTCTCTGTATTTATACAACAACGTTCTCATAATTGTCTTGTCTAATCAGAGTTTTATGTGTCTTAAATTTGCATTGTTAGATACCTAATTTGACAGTTAATTGTGGATCTCTGATTTCTTATCTTCAATCTACTTATTTTACAATTTGCACTCTTTATTTTTATGTTGATGGTTCATTTTTAAAATAATCATTATTAGTGTTTTATAGTACTTAATTGGATAATGTTAGTTATAATGTTAAACCAGTTTTATTTATTTCCATTTCAGAAGAAGCATATTAAAAACCAAGTTTTAGTTTTAAAGATGGCTTGATTATACCCCTGCGCTGGTTGTTGACGCAGGCAGCGTGTCTGTCCCTAACCTGAGTCAGCAGAAAGACACTGGGTGTTCTCCAGAGTCACTGTTCAGTGGCACATTTCACATGATGAAGTCTCAGTATGTGCCAGTGTGCTCTCTTGACCATTAGTTTTCCTCATTTTTATTAGAAATATAATTTACATGTATTTAAGCAGAACAAAAATCCTCATGTGGATTCACGCCCTGACTCTGTGAATGATTGATAGGGTTGCCTTTGGCTGGAAATTTTACTGCAAAGCAGAAGTGAACTAACTCTTCAAGAAGTTACCTTTAGGACAAGATGTATCCATTCTTTGTTAGGCTGAATACTGTTTGAAAACAGTTAATCCTTCACAGTTCGGAAAGCATCTGCAGCGGGTACGCCTCTGCCTGGGCCCCTCTGGTCCGCCTTCCCCAGGCGTGGGCTCGGCTGAGGGTGCTGCCGCTCACGGGGGCCACTGGTGAGTCCTGTGCGCAGCACAGCTCCCTGTGCATGTCCGTGCGTGACCTGTATTCACTACACCAGAGAAAATGCTCTTGTTACCTCGGTACAAATACTGATTGCGCTCATGGGGAGACCTGTCTCTAGACTGGTATTATACCTTCACTCATGCTTGACTATCAGCTATACCTGTCACTAATTCTACAAGAAAGTTAAAATTATTATAAGGAAATTATTAAACTAATACTGAGTATTAACCTAGTTAGAATCTTATCTATATTAATATGTTTTCTCAGAAGTACAATGGCCTTTTTTTTCCCTTAAGCGAGCAAACTAGAATGTTCTACAGAATGTACAAGTTCTAGGTGTTTTTTCTTGATCTTTTTATTTTTACAATTATGTTATATTTGCAAATTAATTTTAAGTATTAAATTTAAAATATTAAAAACTAATACTGAGTTCTTTTTTTTTTTTTTTAATTTATTTATTTGAAAGGCAGAGTTACAAAGAGGAGAGGCAGAGAGAAAGAGAGAAACTTCTTCCATCCGCTGGTTCACTCCCCAAATGGCTGCAACGGCTGGAGCTGGGCCAATCCAAAGCCAGGAGCCTGGAGCTTCTTCCAGGTCTCCCACACAGATGTAGGGGCTGAAGGATTGGGCCATCCTCCACTGCTTTCCCAGGCCACAGCAGGGAGCTGGATCTGAAGTAGAGCAGCCGGGACTGGAACCAGCGGCCATAAGGGGTGCCGGCACTGCAGGTGGCAGCTTTACCTGCTGCAACACCATGGCACCAGCCCTGTCTTTTTGTTTCTTTTCTTTTCTTTTTTTTTTTTTTTTTTTTTTTATAGAGTTATTTATTTATTTGAAAGGCAGAGGTGCAGAGAGACAGGCGGAGAGAGAGAAATGTATACTGACTTTTAATGTGGCTCTTTTTTATTTCATCTTATTTTTCACTTCAATTTCCTGGTGTTTGTTCTTTGAGTCATTTTTGCCTTCTCACTTTTCTTTCTGCTTCCTTACATCTAGGCTCACTGCACTCTTTACATAGGGTTTTGCTTTTTTTTTTTTTTTTTTTTTTCAAGATTTATTTTATTGGAAAGAGTTACAGAGACAGAGACACCTTCTATTCACTGGTTCACTTCCCCCAGATGGTTGCAGTGGACAGCACTGGGCCTGGCTGAAGCCAGGAGCTTCTTCCAGGTCTCCCACATGGGTGCAGAGGCCCAGGCACTTGGGCCGTCTTCCGCTGCTGTCCCAGGTGCTTAGCAGGGAGCTGGATCAGAAGTGGAGCAGTCAGCACTCAACCGGTGCCCATACGGGTGACGGCTGTACCTGTTACGCCACCGTGCCCCACGCAGGATTTTCTTTTTTTTTTTTTCTTCTTTTTTTTTTCTTTTTTCATTTATTAAACTTTTATTTAATGAATACAAATTTCCAAGGTACAGCTTATGAGTTACAATGGCTTCCCCCCTCTCATAACTTCCCTCCCACCCGTAACCCTCCTCTTTCCCACTCCCTCTCCCCTTCCATTCACATCAAGATTCATTTTCAGTTCTCTTTATATACAGAAGATCAGTTTAGTATATATTAGGTAAAGATTTCAACAGTTTGCCCCCTTATAGCAACACAAAATGAAAAAAATACTGTTGGAGTACTAGTTATAGCATTAAATAACAGTGTACAGCACATTAAAGACAGAGATCCTACATAATATTTTTTTAAAATTAATTTTCTATGTCATTTCCAATTTAACACCAGGATTTTTTTTTTCATTTCCAATTATCTTTATATACAGAAGATCGATTCAGTATATAATTAGTAAAGATCTCATCAGTTTGTACCCACACAGAGACACAAAGTGTAAAAATACTGTTTCAGTACAGGTTATAGCATCCCTGCACATTAGACAACACATTAAGGACAGATCCCACATGGGATGTAAGTACACAGTGACTTCTGTTGCTGACTTAACAATTTGACACTCCTGTTCATGGCGTCAGTAATCTCCCTAGGCTCTAGTCATGAGTTGCCAGGGCTATGGAAGCCTTTAGAGTTCGCTGACTTTGCCGACGCAGGATTTTCATTTTGAGTTATTTGAGCAACTTGTGGCGTGTGGGACCACAGGTAAGGATTCCGATGCTGGAGTTCTGCTTGCTGGGTGGGAACTCAGGTTTGCCACCGTTTGACTGAGGCCACTTGGCCTTGGGCAAGTGGTTCAGTTCCGTACCTTAGTCTCCTCTTGTGTGGAATGGGAATGATGCCCGTATGTGAGTATTGGCGGTGCCATCTCACATGCATTGCTGTTAGAAAAGACCTTGCCGCATGGCAGATTCTTCATAGATGTTAGCATAATTCTTACTTTTCTATAAAATGAAATGTTTCCTGTGCCACGGATTTTCACCTCATGCATCCCTCGTGGCCAGCTGAGAATCCTTGCTGCATACCGAGTGTGGACGAAGCTCTGTGGGTGCTCCTGCATAGCCAGACGGTCTCTGGGTGGCGCTGTCTGTTTCCTTCCTCTTGCTGTCTCCTCGAGTGTGTGTGTGTGTGTGTGTGTGTGTGGTAGCCGTCTAGATTCCATGGCATTAGCACAGCACAGTGTGCCTTGCAGTGAAGAGTGAGCGTCGCTGGACGTACTGGATTGCATTTGAACCCTGCTGTGCTCTTGCTGGCTTCCTGGCCTGGCATACAAGGCTTCACTACAGCTGACGTGTTGCCGGTCCTCTGCGTGTGGGGCTCCCCTTCCTGCGTGCTCGGGGCAGCCGTGGTCGCTGGAGGTTGCCTGTGGGTCCGTACCCCGGCCCCAGCGGGAGCATTGCAGCCCTGTCTGCAGCACGGGCAAGGTGCGGCTGTGCAGCTGAGCTCGTCCAGAAGAGCCGGCCTGAGGCGTGAGCCTCCGTGACAGCCCTGCTGCTGTGCAGCTCCATGGCCATTTTTCTTTCCCTTGGTGTTCAGATATTGCTGCAAATTAAGGAGTGATCTGAGAGAATCGGTAGTTAAAATGTGCATATCTCATTAAATGTTTAAGAGTGCTGAATGCTAGTCTTATAAGAATAAATTTAGAACAAGGTTTGAGGCGAGCTGCGATGGGCAGACAGCATCCAGGACGACACTGATTTGGCCCTGTGGTGACGTCACCGGAGAGCCGTGGCGTGTGCCTCCCGCTGTGGGGGATGGCGCTGCTTGCTGTGAGTCATGTCTCAGGGCTCTCCTGCAGCTGCGTGTCCCAGCATGCTCTGGAGTGCTGTGCAGTCAGTATTTAAAGGGAAATCTAATTATTGACCTGTGTTTCATTGGCTTTATTCAGGATAATGCAAATGTTCCTAGCACTTGGCGTGGACAGCTGGTGCATAGAATCTTGTTGGGGAGGGGAACCACTATCCTACCGCAGCCAGCTGCAGTTCCATTTCAGAGTTCACCGTGTGGTTTTACATGGAAATACATACTTCTGAGTGAGTGCTGGCGACCATTCAGGGGAAGCTGGGCTGTGGTGTGGTGATAAACTGCTCTGAACCACAGTGGTGTTCACGACAGCAGTCTTTGCCTTTTGCCCAGGGGAGACATGGGCTGGCTTGTACTGCCCTTGCCTGGTCCCTCGCAGACCCCTGACGTAGGGAGACTGACTTGGAAGAGTACATAGACTGATGTGTGGCTTCTGCCAGCCAGCAAGATACTGGGGACATTCCATTGACTAAAGCCACACTCAAGGAGTCAGGGTACAGCCCCGTGCCTGGTACTGGAGGAGGGAGAATTGGACAGTTAATGAGCAGCGTCAGTGAGCACTTGGTCTCCGGGGTCTTCTGCAGTGTGAGGAGTGCAGCAGCAGAGCGCAGGGAGAGGCAGGGGTGGAGGGCGTGTCTCGGGAGGTAGTTGGTGAGCAGTGTGCAGGCACAGCGGGGGTTACTGTAGTGGGAGAAGTGCCATTGGTGCATTCGGCCAAAAGGAAAATACTCATAAGATAAAAGCCTTTGCAGTGGGTTTTTTAGGGTAGAATTGAAGTGCAGGTAGCAGTGGAGACTGTGTAAGGAGTTCGGAGGCAGAGGGAGTGAGGAGGTGAGAGCTGGAGTCACGGGTCAGGGAAGGGCATTTCTGTGGGCAGATTGCCCCAGCCATGGGAGAAGTGAGAGTGGGTTGTACCACGTGAGACAATCAGCATCACAAACTCATACTGTTTTCATTAAAAAGAATAGATGGTCTTGCTTTGTAAGGAAGAAAAGCGCTAGTTCTGTGGAAAAATGAGCTTATGGCTGTCCAGTCCTAACACAGCCCTGTGAAGGTGAGGTTCCCTCAGAGGACACGATGGCGCCTTGTGTGGCTTACCTGGTGGGCCGTCATGGCACAGTGGGTCAAGCCTGGGACACCAGCGTCTCATATCGTGCCAGTTCAGGTCCCAATCGCTCTACTTCTGATCCAGCTTCCTAGTCATGTGCCTGGAAAGCAGCAGATATCCCAAGTACTTGGGTCTCTGCCACTCACGTGGAAGACCTGGATGGAGTTCCAGGCTCCTGGCTTTGGCGTGGCCCAGTTCCAGCCATTTTTGGCGGGCATTTGGGGAATGAACCGGAGGATGGGAGATCTATATCTATATGTGTCTCTCTCTCTTTCTCTACTTTTCTCTCTTTGTGCTCTGCCTTTCAAGTAAATAAATAAATACGTCTTTTTTTTTTTTTAGAAAAATGAAGGAGAAATAAATAAGTCTTTACAAAAATAAAATACTACATGGGGCTGGCGCCGTGGCTCACTTGGCTAATTCTCTGCCTGCAGCGCCCGCATCCCATATGGGTGCCGGATTCTAGAACCAGCAGCTCCTCTTCCAGTCCAGCTCTCTGCTGTGGCCCGGGAGTGCAGTGGAGG
Source organism: Lepus europaeus (assembly GCF_033115175.1). Taxonomy (NCBI): domain Eukaryota; kingdom Metazoa; phylum Chordata; class Mammalia; order Lagomorpha; family Leporidae; genus Lepus; species Lepus europaeus. The sequence continues at coordinate 125,009,554 of NC_084835.1, forward strand.
ATGGCCCAAGTCCTTGGGCCCTGCACCCGCATGGGAGATCAGGAGGAAATACCTGGCTCCTGGCTTCGGATCGGCATAGTTCCAGCCGTGGCAGCCATTTGGGGGGTGAACCAACAGAAGGAAGACCTTTCTCTCTGTCTCTCTCTCACTGTCTAACTCTTATCTTTCAAATAAATAAAAATAAATAAGTAAAAAAATACTAAAAAAATAAAATACTGCCCTCATGACTTTGATTTGTAGAAAATACTTACAGTCAATTCACAGAGAGGGAGAAGGGGAGAAGTCTCCCATATTCTAGTTCACTCCTCAGATAGCCAAAATGACCAGAGCTGGGCTGATCTGAAGCCAGGAGCCAGGCGCTTCCTCCAGGTCTCCCACATGGGTGCAGGGTCCCAAGGACTTGGGCCATCTTCTACTGCTTTCCCAGGCCATAACAGAGAGCTAGATCGGAAGAGGAGCAGCTAGGATTCGAACTGGTGTCTATAAGGGATGCTTGTAGCGCAGTCTGAGGCTTAGCCCACTACGCCACAGCACTAGCCCTGCCTCATCTCTTTTCTTTACTTCCCTCCTTCCTCCTCTCCTGCCTCCTTTATAGTGTGAGAAAAGGCCTGTGCAAAGTGCTTTAAGTTCTTAAGATTAAAAGATGCTGCAGTAAAGTCAATGCTGATTTTAGAAAAAAGTCCTGGCCGGTGCCGCGGCTCACTAGGCTAATCCTCCACCTTGCGGCGCCGGCACACCGGCTTCTAGTCCCGGTCAGGGTGTCGGATTCTATCCTGGTTGCCCCTCTTCCAGGCCAGCTCTCTGCTGTGGCCCGGGAGTGCAGTGGAGCATGGCCCAAGTGCTTGGGTCCTGCACCACGTGGGAGACCAGGAGAAGCACCTGGCTCCTGGCTTCGGATCAGCGTGGTGTGCCGGCCGCAGCGGCCATTGGAGGGTGAACCAACAGCACAAGGAAGACCTTTCTCTGTCTCTCTCACTGTCCACTCTGCCTGTCAAAAAAAAAGGAAAAAGAAAAAAGTCCTGATAACAACTGAGGTAGTGAAATCGATTTGCGGACTGCACGGTCTGGGGTTGAGGCAGCTGCTGAAAGCACCGATGAGGATTCCGGCGTCACAGTCCAGGCTGGCCAGCTGCTGTGGGAGTCACGGGGTGGCTGTCCTCAGGCTGTGCTGCTGAGCCGCAGGGAAGCAGCCCAGCGGTGGGCCCAGGAGGGTGTGGAGCTGCGGGTTGGCCGGGTTGCATCAGGATATGAGGCTGGCGAGCAGTGTAGGCCTGGCCCCCATGACCAGCACGTCATCGTGACCTAGAGCTAGAGGGAGCACTGGAGCCTGAGGAGACCGGGGACGCTGGCCGGTGACTTCGTCGAGTGTGGCAGTGAGAATGAGCAGCTGGATGGCTGCGTGCCGAGCCTGCAGGTTCACAGATACCACGCGTGCTGCTGGGGAGAGAGGCCTCCCTTAGATACCACGCGTGCTGCTGGGGAGGGTGGCCCTCCCTTAGATACCACGCGTGCTGCTGGGGAGAGTGGCCCTCCCTTAGATACCACGTGTGCTGCTGGGAGAGAGGCCTCCCTTAGATACCACGCGTGCTGCTGGGGAGAGTGGCCCTCCCTTAGATACCACGCGTGCTGCTGGGAGAGAGGCCCTCCCTTACAGATACCACGCATGCTGCTGGGGAGAGAGGCCCTCCCTTACAGATACCACGCGTGCTGCTGGGGAGAGAGGCCCTCCCTTACAGATACCACGCGTGCTGCTGGGGAGGGTGGCCCTCCCTTAGATACCACGCGTGCTGCTGGGGAGGGTGGCCCTCCCTTACAGATACCACGCGTGCTGCTGGGGAGGGTGGCCCTCCCTTAGATACCACGCGTGCTGCTGGGGAGGGTGGCCCTCCCTTACAGATACCACGCGTGCTGCTGGGGAGGGTGGCCCTCCCTTAGATACCACGCGTGCTGCTGGGGAGGGTGGCCCTCCCTTACAGATACCACGCGTGCTGCTGGGGAGGGTGGCCCTCCCTTACAGATACCACGCGTGCTGCTGGGGAGGGTGGCCCTCCCTTACAGATACCACGCGTGCTGCTGGGGAGGGTGGCCTCCCTTAGATACCACGCGTGCTGCTGGGGAGGGTGGCCCTCCCTTACAGATACCACGCGTGCTGCTGGGGAGGGTGGCCCTCCCTTACAGATACCACATGTGCTGCTGGGAGAGAGGCCTCCCTTAGATACCACGCGTGCTGCTGGGGAGGGTGGCCCTCCCTTAGATACCACGCGTGCTGCTGGGGAGAGTGGCCCTCCCTTAGATACCACGCGTGCTGCTGGGGAGAGTGGCCCTCCCTTAGATACCACGCGTGCTGCTGGGGAGAGAGGCCCTCCCTTAGATACCACGCGTGCTGTTGGGGAGAGTGGCCCTCCCTTAGATACCACGCGTGCTGCTGGGGAGAGTGGCCCTCCCTTACAGATACCACGCGTGCTGCTGGGCAGAGAGGCCCTCCCTTAGATACCACGCGTGCTGCTGGGGAGAGAGGCCCTCCCTTAGATACCACGCGTGCTGCTGGGGAGAGAGGCCCTCCCTTAGATACCACACGTGCTGCTGGGGAGAGAGGCCTTCCCTTCTCTTGGCCATACCACAGACCAGGTAGGAAGGCAGATTGAGTGTGATTCCACATGTCCTAGTCTTCTCAGCACTGTGTCTTTTTTTTTTTTTTTTTTAAGATTTTATTTATTTATTTATGAGGCAGAGTACAGACAGAGAGAGGCAAAGACAAAAAAGTCTTCCATCTGCTGCTTCATTCCCCTAATGGTCGCAATGGCCAGAGTTGAGCCGATCCGAAGCCAGGAGCCAGGAGCTTTCTGGGTCTTTCCACACGGGTGCAGGGGTCCAAGCACTTGGGCCATCTTCTGCCGCATTCCCTGGCCACAGCAGAGAGCTGGATCAGAAGGGGAGCAGCTGAGATACAGTCCAGGGAGCGTACGGGATGCAGGCACCGCAGCCCCGCTCCCAGCAGTGTTGTCGTTTAATTTAAGAGCCATGTTGACGGCCTTAGACCCCTCTGTTGTTTGTGGAGCTCAGGTGGTATGAATTCACCTTCCCAAGCGCTGTGGCTGACGTTTACTTCCTGTTCCCCGGTGCAGTGGTGAGGACGGGAAATCTGCCCTGAAGCTCTCACGCTGCAGGCCTCTGCTGCTTCCTCACATAGTGCCCCTCCCTGAAGGCGTGGCCCTGGGGTCTTTGCCTTAGAAGTAAAACGAAATTATCTAAATAATCCCTGCTACATAGAAAGGCTGAGTGAGGGGCCAGCACTGTGGTGTAGCGGGTAAAGCTGCCGCCTGGATACCGGCATCCTACGTGGGCGCTGGTTCAAGTCCTGGCTACTCCACTTCCAATCCAGCTCCCTGCTAATGGCCTGGTAAAGCAGCAGCAGATGGCCCAAGTCCTTGGGCCCCTACATCCACATGGGAAAAGCAGATGAAGCTCCTGGCTCCAGCCTGACTCCGTCCTGGCCATTGTGGCCATCTGGGGAGGGGAGCTAATGGATGGAAGATTTCTCCCTCTGTCTCTGTAACTCTGGCTTCCAAATAAAATAAATCAATTTTTAAAAAATAAAAATTAAAAACCTTCATAAGGGGTTGCTGTGACTCTGGCAGAGACATAAAACAAGGTAGATATTTCTGCCCGGCCCCAGTCCTGGTGCACAGTGACTGTCGCCAAGTCAGGTCTACACCACACCCTGTCCATCACAGGACAGCCCTAACTGAATGCCTACATCCTGTCCATCACAGGACAGCCCTGGCAGAGCACCTACACCCTGTCCATCACAGGACAGCCCTGGCAGAGCACCTACACCCTGTCCATCACAGGATAGCCCCGGCAGAGCACCTACACTCTGTCCATCACAGGACAGCCCCAGCAGAGCACCTATACCCTGTCCATCACAGGATAGCCCCGGCAGAAAACCTGCACCCTGTCCATCACAGGATAGCCCCGGCAGAAAACCTGCACCCTATCCAGAACAGAACAGCCCTGGCAGAGTGCCCACATCCTGTCCGTCACAGGACAGCCCCGGCAGAGCACCTGCACCCTGTCTGTCAGCCCCTGGGGGCTCCTCCTGGATCCCTGAGCTCAGACCCCAGCCACACATCTTAGCCCCAGCAGAGGTTCGTGTGTGCAGTGAGGCTGCCTCAGCCCATCCTCTTTTTCCCCCTGGAAGAACACCCAGACCCCTCACTGCCACCCCACTGTTCTGGTCCTTGGGGTGGTCTTCCCATCAGGCTAGACGTCCTTGAGGAACAACGCTTACACTTTGAGAAATAGCCTCCCACAGTTGAGCAGGTGGTAGCTACTTAATCAGCTTTGTTAGCTACTTCATAATGTATATCTTTAATTTTTTAAAAAATTCCTGTCTCAGAAAGAGATAGACAGTCAGATACAGTGAGCTTCCATAGCTTCCATCTGCAGGTTCATTCCCCGAATGCCCGCAGTAGCCAGAACGCAGGCCAGTGCAGGTGTCCCGTGTGGGTGGCAGGGACCCAGTTAGTCGCTTCAGCCATCACCACTGCCTCCCAGGATCTGCGATAGCAGGAGGCTGCAGTTGGGAGCTGGAGCTGGGTGTTGAACCCAGACTCTCCAGCGGGGTTTGCAGGTGGCCTAACCTGAGTCTTAATGGCTAGGCCAAATGCATACCCCACAACACTTGTGTTCAGCTTGCTGTCTGCCTTGGCTTATAGCCTCGGAAGTCTTTTGGCTGATTCTCCTTTTTATCTTTGTTTTGACCTTGTTTGTTCTGTTCTAGCTGCTGCTTAAAAAGAAAAAAGAAAAAGAAAAAAAAAAAAAAACCTCATGAAAGATCTCAGACATAAAGAAAACCGGGGAGGTGGTATGACCCCTCCGTCCCCAGGGCCTCAGTCTGACAGACCTGTGTGTGTTCACCCTCTCTTCTGCTCTCAGATGGCATGCCACTGTGTCCCTGAGTAGGTTCTAAAAACAAAAAAAAATTAGGGGCCTTTGTTTAGCTGCTGCTCTGACATGCTTCATTCTTTCTGTGGCACTGGGCTGTTACCATGCTGCAACTAATGGAGGTGTGAAGTGAGGCCCCAGAGTCGGCCATGCCGGCATCCCATCTCCCTGCGCTGCTCTACCCTGGAGCAGGACCTGCACATGCAAACACTTGATCCCCAAACCTCCTCCCCCAAGATGAGGATGTCTCTTGTCTCCAATTCCTATTGTTTCCCTAGCAGTCACTAAAATCAGAGATTAAAAATAAATCTTGGCTCACTAGGCTAATCCTCCGCCTGCGGCGCTGGCACCCCAGGTTCTAGTCCGGGTCGGGGCGCTGGATTCTGTCCCAGTTGCTCCTCTTCCAGGCCAGCTCTCTGCTGTGGCCCAGGAGTGTAGTAGAGGATGGCACAGGTCCTTGGGCCCTGCACCCGCATGGGAGACCAGGAGGAGGTACCTGGCTCCTGGCTTCAGATCGGTGCAGCGCCGGCCGTAATGGCCATTTGGGGGGTGAACCAACAGAAAAAGGAAGACCTTTCTCTCTCTCTCTCTCTCTCTCTCTCACTGTCTAACTCTGCAAAAATTTTTTAAAAATTTAAAAAATAAAAATAAATCTTACAGGGGCCAGTGCTGTGGCGTGGCGGGTAAAGTTGCCACCTGCAGTGCCGGCATCCCATATGGATGCTGGTTCGAGTCCTGGCTGTTCTTCTTTCAATCCAGCCCTCTGCTATGACCTGGGAAACCAGCAGAAGATGGGGCAAGTCCTTGGGCCTCTGCACCCTTGTGGGAGACCCAGAAGAAGCTCCTAGCTCCTGGCTTCAGATCAGCCCAGCTCTGGCCATTGCAGCCATTTGAGGAGTGAACCAGCAGATGGAAGATCTCGCCTTCCCTCTCTCTTTTTCTCTTTCTTGTTTTGTGCCCTTCTGAAACTGCCTTTCAAATAAATAAATGAATCTTTAAAAAATAAATTTATGTAAATTAAGATTTAACTAAATTCAAAGACTCTGAAAAATGCCTTAATTCATTTTGGATTTGGCCATGACATTGGCGCTTGAAATCCAACTATCAAGTTTAAATAACTGGAATGTACAGCTTTGTGTCTGTTGTAGAAGTTTACTAGATGTTTGTGTGTGTGTATATAAAACATGTTTTTTTGCCGAAATGGAGATTAAGAATAAATCCTGTAATTTTGTGAAATGGAGGAAATTTCAAAGATAAACAGAATCTTTATTTTTTAAACAATTTATTTCCTTGAGAAGTAGAGTTACACAGAGAGGGAGAGACAGAGAGAAAGGTCTTAAAGGGGCCGGCACTGTGGCATAGCAGGTAAAGCCACTGCCTGCAGTACCAGCATCCCATATGGGCACCAGTTTGAGTCCTGGCTGCTCCACTTCCAATCCAGCTCTCTGCTATAGCCTGGGAAAGTGGTGGAAGGTGATCCAGGTCCTTGGGCCCCTGCACCCAGTGGAAGACCCAGAAGAATATCCTGGCTCTGGATTGGTGTAGCTCTGGCCATTGTGGCCAATTGGGGAGTGAACCAGTGGATGGAAGACTGACCTCTCTCTCTGCCTCTCCTCTCCTTGTAACTCTGACTTTCAAATAAATACATAAATCTTAAAAAAAAAAAAAAAAAAAAAAAGGCAAAAAAGAAAGGTCTTCCACCTGCTGGTTCAGTCCCCAGATGGCTGCAATGGCCAGAGCTGGACTGATCCAAAACCAGGAGCCAGGAGCTTTTTCCAAGCCTCCCACATGGATGCAGAGGCTCAAGCTCTTGGGCCATCCTCCAGTGCTTTCCTAGGCCATTAGCAGAGAGCTGGATCAGAAGAGGAGCAGCTGGGACATGAACCAGTGCCGTGTGGGATGGCGGCACCCAGGCTGAGTCCTAGCCTGCACCGCAGGGCCAGTCCCAGTAAACAAATTCTGAAGCCCAGATGAAGAGTATTTCTTGCGACAGTGCTCGCTGAGGGTGGATCTAAAAGGAGCTAAGCTCTGCTCCTGGGTTGAAGTTTGTGTTTTAAAACTGACCAAAAGTCCTAATTTCTCAGCAGTGACTTTTATAATAATATTTGGTGAAAGTTTAAATTGCAAGGACTACAACTTGAGTAATGGACTGCTTTATAAAACCTAGCCCGAGACATATTGAATAAGATGATACTTGATTACATTTAAGAGGGAAAAATTTCTTGCAGGTTAAGAAAAATCAATCATGACAGGTTGCCATTTTCACGCCATTCATAATAATAAGTTGCTTAGCACCAGAACATCAAGGATAGGATGATAATACAGACTGCTCCCAGCGGTTATTGTGATCCCTTGGGTGTATTGATTTGTGTGCTTTCAAATGTCTCATTGACAGGGAGACAGGTGACAGGTGCCATTACGTGAATTAGAGCCACTTGTCGTCCTCTGAATTGTTGCAGAGGCATTTCCAGATAATAGAACAAAATAGAATCCACTCTAGTGTTCTTTGCAAGTTGAAATATCAAGGCAGTTTTGGAGAATAGCTTTCTTATTTATAAAAGGGACAGTTTATTAATATTTTAAAAGTTCTGATGATTGGTATTAAAATATTACAATAGAAGAACTAAATACTTTCCTCTTATGATTGCACACCCATTAAATTTCTCTAACAGTTGACTTCTTGAATAATAAAATATTTTGGGTTTAAATACTTGTTTAAAGATGGGCTCGTAGGCTTTCCACAGAGCTACGTGCTGTAGAATATAGTATTATGGTCAATCCACAGAGTTAAAAAGACTCCTGGGATGCCTTTTTAGATAGCTGCCATGAATGTGAACAGATGATGGTGTAAGACGAGAGAGCCAGCCTGCCATGCATGGACTCAGCAGTGGGGACGCGAGCTTCACCTCCCTCACTTGCTAGCCAGCCCACTTTGCTGTTGTAGCTGCTCACAATTCAAGCTTGTGTTTCTTCATCGGCAGTGCAAGCATAAATAAACTTGTAATTTCAAGGAAACAGTAAAGAAGCAAAATGGTAAATGTTGAGAAAGCAAGCCTAATGCTAACATCTGGGACTTAATGCTCTATCAGAGTATACAGCAGATATCTGGACTAGAAAACTGGGAATTTTGTCTGGAAAAGCCTTTTAAATATGAATTTGTTTAAAAAGCAGGAATTCTCAGTTGGAAGCACAAGCATATATATGGTTTACTGTAAGAACTTTCTATCACTAGTAAGACTTTTTTTTTTAAGATTCATTTTATTTATTTGAAAGAGTTACAGAGAGAGGTAGAGACAGAGAGAGAGGTCCTCCATCTGCTGGTTCACTCTCCAGATGGCCGCAACGGCTGGAGTGCGCTGATCCGAAGCCAGGAGCCAGGAGCTTCTTCCGGGTCTCCCACGTGGGTGCAGGACCCCTAGCACCTGGGCCATAGCAGAGAGCTGGATCAGAAGTGGAGCCACCGGGACTCGAACCGGTGCCCATATGGGATGTCAGCACTGCAGGCCAGGGCTTTAACCTGCTGCGCCACAGTGCCGACCCCAATAAGACTTAGTTTTACATAAAGTCCTAAATAAGAAGAGCTTACTAATAATTTGTTGCATGTTAAATAATTATATTTGGGCCGGCGCCATGGCTCAATAGGCTAATCCTCCACCTTGCAGCACCGGCACACCAGGTTCTAGTCCCGGTTGGGGCGCCAGATTCTGTCCCAGTTGCCCCTCTTCCAGGCCAGCTCTCTGCTGTGGCCCGGGAGTGCAGTGGAGGATGGCCCAACTGCTTGGATCCTGCATCCCATGGGAGACCAGGAGGAAGCACCTGGCTCCTGGCTTCAGATCAGCGTGGTACGCCGGCCGCGGCGGCCATTAAAGGGTGAACCAACGGCAAAGGAAGACCTTTCTGTCTCTCTCTCTCACTGTCCACTCTGCCTGTCAAAAAAAAAAAAAAATATATATATATATATATTTGACATTGTTCCTCACTTCTAAGCACTGCAGCTAAACTCTGTATCATCAAAATTCTTAACAAAAAGTATGATACATTCAATAAGCAGGTGAGTGTGGTTTGGTTTTTTTTGTATTTGACAGAGTTAGACAGAGAGCATGGTCTCCTTGTGTTGGTTCACTCTCCAAATGGCCGCGACGGTCGGCGCAGGTGAGTGTTTTGGTAACTACTTTTTGAACTCCATGATCCCTTACCCCAGGACCATAAGCACTTAGAGATTTATGGAGCTTTCTGCCTGTGCTAATGGCTTAGGTATCCCAACATTCTTCCTCAGTCATTGGGCAGCGTTTCTGGCAACTCCTCAGAAACACCGAGAACCCCAGTGAACAGGAAAGCCAGGCTCCTTTGGGCAAAGTGAGGATAGAAGAGGGAGGCTGTGAGCTTTGCTGTCACTTTTCAGTCCTGAGTCGGTGCCCTGCCCGGGAGCATTAGGGTCAGGGCCAGCAACCTTGGAAGGACCCCCATCAGAGATGCGCCACATGGTTCTGCAGATGGGTCCCTGGTGGTCACGCGGCACCAGCAGCCTTGTGCGCTGTGGGTGGGGAAGAAGGCCGTGTGGTTCCCTTACGGCCCTGCGAGGTCTGTGGAGCAGGATGGCACGTGCTGCGCCGTGCGCCCAGTTGTGGTTGTGTACAGCCGTGCTGGGAGAGGCGCACGAGGAGCTCAGGCCTGAAGGGGCACACAGGAGCAGGCAGCTTGGTCCTGGCACTGCCATCTGTTGTTAAAATATTCCTCAAAAACAAATCTTGCATCTGGTTTCCACTTACTCATTCATATATCTGAAAGTATATTCTAGATTCTAGCGTTTTGTTTACTTTGATTTTTTTTTGACATTTGAGTAGCAACTATACCAAATTAAAACGTGTATGATAAACTCGGCATGAGTTAAATCAGTTGTTGTTCTGTGCAGTCCGCGTCATGGATAGCTAATAATTACTTGTAAAACTGAAGCAGATCCTGGGTCTGGTTTCCCCTGTAGTGAGACGTTAACTTCCTGAGATGGCCCTTCAAGGGCCAGAGCTGCACCCGAAATGTTTGAGAGGTCTGTGTTTAAATTGCTGAACACCCTCATCAAATTGAAATGACGTTTTTGAGGCATGTATGTTAGAATGAAATTTTTGGAACTCTGCTGTTTGAACATAATTAGAACACAAAAACTATCAAGGGTTAGACATTCCCCTGTGAGAACTGCAGTGTAAGTTGGAGTCGATGGTCTGGCTGGTATATTTTTTTCTAAGATTTTCAGAAGGCAACAGAGAAGGTTAAAGAGCACAGGGCATGTGGGTGGGGGCCCACCAGTGCCTCCTCCAGGGCACAGACCCTCCCAGTCCCAAAAGTGTTGGCGAGTCTTAGTTGAAATATCAACTGCTTAATATCCTTGAAACCTTCGTGTGTGTTGGCGTCGTGGAAGGGCCCCGAGTCTGGCCCCTCCCACTGCACAGCTGTCTGGTCCTGAGCCTCTGCCATAAGGCTGCCTTCTGCAGCTGGGCCGCTGTGGTGCTGCAGGTGAGTGTAAGGAATTCAGGACGGCGGGTGCTGCAGAACTGCTACAGGTGTCGCTTGTTCTTGACAGCTGCAGCTTACCCAGGGAGGCGGGTGTAGCTGAGTGGTAGTATACAGGTGACTTACCGGGGCTGGGCTGGTTGGGTCAGCAGGTTGGAGCCAGTGGCCTGTTTGGTTGATGAGGCGGAGGTCGAGAGTGCTGCTCAGAAGAACGCTGGCAGGTGACGACCCTCAGTGAAGACTCGCTGAGCTGTTCCCCACTCCTGGACGAGGCCTGAGTGCTGGTGAGAGTGTGAGGTCTGCACAGTGGGGTGACTGAGGCACTTGTGTGAATTGGCTCTGGTTTCTGAAGTGTTGTTACAGACAGTATGGGAATAGTTCTTTTTTAGTTCTTATTTTTTGAAGCTAATATAGTACAGAAAAAAACCATAATTTTGAAACAAGTGACATTAACAGTTAACAAGGGGTGGGCGTCATGGTCACATCCCGTATCTGGCTTGAGTTCTGACTGATCCACTTCCCATCCAGCTCCCTGCTAAAGCTCCTAGGAAGGCAGCAGACGGTGGCCAAAGTACATGACCCCTGTCACCTCTGTGGGGGACCAAGATGGTGTTCCTGGCTCTTGTCTTTGTCCTGGCCCAGCCCTGGCAGGTGGTGGCAATGTGGAGAGTGAACCAGCCGATGGAAGATTTTTTTCTTATGTCTTTCTGTCTGTCACTCAGCCTTTGAAATCAATAGTAGATCTTTAAAAAAGAAATAAAGTACAAGTTAATGAAGCTGGGGCTGGCATTGTAATTCAGTGAGTAAGCCCGCGCACCAGCATGCCGTGTGGGAGTGCCAGCTGGAGTCCTGGCTGCTCAGCTTCTCGTCTGGACGCCCGCTGATGCACCTGGGATGGCAGTGAATGATGGCCTGAGTGCTTTATTCCTGCCATGTGTGGGAGACCTGGGTAGTCTGCCTGGCTCCTGGCTTCAGCCTAGTCCAAAGCTGACTGTGGAGGTCTTTGGGGAATGATCCAGCAGATGGAAGGTATTTCTTTTGTCTTTTGAATAGATAAATAAATCTTTAAAAGAAAGTTAACAAATTTGTATAAAAACTTTTCCCCCTAACACTTGAAGAATTTAAAATGATTTAGGTATGTAGATACACAGATACTTGTTCATATAACCTTTTTTATTGTTGTTTATAGAACTTTTACAATGCAGATATGTCTTTTCACTCCTTTTTGGTAATGGTTTCTTTGGTGGGAGGCAGAATGTTAAAAACTTAGGTAAATTTTCAATGCCAGCTGCCTATTTCCAAATGCGTGCACCTCATGGATGCTCACATACCTGGTGCCTGTTGACTTGGGGCATCTGATTCCAATCTGTCCCCCCACCACACCTCACAGCAGGAGAGCAGGCTGGTGTGTGTGTGTCCCCCCACCACACCTCACACCAGGAGAGCAGGCTGGTGTGTGTCTGTCCCCACCACACCTCCCACCAGGAGAGCAGGCTGGTGTGTGTCTGTCCCCACACCACACCTCACACAGGAGAGCAGGCTGGTGTGTGTCTGTCCCCACCACACCTCCCACCAGGAGAGCAGGCTGGTATGTGTCTGTCCCCACCACACCTCACACCCAGGAGAGCAGGCTGGTGTGTTTCTGTCCCCCCACCACACCTCACACCAGGAGAGCAGGCGGGTGTGTGTCTGTCCCCACCACACCTCACACCCAGGAGAGCAGGCTGGTGTGTTTCTGTCCCCCCACCACACCTCACACCAGGAGAACAGGCGGGTGTGTGTCTGTCCCCACCACACCTCACACCAGGAGAGCAGGCTGGTGTGTGTCTGTCCCCCCCCACACACACACCTCACACCAGGAGAGCAGGCTGGTGTGTGTCTGTCCCCACCACACCTCACACCAGGAGAGCAGGCTGGTGTGTGTCTGTCCCCACACACACACCTCACACCAGGAGAGCAGGCTGGTGTGTGTATGTCCCCCCCCACACACACACCTCACACCAGGAGAGCAGGCTGGTGTGTGTCTGTCCCCACCACACCTCCCACCAGGAGAGCAGGCTGGTGTGTGTCTGTCCCCACACCACACCTCACACAGGAGAGCAGGCTGGTGTGTGTCTGTCCCCACCACACCTCCCACCAGGAGAGCAGGCTGGTGTGTGTCTGTCCCCACCACACCTCACACCCAGGAGAGCAGGCTGGTGTGTTTCTGTCCCCCCACCACACCTCACCAGGAGAGCAGGCGGGTGTGTGTCTGTCCCCACCACACCTCCCACCAGGAGAGCAGGCTGGTGTGTGTCTGTCCCCCCACACACACACACACACCTCACAGCAGGAGAGCAGGCTGGTGTGTGTGTGTCCCCACACCACACACACACCTCACACCAGGAGAGCAGGCTGGTGTGTGTCCCCACAGCCACACCTCACAGCAGGAGAGCAGGCTGGTGTGTGTCTGTCCCCCCCGCACACACACACCTCACACCAGGAGAGCAGGCTGGTGTGTGTCTGTCCCCCCACCACACCTCACACCAGGAGAGCAGGCTGGTGTGTGTCTGTCCCCACCACACCTCCCACCAGGAGAGCAGGCTGGTGTGTGTCTGTCCCCACCACACACACACACCTCACACCAGGAGAGCAGGCTGGTGTGTGTCTGTCCCCCCCGCACACACACACCTCACAGCAGGAGAGCAGGCTGGTGTGTGTCTGTCCCCCCCACACCTCACACCACACAGCAGGAGAGCAGGCTGGTGTGTGTCTGTCCCCCCCCACACACACACTCCTCACAGCAGGAGAGCAGGCTGGTGTGTGTCCCCCCCCCCCACACACACCTCACACCAGGAGAGCAGGCTGGTGTGTGTCTGTCCCCACAGCCACACCTCACAGCAGGAGAGCAGGCTGGTGTGTGTCTGTCCCCCCCCCACACACACACCTCACAGCAGGAGAGCAGGCTGGTGTGTGTCTGTCCCCACCACACCTCACACCAGGAGAGCAGGCTGGTGTGTGTCTGTCCCCCCCCCCACACACACACCTCACACCAGGAGAGCAGGCTGGTGTGTGTCTGTCCCCACCACACCTCCCACCAGGAGAGCAGGCTGGTGTGTGTCTGTCCCCCCACCACACCTCACACCAGGAGAGCAGGCGGGTGTGTGTCTGTCCCCCACACACACACACACCTCACACCAGGAGAGCAGGCGGGTGTGTGTCTGTCCCCACCACACCTCACACCAGGAGAGCAGGCTGGTGTGTGTCTGTCCCCACCACACACACACACCTCACACCAGGAGAGCAGGCTGGTGTGTGTCTGTCCCCCCCGCACACACCTCACACCAGGAGAGCAGGCTGGTGTGTGTCTGTCCCCCCCACACCTCACACCACACAGCAGGAGAGCAGGCTGGTGTGTGTCTGTCCCCCCCCCCACACACACTCCTCACAGCAGGAGAGCAGGCTGGTGTGTGTCTGTCCCCCCCCACACACACACCTCACACCAGGAGAGCAGGCTGGTGTGTGTCTGTCCCCACAGCCACACCTCACAGCAGGAGAGCAGGCTGGTGTGTGTCTGTCCCCCCCACACACACACACCTCACAGCAGGAGAGCAGGCTGGTGTGTGTCTGTCCCCACCACACCTCACACCAGGAGAGCAGGCTGGTGTGTGTCTGTCCCCCCCCCCCACACACACACCTCACACCAGGAGAGCAGGCTGGTGTGTGTCTGTCCCCACCACACCTCCCACCAGGAGAGCAGGCTGGTGTGTGTCTGTCCCCCCCACACCTCACACCACACAGCAGGAGAGCAGGCTGGTGTGTGTCTGTCCCCCCACACACACACACTCCTCACAGCAGGAGAGCAGGCTGGTGTGTGTCTGTCCCCCCCCCCACACACACCTCATACCAGGAGAGCAGGCTGGTGTGTGTCTGTCCCCCCACCACACCTCACACCAGGAGAGCAGGCTGGTGTGTGTCTGTCCCCCCACCACACCTCACAGCAGGAGAGCAGGCTGGTGTGTGTCTGTCCCCCCCCACACACACACACCTCACACCAGGAGAGCAGGCTGGTGTGTTTCTGTCCCCCCACCACACCTCACACCAGGAGAGCAGGCTGGTGTGTGTCTGTCCCCACACACACACCTCACACCAGGAGAGCAGGCTGGTGTGTGTCTGTCCCCACCACACACACACACCTCACACCAGGAGAGCAGGCTGGTGTGTGTCTGTCCCCACCACACACACACACCTCACACCAGGAGAGCAGGCTGGTGTGTGTCTGTCCCCCCCGCACACACACACACCTCACACCAGGAGAGCAGGCTGGTGTGTGTCTGTCCCCCCCACACCTCACACCACACAGCAGGAGAGCAGGCTGGTGTGTGTCTGTCCCCCCCCACACACACACACCTCAACCAGGAGAGCAGGCTGGTGTGTGTCTGTCCCCCCCCCCACCTCACACCAGGAGAGCAGGCTGGTGTGTGTCTGTCCCCCACACACACACACACCTCACACCAGGAGAGCAGGCTGGTGTGTTTCTGTCCCCCCACCACACCTCACACCAGGAGAGCAGGCTGGTGTGTGTCTGTCCCCCCCCACACACACACACCTCACACCAGGAGAGCAGGCTGGTGTGTGTCTGTCCCCCCCCACACACACACACCTCACACCAGGAGAGCAGGCTGGTGTGTTTCTGTCCCCCCACCACACCTCACACCCAGGAGAAGTTCTCTCCATGATGTCACTGCAGTGAGCTGCTCCCAACCCGTGCTGGGGGCTGCTAGCTCCTTCCTCCCTCCTACCAGCCTTGAATTGTGGAACAAAATGCAACAATCTGTGTCCCTTCATTGCTCCTACCCACCCCTGAGCTCCATGAGACCTCCCCCTGGGTGTTGTCACCACCAGAACTCTGTGCCTGAGCGTCACACACTCTGGCCCGCTACCTTCAGTTCGTCATGGTAACCGCTTATGCGGTGTGCAACTGGTATAGACACTGGTTGAAGGAACCGTGCTGCTCTTTAAAAAAAAAAAAAAAAAAGATTTATTTTGAAAGTGTTAGAGGCAAAGACAGATATCTTCCATTCACTGGTTCACTTCCCAATGGCCACAAGGGCCAGTTCTGGGACAGCCTGAAGCGAGAAGCTTCATCCAGTTCTCGTGTGGGTGAAGGGACCCAAGCACTTGGGCCATCTTCTGCTGCTTTTCACAGGCCGTTGGTAGGGAGCTGGTACTTGAACCGGCACCCTTGTGGGTGCCACTGTCGTAGGCGGTGCTTTACCTGCTGTGCCACAGTGCCGGCCCCATCTGCTGCTCTTACGTGGGCCCCAGTATCCTCCCTGCACCCCACCAGGCCCTCTGTGTCCTGAATCCATCATGCTGCTCTGCTTCCTCTGCTAAGACATCTGTGGTCACTGAGGACCTCGCCTGTGTCTGGGAGTCCTCCTTCTGCCGCTCCCACTGTGCTCCCAGTTCTTGAGTCTGGACTCCTGTTCTGAGTGGTGCTCGGTGAACCCTGGGGGACAGGCTGAGTCAGCTCGGGATGACTGGGTGTGCGTCTCTGTCTCCTGCGAGGTTTTAGCTCCCTGGTCCTGTTTCACATGCCCCTCACACAGAGTGAGCGTAGGCCAGCCCAGAGGAGGAGCAGGAAGACGTGGCGGAGGTGACAGATCTTTGATACAGACTGGGAGTGCCCGCTGCTGAGCCGACTTCGGCTGTTTCTGGGCACCTCTCCTGCGTCCTCTCTGTCCAGGGGTTAAAATCTGTCACTTTCTTCGGCTGATGCTCATGCTGTTCCCTTGTTGGCCTCTGGGAGCCCCTTTGAGCTGGCTTTTTGTGAACTGTTATCATGTACTCATCATTTTGTGTGTGTTCTCTCTTTTCCCAAAAAAATATGGCAGGCTCATTTGGTACTTTTTTGCCCTTGTCCTGGGATCAGCCCAGGGCTCCTTTTGGCCAAGAATAGTATTTAGAAGTGGGGTTCTGGGAGCTGGGCATGCTCATTGAAATGGGCATGTCGTTGTCATGCCCTTTCAGTGCATAAGTAATGGGACATATGGACACATGGGCAGTTGGGCGTGTGGGAGAGTGGGTAGGCAAGGTATAGGAGTGGGTAGGCCGGGCGGATAGGTGAGTATGTGAGTGGGTAGATGCATGAATGTGCAGATAGAGGTTTAAAGCTGTATTTATTTTTAATTATGATGTTGAACACCATGAGTTCAGACGTACTTCCAGTTCCAATTCAGGTTCACATGTTTTTGTTGTAGTCCTCTCTTCCCACGTTGTAGCTCCGTTCCCTGACAGTGAGAACCGTGTGTCAATCCTTAGTGGGCTAGTGTGTCGTTACCTGAGCACCCTCTTCTCCAGGACTAGCGGGCTCTCTCCCTAGGAGCACCCCCTTCTCCGGGACTAGCGGGCTCTCTCCCTAGGAGCACCCCCTTCTCCGGGACTAGCGGGCTCTCCCTAGGAGCACCCCCTTCTCCGGGACTAGCGGGCTCTCTCCCTAGGAGCACCCCCTTCTCCGGGACTAGCGGGCTCTCCCTAGGAGCACCCCCTTCTCCGGGACTAGCGGGCTCTCTCCCTAGGAGCACCCTCTTCTCCGGGACTAGCGGGCTCTCTCCCTAGGAGCACCCTCTTCTCCGGGACTAGCGGGCTCTCTCCCTAGGAGCACCCTCTTCTCCGGGACTAGCGGGCTCTCTCCCTAGGAGCACCCTCTTCTCTGGGACTAGCGGGCTCTCTCCCTAGGAGCACCCCCTTCTCCGGGACTAGCGGGCTCTCTCCCTAGGAGCACCCTCTTCTCCGGGACTAGCGGGCTCTCTCCCTAGGAGCACCCCCTTCTCCGGGACTAGCGGGTGTCTCTCCCTAGGAGCGCCCCCTTCTCCGGGACTAGCGGGCTCTCCCTAGGAGCACCCTCTTCTCCGGGACTAGCGGGCTCTCCCTAGGAGCACCCCCTTCTCCGGGACTAGCGGGCTCTCTCCCTAGGAGCACCCTCTTCTCCGGGACTAGCGGGCTCTCTCCCTAGGAGCACCCCCTTCTCCGGGACTAGCGGGCTCTCCCTAGGAGCACCCCCTTCTCCGGGACTAGCGGGCTCTCTCCCTAGGAGCACCCCCTTCTCCGGGACTAGCGGGCTCTCTCCCTAGGAACACCCCCTTCTCCGGGACTAGCGGGCTCTCTCCCTAGGAGCACCCCCTTCTCCGGGACTAGCGGGCTCTCTCCCTAGGAGCACCCTCTTCTCCGGGACTAGCGGGCTCTCCCTAGGAGCACCCCCTTCTCCGGGACTAGCGGGTGTCTCTCCCTAGGAGCACCCCCTTCTCCGGGACTAGCGGGCTCTCCCTAGGAGCACCCCCTTCTCCGGGACTAGCGGGCTCTCTCCCTAGGAACACCCCCTTCTCCGGGACTAGCGGGCTCTCCCTAGGAGCACCCCCTTCTCTGGGACTAGCGGGTGTCTCTCCTTATTCCATCTGGGTCCAGCATCCTTCCCCAGACCCCCACTTGCCGTTCCTCCTCCGCCCATTTGCACAGGCTCCGGCCCCCACCTAGGGCTGTGCCTTCTCAGCACTCCCTGGGCCTTGCTGCCAAGGCACATGCATGGGAGCTGTATCTAGAAAGCAGTGTTCTTACAGCTGTTCTCTAGCAGTGTTATCTTTGTTTCATCTTGAGAGCTAAACCACTTCTTTGTTCACTTGGTATACTTTAACAGACTTTGCAGTACGTTAAGGCAAACATGTTGGGTGTTCAGTAAATGCTGATTGGCTGAACAAATAAATTCACCATTGAGTGAGTCAAAGGAGGATGTATTCGAGCTGCTGGAATCATCAGCTGTGAAGACAACCTTTTAGAAGGTGTGCAGCATTATTTGCCCTTAATTGACTTATAAGAAAGCATCAGTGTGTATTGCATTCTCATCTTGTGTTCTAATATAATTGCTTGATGAGCAGTATTATTTTACCCTGTGTTTGGCAGGTGACTGCCAGTCTCACAGGCTACCTCCCCCCCCCTGCCCCTGGAAGGTTTGGATCCCTGATTCACCATCAGAGACCCTTTGCTTTCCAGAGAAACCCTGGCTGCATACAGGCGCTGGGAGATTGTAACTGTGGACCTCCATCCCTGGTCTACCACAGCCTCCAGACTGCGGGTTCCTAACAAGGACCTGACTGAAAGCTGTTTCCCATCCCATTTCTAAGTTGCAGCATCTGTTGTATCTGTCCTTGTCTGGGCATTAGAAACAAATCTGTCCTGAAGATATTTATAATAAAAAGAGGGAATTCGTCCTGTGAATTACCCCAGTATTTTTCATAAACTTTTTCTTTCAAGATTATTAAAATTATTTATTGAGATATAATTAGAAAGAGGGAGAGACAGAGAGAAAGGTCTTCCATCTGCTGGTTCACTCCTCAGATGGCTGCAGTGGGCGGAGCTGGGCCGATCTGAAGCCAGGAGCCAGGAGCTTCTTCTGGGTCTCCCACATGGGTGCAGGGCCCAAGCAGTTAGGCCAACTTCCACTGCTTTCCCAGGCCATAGCAGAGAGCTGGATTGGAAGTGGAACAGCTGGGACTCGAACTGGTGTCCGTATGGGTTGCCAACACTGCTGGCTAAGGCTTAGCCCACTATGCCACAGTGCTGGCCCCTAGAGTAAACACTTAATAAAATGACTTATTTTAGCTATGCTGATACTAGATTTTTTTAAATTAATGTTTCAAAGTAAACAGCCTCACAGTTAAGAGATTGAGAAGTTTGGCCTAGAACTCGAGTTTCTAATTTCTGAAGCACACAGGCAGATTCCTGTTGACTCTGGTGGTGCAGTGTTTCTTCACTGTGGTCGTCATGCCGGCTCGTGCTGTGCTGCGTGGAGTCACATAATTGCAGAATTGTGTCGTGGACGCTTTTCTACCCCCACAAAATAAATACACAGAGATTAGAAATTGAAAACATAAAAGTTCATTAACCTGTGAAAATGAGCAAGTTCTGCGTGTTATAATTGAGAGATTTGTTTTCGTTGAATATTTAGTCATTCAAGCATCAATTTCCTTAAGTTAAAGTCAATAATTTGTTTTGTTACAAAAATTGTTTCATCGCCTTAAGATACAGACATGGTCTGAAATGTGCAATTTCGAGAGCAGAATTTAGAGAGCAGAATTTTCATAATGATCAATTTAATATGTTTTTAATTTCAAACAGTATAAAGAAAAATTACTAGTTTCAAGGCTCAGTTGCATCCTGTGGTGATGCGGTTGCCCATCCTTGGGCGGAGGCTGGCACCGCATCGCGTGGGCTGAGTGTGGGCTGAGTGTGGGCTCAGACGCAAGGAGAAAGCAGGCAGCAGTTTCCTGTTTGGAGACATTTTCTGAAACTGTGTGTTCTGGATAAAGGGTTGTAGCATTCTTAAAGGTACTTTATGGGTGCTAGCTAACTGAAAAATGAATGAATTCCCTGACACTGTTAAATGTCCATGCTACTTGTGTTATTTTCATAATTTCATTTTCCTTACTTTAAAATCATCTTAAGGGTATATAACATGCCAGATTGTAATATATGTCCCATTTTTATTTTAAGACCAAGTTTAGTATATTAATGACTAAAAAAAACCTCAAGATCTGAATATATCTTATAAAGTGCATTTTGCATTGTGCAGGCAAGATATATCTGTGTATTATTATAAGTTTTAAGAGTAGTTTGTTTTCCCCATTAAAATGAATGTAAGTAGTCTGAGTGTAAAATGTGTTGATTTGATGTTTGATTAATGCTACAATATTAGTTTATAAGTTTTCCTTGGCTAGTGTTTTATCATTTAAAGAAAATAATTATTTGAAAGGCAGAGCGACAGAGAGAGTGAGAGGGGAGAGAAAGAGTGAGAGATCTTCAGTCTGCTGGTTCCCTCCCCAGATGCCCTGGAGACAGGAATTCCATTCAGGTTTTATGGGGGGGTGGGGGCAGGAACCCAAGTCCTTGGGCCCTCATTCTCTGCCTTTGCAGACACATTAGCGGGAAGTACCCAGAAGCCAGGACTTGAAGCGGGCACTCCGATGTGGGCTGTGGGTGTCCTGGCGGCACTGTGACCTGCTGTGCCACACTTGCTCTTTTGTCCCCATTTGAAGTGGGAGCCTTCATTTGTCAGTGGGCAGACTTCTTTGACTTACTGTTTAATCTGAATTTCTGTGTTTAAAATGTTAATGCAAGGAAACTGTGTAGTCTGATACTCAGCTTTTGAGTTTCTGAATAGTTTGTTGAAAAAAATGTTCTTGGGGCTGGCGCTGAGGTGCAGCGTGTTTCGTTGCTGCAAGTGATGCTGGCGTGCTGGCTCCAGTCCTGGCTGCTCTGCCTGTGATCCAGCTCCCTGCTAATGGCCTGAGAAGGCAGCAGATGCTGGCCCAAGTGCTTAGGATCCTGCACCCACGTGAGACACCCAGATGGAGTTCCTAGCTTCCACCTGGCCCAGCCATCGTGGCCATCTGGGGAGTGACCCAGCAGATGAGATCTCTCTCATTCTCTCTCTCCCTCCCTCCCTCCCTCCACCTCCCTCTCTCTCCACCCCCCCCCCCCCCGCCTCTTCCCCTCCCTCTCTCTGTAACTTTGCCTTTCACGTAGAGATCCCTCAAGAACAGGGGCATTGCGGGCAGAGACTATAAGAGCATGAGGAGGTGCTGCAGTGCAGCAGACGGAGCAGAAAGGAGGAAGGCCCTTGACGGGCTTACTGCTGGACCAGAACCATGAGCTAGAAGATACTAGACACTTCCCAAACTGGAGAGCAGAAAGAAAACAGAGCTGGAGGCAGGGCAGGCAAGGGACGAGCTCTGAAAGGCCTGTGCTGCAGGCGCAGTCCTAGCAGGGCCGGGACAGAAAGGGAGAGGAGTGCGGGCAGTCGGAGTGAGGAGTGTGACGACAGACACCAGCCACAGGCAGGGGAAGCTCGGGGAACACCAGTCTGTCTGCACACGTGTGGCCCGCAGAAAACAAACATCAGGCGGAGGAATCTTGAAGAAAGCCAAAGGAAGTAAGAGCGGGGGCTTGGAGAAGGCGCCTGGCGCCGTGTGACGTGGCGTGCTGGCCGCAGGCTGGCTGTGGCTTTCCAGTGCTGGGAGGGGAAGAACGGCTGTTGACCGGCTGAAGCAGCAGTGCACACGGGAGGTTGAGATCATCTTGGAGTGGGAGGGGCGCTGGGGGAGTGAAGGGGAAGCACAGGGGAGGTTCTGATTGGACCATGGCCTGATGGACCAGGCTGGCGGTGTCCAGAATCCGGAAGTTAATGGGCTAGTTTTTTAAAACCTGGGGGCTGCGGAGTGGCATTGCAGCATAGCCGCTAACCCACGGCTTGTGACACGCTACCGGCACCCATGTTGGTGCGCCCACCTGAGTCCTGGCTGCTCTTCTTGCCGTCCAGCTTCCCACTGATGTGCCTGGGAGGGCAGCAGATGAGGCTCCCGTATTCGGTCCTGCCACACGTGTGGGAGACCCTGATGGAGCTCCTGCTTGAGGTCCTGGTGTGGCTGTTGGGGAAGTGGACTCTCGATCCCTCCCTTCCTCTCTGTCAGTTTGCCTTTCAAGTAAATAAGTCTTCAAAAAAAGTGGGAGTTTAAATTTCAAAACTTGTAGATTTAACACATTCAAATCATTTAGAAGTGGAATTCCATGAATGAAGCAACGTGCATCCTTCCTGTTTGATTTCTTGTGTGGTGGTGTGCAGGCGAGACGCTCCCCAGGGGCTGCGCACCATTGTGTAATAACCCGTCACTGCTCCGGCTCGCCTAGGGGCCGCTCTGCTCCAGCACTATGTTCCTGTGTGTCTCCTCATGTTCCTGAACGCTCTGGGGGTAGTGTCGCTGGGTCACGTGACATGTCCATATATGTTTCGCACAGCTCCAGTTTTCCAGAATGATTGCAGAGGTTTGTCTCTTCTCAGCTGAGCTGGAGAGTAAGGTTTCTCTACAGCCGTGTGCACAAATGCCTGCTTTATTCTACTGATTTTTTTCTTTCTTTCTTTCTTTCTTTTTTTTTTTTTTTTGGACAGGCAGAGTGGATAGTGAGAGAGAGAGACAGAGAGAAAGGTCTTCCTTTTTGCCGTTGGTTCACCCTCCAATGGCCGCTGCGGCCGGCGCATCGCACTGATCCGAAGCCAGGAGCCTGGCGCTTCCTCCTGG
Organism: Lepus europaeus; assembly: GCF_033115175.1. Classification (NCBI taxonomy): domain Eukaryota; kingdom Metazoa; phylum Chordata; class Mammalia; order Lagomorpha; family Leporidae; genus Lepus; species Lepus europaeus. Next base: position 125,032,116 of record NC_084835.1, read on the forward strand.
TCTCCCATGCGGGTGCAGAGCCCAAGGACTTGGGCCATCCTCCACTGCCTTCCCGGGCCATAGCAGAGAGCTGGCCTGGAAGAGGGGCAGCTGGGACAGAATCCGGCGCCCCAACCGGGACTAGAACCCAGTGTGCCGGCGCCGCAAGGCGGAGGATTAGCCTGTTAAGCCATGGCGCCGGCCTATTCTACTGATTTTAGCATTCTTGTGGATACTTAGTGGTTTCTAAAATGTATTTTCATTTTTGTAAATGTGAAAGGCGGAAAGACTTAGGAAAAAAGAGGGCTAGAGACAGATGGATCTTCTCTCTGCTAGTTCACTTCCCCAGATGCCCTCCCCAGCTGGGACTGAGTCAGGCTAAAACCGGGAGTCCAGAACTCAGTCTGAGCCCCCCAAGCTGGTGTCAGGAGTCCATCACCTGCTGCTTCCCTGGTGTGCTCGTCAGCGCAGATCCAGGGCTCCGACCAGGAGGTGCCACGGGACGAGGGCTTCTCAGCCAGCCTCCTAACTGCTCTGCCAAGTGCCTGCCCTCCCCGTGTGTGCAGTGTTCAGTTTTCATTCAGTGATGTCTGAGGAGGTTGAGTGTCCTTGGTGCATATGTTGCCATCTTAGTATGAGAATCCCCAGGCCAGGTCTTACCTGTTCCCCTGCCAGGGGGTTTCCTGTCAGCCTGTTGGGCAGCAGTGCTTGCTGGTTGTGTGTGTGTTCCCGTGTCCTGGTGGGTGGTTGCTGTGTGTGGCTGATGGGGGGGAGCCCTTGCTGGTTTTGTGTGTGTTACTTCTCCTAATGGGTGGTTGCTGTGTGAGGCTGTTGTGCAGGAGTACTTCTTGGTTGTGTGTGTGTTACCGTGTCCTGGTGGGCTGTGTGTGGCTTTGGACAAGAGTGCTTGCTGGTTGTGTGTGTGTTACCGTGTCCTGGTGGGTGGCTGTTGTCCAGGCGTCCTGCTGGTTGTGTGTATGCTCTTGTCTCCTACTCTGTTGCTTACCTTCTCTCTTTGTGGTGTTTTGATAAATAGCAGTTCTTAGTTCTTGTGTAATCTAATTTACCAATTCTGTCTCTTTGGTTACAGAAATCTTTTCTAACTTAGGTTGTTAGATGCTGCATTATGTTCTGAATCGTAGTGTCGCCTTTGTCAGCCTTTGAACAGCTGGGTTTGGTTTCTGTGGATGATGTGACGTGATGACTAGGTTCCCATTTTTCCTGTGTCTGTGTCCAGCTCACTCCGCTAACTGTGGGCAGTCTGACCGTTGCCCTGCAGTTGTGCTTAACCTGGGAGCCAGAGTCTGTGCACCGTGGTTTCTCTCTGTGCTGATGCCGTTTTACATTAGGACTACATTTAATCTCTGCGTGTCTCTGGAGAGAGAAATTTCTAAAAGATCAAGTCTCCGGGGACTGGCTCTGTGGCACAGCAGGTTAAGCCTCCACTGTGATGCTGGTGTCCCATGTGGGCACTGGTTCAAGTCTAGGCTGCTCTACTTTAAAAAAAAAAAAATTATTTATTTACTTGAAAGTTAGAGAAGGAGAGGCAGAGAGGGAGAGGGAGAGAGGGAGAGGGAGGTCTTCCATCCACTGGTTTACTCCCTAGATGGCTGCAGCGGCCAGAGCTGTGCTGATCCGAGGCCAGGAGACAGAATGCAAGGGCCCAAAGGCTTGGGCCATCTTCCACTGCTTTTTCAGGCCGTAGCAGAGAGCTGGATCAGAAGTGGAGCAGTTGGGACTGGCTTGACCTGGTGCCCATATGGGATGCTGGCACTGCAGGTGTCGGCTTTACCGGTGCCACAGCGCTGGCCCCTAGGCTCTCTACTTCTGATCCAGACTCTGAGCACACTGCTCAGGCCATTCTTGGCAAACAGGAAGATGGGGTGAGCTTCTGGCTGTTAACAGGGATTTAACATCCTCTTTGAAGAAGGAGTTCCTTTAAATTCTACTCTCTAGCTGAGAGGAAGTGGGAGACAGGTGAGCCCCCTGCAGTGCACCCCTGTTGCAGTCTGGAAGCAGTGTGATTCCCCTGAGGGGCACTCTCCCACCTCTGCATGCTCTTGAGGGCGGTGCAGGGGAGGGTGGCCCATCACGCTTTCAGCACCAAGGGTCCCTGCGCTCCTGGAGGGTTCCTGCAGCTACATCCTCAGGGGCTGTGCCCATGCACGGGCCTGCGGGCCAGCCTGGAGGGAGACCAGGGCATCTGCCCTTCAGCCGCTTTGCAGGTTGTCCCCAGTGAAGTGCTGGCCTCTCGGTGGGCCATGTGGGTTACAACATTTCATCATTTTATTTAGTCTGTTCTTTTCTTGAAATGTAGTCATTGATGTCAGTTCGGCAAGTTTCACATTTAAATAAAGAGAGCAAAAGAAAGCATTTTGATGAAGCACATTTGAGCAGTGTTTATTTCATGAGCCTGATGGAAGTTTGAGTAGTTAATAGATAGTCCAACCAAAGACGTCACACGAAGAAATGAAAATGGTTTCATTTCCATTTTGGACCAGCGGGCTCATCAAACCGCAGCAGTTGGCAGTGTCAGGCCAAGGAGGCAGAACCCACGGAAGAGCTCTTTGAGGGATGCACACACTGCGTGCTTGTCGTCCAGCACCTTGCCTTGGGAGTGAAATGCCAAGGGCGGTGCTTGGGGCAGGAGCTCACCATGGAGGGCGTGGGCCCCAACTCACTGTGGTCATCAGGAAAAGAAATCAATCCATTATCAATTAATTTGCTGAAAATTTGGATCAAAAAATAGGCCATTTTGTGTGTTAATTATTAGTGTGGGAATAATCTCCTCAAAGTATAGCCATTAATGCATTTATTTTCTGTTCATCTTGAGCATTTATGCCTGCATTTTTCTCCACACAGAACATAGACAAATGAAATGGAACCCCCCACTGCGCCCGGCCGGGCCTGCCCCAGCGGAAGCTGCAGTCCAGGCTGCCTGTGCGCTCCTGTCCCGGTCGCTTTGCTGTGCAGGGGCTGTGAGAGCGAAGGCTGAGCTTGGATCCCCAAGGCCTGCACAGCGGCAGCTTGCCTGCCCTGTGCTACTCCACCCGCCTCCCTGTCACTGTCTAGCTGTCCTCCAGCCTCCCAGTCCCTCCCTGGGAGGTTGCTGTGGGAGGCCTGTTTGCCCAGAGCTGGCACCTGTTGACTCTGTTTTGCCATAAGACGATTCACTGATTACTTGGATTTTAGGTCTTTCAGCTCAGGGCAACCTTTTTGTCATTGTGTGGTGTACTTGTTTCTCATAGCTAACATGTGTAATTACATTTAAAATAAGTGCGCTCCAAGTGCTTTAACAGCTTCTTGATATTAGTGTTGTGACCTAGCAGTTGTCTTCTGGTGGCTGAATAATTAACGTGCTCCTGAGAGCTTTTGAGTCTGATGGGGCCTCGCACAAGGGCCTGCTTGTGGAAGGTCTGCTGTTTCCAGTGACCCTGGCTACCATCTGGTGCAGTTGAGAGTGCGCTGCCGTCCGCCTGTCTGCCGGCACCTGCACGCCACCGTCCCTGGTAACCAGGCTCTGTGAGCAGGGCTCAGCCTGCCGCGGCTCCTCTGTGCACCCTGGACAGGCCTGCGGCAGAGGCGCTCCAGGCTCCTTTGTGCTCCGGCACCTCAGGTAGCTAGAAGGGTGACATTTTGTGAAGGTTATCAACTCCCTAAATCCAAGTGCTTTGTCTGTTTTATGATGGTTTTAATGGTCCTGGTGCTTAGGCTGGCGAGGCTGTTTCCAGGACGTCTTAGGGAAGACTGCTTTAACCCTCTTGCCTGAGCTGAGCTTACTCAGGGTGCGAGCCTGTAGCGCCGTGTTATATTAATGTCTTTTGCTTGTCCTGGCCTGCAGTCTACACTGTCCCCTGTGGCACCCGCACAGCTGACGTCCTGTGCGAGGAAGATGTGTGTATCAAACAGTTTGCAAGATGTAGCAGCTGTGTTTCCCCACACCCCGGGCTTCCTGACATGCATCATTAAACCTTATTAGCCACTTCCTTTACAGAGATTCTTGTAGTCTTGAACGTTGCATATTAACATTTTCTGCCCCTCCAACTGGAAATTATTTGCTTTATTGTAGAGTGTCAACTTGCTCTAGTTTCTGATGCGTTCTAATTGGTACTTTAGAGTATAATCATCGTGAGATACCACGCCATGCATTTCTTTATTTGGAAATTAATACAGACCTTTTCACTTTATCTGTCAATCTGAGCAACTTTTCAGACAATTCCCAACTCTCGGGGTTGCTTACAAGCCATTAAGTATGAAATGGCTCATACAATGTCTCTGAAGACATAAAGTAGCACAAAAATTTTAGGTGGTTTGAAATAGCATTACATTTTGCCGGGATACCAGCAATAAACCTCTTAATAGACAGTTCCAGTAATAAAAGGGTGATGAGGCAACGTGAAAAGTTTATTTAACCATTTCACCCTTATGATAAAAATTTTCAGCAAACCTATGAAATTCCATCTTCTCTACAAAACAGAAAAAGAATGCAAATAATGAGCTCTGTGGCTTTAAGGACTAAGTCGGTGACTCGGGGTCAGGTAAGACCCAAGGAGGCTCCCTCGGGCGTGTTCTTTCTTTGCGGTTGCGTCTGCGTTGTGCTGTGCTGCCGTAGGACTCTCGCGTCACCCACACTCGGGGGTGGTTAATAGCTAGTCAGGCAGATGTGTGCGTGGGCTGCAAAAGGTGCAGGACTTGGAGATGTTGTAATTCTCGTGTTGGGACTCTGGTTGGCATTTTTATATCTTCACCTATGTTTTTAATAGAAGTAGGTGATAGGTATTTAATTACCAGGGAATCTAACGAAGTAAATGAAACAGTAACCACAGTTTGGTTTCCAGCAAATACCTCAGTCACATATCGAGTCAGAAAATGACTCTCAATGTAAAAATACTCAGGAGTGAGTGGTTTTATGCAGTGACAGGTGCCAGAGAGCTGGAGAATGGCTCCTGGGTCTCGCGTGTGTACACAGTAAGCCAAGGATGCTGGAGGCAGTGACACCATCCCGACACAAACGTAGCTTTTGTGTCCTGTGCCTGGATCCTGTCTTTGCCACGCATTGTGGTGCAGTGCTACGCGTGCTGCCAGGATGTTTCAGACAGGCTAAGCTGAACTCCACAAGAACTGAACTGATAGAAATTGAGGAATTTTCCCATTGATTGTCATTTTTTGTTGCTGTTCCACAGATGCTGGTACCTCGAATTAGCAACGTCAAGTGTTATTGGCTAGTCTCTCTAGTCCTCAGTGGACTCACTATCAACAAAAATTTTAAACTAACGGTGTTTCATGAATTCTCTTGCACCAAGTGTCTTATACTTAGTGGTGTGCCAAAGAACAGATTTAGATGACAACACTCTGAAATTAATCACTGCGCAAATGTCTGGCTTTATTACAGAAACCCATGTCCCATTACCTCCTAGGAAGAGATGCTGGGGCCAGAGATTAAAGTTTCAATGGTAAATCAATTACCTCGTTTACTCATAGAAATTTAACCATTCCCTTTCCTGAAGTTTCTTAAGAAAGATAAGCAGGCGGGAAGCTGTGCCCTGGGTGCCTCTGCACAGTGGGGCTGCTAAGCCATCACTCGCCCTCTGCGTGCAGATTGCCAGAGAACTGTGGAGGGGCAGTGATCCGATCGGTCCCTCTCCTCTCTGGTGCAGCATTTCCAAGCCACGTGCAGGAGTCAGGCCTTTGGCACCTGGCATGCTGAATGCCAAAAAGGCAGTGAATAATTGTTGTTAGCTTTTTGAAGAGTTCATTGTGCTTGGGAATTTCAGAAGGCATGAGAGTGGAAGCCCTGACCATTTACTTGTTATATATGATTTGGAAATTTCCTTCACAGTTTTTTTGTTTGTTTTTTTAAGGTTTTTTATTTACTTGAAAGAGTTACACAGAGAGAGAAGGAGAGGTCTTCCATCTGCTGGTTCATTCCCCAATTGGCCAGAATGGCTAGAACTGTGCCAATCTGAAGCCAGGAGCCAGGAGCTTCTTATGGGTCTCCCATGTGATTGCAGGGGCTCAAGGACTTGGGCCATCTTCTACTGCTTTCCCAGGCCGTAGCAGAGAGTTGGATCGGAAGTGGAGCAGCCCTGGTGCGAACCAGCGTCCACACATGGGATGCCAGCACTGAGGGCCGTGGCTTCACCTGTTATACCACAGCACCAGCGCCTCCTTCAGTTCTAAGTGGAGCCGAACCTCTTAACACTGGTCTGCTCCCTAGTCAGTACTAAACTGTGTCAGTCAAGCAAATATTTACGTGTTTTCTGCCCTCCCCGGGGAGGAAAAGGCCTCTCTCGGGCGCGCTTCCCAGGAGGAGCTTGGTGCAGAGCGGTAGCAGCTCTTCAGGCTGTGCAGGGAGTCCTGGTCTTCCCTGCCGTGCTGTGTCTGTCAGTTTCAAACTGCTGGTAAGAGCCTTTCTTTTATCTTGTTGGTATCAGTGTTGTTACTAGAAAAATCTATTTTGTACCTCTTGGGTTGGGGTGGGGCAGGATGGGGCACTCCCATGGCTGTGTGGCCTCATCATGTCGTAAAGAACTGAGCAGAGATCCCTGCCCAGGCCCACTGAGGCCCAGTGGCCCAGGTGGCCGTGTCGCCCTGTCCCGGGTTTGTCCAGCGTGCCCCCGCCCCACTCATAACTGTTGTGCTTTAGTCAGGGAGGACTTGAGAGTAGCTTAATACTGTTTATTGAATATCTGTTACAATACATATAAAATTACCTAAATAAACTGCCTGTTTAATTAGACTAAGTTGGAAACCAAATGCCTGAGCTCAGATTGCACTTATGTGAATGATGTCGAATTGTCGAGGTCTCTGGTGTCAGTGGATAGCTTCAGTTATTGAACTGATTATTGCAAATTACTGGGTGGTCTTGGCAAAACCACTTAAAACTGATAGCTTCCTACGTTGTCCAAAAAAATAAAGTAATACATGGTGCGTCATCAGTTTGCAAGCGTAAATCTTCAGAGAGCTTTACAGTCCCTGAGCCGATTTCTGCAGCCGTTTAAGCTGTGCTGGGGCACGCGTCCCGACACGCTGGAAGATTTTTACCAGGGGTCCAGCCCTCTGCCATCTAGGATGTTAAAGTTGATGACATCTGCCCTGAATTAGGCAGAACCTGGAGTTCCATAGGGTAATGCTCTGTCAAGAGTACATCAAACGCTGGCAACGTGTGGAGTTGGTTGAATTAGAGATGCAATTAGACTTACGAGGCCTACCCCCAGAGCAGGCCTTCAGCGTTCAGGGAGAACACATGTCGGCCTTGAGCGCCCCCTGCTGGCCATCTTGACGTTTGCAGAGGCAGCCAGGAGTGCAGCAGCCCACGCAAACTGTTTGCAGAGTAGTGCTGGACTGAGAATGGGGTTGAGGGAGTTTCCTCGCGCCCCAGGTTCTCACACAAACCATGGACATTACTGTGAAATACGAGCAGGAGCCACGTCCTTTAGAAATGTACAGGTGTGTCTTGACTTGGAGTCATGGGTTCTGTCCTTTGTGTCTATAGAGTAGAAGTTAAATTTCCAAATAGCTTCTAGATGGTTTTCACAGACTCATATTTGTTTTAAGTATGGGTTTGATGTGCACAAGTTGAGAATATTTGAAACAATTTATAATAATTAAAAATTTAATTTACCGTGTATTTTTAAGTCATGATATTGCTTTCCACCTGACTGACTTTTGCTGTATTGATTGTACTTTCATGAAGATTCTGGAATCAGTAACAGCTGTCAGGTGGCTCCCACAGGACGTAGCTGTCGCGCATGAGCCGGTGAGGAGAGCATGAGTTTGCAGAGTGCGTCTGAGCCTTCGGGCTGTGAGTGTGCTGCTTTCTAGCATGACCCTGGTGAGTGGGCTGTGACGCAGGCAGTGCGAGGGCCACGTGGTCTGCAAGGCCCCCCTTGAGAGGACTGGGCTCACAGACATGCTGCATGGCGTGCGGATTGTAGCCAGCTGACCCCGGGGCCTGACAGTGTGTGCCACGCAGTGTGTGGCCTCCAGCGTGTGTGACGTCTGCAGAGGGTCTCAGTTTGCATCCCATCATCTCCTGACTGTGTTTTTCAGGCTGGTATTGAAAGTGGTTTTATTTCCTTGTCTGGTAATTATCCTCACACAATATTTCTTATTTATATATGAAAAATACAATAACCTGATTGGTTCTTAAATACTCAAGGAAAAGCATTCTGTGTAATTACCGTAGAGTGAACAAGAGAGAAACTTGAATTCAGTGTAAGGAATAGTCAAGCAAAAGATGTTAGTAAAAATGTAGGTTATAAAATGTTCTTTTACAGAGGCTTTAAGAAGTCTTGTGTAAATACAGATTTTGATCCTGAAGAATTAATCAAAATATTGTACCATGAGAAATTGTCTTCCTGCTGCTGTTTTCAGGAGCTTTTGAAGCACAGAGTATTGAGCCACTAGGCTAGAATGGCCGAGAGAAACGCTTCTTATTTCGCAGATCACTGGGGCGATAAACAGCACAGCTCAGCCGCGGCTGTGGTGTGTGGCAGCCTGCGTGTGCTGCGCTGAAGACTTAGTTCCTGTCGAAAGACGAATGAATAAAACAAGCCTAAGGAAAAGAGAAAAAAAGGCTATGTAGCATCACTTCTTAAAAACAGATACTTTTCATTTAAACTCCATAAGGAAACAGTTATTTCTGTAAGATTCAGGGGTTAGATTTAGTATGTGCGTCTCATTTATTTGAAACACAGAAATATAAATGGAGATCTGAAAATTACTTATTTTTTTCTTCTTAAGATTGTACTAGAAGTGGAAAATATGGGGCTGGTTTGTTTCAAAGTAGTGTACCCTTTATAACAATTTTAATTAGGTCAGAGCTTAGCCCTGTCTCGATTTTGGTTCACAAGCCACATTCTGAATGATAAAGAACTGATAGGTTGTCCAGTGAATGGTTTTGCCGGTAGAAGATAAATGCCATTGGCAGTTCTCTTCCTCATGGAGTCTTTCATGTATAAAACTCTACTTCCACTCATGTAGAGTTGTCTTGAATGAATTGGGCCATAGACTGGGGGTTTGCTCTTTGTCAAATTTTGTGGTATTCACATGCAAAATATTGGACAAATTGAAATAATATTTCATCTTCTGTAAAGGTTTAACTTGGCTCTTTGAAATTCAGTGTTTTATTGTGCTGTTCTAAACCACTGCTGTGTAGTGGATAAGTTCACACGCGTTTCAGAGTGGTAGGAGTGTGACTTCAGTGTTCACACCCTGCAGGTCAGGGCTGAGGTCACCGCCGGTGGTGCTCAGCGGCCGTGTGTCTGGCACTCCTTCAGTCACTGGTGGGGTCTGTGGTTTTATAACTTCAGACTTTTGTTCTGTGTGGCTGTACATGGGCTTCTCAGGAACTCTGTGCTGTGGTAGGAGTTTTAACTTTGAGATGGATTGGAGTGGTGCTGTGTTACGGAGATAAGGTTGGGTTCTCATTTGTCCACGCATTCCCTTAAAAGAAAATAACCTGACTGATCTTTTCTTGATTAAACAGAATACCGTCTTCCCCTCTGTTGTTGGTATAAACCATTATTTTACTGAGAACCATTAGCTATTTAAAACTTGGTACATAAATTAAAGAGGAGCTAAATGGGTTTGTGATCGTTGCCATTAGGAGCCTTTTAGATTATGCAGGCAATTATTGTGCTCATTATCCTGCAGCAGCCCCTTTGCACTGCCGTGGTGGTTGTCTTAGACATTGCGTACAAATTTTCCCTTGGAGATTAAAATTTCCAGTCGTGTATTTAATTTTGTTATCACAGTTGATTCAAATAAAACAAATATTATGACAAGTAGAAGAAAATTTGCTTTACTAATATGGGAAATTACAATAAATCTTGAAAATTGCCTCCTGCTATACCTAATTTACCTTTTTTCTATTTTTAAATTTACCTTTTCTTACACTGTCATAATTACTTCAAGTGATTAATAATATATTTTATAGGTGAAAAGGTTTTCAGTCATGGCGAAAGGTACTTGTTCTGTTCATGTATTTAAGACATTCTTTAAAGAAGGAAGAAATTGACACCCAAACTCAAGGTACCATCTTCTTCATAGGTGCATGCTTTGTAAGTTAACCAGTTTTTATTTGTAGATAACTTGAGTTAGTTTTAGATGAGTTGGAGATACTTTTAAGGATATTGCAGAGCAACTGAGTATGGAGAGATTAACTGGAAGTGGGTTCCTTTTCTGTGAGACAGCCGTGTTGAGGGGTGCGTTTCCGTGAGGTGGCCGTGTGGAGGGGTGCGTTCCGTGAGGTAGTGTGTGGAGGGGTGCGTTTCCGTGAGGTGGCCGTGTTGAGGGGAGCATTTCCGTGAGGTAGCGTGTTGAGGGGTGCGTTCCGTGAGGTAGCGTGTTGAGGGGTGCGTTCCGTGAGGTGGCCGTGTTGAGGGGAGCGTTTCCGTGAGGTAGCGTGTTGAGGGGTGCGTTCCGTGAGGTAGCGTGTTGAGGGGAGCGTTCCGTGAGGTGGCCGTGTGGAGGGGTGCGTTCCGTGAGGTGGCCGTGTTGAGGGGTGCGTTCCGTGAGGTAGCGTGTGGAGGGGTGCGTTCCGTGAGGTGGCCGTGTTGAGGGGTGTGTTCTGTGAGGTAGCGTGTGGAGGGGTGCGTTCCGTGAGGTGGCCGTGTTGAGGGGTGTGTTCTGTGAGGTAGCGTGTGGAGGGGTGCGTTCCGTGAGGTGGCCGTGTGGAGGGGAGCGTTTCCCCCACGGTGCGGCCACAGCAGAGCCCTGCAGCAGCTGCGCTCCAGGAGGAGGCCTGCGCCGTGCGAAGGCTGCCCGAGCGCCAGCAGCGCCCACGGCAGGAAAGTCGTATTTCACTGAGCCGCAGTGCGGACAGCTTTTCTTTAAGTTAACAGGAAGACAACATAGAGTTGGCTTTAAAACTGTTGTGCTCACTGGGCCAGCGATTGCCCACGTTGTCTCCGGCGTTAGGAAGGTATCCAGGCTGGACACAGCCACATCAGCGGGCAGGGGCCGCTCTCACTGTTTCCATCCTATGTGCTGCGCTTGTCCAAAGGAAACTTTGTATTCATTTCAGAGTGTTTTGTCCGGGCTTTTAGTCTTTCACGGCCATGATGCCGGGAAAGTGTGAGGTGGTGCTTATGCATTTTGCAAGACAGTGATTCTTTATTTTATTACAAAAAAAGACCAACTCTGGAAGGCCAGATTAAATCATTCCTTTCACTTTTTAATGGGATTTGGATGAATAGAGTAAAATATGCACTTTGCATTCATTGATAGCATCTTTAGGTTGAGGTAATTGAGCCTTTTTTCCCTGACTGAATGAATAATGACTTCATCTGATCCCCAGCGAGGCCTGAAACTTAGGCCGCCTTTGTCACAGCGAAAGGATCCGGGCTTTGAAACATGCTCTACTTCCCTGGCTTAATTTTTCTTCATTTTAATCCAAAAACCTATTTTTCTCAATAATTCAAGCATAAACTATGTAGTAGTTGGGGTAGCGGAAATTGCACGATATTTGTCCTCGTTGCTCTGCTTTTTAAATGGAGCTGATAAATCAGCGCCCTGGTCCCCCGCGGCGCCTTCTCAGGCGCGGGAACGGCACTGGGAATGCTTGGAACTTGGCAAAGCGGGGCCCCTGTCCAGACTGGCTGTCCGCTGGCAAAACGTGTGTCTTACTGGTTTGGTGCGAGACCACGAGATGAAGGAGGCTGGGCGCTGCTGTGGGCGCGGCGCCCCGGCCACTTTACTGGGCAGGAGGTGCTGCCCCACTGTGAGCCAGAGGCCGCAGGCTCCCCGGGGTGCGCAGCGAGCTGACCGCTGCCTGTGTTGCTGGCAGCGCAGGGAGGGGTTTCCGCGGTTCAGTGTCCCACTGCAGTGGAGCAGATACATCCGATACAAAATGGATAACAGTTTTAGTTTAGAGTTTCCTTAGGAGTCTCAGGTGGAGGTGAGCCCGCGTTCCCCTGAACTCCGCAGCTGGGGAAGAGCTGGGATGGCTGGCCGGACTCACAGCCCACCTTGCCAGGCCTTCGGTATCCACCCCTCGGTTCCGACCGAGCCCATGCTCCAGACCGGTCAGTGGTGCTGCGCCTGGCTGCCTGCTGCGCTCGCCGCATCCCTGCACGCCGAGTACGGCTTGGAGAGGTGGCGGAGGCCGAGCGGAGGAGCACGCCTTCTGTCGTGACGTGCGTTGCTGCCTTCGTCTTGTTTCGCCTGTGACGCTTCTGCTGCTTGCAGATGCGGCCCCACAGTTATCTAGTGTTTATGACGCTGGCGTTGGGCACAGAACGTAACTATTTCTTGAGTTTTTCTCACAGCTGCACTTAAGGGACCTCCTGACAAAAGTTTTGGTTTTGGTTTTCTTTCTACCGGATTCCAGTGGTGTGGTGAGAGTTCATGGCATGTTTTCATGAAAACCAAAGTGGCTTGTGGGAAAGGCTGGCTTTCTATCGCTAGAGTTACATGCTCTCACAAGGCACTGAAAAATAAGTTCTTCGTGAGCTCAGCGATCCTCAGCGTCCTGCTGCGTTTTACTAGGCTTTTGCAAGCACGTTTTTAATTTACTCTTTCTCAGAAGTTGTACCAGATAGAGAAGTTCAGGTGGCAGCGAGATGCCTCACCTGCCGGGATTTAGTCTTCCATTACTGTCCTGCAAATCAGTAGTTAAGTTAAAGGCACACTTTCCTGACCACAGCAGCACCTCGCCCTGGTCACTTCCCAGGCACCCGTGCCACCTGGTGGAACCACATATAGAAGACAACAATGAGGCTGAAAGGTTGAAGGAGGTTCCCCACATTCACACTGTTAGGAGGCTGAGAAGCTGGGTTCAAATCCAAGTTCTTGTAGGATCAGGAAGTGGGTGGGGCCTGCTGTGCACTGGGACCGGTGCTTTATCTCACGCCATCCTGAACCCTGTAGGAGGACACAGGTGTCCTTCCTGTGTTACAGAAAACTGTAGCTCAGTGGCAGAGCCATCGTTTGTACTGGCCTAAGTTCTGTGTCATGAGGAATCTTTTTTTAAAAAAATGTATTTTTTGATTTACTTATTTGAATGGGGTGAGAGAGAGAGATCTTCCATCTGCTGGTTCACTAGCCAAATGGCTGCAACAGCCAGGGCTGGCTCAGGCTGAAGCCAGGAACCTGGAACTCCATCTGGGGCTCTCACATGGGCGGCAGGGACCCAAGTACTTGAGCCATCATCCAGTGCTTCTCAGGTACATTAGCAGGGAGCTGGTTTGGAAGCAGAGCAGCTGGGACTTAAACCAGCACTCGCATGTGGGATGCAGGAGTTCAAACTGCTGTGCCGTGGCGCCTGCCCCATGGTGAGGAATCTTCGAGGCTGCGCTGTGGCACTTCTGCTCTCTGATTCTGAAGCCATCCTGCAGCGCCCACGCTCTTGCTGGGCCCACCCCCCAGTGTTGTGTCATGGTCTTTCGGGGTGGAACTAAGCAAGAAGAAACTGTTGGCACAGATTGCTAGAGCTCGAAATTACTGTTGCACGCCTCCCAACTCTTGTTCCCAACTTCTCTGTAGCTTGTAGAACGCGAGCTGTTGGGCTGCTGGTTCTCACTGTACAGAACACAACACAGCCGACAGCCTTCCCGCTCGCGTTTGGCTCAGCGAATAAATGGTGCACAGAATGAACCTGAGCGTCCTGTACCTTGTTGGCGTGAAGACGGTTTCATTGCAGACTGACGGCTCTGCTGCATCAGAGAGCCAGTGGTCAGGTCGGGCCCCCAGACAGGGTCTCCCCCTCAGTGGAATCTCACCTGGGAGAGAGTGCACCTGCCGTGCTGGGGTGCAGGGCCCCCTGTCCTCCATTAGGGCGAGCGCGTCTGAGTGTGCTGTGGCGCGTTCTCTGGCCTTGGGCTCCGTCAGCACACCCCTTCTGGCAGTGCTTTGAGTGTCATGACTCGGCTTCAGAGATCCTGCCCGAGTCCATAAGAGTTCCCCTGGAGAAAAGGGAAGTGAGTGCGTTTCTGTTTCGTAACGATGAAGGCTAATACCTGCACATCCCTGCGTTTCCTTAGGGCACCGTTCTCGTGTCATCTCAATCACAGTGGTGCATGAATCCTGTGGTTCTCTTTCAGGTTGGCTTGTTGGACCTGGAACTCAACCAGCTGACGAAGGCACTGTTCTTGGCTCTGGTGGCCCTGTCCGTTGTCATGGTAACCCTGCAAGGCTTCGTGGGCCCTTGGTACCGCAACCTTTTTCGGTTCCTTCTTCTCTTTTCCTACATCATTCCCATAAGGTAGGTTTAAAGGATTAAGTGTCTGGCTTCACATGAACATGATGTTACTGAAACGAAATTTATCTTTCTCAGTGAAAAAGTAAATTACCCAGGTGGGCTGAAGAGGAAGGGGCGGGAACGCTCCCCAGCCTTGAGGGGCCTTTCCGTGGAAATACTTTTTTGTTAGAATAATCTGGAGATCTGACACTCTGCTCTTTAGGAGCCTATTGGTGATGGAAGCTTCAAAATTGGGAGGTTTTTCTTGATAAAACATAAATCTGAATCTGACAAAATAATTTTGCTGGCTGCTCGTTGACTTTCTCGTCTCAGTGCCCTTGGAGCTGCAGCCATCGCTGACACTGCAGAGTTATCTATATTTTAAAAAGCGTCTAATATATCTGTCAAGTTCGATAATGTCTTGAGTAAGGCAGTCTTTTAATATGAATAATTTTTCAAAATGATAACCCATGTATCCAGAGACTGGCATATAAATAGTTAATATCAGATGTCTTAATTTAAAGACTGATATTTACAATATAGATGTTAGTAAGTGCATTTTAGAGTGTTTAAAGAAATGATATTTTTTAAAAGATAATTAAAACCAAACACGTAGGGTAAAGTATGAGTCCACAGTGGCCACTTTCTGTACCAGAATGGAACGAAGCAGCAGAGGGTACTGGGCTGAGTAGCTGCAGCTCTGCCTTGTGCATGGTAGGGCCAGCCTCCCTCCTGTCTCCTCTCCATCGTATACGTCAGGCCGTCCCCGTTGTAGCTGTACCATCCACTGGCTGGTCCCTTCTTGTCACTCAGACTCCACTGTACACGCCCTCCTCTTTCAGTTCTGCTGTTGCTCTTGCTGTTGACGGTCCCTCTCCATCCGCTGAGCTCCATGCACCAGGGGGTTCATTTGGCTGAGTCCTGTGCCCAGAACAGAGTGTGTGGTGTGTGGTGGGAGCTCCCTTAGTGATGGTTGAAGGGACCCATTCCAGGGTCCTGTCCTGCCCGCAGGGTCCGAGCCTGTGTAGATCACCAGAGGTGTCCTGAGTGCCACAGTCGGCTCTGGGGACAGTACCTCGGTGCCCAAAAGAAGCCTTGGATGTGTGGCCATGAGCAAAGTGTAGCTACAGAACACCAGGTCTGTTTCTGTGACAGGCCAGCACTTCAGAGGCTGTGCGTTCAGATGGGGATCCTCCATGCAGTTCCCAGGTTGTCTACATCAACGTGGACCGCAGGGCCCTGGGTGTGTCCCAGGGCCCTCTTCACCTCGCACACACCAACACTGCCCTCCCCTGAGTCCCTGTGTGCACTAGCCTGGTCTCCGACTTCACGTGGCTTTAACCAATGTAAAATCATTTATATAGCAACCACCTTAGTGATGGTGTTTGAAATAAAACCTGAAAAATATAATTCTTACTGTTTCCATGGATCTCTGCTTTTTACTCACATATAGAAGAGGAGACATAACTCAGGGTAGCAGGTGGCAAGTGCTGTGTGTGGGGACCAGCCAGTAGCAGAGCAGACACTGCTGCCATGGGGTGAGAGGCAGACATGTGGCGTAGCGATGCCCACTGCCGTGGAGTGAAGCAGGGCGTGGGGACAGAGGGCACCGTGCGGCCTGGTGACCATGAGCTGTGGCTATTGCGAAGGCGCAGGACTGTGTTCAAAGCAGAGGGAGGGCAAGTGAGTGCCCGAGACAGCGCCCATGCCTGCACTGCGGACTTCACCAGAGCTCCATCTCTCTGAAGCGAACACAGGATGCTGTTGAGCACTCCTGAGTGTGTCTTCTTTGCTTCCATTACATTTGCTATTTATTTCCGCATTTCACAGTTTTGGAACCTCATGCAAGCTCCAAGACTTCTGTTTTAGGCCATGAAAGGCCAAATGAGAGCTCTCTTCTTACGGCTAGAGACCTCTGTCGTTGATTGACAGAAACCGTTGAACAGCATTGAGATTTCTGTTGCAGGTTTCTAATGAGGTGTTTTATTTCTGTGGACTTTCTTTCTCCCTGTAGTACGGCGGTGGTGTACGTAGACAGGGTCTTCTCCCTGTAGTACGGCGGTGGTGTACGTAGACAGGGTCTTCTCCCTGTAGCACGGCGGTGGTGTACGTAGACAGGGTCTTCTCCCTGTAGTACGGCGGTGGTGTACGCAGACAGGGTCTTCTCCCTGTAGCACGGCGGTGGTGTACGCAGACAGGGTCTTCTCCCTGTAGCACGGCGGTGGTGTACGTAGACAGGGCCTTCTCCCTGTAGCACGGCGGTGGTGTACGTAGACAGGGCCTTCTCCCCGTAGCACGGCGGTGGTGTACGCAGACAGGGTCTTCTCCCTGTAGCACGGCGGTGGTGTACGCAGACAGGGTCTTCTCCCTGTAGCACGGCGGTGGTGTACGTAGACAGGGTCTTCTCCCTGTAGCACGGCGGTGGTGTACGTAGACAGGGTCTTCTCCCTGTAGCACGGCGGTGGTGTACGTAGACAGGACCTTCTCCCTGTAGCACGGCGGTGGTGTACGTAGACAGGGTCTTCTCCCTGTAGCACGGCGGTGGTGTACGCAGACAGGGTCTTCTCCCTGTAGCACGGCGGTGGTGTACGCAGACAGGGTCTTCTCCCTGTAGCACGGCGGTGGTGTACGCAGACAGGGTCTTCTCCCTGTAGCACGGCGGTGGTGTACGCAGACAGGGTCTTCTCCCTGTAGCACGGCGGTGGTGTACGCAGACAGGGCCTTCTCCCTGTAGCACGGCGGTGGTGTACGTAGACAGGACCTTCTCCCTGTAGCACGGCGGTGGTGTACGTAGACAGGACCTTCTCCCTGTAGCACGGCGGTGGTGTACGTAGACAGGACCTTCTCCCTGTAGCACGGCGGTGGTGTACGTAGACAGGGTCTTCTCCCTGTAGCACGGCGGTGGTGTACGCAGACAGGGTCTTCTCCCTGTAGCACGGCGGTGGTGTACGTAGACAGGACCTTCTCCCTGTAGCACGGCGGTGGTGTACGCAGACAGGGTCTTCTCCCTGTAGCACGGCGGTGGTGTACGCAGACAGGGTCTTCTCCCTGTAGCACGGCGGTGGTGTTCGTAGACAGGGTCTTCTCCCTGTAGCACGGCGGTGGTGTTCGTAGACAGGGTCTTCTCCCTGTAGCACGGCGGTGGTGTACGTAGACAGGGTCTTCTCCCTGTAGCACGGCGGTGGTGTACGTAGACAGGGTCTTCTCCCTGTAGCACGGCGGTGGTGTACGTAGACAGGGTCTTCTCCCTGTAGTACAGCAGTAGTATACGTGAGACAAGGTCTTCTTCCTTTAACCAGTCAACAAGAAAAACTAGTTACAGTTCAAGAGTGTGTACATGCTATAAGTGTGTTTGAACTAAAACTAATTTTCAAATTTAAATAAATACATGTATTTGTAGTAAAATATAGAAAATGCATTATAGTAAGAAAAGAAAAGAAATACTATTAGTGAACTGTCTCCGGGTGAATTCTGTGAAGCCTCAGATGTGTGTGCGCCAGCTTTCGAGGCGGCTGTGAGCGTGTGCGCCAGTGAGGGCGGCGCCTGTGTGGGTCTGTAGCTGTGAGCGTCTGTAGCTGTGAGCGTGTGCGCCAGTGAGGGCGGCGCCTGTGTGCGTCTGTAGCTGTGAGCGTGTGCGCCAGTGAGGGCGGCGCCTGTGTGGGTCTGTAGCTGTGAGCGTCTGTAGCTGTGAGCGTGTGCGCCAGTGAGGGCGGCGCCTGTGTGCGTCTGTAGCTGTGAGCGTGTGCGCCAGTGAGGGTGGCGCCTGTGTGGGTCTGTAGCTGTGAGCGTCTGTAGCTGTGAGCGTGTGCGCCAGTGAGGGCGGCGCCTGTGTGCGTCTGTAGCTGTGAGCGTCTGTAGCTGTGAGCGTGTGCGCCAGTGAGGGCGGCGCCTGTGTGCGTCTGTAGCTGTGAGCGTGTGCGCCAGTGAGGGCGGCGCCTGTGTGCATCTGTAGCTGTGAGCGTGTGCGCCAGTGAGGGCGGCGCCTGTGTGCGTCTGTAGCTGTGAGCGTGTGCGCCAGTGAGGGCGGCGCCTGTGTGGGTCTGTAGCTGTGAGCGTCTGTAGCTGTGAGCGTGTGCGCCAGTGAGGGCGGCACCTGTGTGCGTCTGTAGCTGTGAGCGTGTGTGCCAGTGAGGGCGGTGCCTGTGGCTGTGAGCGTGTGCGCCAGTGAGGGCGGCGCCTGTGTGCATCTGTAGCTGTGAGCGTGTGCACCAGTGAGGGCGGCGCCTGTGTGCGTCTGTAGCTGTGAGCGTGTGCGCCAGTGAGGGCGGCGCCTGTGTGCGTCTGTAGCTGTGAGCGTGTGCGCCAGTGAGGGCGGCGCCTGTGTGCGTCTGTATATCCTTTTTTACATCCATGCAGAGTGCAGAAGTCACAGTCTTCCTGCATGCTTGGAGAGACTTCATAGACAGAATCAGGAGCTCACCTCTAGCTCCCCAGTGTCTCACGCCTGCTTCTTCAACATGACGCGGTGCCCTCCCTTTCACAGCCGAGAATGTAGCGACACAGATTTTACAGGCAAGGACGACTGTAAACTGTAAGGCAGGTGAAGCAAACGCACAATACAGTGCACATCCCAGCACAGCACCCACGAGTTTATGATTGGAGCCGACCGGCCCCTCCGAGTCCTTGACCCAGCAGCACAGCACCCATTACTGCCAGGTGTGCCCCCACCCTGCGCCGGGCTGTGCAGCTCTTGGGCTGCTACTTCCATCCGACTGTGTCTGGATGTCCTTCATCCAGCCTCCCTCTGTCCCCCCTTCCTCACCCTTCCCAACCTCTAGCTCACTGTCCAAGTTAACGTCCACACAAGAGAGCGTGCAGTATTTATTGTTCTGGGTCTGGCTTAGCTCACTTCACATAGTGACCCCAGATTCTATTTTGCTGCAGATGTCAGGATTTCATTCTTGTGCGTGATTGAATACTATTCCATTGTGTAAGTACACCACCTTTTCTTTATCCATTCATGCGTTGATGGACATAAGGGTCTGTTTCAGCAACAAAAGCAAAACTAAACAAACGGCGTTCATCAAACCAAGCTTCTGCTCTGCAAAGGCAGTTCAGTCAGCAGAGAGCAGAGAGGACAGAGTGGGAGAAACTGTCAAGTGTGCATCTGACGGAGGATTAATATCCAGAATATATAAGCAACTCAGAAAGCTCAAAGATAACAATCCTATTAAGAAATGGGCGAGGCTCACTAAGCTAATCCTCCGCCTGCGGTGCCAGCACCTCAGGTTCTAGTCCCAGTTGGGTGCCGGATTCTGTCCCGGTTGCCCCTCTTCCAGGCCAGCTCTCTGCTGTGGCCCGGGAGTGCAGTGGAAGATGGCCCAAGTCCTTGGGCCCTGCACCTGCATGGGAGACCAGGAAGAAGCTCCTGGCTCCTGGCTTCGGATCTACGCAGCGCACCGGCCACAACGCGCCGGCCGTAACGGCCACTTGGGGGGTGAACCAATGGAAAAAAGGAAGACCGTTCTCTCGCTCTCTCTCACTCTCACTCTCTCTCACTGTCTAACTCTGCCTGTCAAAAAAAAAAAGAAAAGAAAAGAAAAGAAATGGGCGAAGGATCTGGATAGACATTTTTGAAGAAAAAACCCGCACTATCACTGGAGTGCTCAGTATCAGGAAATACAGATCACAACT
Organism: Lepus europaeus; assembly: GCF_033115175.1. Classification (NCBI taxonomy): domain Eukaryota; kingdom Metazoa; phylum Chordata; class Mammalia; order Lagomorpha; family Leporidae; genus Lepus; species Lepus europaeus. Next base: position 125,051,911 of record NC_084835.1, read on the forward strand.
GCAAGGCGGTGTCATCTCACTCCGGTTCAAATGCTGTGGTCAAAATACAAGAAAGAGCAGATGCCAGCAAGGCTGTGAAGAAGAGGAGGCTTCATACGTCTGGCAGGACAGCGCTGGTGGAGGCCCCTCACACAGCTGGAGGCTGACACCGTGGCCCAGCCGCCCGTCCTGTGGGTGCAGGTCGGGAGGAGGAAGGGCGCCTGTGTCTCCATGCTCAGTGCAGCAAAGCTTACGCGATGCTTGACTCCCGTCCTCCCGTGAGCTCAGTGAAGCTGCCTCAGACAGGCTCCTGAGTCAGGGCATTACGGCTCACTTTTTTTTTTTTTTTTTAAGATTGATTTATTTATTTGAAAGGCAGAGTTTCAGAGAGGCGGGGCAGGGGGGAGATCTTCCATCCACTGGTTCAGTCCCCAAATGGCCACAGGGACTGGGGCTGAGCCAGGCCAAAGCCAGGAGCCAGGAGCCTCCTCCTGGTTTCCCACATGTGGGCAGGAGCCCAAGGACCCTGGCCGTTGTCTGCTGCTGTCCCAGGCACATCAGCAGGGAGCTGCATGGGAAATGGGGCAGTTGGGACATGAACCGTGACCCATAGGGGATGCTGACCTCACAGGCCACAGCTTTATCCCCTGTGCTGCTGTGCCACAGTGCCAGCCCCACGTCTGATACTCTGAAGGGGCTTTTCAGATGTAAGAAGCTTAACCTGTTTTATTGAAATTCCTCTGAATAGGATAAAGTACGTGCAGTTACTGGATATTATTTACATTGCCTTTCAAAGGAAAACATTACCAGGTTTCACTTTTACTTCTGTAGTTCTGAAGTGAGCAGGTGCTGCCTCAGCCCCATGTACCTTCCATGACCAAGAGCCGTCAGAGTTCTGTACGTGGTGGGCCCACAGCTCCTGGTCACGTTAGTCCTTACCTCTCTGTGTGTGCTGCAAGGTGCTCTGTGATGTTGGGAACACAGCCGCGTTCCAGAGCTGTGAGTGACAGAGGCACGGTGCTGGCTGGAGTGTGAAGGCGGCCCCTCCGAGAAACACTCGAGAGCCCAGCAGATACAGCGTCTTCCTGCAAAGCCTGAAGTTGACAGACGTCTGCAGTTGGGGAGCTCTGTCAGTTTAGGTTCCCTCTGTGAGACAGTTCCTAGATCTCTACTACGCTAACAGGCATCTCTAGTAAGACCTCATTTTCCAGGTAGGATGCCTAGTGGAAAGAGCACTTTCAACTTGCTTAGACCCAGGTGTGACATTCAGTATTGGTGATCTGGGGAATTTGCTGTGTTTTAGGTTGTAAAGATGCTCGTGTTGGGGGATTCGGCGCTTGGAAAGGATGCACCGGGGTGTGGCTGGATGCCTCTGCTGAAGAGACGGCTGAGGTGACAGTGCAGGAGCACCGCGGCCCCGGGCAGAAGCCAGGGACACAGATGTGCTCTCTGGGGAGGGCTCACTTCAGCAGTCCAGGGTCTGCACAGGCAGAGACTTGGACTGAACAGAACAGAAGCAAGGCGAGAGAAGTGTGAGACTCTCAGGAGTCGATAGGCAGGAAACAGCTTCTCGGGACAGGGAGGAATGACTCTAGGGCACAGTTGGCCAGGGCAGTTTGCAGGGCTGTGGGCTTCTCAGAGGGCCGAGCAGTGAGCCACAGGGGTTATTCCTGGCACGACGCGAGCTTGGTCCCGGTGGCTCCTGCGTGCCTGCCAGTCTCTGCTTACCCCACTGTTGGGTGTTGGAAGCAGATGACGTCCTTTCTACTTTGGCCGATCCACGGGTGGAGAGCAGCTTTGCTCAGGACAGGCTGTCCCCCGGGACTCACCCGCATCTGATACAGATGTTTCTATTATAAGATGCGGGGCATCGGAACTGATAGGATTTTTACTGGGTTATTTGGTTGGGGTGAACGTGTTGTGAAAATCTGGGGAAGGTCAAGTGACTCTAGTGGGCTCAGTGATGTCCCCATGGACAGTGCCCACCTGAAATCCGGATGTGACCTTCCCTGGAAATAGTCTCTGCAGGTGTATTTCAGGATCTTGGAGTGAAATCCCCCAGAATCAGAGCGAGCCCTAAGCTCAGTGCTCCGTGTCCTCTTGAGAGGCGGAGGAGCTCTCCAGGGAGGTGGTGTGAGGACAGGCAGACTGGAGTGATGTGTCTGCAGACCGAGGGCTGCCAAGAGTCTCACGCTGGCTCCTTTCCCTGGGCGGTCCCGCACGCGTCTGCCCAGTCTGGTTCTGCGCACCTCGGTGTGTGCCCTTGGGTCCTTCTAGCAATGCACTCGTCTTCACAGGTCTCTGTCTGTGCTCTTGAGGGGGGCTGCCGTGTGTGTGGCTGTTGGCCGTTAACTTGGGGGCCCCTCCCCTCTGCTTTGGTCCCGAGCCTTGATCCGTTCCCAGCCTGCCAGGGTTCCTTCGGCGAGTGTCCTCAGGATCGCACATCTCACACATTCCTCACCTGAGTGCCAGAAGCAGCCACGATGCCTGTCTGCTTCCAGCTGTCCCAGAGTTGGCACCTGGGTCCTGAGAACATAGGTTGGCATCCATCCAAGCAGAGGGCCAGAGGAGCTGCCTGGAGACCATGTCCTGGCCGTCCTTGACACAGGTCGCCTTGTGTAGGGCCTTGGGTGCCTCCTGTCACCTCCGCTCACCTCTCGTGTTCGTCATCTGGAACCCTGGGACCTAGGTCTCCCACACCCACTCGGGTTTCCTGAGGCAGGTTAGGGTCCTCATTCCGTCTGAACCTGTTCTTCGTGGCCCGGGATCTCCTGTGCTGAGGCCACACTGGATTATCCCTGTGTCTGTCGTCATGGATGGTCTCAGCACGCAGTCCTGGCCGGAACGCAGGTATGGGTAATGCACCTGACCACAGCTGCACAGGCCTGCTCCCCACCCATGCAGCTCCGAGTCCACCTTCTCTGGTCCTCCGAGGCCTGGCCATCACTCTAGTTGCTCGCAGGGTCCCAGCAGTGCGTGGCATTTTATGGATGCTGTCACTGAGCTCAGAAGCAGCACGTCCGTCACTGGGCTAGGATCCTGGAACTAGTGGGCGTGGTCATGAGAGATGTGCACTGCCCACGCCTGACAGGAACCTGAGAGGCCTTGGTACCTGTGCCGCCTCTCGTGGAGCAGGGGCGCTGGGGTGGATCAACAGCAGCTCGTGCGTCTGTGAGTCTAGGGAAGGAAAGGCCTGGAGAACCCGTAGGGTGATCTCGTTACCCAAAGCTGACTTGCGCTTCCTCGCTGTGGCACAGAGCACGCTCATTCATGTTCTTGTTCCTGCTCTCCCTGGACACTGTTTACTTAAGCTGCTTCATTTCATTTTTCTTACTGTAACAGTTCAAGTCATTCCTGCCCTTCCGCCAGCCATCTGCAGTTTCAGGCAGCTCTCCCACTCCTCCGGAACGGGTCTCTTGGTGTCACTTCCAAGGAGCTCAGAGTACATCTGGTATCTTTTACCTTACAGTCTGTTTCCATAATTCTTTTCAAAATAGTATGCCGTGTGCATCTGAAGGGGCCCACATCCTGTCACCTGCAGTGTGTCACAGCTGGACAAAGGTCTGGGCTTAAACATTCTACGAAATTACAACTCAGAGTACATGCAGTGAGGACGTTTGCTCTGCCAGCATCATGCCTGAAGTTTGAGCATTCTTTGAGATTTTTAACATTAGAAGGCAAATTGGTGTTTCCTTTGCAGTGCAGGAGCTTCTTAGCCTCATGTAATCCCGTTTGTCTGTTTTACTTGGATTGCCTGTGTTTCTGGGGTCTTTCCAAGAAGTCTTTGCTTATGCCAATGTCTTGTAGAGTTCACCGCTAGTCATCTGATGGTATCAGTTCGTAGATTTAGGTCCTTGATCCATTTGGAGTTGGGTTTGTGTGAGGTGTAAGGTAGAGATCTAGTTTCGTGCTTCTGCAAGCAGAGATCCAATTTTCCCAGATCCGATTTTCAACTTTTTGTTGAAGAGACCGTCCTTGCCCCAGGGATTGATTTGTGCTCCTTTGTCAAAGATTAGTTGGTTGTAGATGTGTGGATTGATTTCTGGGGATTCTGTTTTGTTCCATCAGTCTACATGTCTGTTTTTGTGCCAGTACCAGACTTTTTCAATTACAACTGTCCTGTGGTAAGTCTTGAAATCTGGTGTTATGATGCCTTCATCTTTTGTTGTTGTTGTTTAAGATTGCCTTATCAATTTGGGGTCTCTTGTGTTTCCATATGAATTTTTTTTTTTTTCTGACAGGCAGAGTGGACACAGAGAGAGAGACAGAGAGAAAGGTCTTCCTTTGCCATTGGTTCACCCTCCAATGGCCGCTGCGGCCGGCGCATTGCGCTGATCTGAAGCCAGAAGCCAGGTTCCTCTCCTGGTCTCCCATGCAGGCGCAGGGCCCAAGCACTTGGGCCATCCTCCACTGCACTCCCGAGCCATAGCAGAGAGCTGGCCTGGAAGAGGGGCAACTGGGATAGAATCCGGCGCCCTGACCAGGACTAGAACCCGGTGTGCCAGCACCGCAGGCGGAGGTTTAGCCTGTTGAGCCGTGGCGCCAGGCCATATCAATTTTAGCATCATTTTTTTTTCTACATCTGAGAAGAATGTTGTTGGTATTTTGATTGGGATCACATTCAGTTTCTAAATTGATATCAATAGTGTGGACATTTTGATGATATTGTTCTTCCAATCCATGAACATGGAAGATTTTTCCATTTTTTATGCCATCTTCTATTTCTTTATTTAATTTTTTAAAAAATTTTCATCATAGAGATCTTTTACCTCCTTGGTAAAATTTATTTCAAGGTATTTAAAATGTTTTTGTAGCTATTGTGAAGGGGATTGATCTTACAAGTTCTTTCTCAACCATGGCATTGTCTGTGAATACAAAAGCTATTGACTTTTTATAAGATTGATTTATTTATTTGAAGGCAGAATTTCAGATAGACAGAGGCAGAGAGCGAGAAAAAAAGGTCTTCCATCTGCAGGTTCACTCTCCAAATGGCTGCAATGGGCAGGGTTGGGCCAGACCTCAACCAAGAGCCGGGCACTTCATCCTAGTCTTCCATGTGGGTGCAGGGGCCCAAGACCCTGGGCCATCCTCCGTTGCTTTCCCAGATACATTAGCAGGGAGCTGGACCAAAAGTGGGGCAGTTGGGACTCAAACTGGTGCCCATATAGGATGCTGGCACTGCAGATTTCAGCTTAGCCTGCTGCCCCAAAGCTATTGATTTTTGTCTGTTAATTTTATATCCTACATCTTTACCAAACTTTTTGTGGAGTTTCAGTAATGTCTTAGTGGAGTCTTTTGGTTTCCCTTTATATAGGATCTTGTCATCTGCCAACAGGGATAATTTGACTTCCTCCTTTACATTTTTTATCCCTTTGATTTCTTTTCCTTCCCTAATGGCTCTGGCTAAAGCTTCCAGGACTGTACTGAATAACAGTGGTAGAGTGGGCTTCCTTACCTGGTTCCAGATCTTAGTGACACTGCCTTCCACTTTTCCCCATTTAATATGATGCTGGCTGTTGGTTTATTGTATATTGCCTTGATTGTGTTGAGAAATGTTCCTTCTATACCCAATCTGCTTAAGGTTTTTATCATGAAATGATGTTGTATTTTATCAAATGCTTTCTATGCATCTATTGAGATAATAATATGGTTTTTATTCTTAAGTTTGTTAATGTGATATGTCACGGTTATTGATTTGCATATGTTGAATCATCGCTGCATACCAGGGATAAATCCCACTTGGTCTAAGTGAATGATCTTTCTGATGTGTTGTCACATTTGATTAGCTGGTATTTTAAGGATTTTTGCATCTGTGTTTATCAATGATATTGATCTATAGTTCTCTTTTTTTGTTGTATCTTTTTTAGATTTAGGAATTAAGGTGATGCTGGCCTCATTGTTAGAGTAGATTGAGAAGAATTGGAATTAGTTCTTCTTTAAAATCTGGTGGGATTCAGCAGTGAAGCCCCCTGGTCCTGGGCTTTTCTTTGTCTTTATTACTGATTCAATCTCTGTCTTGGTTATTGGTCTCTTTAGGTTTTCATTGTCTTTGTGCCTCAGTTTTGGTAGTTTGTGTGTATCCAGGAATCTATCCATTTCTTCTAGATTTTCCAGTTTCTTGGCTTATAGCTGTTTGTAGTAATTCCTGATGATTTTTTTTATTTCTGTGATATCTGTTGTTACATCGTTACATCTCCTTTTTCATCTCTGATTTTACTGATTTGGGTCATCTCCCTCTTCTTTTTTTTTTTTTTTTTTTTTCCTTTTTGGTTAATTGGGCCAATGGTGTATCAGTTTTGTTTATTTTTTCAAAAAGACAGCTCTTCATTTCTCTGATCTTTTTTTTTTTTTTTTTTTTTTTTTTTTTGACAGGCAGAGTGGACAGAGAGAGAGAGAGACAGAGAGAAAGGTCTTCCTTTGCCGTTGGTTCCCCCTCCAATGGCTGCCGCAGCTGGCGCGCTGTGGCCGGCGCACCACACTGATCCGAAGGCAGGAGCCAGGTGCTTCTCCTGGTCTCCCATGGGGTGCAGGGCCCAAGCACTTGGGCCATCCTCCACTGCACACCTGGGCCACAGCAGAGAGGTGGCCTGGAAGAGGGGCAACCGGGACAGAATCCGGTGCCCTGACCGGGACTAGAACCCGGTGTGCCAGCACCGCAAGGCGGAGGATTAGCCTATTGAGCCACAGCGCCGGCCCATTTCTCTGATCTTTTATATTTTTTGTTTCAATTTTGTTTATTCTGCAATTATTTCTTTACTGTTACTAATTTTGGGTTTAGTTTGTTGTTATTTCTCTAGGTCCTTTATTTTTCTAGCTCATTTATTTGATGCCTTTCCAACTTCTTGATATAGGCACCAATTACTATAAAATTCCCTCTAAACGCTGCTTTTGCTGTATCCTGTAAGTTTTTTCTAAAGATTTATTTATTTATTTTAAAGTTAGAGTTATACAGAGAGAGGAGAGGCAGAGAGAGAGAGAGAGAGAGAGAGAGAGAGAGAGAGAGAGGGAGGGAGGGAGGGAGAGGTCTTCCATCCGATGGTTCACTCCCCAATTGGTCGCAATGGCCAGAGTTGTGCCAATCCGAAGCCAGGAGCCAGGAACTTCTGGGTCTCCCACCAGGTGCAGGGGCCCGAGGACTTGGGCCATCCTCCACTGCTTTCCCAGGCCATAACAGAGAGCTGGATCGGAAGAGGAGCAGCCGGGACTCAAACCAGCGCCCGTATGGGATGCCAGTGCTTCAGGCCAGGGTGTTAACCTGCTGTGCTGCAGCGCGGCCCTCCTAAGTTTTGATAGGTTATGTTGCCATCTTCATTTGCTTCCAGGAATTTTTTTATTTCCCATTTGATTTCTTCTGTGAGTTACTGTTGATTCAGGAGCAGGTTGTTCAGTCTCCATGTGTTTGCCTGTTTTCTAGAGATTCTTGAGTTCTTCATTTCCAGCTGTATTCCATTGTGGTCAGAAATGATGCATGATATGATTTCAGTTTTTCTGAATTTGCTGAGTCTTGCTTTGTGGCCTACCATAGGGTCTATCCTAGAGAAAGTTCCATGCACTGATGAAAAGAATGTGTATTCTTCAGCTGTGGGGAGAAATGTGCTGTAGATATCAGTTAGATATCTACACTGTAGATAGCATTTGGTCCATACTATAGATTAGCTCTGTTGTTTCTGTGTTGATATTCTAATTGATCTGTCCATTGATGAAAGTGGGTTGTTGAAATCCCTCAGTACTATTGTACTGGAGTCTGTATCTCCCTTTAGATCCATTAACATTTCTTTTAAATTACCTTGCACCCTGTAATTGGGTGCATATACATTTATTATAGTCACATCTTCCGTTAGCATGGAATACCTTTTCCCATCCTTTCACTTTGCGTCTGCACATACCTTTGTTGGTGAAGTGTGTCTCTTGTAGGCAGCAAATAGATGGGTCCTGATTTTTAATCCATTCAGCCAGTCTGCATCTTTTTGTTCGAGAGTTTATGCCATTTGCATTCAGGGTTCCTTGATAAGTAACAGCCTGCTTGGCCCTGCCGTTTTTCTGTAAATACTCGTGTCGTATTTCCTTTGTACTTTTACTAGATTTTCTGGCTTCACCTTCTTTCCTGACGGTGCCCGTGTTTCTGGGGTAGCACATCCTTAAGCATCATTTGTAAGGCTGGGTGAGTGGTGACAAATTCTTTGCATTTCTGTTTGTTATGGAAGATTTTTATTTTACCTTCGTTCATAAGTGAGAGCTTTGCAGGGTTCAGTGTTCTGGGTTGACCTTTTTTTTTTTTTTTTTTTTTTTCTTTTAAGACTTGGACTATGTCTCTTCATTCTCTCCTAGCCTGTGGGGTTTCTGGTAGGAAGTCAGCCGTCAGTCTAGTTGGATCTTCTCTGAGGGTAATCTGGCGTTTCTCCTGTGCAGTTAGAATCTTTTCTGTATGTTTTACTGTGGAGAGTTTGACTACAGTGTGTCGTGGTGAAGTTCTTTTCTGGTCATATCTATTAGGAGTTTTATGTGCCTTCTGTACTTGGACGTCCATTTCTTTCTCCAAATTAGGGAAGTTTTCTGTAATTATTTCACTAACTAGGCCTTCTATTCCATTCTCTCTTTCCACATCCTCAGGAACTCCTAAGACCCATGTATTGGGTTGTTTGATAGTATCCCATAAATCTCAAACACTGTTTTTAATTTTTCTAATTTCTTCTCTTTTTTAATCTGACTTTCCCAAAAGGACAAATACCATATGTTTTTCCTGATCTGTGGTAACTTAGAGTACATTAAAAATGTAATGTATAATTATTTGCATTGCAATCTGCATAAATTTATTCTTGTGCGTAGACTGTTGAGAGGAAATGGTGAAAAGTCTAAATGAACTTAATTATTATTTTCTAACCACACGGGAAATCAGATGTTACATTGTCATTGATTGTATTTCATTGAAAGAAATTATGAATGACTAGTTGTCTAAAAAAAGCAAATTAGCATTTGATCAAAATATACAAGAATCATAGTGCCCCCTATACAATGCTACTGCCTTAATGGAAGAAAGATAAATTTTACTTAGTAGTTTTTGCTAGTAAACCACAAACTTGCATTCTGCAGTTGTTTTACTTTTTTTTTTCTTTTTTTTTTTTTTTTTTTTTTGACAGGCAGAGTGGATAGTGAGAGAGAGAGAGAGAGACAGAGAGAAAGGTCTTCCTTTTGCTGTTGATTCACCCTCCAGTGGCCGCCACTGATCTGAAGCCAGGAGCCAGGTGCTTCTCCTGGTCTCCCATGGGGTGCAGGGCCCAACCACTTGGGCCATCCTCCACTGCACTCCCGGGCCACAGCAGAGAGCTGGCCTGGAAGAGGGGTAACCGGGATAGAATCCGGCCCCCCGACCGGGACTAGAACCCCGTGTGCTGGCGCCACAGGCGGAGGATTAGCCTAGTGAGCCGCAGCGCTGGTGGTTGTTTTTAAAATGTTTGTTTATTTGAAAGGTGGGGAGGGTGTGGGGGGAAGACGGGCAGCCCTGCTGGTTCTTCCTCACAAGTCCAGGAACTCCGCCCTGGTGTACCATCTCTGTGCAGGAGCCCGGCCACTGAGCCGCACCCTGCCTCCCGGGGTCTGCATTCACAGGAAGCTGGAGCCGGGGGCAAGAGCCAAGGTTCAAACCCAGGAACTCTCTTATGGGGTGCAGTTGTCTCAGTGCACATCTAAGGCATAGGCCAGGCGTCACGCAGAGTATACTTACTTTTATCACCCCAAGATGATCTCCGCCCTTTTCTTCACTAGTGACTGCTGCTGCACACAGCCTTGAAAGGTGTCTGTACTCATCCTGAATGTCCCAGTGGTGACTGTGAGATGGCAGGCCTTCACACTCTCTGAGAAAACAGAATTTAAAAATAGTACAGATTTTCCATGAAGTTTGCAAACCCCCTCATATGATAATCCATGAAATAATAAATGTTTACAACTCTGCAACAACAGGAATTATTTTATTTTATTTTATTTGACAGGCAGAGTTAGACAGTGAGAGAGACAGAGAGAAAGGTCTTCCATCTATTGGTTCACCCCCAAAATGGCCACCACGGCTGGCGCTGCACCGACCTGAAGCCAGGAGCCAGGTGCTTCCTCCTGGTCTCCCACGTTGGTGCAGGGCCCAAGCACTTGGGCCATCCTCCACTGCATTTCCGGGCCACAGCAGAGAGCTGGACTGGAAGAGGAGCACCCGGGACTAGAACCCTGCGCCCCTATGGGATGCCGGCGCCACACACGGAGGATTAACCAAGTGAGCCATGGCACTGGCCCCAGGAATTATTTTATTAAACTGCCAGTCATTCGTGACTTGAAGAAAACAAGTCCCAGAAGAGCCTTGAGGATGCTGCTTTGGCTTCTGCCGCTCTAGCCCAGTGGCTGATAAAGCTCTTCAGACCTGTGGCCCAGCTAAAGACTGACCCACTTGTTAGAACAGCTAAGTCAGGCGGCCCTTCCAAGTTCACTTAACCAGAACCCAAAGAGCACCACACACAGCAGAAAGTCTTGCTTTTCCAGAGTGCAGACCTCTGGTCTGGGCAGTTGAGCTGTGGGAAGCTCGTCGAGGGGCCCACAGCCCTTTCCGTGCCAAACTCCTTACCCTGCGCCGTGCCGGTCACGGCCGCGCACCGAGCACCTTGGCAGCCTGGCTGCCTCCCAGCTTCTGTCTGTGTTTACTTTAGCCGGGTGTCCCGTGCCTGTCACTTTGTGGGTCTCGTTCATAGAGAATCCTTCTCAAACCAAATCAAGAGTTTCTGTAGAAATGGTTTTCCTTTCCTGTCCTCGAAACTTGTGGTCACTCTGAACCCAGGCTGAGCAGTCTTGCTCTCAGGTACTGGCCGGCAAGGATGTCCCTAGTGCTCCTCAAGCCTTGCCCCACATCGGGCGCCCTCCAGGCTCCACCTGGGAAGCCCCTCGTTCCCCCTTCACCGCGGCCGAGGGGCAGGTTTCACGCATTCCAGCTGTGCGTGGGACCTAGTTCGCCACCTTGCACGCCAGCCTCTCCGGGCTGCCTGTGTGCTGCCTGGAGCGTCGTCCCGCAGAGCAGTTCTGAGCGGGGTCTTCCCGCAGTCTGTTCCCCATCCTAACAGGGTTATGAACAGCCCCACAATGGGCACAGCTACGCTGATTTGGCGATCATTTAGCACTCATTGGCCTAGGTTTTCTTCAGTGACACGGACTGCAACTCAAGATGATTTCCAAGGGTTGGTGCGCTGGCTGGTTGAGCCATCTGGGTAGAATACCCGGTCTCTGACCCCGCAGCATAAGTGCACCCTCGCTACTGAGTGACATGTAGGGAGACCTGTGCTGCAAAGAGCTGCCGTGCCCCACAGTGGAGCAATCTTAGTGGACGTTCTTCCGTGGTCACTTGGTGGAGTCACAGGCCTGGACAGCCATCTCTGCAGGACTGTGACAGCCGAGTGGTCCCAGACAGGGCAACACAGTGCAGCAGGCGTCTTAGGCGGCAGTCTCCCCAGACAGCCTTAAATGACAATGTTACAAACAGTCCAGAGCAGAGTGACCAGTCTCTTTGCATTTACTGCATCGTACCCGTTCTTGATTTCTTGGTTAGCGCCTGAAACATAGGAGTCCTTCGGTTAAAGTTCACAGGAGGAGCGGAGAGGCCTTCAGACATGTGGCCCATACTTATTGCCACGGATGCCATCTGGCAGCGTGGGAATCTCTGTGTCAGTCAGAGTCTTGCTGGGGCCTTTGTATCGGCTCCCTCTTCCTGCTGTGTCTGTGGGAGCCCCTGAGGAAGGACGGAGCAGGGTTGTTTCAGGTCACCTGGGTCCCCACAAAGATCAGAGATGACACGTATGCATAAGTGTGATGTGCAGCCATGAGTCCCTCTTACAATTGCCACCGCTTCTCCTTGGCAGTTTGCGTGTGAACTTGGACATGGGCAAAGCAGCCTACGGGTGGATGATGATGAAGGACGAGAACATTCCCGGGACAGTCGTTCGGACCAGCACCATCCCTGAGGAGCTGGGGCGCCTGGTGTATTTACTGACAGACAAAACAGGTACGCTCATGCTCACGGTTCACCCTGGAATGGACGAGACCCCTGCAGTCTGTGTGTGCGCGTGTGCGCTCACCTTGTGATAGCATACGGAGTTCTCACTCACACTGTGCCTTTGAAGACTGTCATAGTTTCATCTTCTAGTTTACAAAGTGTTATCAGAATTACCAAAATGTCAAAATTTTGGAGTTTTAGCTGACACATTCGTGCATCTAGAACTTTCCACAGTCCTACCGGCTTTAACTGCCTTTGGGATACCTTTTTAGTGGTTTCTTAAGAGCAAACACCACACATTTCTGTATCCTAGAATTAATGTGTGTGAGCTGTAATAAGAAAATAATGGTCAAATATGTGAATTTGGTATTTTGGCAACACAGTTCTCCTGCAGAGCTTTACCCAAAAGTACACCTCACAGCTCTAGGCCTCACGCTCTGTTTGTCCTTATCTTGTTGTTTTTCCCTTTTTACATCCAAGAACTCAGATTTATTTATTTTATTTGAAAGAATTACACAGAGAGAGGAGAGGCAGAGAGAGAGAGAGAGAGTCTTCCATCCAATGGTTCACTCCCCAATTGGCCACAATGGCTGGAGCTGCACCGATCCAAAGCCAGGAGCCTCTTCCGGGTCTCCCACGTGGGTGCAGGGGCCCAAGGACTTGGGCCATCTCCTGCTTTCCCAGGCTATAGCAGAGAGCTGGATTGGAAGTGGAACAGCCGGGTCTCAATCCGGCGCCCATATGGGCTTCAGGCCAGGGTGTTAACCCGCTGCACCACAGTGCCAGCCCCAAAAAACTCTTGTCAATCCATACTATACTAAATAAAAGGCAAGCAAATGGAATCTAGAACTATAATAAAAGCTTTATCTGAGAGTTAAAATTCCTCCTTGATTCATGATTTAAATTTCAAGTAATTCTTAGTGAATTAGAAGTAAAACTTACAATATGCTGAAGAAAATGTTGTCTTTAAAAATTCAACTTCTTTCTTTCTTTCTTTTTTTGAAAGGTAGTGAAAGAGAGGGAGAGGAAAAGAGAGACAGAGATCAGTCTTCCATCCATTGGTTTACTCCCCAGATGCCCACAGTAGCCAGGGCCAGGCCAGGCCAAGCCAGGCCAAAGCCAGGGACCCAGAACCAATCTGGGTCTCCCACTTAGGAGGCAGGAACCCAAGTACTTGAGCTGTTACCTGCTGCCTTCCAGGGTGCAGGTTCTAGGGAAGTTGGAGTATTGAATGCAATTAGGATAGTAGAGGATTTGGCTCACCAGTGCATGCCATAAAGTAAGAAAATGGTAGAAGGTTTAGAAAGGGAGGGAACACCTGTTAGCAGACGTATTTATACAAAACCCACATAAGTGGACATATAAGTATTGTTAGAATTAGTTAAGCCAGTTTAGCAAGACCCACACAGAAAACTCTGGAGTATCCTGCCCAGGCTGTCCACCCTCCCCTGGCCCACGCTCCCCGTGCCTGCCCAGGCTGTCCACTGTCCCCTGGCCCACTCTCCCTATGCCCACCCAGGCTGTTCACACTCCCCATGCCCGCCCAGGCTGTCCACCGTACCCTGGCCCATGCTCCCCATGCCCGCCTGGGCTGTCCACCGTCCACTGGCCCTCTCTCCCTGTGCCCACCCGGGCTGTCCGCATTCCCCATGCCCACCCGGGCTGACCACCGTCTCCTGGCCCACGCTCCCCACGCCTGCCTGGGCTGTCCACCGTCCCCTGGCCCGCACTCCTGTGCCCACCCGGGCTCCTGTGTGTGCTCATCCTACTGAGAACATGTTGCCTTTCTGGTTGCTGCCCCATTTCTTTCTGGTGGCTTCAAGAGTTTTTCTCAATGTTTGATTTTCAGAATGTGACTGTGCTGTGCCTTGGCATGGACCTCTTGGGCTTTGTGCTGCTTGCGATAAGCACAGACTGCTGGGTCTGTCGGTTGAGTCTCACCACTTCTGAGTGCTTTTAGGCTTTATTTCTTGGAGCTCCACCATCTTCCCCGCCTCAGACCCCACCTTCTCCCTGCTCCCAGTTCCTGTCTCCTCCCTCTGCTGCTGAGAACTGAGCAGGTGCCCACGTGTCCTGTGTGATCCTTGGCTGAGCTTGGGCGGTGAGGTGGCTGTCTGTTCTTGTATTTTCAGGGCTATCTGTCTACCTGGTTCTTTTTTGTATCCTTTGCTTGGTTGCCAACAGTTTCTGGGATTGATTGTAGAGCAGCTTTCTGATGACTCCTGACAGTTCCGACAGAGGCCAGACCCACCCTCTGTCTGTGTCGGCTGCTGTTGTCTTGCAGGCCTCAGGAGCACAGGGTCAGGGCCGTCCCCTGCCAGGTGGGGACCTAGGGTCCCTCAGGCGCCCTCCTAGCCCCCGGGGCCCCGCCGTGGGCACCTCTTGCAGTACTTCCTGGTCGCTGGTGCTGCCTGTCTGGACTTGGCAGGGCAGGGCCTGCGGTCCCATGAGTCCCTCAGGTCAGCAGTGCGAGCCTCCGTTCTGTCTTAGTTTGCCCACAAGCAGCTTAGCCTGAGAGCGTGCCGCGAGCTGCGGAGCACCGGCTCTTCCCTGAGTCTGCGACCCCACGCCTGCTGGAAGTCAGGGTTCTGCGTGGAGGGCTGGAGGTGCCACTTTGCAGCAGGGGCAGGGACAGGGAGCTGGGTTTGGCTCCCCTGTTGCAGTGTGAGTTGGAATCGTGTCAGGATCAGTGTTGGTGCTGAGGAGCAGGTTTGCCGAGACCCCAGAGCCCGACCTCTGCTCCCGCTTTGTTCTCTCCATGCTACTTTGAAGACAGTACTCTGCTTCACAGACTGTAGCCTGATAATCATCTTAGCTCACTAGATTTTATATTAATCAGAGAGACTCTCAGGCATTTTGTTGCTTTTCTAAAAAGGCCTTTTCATACCAGAATTCGGTGAAGGACTGAAGCTGCAAGCTGCTTAACTATTCAGTCTAGAATTTTTTTCTAACCTTTCTCAGTAAATTACAAGTTTTATCTCTGTACCAGCCACCTTAGCAGTTACAGCATCTCTGGAGAGTCCTGATCCATGGCCTGGCCTGGGTGTGACCCTGACACCTCAGCTGTGCCTGCCACTCCCATCACTGTCACTCTTGCCAGTCCCTGTCGAGTGGCCCCAGCACCCTTCCCCAGGTTCCAGGAGTGTATGGAGGGTTCATTGTTGCCAGGGCCTCTGAAATGCATATCAGAGTTGAACCCAGAATGGCTGCCCCACCTTGCCTACATGAAGGTTGCAGCGTCTGGTGAGACCGGCACCCGTCTGTACGGACTGCTCGGCTGTTTGGTTCCAGGAACGTGGATGATTAGGTTCTTTCTCTTAGGCCTTCTTTTTGTTTCCTAAGCAGTTCCTGTCCTCTGCTCTCCCCTCGTGCCTGGGACTTGGTGTTGGTCACCGTCCCCTCGTGCCCGGGACTCGGCGTTGGTCCCCATCCCCTCGTGCCCAGCGCTCGGTGTAAGTCAGGTCTTGCTGCTCACTGCAGAGGTTCTGGCAGTGTCGCAGGAGGAATGGGGAGTTTGGCATCAGAGGCAGAGTGGAGGACCTGAGGCAGGCTGTGGACGCCTTCTGAGTGGCCCGAGCTTAACCGAGAGGCTTCGGCACGAGTTGTTTTCCTAAGGGCCACCCATTGCCAGCATAATTGTAAGGTGGTCCTCCGTGTGATTGTAAACTGGGTTTGTGCTTTGTCAATAAGCTTTTTGACAGGAAGCGTCTATCACACTGGCTCTCTCATCTGCTGCAACAGAATAGAAAATGAAGTATCCCAATAATTGCATTATAGTTTCCTTCTTATGGACAAGAAAGCAATGCGGTATAATTAGGTTTGATTGGAGTGCACGTTTCCGGTAAGATCTGAAATTAATGATGTTGCTATAGTGACACATCTGCGGCCACCAGTGCGTGAAACATAAAGTAATTCATTGGACGAGAGCAGACAGCTGTTAACCACACGCTGCACAGTGTGTGGACACTGACCGGAACACTAGGCGGAAGGCAGTAAATGAACAAATGATGCTGAAGTGGGAGGACGGGCAGTTTGTTCTTAATCTGCTGGGAGGACTTTAATCTTCTCATGCTTGTATTTGACAATGCCATTGTTTAAAGAACAATGCTGCAGACAACTCATAAATTTTAAAACTTAACTCAGGCTGCAGCCTGTTAAAGCAGTACATTAATTCCTTTGTGAGGGAGTTTTTATCTTCATGTAGAATAAAGCCATTACTAGAAACACCCACTAAAACAACAGCATCCATTGCCCAGAATGCCGTGTTTCTCAGACTGGAATCACGTTTCAGTGTCATGGGGTGTGTCGTCATGAAGGGGAGATTCCACTTTCACAGCTGGTAAGGGCCTGTGTGCTTGCCAGAGTCGGCAGGGAGGTTTAGGAATGTCTCTTAACCTCCTGTGTGTCAGGACAGCTGCCGGCTCCCTGTGTGACGATGCTCACTGTGGTGTTCAGTGCAGCAGTGCAGTGCTGTGTGTGCTGCGTGGGGCCTGCTGGGGCTGCTTGGACAACTTAGCACGTGCAGCCGTGCAACACACGCGTCCAGTCCTGGGGGTCCTCAGGAGCCCTGACACACCGCGTGTATCACAGTCATGGCGAACAATTGTGGAAATGAGCACTAACTGAGGTTTGAGGCATCGCTCTCCTCACGTTCCTTCCTGGTAGGATCTTGGGAGGTTTGTGCTTTGATCCCTTGACTTCCCCAGATCTTCACAGGCGTCCTGTTGCTCTTGTAGCCAGTGTCTCTGAACTGCAGGCCGGCACCCTCTGTCTCTTGTTGTGACCTGGCAGGGTTTGGACGTGAGGCCACAGCACCGCCTGCAGCACTGATCTGCCTCTCAAGCCCTGTCTCCTTCCCAGCTGTGCCTGTGGCTGCTGCCAGTCACAGAACAACGCGACTCAGCTTGGTTAAAGGGCTTTCAGAAGTCACCCACAAACCTCTGTGCACAGATGTGCCGCAGCACAGCCCCTGGTGCACCTGTGCCGTGCTGGTGGGCTCGGCTTCTGGCGGCTGAGTCCATTCTGCCTTTCCCAGTGTGGGGCCCATAATTTCTTGTGTGTTAAGAGGACAAAGGTGTTGAAATTATGAAAAGTGTAAAGGACTTCCAAGATTCCTCTTAATATGAGAGGAGATTATGGAAGTGAGCACCACTCCCCTATGGGAATCTCTGCACGCATATTCCCGCTCCTTTAACCCAGCATGTTGTAGATGTATTTATTCAAATGGAAAAGTTTGAGAACTTCACTGTTGATTCAGTGAGAAGTGCTAGTGATTTGTTTGGATATATCAGTTTTAAGCTACTTACAACATGATTTATTAGCAACTTCGAAATTTTAGAAAATGCAGAGTTATTGTTACAAACTTGTTTGCTTCATCAGAAGCCCTTAGGATCTATTGCTGTGCTAGACAGTACTTGGCATAACCACTATAAAACTCTCGTCCCACTCTTGAGTTTAAAACATTCTTATCACCCCAAAAGGCAGCCCCTCGCACATTCGCAGTCACTCTCCATTCGCAAGCCCCTGCCCCGCAGCCCAGGAAACCCCTAATCTACTTTCTGTCTCTGCGAACTTGCCTGACATGAGCATTTTCTGCAAATGAAGTCACACAATATGCAGTGCCCGTGCTGGCGTCTTCCCTGAGCGTGAGGATTCCGAGGTTCATGCATGTTGCAGCTGTGTCAGTGCCTCTTCCTCTTTGTTGTTCATTCATCAGCGGATGGGCATTTTGGTTGTTGCCTCTTTTTGCCAAGGCGATTAGTCAGGCGAGAGGAAGAGGCATCGGTGCTGTAAGGGAGTGCAGAGCCATCAGTTTGTGTGTGACATGGGCTCGCGTCCAGGGTCGTAAGAAATCCTCAAGAATCTGTTAATAAAAAACTTAGTCAGGTTGTAGGATACAAGATCAATATGTAAAAATGAATTTTATTTCTGTAAAAGTGTACTAGCAATGAAATATCCAAAAATAGAACTAAGAAAACAGTTCCATTTATCAATATTTTGGCATCTGTATGTAACCATAGTAACTCTGTGGTCTCCTGTGTTTTCAAGGGACCTTTGTGCCTGTGTAGAATTACTCTCCAAATGACTGCACAGCATGGTTAAGGAGCAAAGTACTGCAGTGTCACTGAGCTTGGAACTGTGTCACAAGCTGAACAAAGGACAGCTCACCAAAATGATGGGATAAAATAGAGGTCACTTTAAAACCCAATATCATCTACCTAGAGATAGAATGCAGCAGTTACAATGGTGCAGCTTTGCTTTTGGGCCAGGATTTGTATTGAGTCAGTTACAGGGTAAAAAGTGGTCAAGGAGGGAGTTGTAGAGTAGGGAAACAAGGCCAACAAACCTTACCTGGGCCCAAAGCCACACAAACAGTATAAAAACTTAGGACGTGTGTGAGATTGTTGGAAGTTAGAAGTCTGACTTGCTGTTTGATCTGGAGGGGTAGTTGTTGGTTGTTTGGCTGTGATAATATTGGGGTTCTCTTTACGTTAAAGAGCCTGTCCTGTAGTAATGATCCTGGCGTGCTTGTAGGTAAGCAGACATCGCAGGGCAGCAGGGTCCAGGCTCAGGGACGAAGCCCCCAACCCCGCGGTCCTTGCCCAAGGGCACTGGTGGCCTCGGGGCTTTCAGGATGATGTTCTGTCCCAGTCTGGGCGGTTAACCTTTCTGAAAAATGGAAGAGGTGGAGTGAACATACATTTGCTCCTGTTGTCAGCTCTTGCTTTTTGGCAGTTCTCACACTGACACACTGAAATGCAATTTCCTGTTTCGTTTGTTTTATTCCATCTGTAGACATACACAAACATGAGACTGACACCTGCATGCCATGGGCTATTTCCAGTGTGTATTCCAGTTGTTTTTAACTGGGAAAGTGGGAAATTTGACCATTGGACACCCCAAAATCCACGTTTTTCTCTTTCAACATGTTCTCTTACTAAAGCCTCATGAATATGTTGGCCTGCAGCGTGGAATTGGCACATAAGTATGCTTATAACTATCTTGCAAGATAGTTGTATAATAAATCTGTAAAATTTCCCATCCAAAAAAATGTAACCTTTTGTTTTCTGAAGTTTTTCTTACTCCTTTTAGGCCCAGTGGAATATGAAGGGAATGTCACGTCCAGGGGCGGGGTCTAAAACAGGGAGCAGCTTTCCCTCCTGCCCCTCCCCATCCCTTTTTCAATGTGCATGTCCTCAGCACAGCTCCGCTGGCAGTGCGCGGAGTCCGCTGTGTTTCTGAGCAGGTGCTTCACTCCAGAGCACTGGGGTCTCAGTGTCCCCCCCTCACCGAGAGCGATGGCGCTGGCGAAGAGGTGAGCCCTCTGGGAGGTGACCCCTGATAGGGTGGAGGCCTCAAGAACGGGGCAGTGCACTTGTCACAGCGCACGGGGGAGCCAGTGGCCCTCTGTGCCCCTGCGGACTCCGTCAGGAGTGGGCCCTCAGCACACGTGGCCTCCAGGGCCGTCAGAAGCAGTGTTGGCTGCTTGTGCCCTACCTGTGAGGACAGCTCCAAAGGACGTCCTGGCACAAACACCCGTGTGTTTTCTCTGAGGATGCTGTGTTGCTTTTGAAAATATTTTATGTTGCTAAGTCTGTGTTAGCATTACACAGTAACAAAATACAGATTTTGTAACAAATCTGAATGACTTTTCATGGTAGCAAATGGTTTTTGTAGGAAGTCCTTCTGCTGTTTTGGCAAGGTCTTGCCAGCCATGGAGTCGCGTAACAGTGGCTTCATCAGGCTGTGACCCAGTGGCTGTCTGTCTACAGCAACAGCATGTGTGCCTCCTGCCATCCTTTCTTCCCCTTAATTATACATTTTTTCATGCTTTATTCTTTTAATCAGCTACTTTATGACTCCTGTGTGTGAGTCAGCTTCTGGTGATAGAGTTGGAGATAAAATAGACACCGGCTTCATGAAGGTTTTGGTCCCACAGGGAGACCAACAGACAGGTGGCACAGGCGGGGGTGGCCCTGTGCAGAGACAAGGATGGGAATGCCACAGTGCCCAGCAGAGTGTGGTTCTGCTGCCCTGCAGCACCTCTACTGGCAGCCTGTGCATGTGTGTGCGTGTACATGTGTGCATGTGGGTGTGTTGTAAGCACAGACTTTGTAATGAGATAAAAAGTATATGGAATCTTACACATAGCTTCCTGTGCCTTTATTGGGACCTTAGCTACTTAACTGAACATCAGTTTCATCATCTATAACTAGGAATTTGGCTCTGCCGGTCAGAAATTCTCTTCTTTTAATTTTTCAGAACATTGTAATTGTTCTTTTTTTGAAAAAGATTTATTTATCTGAGAGAGTAATCGCTTCTCGGCCTTTTGGCCGAGAGCAAGTGTTATGAGTTTAATACCTGAGAGGGTTACAGAGAGAGGCAGAGACAGATCTTCCGTCCACTGTTCTCTCCTCAGCTAGCTACAACAGCCGGGGATGACTCAAGCCAAAGTCAGGAGCCAGGAGCTTCATTCAGGTCTCCTACGTGGGTAGCAGGGGCCTAAGAACTTGGGCCATCTCCCAGTGCTTTTCCCAGGTCATTAACAGGGAGCTGGATTGGAAGTGGAGCAGCTGAGACACAGACTGGCACCCATGGGATGCCAGCGTCATAGGCAGTGGCTATACCGCTACATCACAGTGCTGCCCTCTGTAATTGCTCTTTAGAGAACAGTTTGTGATACTTTAAAGCATGTTATATTACATTTATTTTTAAGAAGGACAAAGTGTGGCTAACCTGACGTAGGGTTTCATGTATTACCTTAAGAGACTCTGCAAGCTCTCGTGTAGTAACTGTGTCTAATCTTAACCTAACCTTGTGATGGCCTTGACAGAATGGGACTGGCGTAAAATGGCTTCTCAGCACTTTGCCCCTGAATGAGTCAGTCATCTCCCATAACACTGCTTTTTAAAACGTTTAGTGAGAGGGAAGATACCTGCCAGGGGTGGCGGATGTCCAGCCCACGCACGGGCCAGACGAGGACCATGAAATCTCTGGTCTGGCCCTGCCTAGGCAGCCACAGGTGGGACTTGAAACCCAGTAAGTCTGTGAGGTCATTCTGCATGGCCTGAGGATGATGTCATCAGTGTGCACATGGCCCTGGCCCGTCGTCAGAGGACAGCCACGGCAGCCTTGTGCCTGGTTCCTTTGTGCGGCCTTCCGAGTCTCACTCCTGTTGACTTAGTCCCCCCATGTATTTCTGGTCATGTGTGTTGGGCATTCAAAATAAACTAGGACTGCAAGGTATGCTGCACGTGGTGTTTATGTACCTCAAGAGATTTTGATTGTCTTCTCGTAATTTTTTAAAAAGATTTGTTTATTTGAAAGGCCGAGTTACAAAGAGAAAGAGGGAGAAAGACAGGGGAAGAGATTTTCCATCCACGGTTCACTCTCCAAATAGCCTCAGTGGCCAGGATTGGCCCAGCCCAAAGCCAGGAGTGTGGATTTCCATCTGGTCTCCCACGTGGGTGGCAGGGGTCCAATCACTTGGGCCATCTTCCACTGCTTTCCTAGGTGCATTAGCAGGGAGCTGGATTGGTGCAGCTGGGACTTGAACCAGGACCCATATGGAATGCCAGCATCACAGGCTAAGGTTTAACCCACTGTGCCACAACACTGGCCCCATAATTTACTTTTAAGCACAGTCTTTAATGTTTAAGCTATGTAAATTGTATATGTAGGTGTGGTGAAAACGTGGGTATATTTCTGCACAGCTGTTTGCCTGAGTTGTGTAGCTTCAGGATGTTCATATCCTCTGAGGGACATGCTAGCTGTTGCTTTTATTACTTTGTGTTACTTTGAATCACCTGCTGGGCAAACATATTTGTTCACTTGCCTTAGTAACAGCATCCATGTATTTTAGTTCCTTTGCCCTTTATTTTCTAAATAAGTGGAAAAAGGAATATACTGATACCACTAATAAGTATAGTTCTTAGAAATAGAATCTGGTGTGAGAGCATAGAGATAAGTTTGGGAGCAGCTGGGTAAAGTTAGAGCCCACACTGCTCAGCTTTCTTTGTGTGTTTGTCCCCCACGCGGGTGCAGGGCCCAAGCACCTGGGCCATCCACCACTGCTTCCCAGGCCACAGCAAAGAGCTGGGTTGGAAGAGGGGCAGCTGGGACTAGAACCATGCCCATATGGTGGAGGATTAACCTACTGCACCACAGCGCCAACCCCAAGAAAGGTAACTCTTTCTCTACACCTTCATGCAATGACTATGGGGAAACAAAAGTACACTATTGAGAAAAATGCTCATTAGTCTGATAGAAAACACACAGGACTTGCATGTTGAAAACTAGAGAATTCATGGAAGAGCTCAAAGTCGATGTAAATGAGTAGAGGAGATTACTATTGTGGATTGAATAGGATTTGGCTCACCAGCACCTAATGGGTTGATGCTCATGGCTGATAGCTGGGATGAGGGTTAGATCCAGTGAGCAGGTGTGGCGCAGCCTTGCCGTGGAGTCACAGTGGCGTTAACAGGCGAGGCAGACGGTGGGCAGGAGCTTCTCCCTGTTTCCCTCTGCTGCCCGGCTCGTGCCAGGTCCTCCTCTGCACAGGCCCCTCCCCCCTCGTGGCCAGCCTCCACCAGATCTCTGGGGCTGCTGTTGGACTGTGCAGCTCGAGAGAACACTGGACAGGGAGAAGACCCTGCCCATCACTCACCAGTGGGGGGCTCACATGAAGACCCAGCAGATGCCTCTGTGCACCAGTGGAGCAGTTACAGTGAAAGGCTGGGGGCGTTGTTGCGCGGCACTGCAGGTGATGCCACTGCCTGCCACGCCAGCATCCTGTGAGTCCCAGCTGCTCCACTTCCAATCCAGTTCCCTGCTAAGGCACCTAGAAAAGCAGCGGAAGATGCCCAAGTTCTTGGGCCTTTGCCACCCATGTGAGAGACTCGCCCAGTGTGCCAGGCTCCTGGCTTCAACCTGGTAGTCCCTGGCCATTGCAGCCATTGGGGAGCTGGCTATGGAAGACCTGTCTCTCTCCCTCCCTTTCTAACTATAAATAAAGTAAGTGAAAACAGGACAGTGTCAACTGTTGACGTAGAAATGGGGCGACTCAAGATGTTTTGTGCTTTTCTTGTGGGGACCTGAAGTGGTCGCATGTCCCCATAGTCGCACTCCAGGAGCTTACCCCAGGGATGTAAAAGCTTGGGTCCAAGCCAGCATATCCCATGGGGGCACTGATTCATGTCCTGGCTACTCCACTTCTGATCCAGCTCCCTGCTAACACACCAGGGAAAGCAATAGACGATGAACCCAAGTGACTGGGCCCCTGCACCCGGGTGGGAGACCTGGAGGAAGCCCTTGGCTTCAACCTGCCCAGTTCCAGCCATTGCAGCCTTTTGGGGAGTGATCCAGTGGATGTAAGATTCTCTCTCTCCCTCCCTCTCTCTCTCTCTCCCCCTCTCTCTCCCCCTCTCCCTCCCCCTCCCTCCCCCTCTGTCTCACTCTCCCTCTCTCCCCCTCCCCGTAACTCTGACTTTCAAATAAAATAAATCTTTAAATTAAAAAAAAAAAAAAAAAACCTTAGGTCGACAAATACCTATACAAGATAATTTATGTAGCATTATTTGCAACAACCAAAAACTAGATACTACAGTGTTACTTAATGAGTGATGATTAAACTAATTATACTTGACTGTACTGTGGAATACTGCTATGCAATGGAAAGGAAAGAATGAGTGAAACAAGTACTTGGGTAGATGTCAAAGGTGTGAAACTCAGTGGGGAAAAAAGAAAACAACCTCCAACGGTCGTGTTGTGAGTGACTTCAGTTATAGAACACACTTTTTAAAAATCAACCAGGCTGATTCTTTTATTTATTTGTTTATCTGAAAGGCAGAGTTATAGAGAGGGAGATACAGAGAGATCTTCCATCTGCTGGTTTATTCCACAAATGGCCACAATGGCCAGGGCTGGGCCAGGCCAAAGCCAGGAGCCCAGAATTCCATCCGGGTCTCCCACATGGCTGGCAGGGGCCCAAGCACCTGGGCCATCTTCCACTGCCTTCCCAGGCACATTTGGAGAGAGCTGGATCAGAAGAGAGCTGAGATATGAACCGGTTCCCTAATATGGGATGTTACCAGGTAGCAGCTTAAACCCACCATGCCACAATGCCTGTCCCAGAACACTCAGGGTGTTAAAATTGCTCAAATGGAGAACCAGAGAGTGATTGCTGGGTTCTGGGTCAGGGAAGGGCATGGATATGACCACAGAGGGCGACCCAGGGAGACCTTGGTGGAGATGGAATGGCTGTGTTTTGATGGCAGAGGTAGAGACACTAGTCTACACCTGTGATAAAATACCAGTATCAGCTTAGCTACAGTTACAGTGACCTCTGGGAGAAGCTGGGGAGAGGGTAGCTAAGAGGGCTCTTTGCTGACTTGGTTACTTTCTGTGAATCTGAAGACTGCTCTCAAATTGAAAAATATGAAAAAGGACTTGGGTAGCAGTTCTGGTTAAAGGGAAAGTACTCAAATTTCTATTCATTGCAGTATCTTCTCTTAACTAGAACAAGGCTCACATAAAACCACATTTAACTTTTGGCCATGGTTTCACCAATGTCTGATAGTTATTGTTTAAACCAGAGAACTGTAATTACATGATTCTGCAGCCTGTCATATCCTCTGAGAACACATGTACGTCCCCTCCCAGCTGCCCGCTACCGCAGAGCAAGGTCCAAGCAGCACGCCGGGTGCCCTCACGCCAGGTGCCCTCACGGGCCTGAGTCCTGGCCCCAGGTGCAGAACCCAGCCAGGCAGGGAGATAATCTGTGTGAAAATAGCTGATAACAGCCTTCATTGTAAGCATGCTAACTTTAACCTTTACTCTCTTATCTGCCTGAGAGAACCCTCCCAGTCGCTCTCGCCTCAAATGCCCACTTCTTGCAGCTGAGCCTGGGAGCCCAGCACGGGTCTCACACATGGCTGGCAGGAACTCCGTTCTTTGTGTCACTGTCCTTGCTTCCCGTGGTCTGCATAGCAGGAAGCCAGAGTCGGGTACCAGAGCTGAGAACCAGGCCTGGATGCAGTGGTCTCATCCGGTGTTGTAATGGCTAAAGTAGATGTGCACGCCGGCGTGCCAGTTCTTAGGACTGCATGACAGATTGTAGAATGCCATAGCTGGAAGTGTGTGGTCATTCAGGCACCCACCCACATTGGGCAGGTGAGACACGCGGTCCTGCCCAGGCTGGGGTACGTGAGCTGTGTAGTGAGTGCAGCAGCACCGTGCATCCCAGACCTCGCCTGTGCTGCCTTGGCTGGGCTGTCGGTGGTTTACTGCATCCCTGTCTCACAAGTAAAGTTTCTTCAAAGTTTTAGCTATGGAATGACCAATGCCATATTGTTAACAGTTATTTTAATGCAAACAGCTTCCATACTGTGATTATTTTAAAACTTTCTGGAATATAAAATAACATATATTAGACATGGCCCAAAAGATCTTTCTAGAAATAGCTAATTTCTTTTCTTTTTTAATATTTTTAAGCTTTCATTCATTGAGAGAAATACATGGGAGAGTGAGACCCCTGTCTATAGGAGAGAGGTAAATCTGGGTTCATACCAAGTACCAGAACCAGCCACATGGAGGAGCATCTAGGCCAGGAAGCATGGGGCGGGTGGCCCAAAGGCCATGTACCCTGAGGCACAGGGCCACACTGGTCCACAATGGCTAAAGGCCAAAGAAAGGAAGGGGCGGGCACACTGTGTCCTGGGCTTTTTATCCACTTTCAAAGGGGCCAGTGGGTGCACAGGTGTGGCCAGGTCAGGCATGAGGTCACACAGGGGCGTGGTGAGGGCGTGGTCTTCCAGCTCACAAACCTAATCAGTTCTACCCTGTATGCCTGCCTACAACATTCTCCCCTCAGAGACTCCATTCCCTTAATCCTAAGGGATGTTGAGGGATGTAGAATCATCATCTCTCCTGTAGCTGCTTCCTGCATATGAGGGGCGTAGTGCAGGCCCTGCCTGTCCAGGGTCTGGAAGTCTCTGTCTGTCTCATCTAACAAATTTGCTTTGTGAGCTGGAGCAGTCTCGGTCACTGTCAATGTCTGTGAACCCTGCATGGTCAGCTACTCCCAGAAGCCGAGTTCTGAAACATACAAGTTTGTGAATTAGCAAATGCAGAACTGGAACAAAACCAATTGCAAGTGGAATGTCCCAAAAGATGGGAAGAACTTACCTTACAGATTCCCAGATAGTGGGTGGTGATAGGCTACCCTTATGTAGATTATAAACCCATTTAGTTTGAACATAGAGAATTATAATAGAAGAACCTATTAGGTAGCTTTATCATCAGTAGCAGTTCCCAGAGAGAATCGAGAGAGGCAGGAGCAGCATGTTTGCCTCAAGGAGACAAAGGCAAAAGCTTTACTTATCCTTTCGCTTTGACGAGGTCTCATTGGCTTACAGAACAGTCGGGCTGCCTTTCACATTCACCTGTGAAGACCTAAGAGGTAGATGTTTAATCCCAATTTCACGGAGGTAGTCGTGCTCCGTAGCACCTGGTAAGGTCCCTTCATTTAAGCTGAAACTGATCCGAAGAGGATCTTCTTACGAATGATTTGCTCAGGAATTTCTAATGTTGGAGTTTTTGTCAAAACTCCTTAATTCCTTGGAACACCTTCTGTAGCTCCCCTGTTCAGCACAATGTGTCTGCATCAGGGGCTTTTCAAGCCAATATAGGGCTTAGAATCCATATTCCATCGAATCCTGTCATCAGCAATTCCCAGTGTTGGAGCTTTAGTTAGAAACTCCTTAGTTCTCTGGAGCAACTTTTATAGCTACCCTTTTCAGTACAGAGTCTGCAACAGGGCATTGTAAAGCTGTATACAAAAGCTTAGAATCCAAATTCCACAGAATTTTGCCATTCCCAGAAATCTCCTCAGCTGCCTTCTAAATTTCTGACCTTATGTTAAAACATACGAGATAGGAATTTCACAGAGACGTGTATCCAAGATTTCACGTTCGAGACAATTAACTTCAGACAAACACCTGAGAATACAGGCAATGGAGTTTGCAACTTAGACATAACTAGAACTTATGATGCATAAGAATATCACACGCTAGAACAAGGTAAGTCTTTGGGATCAAGTTTTACCATTAATGCTAATACTGTAGCTGTTTGAGAACAGAGTCCTGCGTGGGAAGTTAGTACACAGTGACTCCTGTTGTTAATTTAACAATTAACACTCTTGCGTGTGGTGTCAGTGATCTCCCGAGGCTCTTGACATGAGCTGCCTAGGCTGTGGAAGCCTTTTGAATCCGTAGACTCCATCAGTATTCAGACAAGGCCATAAACAAAGTGGAAGTTCTTTCTTCTCTCTGGAGAAAAGTACATCCTTCTTTGATGACCACTCCTTTCTGTGAGGCCACCACAAAACACACCAAACACCGGAGTAAGGGAAAGAGTTTATTGGGGGAAACTTGACAGACCGAAGGGGAGGGGCAAAGAAGGAAGAGAGGGAAAAGGAGAGCATAAGAGAGAGACAGAGAGATCAGGAGATGGAGAGGAAGAGAGAAACAGACAGAGAGATCAGGAGACAGAGCGAGCCACAGAACAGGTCCTTTTAAAACTTTGCCAGAGGGCAGGCAGGGAAGCAGGAGCAGTGAATCTCATTAGGATGGGGGTGGAGCTTGACACCAGTGGTTGGGCCAAGTGGCCACCTGGCTTCCAGCAATGGCGGCGGGGGCTAGGGCCTAGGATGGTGTCAGGGTATAGATCGCGCCATAGATAATACTGCGCCATTTTCCTAGCACTTTCCACTGGGGTCTCACCCAGGGAGGTTCTCCATGTAGGGACACTTTTTGCACAAGTGTCCTGGCTTTCCACACCTGAAATGCTCTTGGGGCTTTTTAGCCAGACCAGAGTGCCTTTAGGCCTGATTCTGAGGTCACTGTAATCTCTTTTCCTAATATGTCTTATAGCCCTCACTGAACATAATCCTTGAATCCAGCTTTCAGCTTCTTCCACAAATATTAGTACCACATATAAATTTGGTCATTAGTTGGCAGACGTGAGACTGAGGCTGTTTGGCGTGTGGAAGCTACAGAATGGTCAGCATCTATCTGTGCAAGGCCAGAGCTGGTTTCTGTCTTCTGGAGACAGCCAGAGCAGGCTGCAGAGTTAAAAGGCACTCTGGCGTGCCACAGGGAGGATTTGGACCCACAAGCCCGTGTGTAGTGATGCCTTTCAGTGAGTTTTCCAAATGGATCCTACCTTACTCAGAGCTTATGCACATTGCAGGAGCTGATGTCTGTGCCCATGGGCATGAGGGACAGCCAGGAGCACCCCAAGTGGCATTGGAGGCCAGCTGGAGTGGATGCTGCTGGCCAGAGGAGTGCACGAGGGGGTGTGTGTTCCATTTGGGCTGCGGTGAGCTGTGTGAGTCTGGCGGGCAGAACACCTTTCCAGACACCAGGAGACCAGCAGTGGGGGCCCTCGGCACCCTGAAGCAGACCTGCCTGCGTGCGCTCCCTGGGAGCTCACACGGCAGCATGGAGGATGGCTGAGAGGGCAGTGAGGCGTCTGTGTCTTTCCTCAGGGCTCGTGGGTACTTGCGCAGGGCTGTTTGAAAACCTAAAATAGCATTGTTCACTCTTGGTTTGAGCCAGACAGGTGTGGACTGTAATATTCTTTTTTTTTTTTTTTTTCTGTAGATGTAAAATAATTTGTCATACAAAGTTACACACCAGGTTCTAGTCCCGGTCAGGGCACCGGATTCTGTCCCAGTTGCCCCTCTTCCAGTCCAGCTCTCTGCTGTGGCCCGGGAGTGCAGTGGAGGATGGCTCAAGTGGTTGGGCCCTGCACCCGCATGGGAGACCAGGAGAAGCACCTGGCTCCTGCCTTCGGATCAGCGTGGTGCGCCGGCCGCAGCAGCCATTGGAGGGTGAACCAATGGCAAAGGAAGACCTTTCTCTCTGTCTCTCTCTCACTGTCCACTCTGCCTATCAAAAATAAAAAAATAAAATAAAAAAATAAAAAAAGTTAATGTTATGAAGCAGGCCTTTACCCTAGTGGTTAAGATGTCCACATCCCAAACCAGAGGCCTGGATCCAGTTCCCAGCTTCAGCTCCCAACTCCAGCTTCCTGCCAGTGTAGACCCTGGGAGGCCACAGTAGTGGCTCAGGTCATTGGGTTCCAGCCACCCACATGGGAGACCTGGATTGGGTTCCCACTTCTTGATTGGCCTGGCCCAGTGTCAGCCATTGCAGGCATTCGGGGCTTGAACCAGCAGGTGGGGGGGGGGGGGTGTCTCTCCCTCTCTTTCTAACAAATAAATAATTTCTGAAGTTAGGTTAAAGAAGTAGGGATACTCATCCAATGTTCAAAACAGGATATGTGCCAGATTGGAGTGGCACGTCATAAATGATCATGCTTCACATCAGTATGGCCAGGGAAAAGTCTAAAGGGAAGTCCTCCATTACACCACTTACGCAAATAAGTAAAATATATTTAATTTAAGATAAGGAACTTTAAGAAGTTTATGGAAATCAAATTAAAAGTCAGACTTGTTAGGGCATTTTTGTGTGTGTGAAATCCATGCATAGTTTTTCACGGCGTGCATTTTATGAACTTTTTGAAGACTCTTCATAGACATGGATTTCAGAAACTTCTTGGGGCTGGCATTGTAGCATAGTGAGTAGGGCTGTCGCCTGTGATGCTGGCATCCCATATGAGTGCCAGTTCTAGTCCCGCCTGCACCCATATGGGAGAACCCAGATGGAACACCTGTCTCCTGGCTTCTGCCTGACCCAGTCCCTGGCTATTATGGCCATTTAGGGAGTGATCCAGTGGATGGATGATTTCTCTCCCTCTTTGTTTCTACCTGTCTCTCTGCAACTCTCCCTTTCAAATAAATAAATATTTGAAAAGATTTGTTAACTACTTGCACCAAAATACGTATTATCTTTTAATTCTATTTCCACAAACTTTCTTAAAGTCCCATGAATATTTGTCAGTTTCTCAGAACTGCTCATTTGGGTACACACAGTGGAGGTGAACTTCATTTTTATCCTTGTAAAGATTAAATTAAGATTTGGTCTTTTGACTGCAGATAGTAATAGAACTACCACTCTTCATCCCAGATCTTTGATACTAAGCATTTATAGAACTTTCTTATGTGGCAGCTGAACTGTTGCATCCACATCAGTTGATGTAAAACAGGACTTTAAGTTAATTCTACTTTAACAAAGCTGGCATAACAATTAAAAGAAAAAGTATAAACTGATCATGTATTGTGATTGTTTCTTCTTCAGTGTTGAAGCTTAGCAGCTGTTTCTTCAAGATGTGTAGAGCCCAGGCTTCTAAAGGGATGCACAGAACTCTGCAAAAGGCAAAAGTTAAAAAATAGCAAGCGTTCCTGGTAGTTGCTATTCTTTGGAATTTCTAAAGCTTTAGTATTTTACATCTATTCTTTTCCGAGCATTTCTCAAAACCATCTCTCAAGTAGCAATTGTAACGTGTAGATTTCCTTTTCTTTTACCTAGACTCTGTCTTGGTGGAGGGCTTTGAGTTGGATGGTCTGTTTTACTCTGAGTGGTACTCTGTAGTTTGTATGGGTGGTAGATAGATAGGAAAATACTTTGTGTTATTACGTGACTGGCCTTCCAAAAAGCCATGGACAATGGAATGTAAAGATTTTTGGGGGGTGCACAGATGTTTTAAATCCATGCATAGGTTTTTTGTTTTTTTTTTTTTTAAGATTTATTTGTTTATTTGAAAGGCAGAGTTACAGAGAGGCAGAGAGGAAGAGACAGAGAGAAAGAGAGGTCTTCCATCCGCTGGTTCACTCCCCAGTTGGCTGCAATGGCCCAAGTGGGACTGATCCAAAGCCAGAAGCCAGAAGCTTCTTCTGGGTCTCCCATGTGGGAGCAGGGGCCCAAGGACTTGGGCCATCCTCTCCGGCTTTCCCAGGCCATAGCAGAGAGCTGAATCAGAAGTGGAGCAGCCGGGACTCGAACCAGTGCCATATGGGATGCCGGCACTGCAGGCAGCGGCTTTACCCACTAGCCACAGCGCCAGCCCCCAAGCCTAGTTTTTCATAATGGAGTTTCCAGGAGCATGCTGGACACCCCAGTATTTTCAATGTCTTGTGTGCCAAAGAAAGCAAAACATAGTTTGTACTGTCCAGGTGTTTGTAAGCGCCACCTTTTTGCGGCCAGGGGTTATGCAGTCATTCGTTTCCTGCTCACAGCGGCACCAGTCTTGGCTGATCCCTCTGTGTCCTGGGAAGTGTGCGGGAAGCGCGGAGGAAGCCAGAGTTCAGGCATAGTTCCCGCAGCACAGCCTGCACGTGCTCATAGTGCGCATCACATGCCCATGTTATATGTGTGTTTTCACATGTATGTCTGATATTTTAGAGACAGGGTGAGAGAGCAAGCTCCATCCACAGGCTCCCTTCCCAAATGTCCACGACAGCTGAGGGGCTAAAGCTGGGATCCAAGAGTTCCAGGCAGGTCTCCCAGCTGGGTTATGGAAACTGGGTTCCTGGTACCATCACTGGTTCTTTTGGAGCTGGGCTCTGGAGCCCAGAGTCAAGCCCACGCGTCTTCCTGCCCAGTGTGTGTTTCCGTTAGGTGAGAGATGCAGTCACGTATCCCCCTGAACACGTGGTCTGCTTCTCCCGCCGTCCTCCTGCCTGGCCAGCCTTCTCTCAGGAGCCCGAGAGAAGAAATGGATGGTGAGGGTTAAACACATCTCAAGTGTCTGACTCCTTTCAACTAAAAGTACTGGATTTTTTCAAAATAGGTCTTTTTAAAAGTGACAGACACTTTAATTTGGGACTACTTGATGTCCTTTGCAGGCAGTGCTCTGTGTTGCAATTAGAAAGACAGTGACTCCGTTTTCTAGTTTCAGGCCTGTCGCTTTCGGGAGACAAAAATTACATTTGTGCCAAATAGATCTTCACTGAATGGCAATGACCAGATGCTTCACATATAGGCCCTTTCCGTTATTCCAAGTTGGACACACTAGGAAGAAACTTCTCCCCTCACTGCTTGGATCAGAGTGGCCACAGAGAGCGCTCTCCAAGTCCCATCTCGTGGGGGGAAGAGTGTGGGTGTGGTCCCGGCCTCCTCCGGGACCTGCCTGTGTTAATGTCCATTGTGGTCACCTTTGTCACAGGAACCCTCACCCAGAATGAAATGGTGTTTAAGCGGCTGCATCTGGGCACGGTATCCTACGGCACGGACACGATGGACGAGATCCAGAGCCACCTCCTGAACTCTTACTCACAGGTGAGTGACTTCTGCGTGCCACGTGCCCGGCTGTTGGGCCGAGCCTGGGGCATGCTAGCCTGCAAATTAGGAAGCTTCGTGATGGTTGGATTTTTTATTACTGTGATCCTTCCTCGTCAGTCCTAACAAGTGAAGGCTCCCCCTTGGTGTAAGCAGAGGACGTGCTGGGCTGGAGTCATTTACCCAGAGTAAGTTTTCTTGATGAATCTTCTGGACAGAGTCGCTCAGTAAACGTGCTGCTCTGCAAGTGTTCGGGAGACTGCCCTGGCAGCTCGTCTCCTGGCCACTCCTCTGCTTCTCTCTGTCGTGAAGCCGACCTCGAGTCTCTGAGCATGCGTGTCTTAGCTCCTCTGCCCTCGGTGCAGGGTGGGGTCTGACTCACCAAATCATTTTGAAAAGGTGACACTCAACTACTGCATCAGAACTGATAAGGACTCTTTTTTTAAGACATTACCTAAATCTGATCTTTTCATGGGGCTTTGCAGGAGCTGTCTGAGGTTACAAGAACAGGAATTACAGCCTGGAGTCACACCCCTGCCAGAGGTTTGGGAAACAGTGTCCCTATCCCGTCCCTGGCCGAGTGGCCCTTGTGTGCGCCTCGGTCACACTTAGATCACTGAGGGTGAGTGTAGGCCTGGCCCCACATCGTGTTCGTGGTCCATTCATTTGGAGTTCTGTCATAAGTGGAAGTCATGATTCTAGGGAACCTACTTAAAATGTGGTCTGTGTCAGGAGCGACCACTCTCGGGCTTCTGGTCGGCCTGTCTGTGGCTGGGTTTGAACATAGGGGTCCACACAGTGTGCCCAGGCCTCCCTGGTCACACGCGTGGAGAGCCTTCCCGGGCCATCACAGCCGGGTGCTGCCCGACTGAGGGCCCCACGCCTGCCATAAGCTGCCGGATCTGTAGATCATCACATGAACAGTAATTTGTGTCAGGCTTAATTTTGCATAGCATGGGCTAAATGATACTTTCCCCCTTGCACGTTTTGTCCCTTTGACAATTCAGGAGTGGAAATTCAATCGTGAGGCCTGTGTTCAGGTTTTTGAAAGCCTTCTCTCCCCTGAGATTGCTGCCAGTCTAGCCACACTTTACCCCCGAGATGTGGCCGGATGAGGAGCACTCTTACATGGGACGCTGTGCACGCACAGCCACGCACTTTGTAGTCTAGCTGTAGTTCACTCAGATGCAGAGTATTTTGCAAATTGGAATGTTTATTACTAGGAGAAAGGAATCTGAAGGGGAGAAGGAATAAAACTTTTCTTTTTTTTCTTTTTTTTGACAGGCAGAGTAGACAGTGAGAGAGAGAGAGAGAGAGAGAGAAAGGTCTTCCTTTGCCATTGGTTCACCCTCCAATGGCCACCGCGCTGATCCGAAGGCAGGAGCCAGGTGCTTCTCCTGGTCTCCCATGGGGTGCAGGACCCAAGCACTTGGGCCATCCTCCACTGCACTCCCTGGCCACAGCAGAGAGCTGGCCTAGAAGAGGGGCAACCAGGACAGAATCCGGTGCCCCGACCGGGACTAGAACCCGGTGTGCCGGCGCCATAAGGCGGAGGATTAGCCTATTGAGCTGCGGTGCCGGCCTAGGAATAAAACTTAAACTTACCTTCTCCCAGGAATCTATGTCTAGATTAAAATGGTACCATGTAACATCTGTTTTTTAAAAATTATATTACCTGTGAATGTTATTTTAATAGCTCTCAATAAGTATTTTATTAGGAAAAAAATTAAAAGCAGGAAAGAAGAAGAAACATTATAATCAACATTGATGTTAGAAGCAATCAGCATTTACTTTCTAATTTTTTTGCTGTTTATTTGTAAGAGGACTTTTAAAAATCATTGTTACTAATAAAAGCAGTCTGTTAGATAATTACACAGTGCTTTTTCTGTAGCACTGATCCTGTTTCTTTTTTCTGTGCTGTTTTGCTATGAAGATGACAAGGGTGGGCATTGGCACAGCACTGAGGCAGCTTAGGGTACCCTCATCCCACGTCGGAGCCCTGGCTCCACTTCCAATCCAGGTTTCCGGTGATGAGCACCCTGAAAGGCAGCAGGTGGATGGCTCATGTACTTGAGCCCCTGCCACCTGGACTGGCCCAACCCTGCCTGTTGTAGGTGTCTTGGAGTAAACCAGGGGCTGGAAGATGTCTGTCTGTCTCAATCTCTGTGTCTGTTTTACTCTCTTTCTGTTCCTTTAAATTAACAATAAATACAAGCTTTTTTAGAAAGATGGCAGTAGTCTAGTAGGTCCACTGTAATATAACACAAATCTTTTGTAGCCTGGTCATCTACTCCTGCTGGAAGCACTTGGTGTGAGAGAGGACATAATATTTAATGGAATTTGTGAAACTCAATGACACCAGCACCAGTAGGCATGGCATAGTTCAGAGGGAGGTGGCGAGCTGGGCCTGTGCTGCAGAGTCGCGCCGTGAGCAGGGAGCAGGTGCGGGGGGGGGGGGGGTGTGCTGTGAGGTGATGCAGCCGGGTGCCAAGCCAGCCCCTCACTCGACAGCTCTGTAATTTGATAGCAGAAGCTCGCGGTTCAGTGGCTCTGCATACCCAGGCCAGACGCCAGCACCCTGGTGTCTAAGGAGGATGTTGAGCATCACTCTGAAGTTCACTGTTGGGTCAGGGAGTGTCCTCCCACACCGTCACCAAGGAGGAGGTGGTGACAGTCATGCCTCGCCAGAGCAGGCGGCACCTGCTCACCAGCACCAAGAGGAGACCCGGGACCCTTTCCCTTCGGGTGGGACTGTCCCTTACAGAGTGGGCCATGCAGATTCACAGGGCGACAGATGGTGGTGAGGGGCCACGCTTGGATGCTTTGCCTGCTTCAGCTTTATACTATTTTTGTACAGCATTTTTTAAAAAATTATTTATTTGTTTTTGAAATAGGGAGAGACAGAAATGGATCTTCCATCCACTGGTTCACTCCCCTCGTGGCCCTAGCAGCCAGCGCTGAGTCAGACCAAAGCCAGGAGCCAGGAGCTTCATGCCAGTCTCCCATGTGGGTAGCAAGGACCCAAGCACTTAGACCATCTTCTCGTGCTTTCCCAGACCTTTAACAGGGAACTGGATTGGAAGTAGAGCAGCTGGGACATAACCAGTGCCCGTATGAGATCCCGGCATGGCAGGCAGTGGCTCTATCTACTATGCCACAACACTGGCCCCTTGAACAGCATTTTTTACAGGAAACTGAAAATGTATGAGTGTCCACTGCAGCTCGTTCTTTAACTAGCTCTGTGTTTAGAAGTAATTGTAAATGAGTGTGGTGAAAGTGAATAAAAAAGGGAAATGACGCGAGCTGCAGTATCGTAGCAGATACTTCGGCGCACCTGACAACTTGGAATTGTCAAAGTGCTCGGCAGTGCTAAGGTGAGGAGATGACTCATGAATGGACACGGTGTAGGAGAGGCTCAGAATGAAATCAGCCCTCCGCGTGCAGAAATAGTGCAGGAGGGTCACGCAGCGGCTCTGGTGGGCGCCCGTGTCTTACAGGTGCATTCTCAGGCTGCTGGGAACACGCCCGGGGCAGCTCCGCTGAGGAGAGCGCCGTCTGCCGCCCCCAAGATCAGGAAAAGCGTCAGCAGCCGGATCCACGAGGCGGTGAAAGCCCTCGCCCTGTGTCACAACGTGACCCCTGTGTACGAGTCTCGGGCCGGCGTCACTGGGGAGACCGAGTTTGCCGAGGCGGACCAAGACTTCAGCGACGAGAACCGCACCTACCAGGCCTCCAGCCCTGACGAGGTCAGTCTGCATGTCTCGGGGAACCCTGCCCACAGAGTACCCCTGCCCCGAGCCTTCTCACGGCCACTGCAGAGGCACGGGAACTGGTCTGGTTTGGAGTGGGGAGCAGCCAGGGGCATGCTGTGGCCATGGCGCTGAGACCGCCAGCAGTCTGTGGGCCACCTCGACGCGGCCCGCACAAACACCTCTCCGAGCACCTACAGCTGAGTTACAGGAAATAAGCCGAGGAAAGTCAGGGAGCTTCCCAGGTGCTTGTGACAAGGCCGGTCCTGATACAGCTGCTGTTACTCAGGCTACGTCTCCACTCCAAATGAAGCATCTTAGATTTCCAGGTATTTTGCCAGAGTTTGCATGCAGCAAGCCTATTCCAAAAGAGAAATAGGTTGTAAATGATTTCAGAAATGTATAGAAATGTGTAAAGTCTTAGCTATGGTAAATTAGTCTTTTATTTATTTTTTTTAAGAGAATGCCTGCAACAGTTGGGGTTGGCCAGGGCTGAAGCCAGGAACCAGGGACTCAATGCAGGTCTCCCACATGGGTGGCAGTAGCCCCGTACTTGGGTCCTCACTGTTGCCTCCCAGGGTCTGCATTAGCAGGAAGATAAAATCAAGACCGGAACCAGCAATCGACCAGGCACTCTGACAGGGCACCCAGGCATCTTAACTGCTCGGTGAAATGGCCACTGCTCGGCCTGTCCGGCTGCTGCAGTTTACGTGTGTGCAGAATCCTTCACGCAGTTTCACGCTCGCTCTGTCCCCTCTGCGAAGGAGCCAGACCAGCCTCGGAAGCAGTGCAATCTGGCTTCTCGTACACTTTGTGAAACTGCGTCATTTCAGTCAATTTAAGCAAAGGCGCCTAGTGTTTCAGAGGGAAGAGTCTGGCGCTCTGCCGAGCAGGTTTGTTGCAGGATAGACCGCTTTCCCAAGGCGGCAGTGCAGGTGAGAACCTGGTGCAGCCCACGCCCACCAGCGTGGCAGTAAGCAGTGCCAGGCAGGAGCAGGTGAGGAGAGGCTGAAGAACTGGAACCCACACGCCCAGCCACTTTGGACAACTGTTTGGAAGGTCCTCAAACAAACGTAGAGACAGCAGGTGACCCAGCAGCTCCCAGGTGTGTACCCAGAGACGGGAGAACATCTGTGCACACTACCATTCATAGCAGGACAGCCAGCAGGCACTCGATACATGGATAGACAAGACTCATCCCTCCCAGTCATGAAAAGGAATGAAACAGTATCACACAGGACGGTGTGGGTGGAAGCAGGATGCCAGCCATGGCGTGTTTCCCACACAGGCTGTCACACGCCTGCGTATCAGGTACCCAGGGCACACGCATCCCTGGGACAGGAAGTGCACTGCGGTTGCCAGGGGTTTCTGTCTGGGGAGGTGAAAGTGTTTCAGTTGGTGGTGTGTTGGTTACACATGCTGTGGGTATACTGAAATCCACCATGTTGTACGCTTTACAAGTGCTCATGTTATGCTACATGAAAGGTATATTAAGACCATTTTAAGAGAAGAAGGTGTAAAGTGACTTTAGATTGTTTGAACGTAGGAAGAGTAGGAATGTGAAGATGCATGACAAAGATTAAACAAATTCTCAGATCGAAAAGCTGACCGTGCTAGCTGTGTTGCTCAGCTGCCAACTCCTGACGCCTCCCGCAGTGGGAGTCCAGGCACAAACGCCCTGGACTCCTGAAGAGCAGACAGGGCACGCGGGCTGAGAGCAACAGAGGCAGAGGGGCGGGGAGCCCTCGTCCCTGTGCCCCGCTGTGCCCCGCTGTGCGTGCTCGCTGTCCCCCAGAGGCCTCCAGGTGGCACTCTTGGGAGGTGGGGCCTAGTGGGAGCTGCTCAAGCCAATCTGGGGAGTCCCTCATGGGGAATTCTCCCGGACGGGTTATCTTGGACCCACCCACTCTGCTTCCTGCCAGGGTGTGAGCCTTCCTCTGCACCTGCCCCAGCACCTGCCGCGGCACCCCCCGTGTGCACCCTCGGCCCCAGCACCCGCCGCGGCGCCCCCCGTGTGCACCCTCGGCCCCAGCACCCACGGCGGCACCCCCTATGTGCACCCTCAGCCCCAGCACCCACGGCGCACCCCCGTGTGCACCCTCAGCCCCAGCACCCGCCGCGGTGCCCTCATTTGTACCCTCAGCCCCAGCACCCGCCGCGGCGCCCCCCGTGTGCACCCTCAGCCCCAGCACCCGCCGCGGCGCCCCCCGTGTGCACCCTCAGCCCCAACACCCGCCGCGGCGCCCCCCGTGTGCACCCTCAGCCCCAGCACCTGCCGCGGCGCCCCCCATGTGCACCCTCGGCCCCAGCACCTGCCGCGGCACCCCCCGTGTGCACCCTCGGCCCCAGCACCCGCCGCGGTGCCCTCATTTGCACCCTCAGCCCCAGCACCTCTCTTTCTCTGGTGGGCCACTTGCCCAGGCATCCTGTTGTCTAACACAGAGCTGACCTGCGTGCTGGTCACAGACTTTGCAGTGGAGAACAGCACCCTGGCCGTCCAGGTGTGGACGTGCAGGCAAGCCGTCCTCACCTGTGGGTGCTGTGACGGCACGCAGCACCGTCTGTCCCCTGGGTAAAAGCCCCTGGGAAGTCAGAAAGGAGAGCTGTGAGTTGAGAATGTTGGGAAGCGGAAGCCTGCGCGGTCTGTGGCTGTCCCTGCAGTTAGAGAGCTAAAGCCGGGGAACTGGGCGTGGTTCTGGAGGTGCGCCACTGGGAGGCGCTGCCCGTGTCTCCTCAAAGCCCAGGGTCGCAGGTCTGGGGTGGGCCAAAACAACACTGCGCTGAGGACCCCCAAGCCCCTCGCATCTGCACTCTCGGAAGCGGTGACCCAGGGCACGTCGAGAGTTGCGGTGAGAGAGGAGCAGGGAAAGGAGTCCTGAACGTAGCCAAGTGCAAGGCAGGATCATTAAAAAAAAAATGTTTATTTTTAAAGCTTTAGCTACCTGGACGTTTCCTGTTTTGTTGTTTAGCCAAGGTATTATCTTCCTCTGTAGCTCTGTAGCTAATACAAACAATTTAGAAAGGATGGCAGTGTCATCAGCCAGCTAAGAGGTTTTTATATGGAGGTGGGAAAACAGTCAAAAAGATGAAGTGGGGATTTTTTTAAGCACTGTCTTTTACAAAAACAAAATGTGTTCATTCATTTGAAAGGCAGAGTTACAGAGAAAGAGGAAGAGACAGCGAGAGACAGAGAGACAGAGAGAGATCTTGCACCTGCTGACTGACTCCCCTAGTGCTTGCAAGGCCAAAGCTGGGAACCCGGCACTGAATTCAGGCCTCCTGTGAGGATGGCAGCACCGGTGCTGCCTCCCCGGGTCTGCAGGAGCTGGAGCTGGATATTGAACCCCCATGCTGCAGCGGGGCACAGGCATATTAAGCAGCTTCCTAACTGCTAGGCCAACCATCCAAACCCCCGGAGTTGTATTGTTCAGCAGAAGAGGATGGGTGCAGCTGGTGGGTGTGGTGCTGTGGTCCTTGATGGTGGCTGTTCTGTCCCGGGATTCTTGGGCATGTCTCTGCTCTGTCCTCAGCTATCCTTGGGGCACGTGGCTGTCCAGTTGTGCTCTGTGTAGGGCTTCTCTCTCCATTCATGTCACAGGTCCTTTGAGAAGAGGCCCACACTCTCGTGCCGTGTTGTGTCATGCTCATCTCCCTGGCGAGAGTCCACAAGCATTAGCTGACCGAGTGACCCTGGCAGAGGGACATGAGGGCAGTGGCTCTGGGAACAGCCTTGTTTAGTGCACAGTGAGCCTTCAGACCAAGTTAGCCGAAGTGCCTGTAGCGGCGTGCTGTGGCCCAGAGCTGCGGAGGCGTTTGCCTTCGGGGGTGGAATGAAATGGTAAGAACTTGGGCTCCCTCTCGGGAGGCCCATTGCTGGCTCTCTCCTTCAGAGGTGGCGTAGTCTGTGGATGGGGAAGAGTTGGATGTTGGAAGTTTCTGAGAATCACGGCATGCGGGGAGACAAGAGCCCCACACTGTCCCACAGCGTTCACCAGTACTCTGCGTCCTGAGTCCTTTCAGCTTTGGCTGGGTCCTCCCCCAGGTTCTGTCTTCACGTCTGTCAGCCAGCACGCACGCACAGTTCTCTTGTCACCATCCTCCGCCTGACATCTGGAGTCTGTGTGTCTCCACGTTTACACTGGACCATAGGAAACTAAGGAAATACATATGGGCAGGTCTAGGCACGTTTCAGATTCATGAATGTCATCCTCTGGCACCCCAGGGCAGGCTGTGGTCACTGCTCTGAAGGCAGCGAGCCACCCTTCTCACCAAGCAGGGCCGAGCACACGGCTTTATTATAGCATTCTAGAGGAATTCTCAGGAATTTGATATGATTAAATTTTAAAGAAATTATTCCAAGCCAGTAGCATGGCAAACACAGTTGTTTTTTGCAGGGAATATCTCATTAAAGGTTTAAAGAGTACTGTATTGAGGCCGGCACTGAGGTACAGCAGGTTAAAGCCCTGGCCTGAAGCATAAGCATCCCATATGGGTGCTGGTTTTAGTCCCAGCTGCTCCTCTTCAGATCCAGCTCTCTGCTGTGGCCTGGGAAAGCAGAAGATGGCCCAAGTCCTTGGGCCCCTGCACCCTCGTGGGAGACCCAGAAGAAGCCCCTGGCTCTGGCTTTGGATCGGCACGGCTTCAGCCATTGCGGCCATCTAGGGAGTGAACCAGTGGATAGAAGACCTCTCTCTCTCTCTGTCTCTACCTCTCTCTGTAACTCTGTCTTTCAAGTAAATAAAATAAATCTTTTTTTAAAACTGTATTATGGGTTTACCTTATTTACTTACCACAAAATACAGATTCTGCTAAAAAAAAAAAAAAAGCATGAGATTCTTTTTAAAACAAAATAATTATTTATTTGAAAGTCAAAGTTATACAGAGAGGAGAGGCAGAGAGAGAGAGGCCTTTCATCTGCTGGTTCATTCCCCATTTGGCTACAATGGCCGGAGCTACGCTGATCCAAAGCCAGGAGCCAGGAGATTTTTCCGGGTCTCCCACACAGGTGCAGGGGCCCAAGGCCTTGGGCCATCCTCTACTTCATTCCCAGGCCAGAGCCGAGAACTGGACCGGAAGTGGAGCAGCCAGGTCTTGAATTGGCGCCCACATGGGATGCCACCACTGCAGGCGGCAGCTTTACCTGCTATACCACAGTGCCGGCCTCATGAGATTCTTTTATCTTTTTGAGTTTTTATGTGTCATAACATTTTTAAAATCTTAAATTCAGAATTCACAGTATAGAGCAATTCATTAATTCCAAGATTACTAAGAATTTAGAGATATACAAAACTGCTCATTTTACATTTAAATTTGTTACTTGTTTAAAATTTCTTTGCACTTTGAAAACTGGACAGTGATTAAAAGTAGCAGAGCCTTAAATAACCTGGAAAATGCCTCACACATATTTTGAATCTGAAAATGGAAACAGGGGCCCCCGTCCTGATTTTTAAAGAGCTTCATCGATGCAGTGTGTGGTCCCTGAAGGACCAGGAAATCGTCTAAACGGGCCATCATTCAGCTTCCTGAGCTCCACTGTGGTCAGGCTGACGGATGGTAGCCACGCCTCCCAGCCGCCACCACAGCGCTGTTCTGGACGCGTTGTTTATTGAGGAGTGCTCAGAATCCCGCAGCCTGGAGCTCTGTCTAGGGGCTGGGTCGGTGGGTGCTTTCTGTTGAACCTCGGCTCTGACCTGCCACAACCTACGCGGTTAGCGAGCAGCCTTGCCTCTTCCGAGGCCTCGCGGAGGCACACGCCCTGGGCCCCGCGTGCGGGGGCTCTGCTCTGCCATGAGTCTCAGGAACCATGCCATGTATTCACCTGGCCCTGGTCTTCAAGTCTGACAGACCACACGCGCGGTTCCTCACAAGAGACGCTGTCTTCATTTTCATTGATGGAGTCAGAAAGGGCCTTTGTCTGCCCCACACAGGTGCACAGCTGCGTTTGTATGACACGAGTGATGGAGCCCCGGGGGAACTCCCTCTGTAAGGGTCCCCTGCTGCAGAGGTGCCAAATGCTTGTGGCATATGGCTTCCTGAGTGGGATCAGGCTCAGGAGGTCTGGACAGTGTCGGCGGAGTCCAAGCGTGCGTAGCTGATCTTGTGTTCATCGTGGGGAGCCTGCCTGTGTCCTGGTTGTTTGCTTATGCTGGGGATCAATATCGCATTTTCTCCCAGAGAGCACAGACCTGCTGCCTCCTTTGTCTCTGCAGGCCCAGGTAGCACACTGCACGGGCAGACTCGGTGCTCCCTGGGGTTCCTTCACAGCTCTGCCGCCCCCTCCTCGGCTGTTCTCGCCTGCTCTGCTGCAGTGGCCGGAAGTCCTGGGCAGGCGTGGTGAGCTCAGGAGCAGGCCCTGGGCCTCAGCGGTCAGCAGCACGGGGATCAGGACGTGGGGGACAGGTTCTATGAAGACCTGTGTTCTCCTGGTCCTGAATGGTTGATTGGCTGTGATTTCTAGAGACTGCCTTCTCCTGTGAATGAGCTGCCTATTAGTAGCGTTCTCTTCTCCCTGTGGCTACCTTCTCTCACGTCCTAAGTTCCATAGTCAAATGTCATTTCAAGGTGCAGCTGCCATGACCTCACTCCTAGCTTTTTGTGCAAAAATCAGCAAGAATGAATCGCAAGCCACAAGTGGGTTATTCAAAAGCAGAGGGGCAGTGCATCCTTAATAGCATTGCTCATGGACTTACAGAGGTAAGCGCTGATGTATGTGGTGTGCTCTGTTTTTAAATTCATTTTATTGTGTGTGTCTATTGAAGCAAGACTAATTGTGGTGTTTGTCAATACATGTGCGAGGGCAAATCATTGTCAGTGACACGAAGCCTTCACTCGGTGACCTTCAAGACCAATGGAGAGTAAATACTGCGTAGCCTGTCGGTGACTATTGATCAGCAGTTTTTCCAAATGATCAAACTGCATTTTACATTAATAATTCTATTAAATTATAGCAATCACTGTAATAACCATGATCAAAAATGGCAAAATGTCAATAATTTAATTATAATTTATAAAGTACCTAGTAAAAAAATGTATGCTTGGCATATAGCTGGCGGCTACGTGCATGTTCTTGCTAATACGAAAGAAGGAAATTTCTCCCAAGCTTTCCAAGAATAATAGCACAGAAATTTCTGGATAACAGAACTGAAGAGAAAAAGCAGCCGTAGTACCTTGCACCGCACCACGTCTCCTCCTGCGGTGGGGCTAGGTGCACCCTGCCGTCCAGGCACTCGGCCTGGAGAGGCGTAGCTGGGTAAGCAGATTGTCCACGACAGAAGTGGCTTAGGTGAGCTGCCGAGATGTCTACGACGGAGGCGGCTCAGGTGAGCTGCCGAGATGTCCACGACGGAGGCGGCTCAGGTGAGCTGCCGAGATGTCCACGACGGAGGCGGCTCAGGTGAGCTGCCGAGATGTCCACGACGGAGGCGGCTCAGGTGAGCTGCCGAGATGTCCACGACGGAGGCGGCTCAGGTGAGCTGCCGAGATGTCCACGACGGAGGCGGCTCAGGTGAGCTGCCGAGATGTCCACGACGGAGGCGGCTCAGGTGAGCTGCCGAGATGTCCACGACGGAGGCGGCTCAGGTGAGCTGCCGAGATGTCCACGACGGAGGCGGCTCAGGTGAGCTGCCGAGATGTCCACGACGGAGGCGGCTCAGGTGAGCTGCCGAGATGTCCACGACGGAGGCGGCTCAGGTGAGCTGCCGAGATGTCCACGACGGAGGCGGCTCAGGTGAGCTGCCGAGATGTCCACGACGGAGGCGGCTCAGGTGAGCTGCCGAGATGTCCACGACGGAGGCGGCTCAGGTGAGCTGCCGAGATGTCCACGACGGAGGCGGCTCAGGTGAGCTGCCGAGATGTCCACGACGGAGGCGGCTCAGGTGAGCTGCCGAGATGTCCACGACGGAGGCGGCTCAGGTGAGCTGCCGAGATGTCCACGACGGAGGCGGCTCAGGTGAGCTGCCGAGATGTCTACGACGGAGATGGCTTAGGTGAGCTGCCGAGTGGCCTGTGGAGGAGATTCGGCTCAGGCTCCCACTTGAGCACGCTTTC
This sequence comes from Lepus europaeus, assembly GCF_033115175.1. NCBI lineage: Eukaryota > Metazoa > Chordata > Mammalia > Lagomorpha > Leporidae > Lepus > Lepus europaeus. Next base: position 125,095,944 of record NC_084835.1, read on the forward strand.
TGCATTGCACGTTTTAATTATTTTTTATGTCTGTATCTTTTACTGATAATCACATTGCGTATTTGAAATCCTGAGAGCTCAGTGATCGGAAGCAGTCATGTGACATGCACTCAGGTGTTGAGTTCCGGGCTGTCTTTCCACAGGTTGTGGAAACTTCTCCCGGACCATTTCCTGTAGTGATGGCAGGCAGCAGTTAACGCCATATTAACAGAAGCACACGCTCTCCCAATCTGTTTTTTCTTGGAGACCCAGGAAAGAGCCCGGTCCTGTTGGAGAGCTGTGAGCGACCCGACAGTGCGGCCAGCACCACGTTTGGCTGCCTGGCTGTCCTTGAGAGCATCCAGAGGGACAGAGAAGGGCATTCGCACCTGCTCGCCCTCACCCTCAGGAACGGGGCGCTGCACCCTCAGCTTTCTCTGCATTCGTGTCCTGCTGGGCATCTCCAAAGGGTGCTTAGGAAATGTGTGTTGTAAAGGTGCAAATTGAAAAAACTGCGTATGTTTCCATTTTTTGGCATCAGAATAAACATACCTTTTAATCCCCTTTTTTTTCTTGAACTTTTGGAGGGCCCTTGGGTGTGCTGTGGACACCTGAGAGACACTGGGAGGAGGCACAGCAGCTGCTTCACAGGCCCCGCCCCCAGCGAGCTTGGGGCAGGTGCGCCACGGTGCACTGCGCGCAGGCCTGTGTGTCAGAACAAAGAGTGAAGCCGGGAGTGTGGCATTAGACTAAAAACGTCCTGAGAGAAATGGGAAGAAAGGTGAAAACATAAACATAATATCGCAAAAGCAGTACATTCAGAGCCCATTCTTTGAGATTCTATTGAGTGGTTAAGTTACTGGTAAGAAATAGTAAGTGTGCAAAATAGTGAGTACATGTGAAATTATGCATATGAAAAAATATGTAATATGGCCGGCACCGCAGCTCAATAGGCTAATCCTCCGCCTTACGGCACCGGCATACCGGGTTCTAGTCCCGGTCGGGGCACCGATCCTGTCCCGGTTGCCCCTCTTCCAGGCCAGCTCTCTGCTGTGGCCAGGGAGTGCAGTGGAGGATGGCCCAAGTGCTTGGGCCCTGCACCCCATGGGAGACCAGGAGAAGCACCTGGCTCCTGCCATCGGATCAGCGCGGTGCGCTGGCCGCAGCGCGCTACCGCGGCGGCCATTGGAGGGTGAACCAACGGCAAAAAGGAAGACCTTTCTCTCTGTCTCTCTCTCTCACTGTCTACTCTGCCTGTCAAAAAATAAAAAATAAAATAAAAAATGTAATAAATAGATAGACTTAAATGTTTAAGACAATGTTAAACATAGCCTCAAGGCTGATATTTTTGGAAGATCTCAGTAAAATAACTGTGTCCTGCAAAAAATGTAAATAAGCAAAATTAAGTATAATGAAACTTGAATTGGCCGGAAAATAATTAAAAAAAAAAAAAAAAAAACAGAGGCTGGCGCTGTGGCATAGAAGGTCAAGCCTCTGCCTGCAGTGCTGGCATCCCACTCGGGCACCATTTTAAGTCCCAGCTGCTCCACTCCTGATCCAGCTCCATGTTGCTGCACTTGAGAAAACAGTAGAAGATGACCCAAGTCCTTGGGCCCCTGCACCCATGTGGGAGAACCAGAAAAAGCTCCTGACTCCTGGCTTCAGATTGGCCCAGCGCTGGCCGTTACAGCCACCTGGGGAGTGAACCAGTGGATTAAAGACTCTCCCCCCGCCTCCTTCTCCCCCTCCCCCTCTCCCCCCCCATTTCTTCCTTTCAATTAAGTAAATAAATCTTTAAAAATAATCACCAAGAACACTTTTATAGTTCAGTGACAGCCACAAATAAGTCCCACACTATGAAAACTTTTCTAGAGCAAGGAAAAACTTTCAAACCCTCTGCTTCATCCTCCGAAGGCAGTTTTATCTGAATCCCAACTCTGACAAAAGATACCGTAACTGCTTATGCAAGAAGAAAGGGATTTTCAGACAGGTTTTATGAATGGAGATACAGAAATCCTAAAAAATAGTGTTGTCAAACTTCACAGTCTCCTAAAAGAATAATATGCCATGCCCAAGTAGCCTTTATGCTAGGATACAAAGATGATTCAATACCAAAAAATACAATAAAATATAAATGCATTAATAATGTAAATAATTCAATATAAAATACATACTGATGAGATTTTTTACTCTGGTAGACTTTGGAAAAAAAGGCATTTGAGTTAAAATTCACAACACATTCCTGACCAAAACAAGCTACTGCAAAATACCTGATAAGACACATGCAGAGTACAAGGCACCTTGCGTGACCCAGGATGCCGGCCTCACCCTCACACCAGGTGAAGCCGCCGCCATCATCGAGTGGGCACAGAGTAAGACAAGGGTGTCTGTCGTCACCAACACCGTGCAGTCCTGGAGCAGTAACGACTATACCACCCACACACGCCGCGCACTCAGTCCATCATTTATCAGATGTACATTTTGCATGAATTTCCCACAAGTCTGTGGCCTGCTGTCATGTTCTTATTGATGTCTTTTCAAGAACACAGTATTTTTGCTCGTCATCAATTTTTTTTATTTGTGCTTATTGTGTGTCAAGAAAACATTCCCTAACTCAAGGCTACCAAGATTTCTCTTGTGGTTTTTTGATAGAAATGGTCTAACTTTGGGCTTCCCACCTGGGTGCAGACTGGTTGGAGTCACTTTTCACGTGTGGTGAGGCCCCCGGGCAGGGCCCTTAGCCTGCAGCAAGCCCCCGGCATCTCACACACACACCTCAAGAAAAGAACAGCCCAATTTACACCTTGGCAAAAGGTTTGAAGAATTATTTCACCAAAAAGAGATGTGAACCTTGACCGTGCTGTAAAAACAACTGATGGGGTTTATATAAAAGTGTGAGATCCGAGGCAACCACATGCAGGGATCCAGACACGATCATGGTAAGTGGAGTTGCGTGCCCTGGGGCCTGGGGCAGCAGACAAAGGGCCTATTTCTGATAGGTTGTGAGGTGTCGGACACAACCGCCAGCATCTTGTGACGGCAGGAAGTTAGGACCCCAGCACACTGATGGAGACACGGCAGAGGGGCACCGGAGCCCGCACTGCTCCAGCAGTAGGTGAATAGAGCAGAAGTGGACTACAGTCCAGAGTGTGATGTGAGGTGCAGCAGTCCACACTGGTACAGGCACACAGCTGAGCTGGTGCACGCGTGGGCGATACAGACACGGCTAGGCAGTGCACGTGTGGGCGATATAGATACAGCTGGGCCGGTGCACGTGTGGGTGATATAGACACGTTCAGGAGGTGTGGCCCATGACCTTCCGAGTCAGGGTGGGTGTGTGCTGAGGAGGTGTGGCCTTCTGAGCTGGAGTGGGTGCAGGCTCAGGAGGTGTGTGACGGTGTCCTAGTCAGGGAGGGTGCACACTCAGGAGGTGTGGCCCGTGGCCTTCTGAGCTGGGGTGGGTGCACACTCAGGAGGTGTGGCCTGGGTGCTGGCACATCACTGTTGGCTTGCGAATGCTACAGGAGCCCCCTCCCCCATGTGCACCTTAGAGAAAACCACCAGATTTCACACTTATTAAAAAGTTCTTTGGCCTTTTTCATGATTCCTCTTTATCTTTGGCATTTAATTTAGAGTTTTCTTGTGATTGGCTTCTGTGGAAGACACCAGGGAGGCTGCTGATGGGCGTGTGGCTTCTGACCTCACTGTGGGTCTCTGATGTGTGAGGGGCGGGTTCCCGCTGACAGCTTCTCCCTGTAACTGGTCTTATGAGACTGAGATGGTGTTAGGGGAGAGAACAGCACCTCTCAGGGCACAGCTGTCAGCAGAACCAGCTGCCCCTGCCCAGCCTGTCCCCCAGGTCCCATGGCTGCTCTGCAGAGGGCCAGGGAGAATCTCTCTGGTTTGCTTCCAGGAAAGACGAAGATTAGTGTCGGAGACTAGAAGGTGGAAGAGGAGGGGTCAGACATGGCTGCTGCTCTTAGTTACCGCAGACCCAAGGCGCTGATGGCCTGGAGGCGGGGTCTCGTCTCTGTGGGGGCACACAGCGCCGAGGGGCAGCAGCCAGGTGCACCTTCCACTGCTGTTGAGTTCCACCCAACACGTTGTCTTTGCCTCTTCAGAAAAAGCGTGGTTTCTCTTCTCTCTTAGTACTGAAGCCCACGTTGCCGGTAGTGGCCACTTCCACGCTGCAGGACGCTGTGTCTTGCTGCAGCTCCCTCCCTTGCAGAAGTAAAAGACAAACCGACCCCCCCACACCCCGACCTGACCCTTGCCCTCTGTTCTGACACCTGGGCCACGCCAAGAGATGGGAGCGAGCGTGCCTAGACTGGGGACAGCCCTTCAGTTTGCTGTGTTGCCAGAGTTAGGTGTGAGTTATTTGGATATTAAGTTGGTTATGGATGTGGTGCACTGGTGTGGTGGTCTGTTAAGTGGAGATAAAATGCAGAGGCAAACAGAGTTTCAGGACGCACCGGGCCTGGCACGCCGTGGAATCACTGACTCGGCTTCTTTCAGGCAAGTACGTGCTGTGTGTCTGGTTTCCTTTCGTGTCTGCATTCCGGGTCACCAGGTTTTAGGTTTATGTCTAAGCACCCCGCCCGTGTGGGAAGAACACGTGAGGGTGGTCCCCGTTTCCGGGCCACAGCCCCCGTCAGCTGAAGGGTCTGCTGGTGTCCACGGCGGTGAGCCATGGCTCTGACGTGCAGCCTGGGCGTCTGTGGGGGCTGAGCACATGGGTGTGAGCTGTGCAGCAGATGAGCTGGAGGTACTGCGTACCCTCATCCAGAGTGTTTTCCTTCACTGGTATGTGCCTGCAGGCCTAATCCACAAGTGTCTAATTTTGTGTTATCCAAAGAACTCTGCCCTGCACCAGGGGCAGTGATTAAAGAACCGACATCTTAGGAAGAAGTCCAGCGTCCGTTTTTCCTGGGTTGGTATTAGAGTTGACCGCAGGCTGAGTGCTGACTGACCGATGGAATGCGGGCTGGGTAGAAGCAGCTGCGTGATTTCTGTTCCAAGCTGCTGCCTCCGGTGGGTTGTGAAGCCGAGCAGACACAGTGAACAGAGGTGAGTCACCAAACGCAGTGGGACACTGTGAGGTGCGCCGGTGCTCTCGGAAGGGTGCAGCTTGCGGGTCACGGGAGTCGTCACCTTTTGCCATGTAAACTGAAAATTAACCTTGAGAGTATTGGGTCGTTTGCAGCTTATAGAAGAATTTCGTTGGGGAAAAACGTGCAGTACCACGTTGATTTTACGTTTGCAGTGGTGCTGCAGGATGGCGGCCCCGCCGCTCTGGAGGTGCTGTGGTTCCTGTCGTCGCCCGCCCACGTGCCTTTTTTCAGCACTGTGAGTCAGGGCACACTGCCATGCTGTAAATTACAGCCCTGCGCCCCGGCCCCGGTGTCCTGGTAACGCGCGGGGAGGTCGGGAGCCGGCGGCTCAGCGCAGCTGCGCCTGGGAGGCAGGGGCGGGCTGGCCCCCGCTCTCGCCCAGTGACATGGCCCGTGCTGCTGCAGCTGCTGCTGGGTGACAGCCCTCCCGAAACCTGGGGAGCAGAAGCCATTTTGGCATCTCCTGGTGAACCCTTCCAGGGCGTCAGGAGAGAGGCCTGCAGCCTGGCGGAATCAGCCGGGGGCGGGAGTCGCCACCTTTCTAAGGAGACACACGGAGACGAGAAAGACTCGGCAGCATTTCTGTGGCATCTGACGAGCATTAAACATCCAGCGTGTTGCTCTTTGTGTAATTATCTTCTAGGAGGCCAACACAGGGATCATACTAGACCAGAGTCAAAATCCGCTAGTGTCACGCTCCTCTAAGGGAACAGACCAGCTTCGTATCGGCAGCAGGGAGCCTCGGGCTTGTCAGGGTGACATCCAGGCGTCTGCTGGAACAGACGCTGTCCCCCAGATGCCACCTGAGACTCAGGGTGTCAGCCAGTTCGTGTTTCGGGTTTGCCTCCAGAAAGCGGGTGCTCCTGCTGCGGTGTGTTTCTCTTTGATGCCGCGTAGGCACGGCCACAGCCATTCACAGCCACCATCAAGCAGAACGGGCCAGGCCAGGCTTGTTTCTTGCATGTCCCTCCCAGCCAGGGCTGTGGGCAGGGGCCAGGTGACGCCTGTACACTGTACAGGCCCACTGTACACTGGGCCTGGTGCATCTGTGCGGGGCTGGGTAGGACCCTGGCTGGTTGCCCTGGAGACTGGATGCTGTGTTTCTCGTCCATGGGAAAACTCGTTAACTGCATAGTGTTGTCATAGCCTGATAATAGCAGTAATTCTGCAGTTAAGTCTCTCCTTGGCAAGCTAATATCTAACATTTGGCTGTCCCTGGATGTCGAGCTGACTGTATGATTCTATTAATTTAAATGAAATGTGTATTTCTAAATGATAAGTGTGGAGGAGGAGAAATTCAGACATGTGTGTAGCAATTCCTACTGCAGAAAGCAGATTGTGGCGTTGTGTCCAGCAGCTGGAGCTGTGGAGTGAGCCATGGGAACAGCCAGACGAGAGGCTGGAGCCCAGGGTGTGAGAGCTACCCTCTGGGCAGGGCCAGGGAGGAGTCCTGAGGCTTGCGGGGCGGTCGGTTGCAGTGTGCAGCGTGGGGTGCAGTGCATTGCCCTCTGTGGGCGTGGCGGGCACTGGTGTGGACTGTGCTGGAGGAGAAAAGGGCACCTCCAGCTGCCTTCTGGGGTGCGGATGAGGGAGGGAGGTTTGCTTCCGCTCCCGTGTGCCTTTTTGATAGAATGTGTTTCTGATGCAAAGGTTGATTCGTGGCTTTGGGGCTACAGCTAGAGAGGAGCAGGAAGTTTTCAGGTTCTGTGGCACAGTGGGGGGTACCCGTAATGTCAGTGTACCACATATATCTCCATTTAAAAAAACAGAAGCTAGGATTGGGGATGTTTCCCCTATACACAAGTGTTACATGCTTGGACAGCTAAGATATATTTGCCTTGATTGGATGTTCCACAGTGTATACCTGTAATGGGACCTCATAGTATCCCATAAATATGCACAATTTTGTGTTCATTTTAAGACCTTTTTAGTAAAATACAGGGAAGATCAGTAACTGTGAGAACGAGAGTGCCAGACCTCCCTTAGTACTTCACTGGCCTGCTTTCCTGGGACTGTCCTGTTCCACTTAAAGTCTCCCAAAATTGCTTAACTGCACTGGTGTGTCTGTGTCTGTCATCCTCCAGCCCCGGCTGCCTGCCTGAGGGGCGGGGAGCAGCCCACCGTGCTGCCCACACAGCCCTGCTGCAGCTCTGCAGGCAGGGACGTGTTGAGTCCCACATGCCTCTGCTGCTCCGGCCCAGACGCCCCCTCTCTGCGCCGTGGTGGACTCTTAGCACTAACAGCGGTAGAGCCAGCCGTGAGCCCTCCAATGCGGGAAGACCTTCCTAGGTTGTTCTGCACAGAGGCTTGTAGTTCAGAAGTGATTCCCCATCTGCCTGCGTGTAGATGGCTTCTGTGAGCAAGAGTTGAGTGCAAAATCCTCACGTTTTATTGATGACATGAGTACACAGAACCAGCCCTCGGGGACCTTGTGGGCAGCCTCCGTCGCAGCCACGTTATTGATGAGGAAACTGGGGTCGAGAGAGTGCTGTGCTCTGCGCAGAGTCCTGAATCCTGGCCTACACAGCCGCCCCAGACCAGAGCAGTCGATCGTTTTCCTGCAGAATCAGAGTGTGAGAGCCCAAAGGACAGACATGGGGTCAGAAATACACTGACACAGGACAGGATTTAAAATGTTCTTGATGGGATTTGAGTGTTCAAAGCCTAAGATACCATCCTGAAAGCGTCGGTGGTGGTTAAAACCCAAGGCCAGAACGAGCTCCTCCTGCTTAGGTGGCGACCAGCGTCAGAAGAGACCCAGCCTGGGCCCCAGGATGTGAGCGAGGGTTGTTGGCAAGTGTCAGGGCACTGCCAAGCACGTGAGGGAATGCCTTTTCCTGGAGTCCCCTGGGAACCAGGGGCAGGGGCCTGAACAGCTCACACTCCAGGACTAAGTGGCTGGAGCCCCCTCCAGATTTTGAAACCGTCTGGCTCTCCAGAGCTGCAAGACCGGCACGACAAGTGCATCTTTGTGACCTTGGAGGCCTCGTGCGAAGTAAGACCAAGGGACCTGGTGTCCTGCTGCTCGCCTATGAAACACTATCCAAGGTACAGCCTGAGGTGGCTGCAGAACCAGACCTGACTTTGCCGTGTCTCACGAGGGGCTCCTGCTCACTGGTGTGGCTTCCACGGCACTCAGTGGCCTGCTGTCTTGCTGTTCCCACAGGTTGCGCTGGTGCAGTGGACGGAGAGCGTGGGGCTCACTCTGGTCAGCAGGGATCTCACCTCCATGCAGCTGAGGACGCCGGGCGGCCAGATCCTGACCTTCTGTGTCCTGCAGATGTTCCCTTTCACTTCGGAGAGCAAGCGCATGGGAGTCATCGTCAGGGTAGGCGTGGCTTGCTGACGCCACTCACGGGGATGGCTGGAGCGTGCCGCATCCATTCTCTCAGCCACTCCTTTTGAACATTTGTTTATTGTTTAAAATAAAGATTTATTTATTTTATTTGAAAATTACAGAGAGAGGGAGAGACAGAGATCTTCTATCTGCTGATTGACTCCTTAGATAGCCACAGCTGTCAGGCTGAAGCCAGGAACCTGCACTTCCTTCCAGGTCTCCCACGTGGGTCATCTTCCACTGCTTCCCCAGACCATTAGCAGGGAGCTGGATAGGAAGAGGAGCAGCAGAGACTTGAACCAGCACCCGCATGCTGCCAGCATTGCAGGCAGCAGCTTTCCCTCTATACCACAATGCCAGCCCCAGTTTGTTTGAAAGGCTGAGTGACAGAGAGAAACAGAGAGAGAGCTTCCATCTGCTGGTTCACTCCCAACATGGCTGCAACATCTGGGGCTAGACCTGGCCAAAGCCTGGAGCCAGGAACTCCATCTGGGTCTCCTACGTGGGTGGCAGTACGTGAGCCATTTTTCAGTATTTTAAGATCCAAAATTTTCCCAAAATAACAGTTAAATATCTGCATAAATGCAATATGCTTATATTTTGTTTTAAAGGAAAATCTAGTAACTTATAACTGAGAAGCTAAGGTAGATACGTAGTGATAGAAAGTAACTCTCCTAAGACTTCCGAAGGAAGAGTAAGTGAACTGTGTTCTTACTAACTTCTGAGATCAACTGAAAATGTTTTGTTTCATTTTCAACAGAAGTAGCAGGCCAGAAAGTTTCACTGAGTGATTTATGACCGTGAAATTGCAACAATGTCCTGCTACTCAGCTGGTTTTTTTTTAACAAATACCAGAAACTTATTTTGGAATTTGGCTAATCTGTGAAGCATTCAGTCAAATCAAAATTTTTAGAGAATTAATGCTTGCATTGCAACCCTAGTTTATCTGTTAACAAATTACAATTCAAAAGCTTCGAACGCTGCCTCACAGAGTGCAAGGTTACGTTCCCTGGTCATTGTGCTCTGCGTGGAAAAATACATGGATAGCTCCCCACAAGGGAATACGTTCACCAAGGATTATTTTTCCGGTGCATTTTCTGTGAGACCAGCATTACCTGCAAGAACCGGCGCCACCCAGGCGTGCCTGTGTTCACTGTGTTGCAGGATGAGTCGACAGCGGAGATCACGTTCTACATGAAAGGCGCGGACACGGCCATGGCGGCCATCGTCCAGTACAACGACTGGCTGGAAGAGGAGGTGAGTGTTTCAGCACGGTCAGTGAGCAGGGCAGGCACTGGTACCACTGTAATAAGTCAGGCACTGAACTCTCAAACCACACACAACAGGTTGCCCAAGATAGTATCACGTTTCCGCTGAATTATTTTAAACACTTAGAGTTCTTCTCAGTTGCAGAACGCATGGAGGGCAGAAGCCGTACGCACCTGTGAAGTTTGTGTTTGTGTCCACATAAATAAGCAGTGCTTCCTTCTATGTAAGCACCCGTGGTGTGTTCAAGGACATCCTCCCGGAAGCATATTTTATGTACGATAGCAGAAACAGACGCTCACTGCAGAGTTCTGAATACTCGTAACGTTGTGTATATAACCAAGGTTATATTTTATACATTTATTTTGTAACCTAAATATTTGCAAGAAGACTTTAATTGGATTTTGATCTAGTGCTAACTTGTATATAGGATTTACCTAAAAATAGAAAATTAGAGTCAAATACAATCCCACAGGGCATTAGATTTGCCTAAACAGCTGTGACTTACAGGCGGCCTCATGAGGTTGTATCCCTTGCTGTTAAGGGCATGTATGAACCAGAGAGGACGAGAGCCATCGCTGTTGTCAACAGAACCCTTTGTGCCATGCACGCAGCTGTGCAGGTGCTCACGTAGCTGTGTCCCACTGTCAGCCCTCACAGATGACCTGTCGATACACCTGCCACGCCCCAATGTTCGCAGTGGTATTGGCAGCACGAATCAATACCTCCTTCAGGGCGCTTTGATTTAATCAGGGACGTGAATAAATTAAACTCCCTGAAGACCTAGTAAAATGCCATAAAAATTACTTTTGGTCATAATGACGTGCAATTAATTGTAAAATACTTGTTTAATTTATTTAGCTTTATGAGGTCAAATCAATAAATGTCTTGCAACAGACAGATAATGTCAGATTGATTTTCACAAAGATAACTTTATTAAAAACACTCTGTACGTTCATTTTTTTCAACTTGCATTTTCCTTCCAAAGATCTCATGACCTTCATCAGTATCTGTCATAAAAGCATTGGGGTCTCGCAGGCCGTGGCTTTGTGGGAAGACAAAGCTGAGCAGCCCTCAGAGCCTGCCCCGCACAGGGGCTCTCTGCCCCCGCACCCTGTGCTCTGCGTCTCAGCCGGGCCGGCTTTGAAAGCCTGCAGCAGGCTTGCCACAAGGTTGCCCTGGGTCGGCTGAGGGGTTGCTGTGATGGGCCTCCTTCCCCCAGCCCTGACGGGAGGCAGCCCTGGATGGAGACAGCATGGCCCCGCCCGGCCGCCGGGCCGTCTGCCCAGGGCCTCGGCCACCCATGAGCAGAGTGCGTGGCCCCGGAGGGGCTGCTGGGCCCAATCTCACGGTGCTCAGCAGACCCTCAGAGCTGGCCGACTTCAGAAGGAATCGCCAGACACCCCGAGTAGCTCCAGGCTTCTGTTTACCCGACTGACATTTGACCACTGAAAGTGGCCTTGGGAACACGCGTGTTGGAGGTGACGAGTGACCGCTGTGGCCAGGGGCCCGGCGTGCGTGCTTGCCACCGCCCTCCTGGAGCAGTGCTTCCGTCCCCAGTTCCGAGCACACAAAGGTCAGAGGCCGTTCCCACCCTTCACTGTCACTTCCCGTTGCTGCCCCAGACCCGGCCGCTGGGCCCCCGCACACGTGTGTGACGAGGTCACGGGTTGCCGTGAGCTTCATCAGGCTGTGCCTTCAGTCCTCCCGCCATGCAGTCTCGTGGCCCGGCTGCTGGGGTTTGCTTTCCTTCTCCTTCAGAACGGTGTCGTGGATTCACTTCTTGGGGACGTGTTTGTCGACGTGCATGCTCACATTGTTCACTTTCATTTTCATGTGGATGTTGTCACTCGGCTCCTCTTAGCTCCTCGGGTTGGCTGGGATTGCCCCCGGTAGTGCATTGCCTCCTGGTCCCGCCTCTGCCAGTCCCCATCCATCACACGGCCAAGGGCCTGAGCTGCATCCATCAGACTGGGCTGCAAAAGTTGCTCCATCTCAAAAAGTGGTCGCTTCATGTGCTGTGGAGAACCTGCTTTTCTCTACGTTACCAACACATGCCCAAAGCACGCTACGTGTGCTTGGGGTAGGGCTTTGAAAGCATCGTCATAACTTGAAATGCGTCCTCAAAGCTGAGATCTGAGAGGGTGCCCAGCACAAGGGATGAGAAGGTGCGTGGAGTGCGGGTGCTGTCTCCACCCCAGTGCCTGGGCGCTCACTCTGGCTGGGGAGACTCGGCCAGCCACAGCATCAGCAGTCCAGGCGCTCCGAGAGCTTGGAGTTCATTGCACTGCCTGTTTCTGTCTTGTAAAGGTTTACTCATTTATTTGAAAGGCAGAGTTACAGAGGGAAAGGGAGAGGCAGACAGAGAGAGATCTTCCACCTGCCAGGTCACTCCGCAGATGGCCGCAGTGGCCAGGGCTGGGTCACGCTGAACCCACTATGCCACAGCACCTGACGCTGCCCTTCTTCTTTAAATTTAGTTTTGTTTTGTTTTGTTTTGTTTTAATAAATGACTTTTTTTATTTTTTTGACAGGCAGAGTTAGACAGTGAGAGAGACAGAGAGAAAGGTCTTCCTTCCATTGGTTCACCCCACAAATGGCCACTACAGCTGGCACTGCACTGATCCGAAGCCAGGAGCCAGGTGCTTCCTCCTGGTCTCCCATGCGGGTGCAGGGCCCAAGCACTTGGGCCATCCTCCACTGCCTTCCTGGGCCAGAGAATAGAGCTGGACTGGAAGAAGAGCATCCGGGACAGAATCCAGCGCCCCAACCGGGACTAGAACCTTGGGGTACCGGTGCCGCAGGCGGAGGATTAGCCTAATGAGCTGCGGTGCTGGTAAATTTAGTTTTGTAAAGCAAACTTCCCTCCATGAAATGCTAGCTTTGAGGTTTAAAGCTTAGGTCTACATAGCTCAGGTGGCCTTCAGTCATGAGCGCTCGCTGGTGTCTTCCTGGCGGAAGAGGGTCCCCTGTCCCTGAAGGGGTGCAGTGGTCCTGCTCCCCGGGCTCTGACCTCCGTCCCAGGCCAGGCCCCACCCCCAGGCATGACATCTTGGCCAGCACTGCCTCGTGCCCAGGGGGACGGTGGGTCACGTTGACTGAGGCAGCCCTGGTGTGTGCCAGCACCTCTCTGAGCAGGTCTGCTGGTGTTTCCCTGGCCAGGAGGTGGGGCTGGACCCACAGGAGTTAGGAACATGGTGTTCCTGGCGTATATGCTACCTGGAGATTTGAGACCCGCCCCTGTCCACACAGCCATCAGCCAGGTGCACACTTGGAAGTGCAGGCAATGTGCCAGGAGCATGGGTCAGATGCGGGGAGCGCAGGTCACATGTGGGGAGTGGGGGGTGTGAGGGACATGCAGGGAAGGTGGGTTAGGTTGGGGGTGTAGGTAGCATGTCAAGAGGTGGGTGATGTGCAGGGAGTATGTGTGACATGTTGGGAGTATGGGCGGTGTCCAGGGCATGTGGGTGGCGTGCAGGAAGTGTGTGTGACATTTTGAGAGTGGGTGGCGTGCAGAAAGTGTGTGTGACAGGAGTGTGTGGCATGCAGGGCATGTGGGTGGCGTGCAGGGAGCATGTGTTACGTGTTCGGAGTGTGTGACATGTTCGGAGTGTGGGTGGTGTGCAGGGAGCATGTAGGGCATGTGGGTGGCGTGCAGGAAGTGTGTGTGACATGTTGGGAGTGTGGGTGGCGTGCAGAAAGTGTGTGTGACGTGTTGGGAGTGTGGGTGGCGTGCAGGGCATGTGGGTGGCGTGCAGGGAGCATGTGTTACGTGTTCAGAGTGTGTGACATGTTCGGAGTGTGGGTGGTGTGCAGGGAGCATGTAGGGCATGTGGGTGGCGTGCAGGAAGTGTGTGTGATGTGTTGGGAGTGTGGGTGGCGTGCAGGGCATGTGGGTGGCATGCAGGGAGCATGTGTGACGTGTTCAGAGTGTGGGTGGTGCGCAGGGAGCATGTGTGGCATGTAGGGCATGCAGGGAGCGTGTGTGATATGCTAGCAGTGGGTTTCTCTCCCTGAACGTGCAGTTGATTTTGTCGGCATGCTCACCTCCAGCCTGTGTCTTGAACTTGTGCATCTAAGAGGGGAAGTGCTGGGTTTTTTGTCTGATGCTCTGTGCTTCTAGAGGCTTCTTGTCCATGACATGCATCAGGTCCCATGTTCCCCTCTGCACAGAAGGAAGGGAGGCCCTGTAGCTCTGGATTCTGGCCCTTATCCCACCAGGCTCAGCTGGTGCACTGTGTGTGCCTGTGTTTGCAGTTGGGTGTGGCCAGCAAGGCCAGTGAGGAGGCGTTACAGCAGAGCCGCAGGGAGAGCTCGGCGTAGGGCATCATAGCACAGGCCAGAAACAGCTTCCAGACCCAGACCCCAGGTCTCAGTCGTGGGCTTAGCTGCTGCGCCACGTGAGGCCTCCCCACCAGGTGTGTCCGCGTCCCACTGCTGGCTGCAGACAGCCTGGTGCCAATGTCCAGGACGCAGAAAACCCATGCTGTGACGGAGGGATTCTGCTGAGCCCAGGGTGCCCTGCGGTGTCCATCTCTTGACCTGCCACCTCCCGGGAGCAGCCGGAGCGTGGGTGTCACGTAGGTGGGGAGCAGAAATGGTCACTTAGGTAAATGAGCACTCTTCTGGAGCCAGCATCATGGCACGGTGGGTTAATCACTGCGCCACAGGCATCTCATATCAGAGTGTCGGTTCCAGTCCCAGATGCTGTGGTTCTGATCCAGCTTCCTGCTCACGCACCATGTCACTGTCTTTCAAAGAGATAAGTCAATCTTAAGACAGAAAAGAGAGCTGTGCCTCCTTTGTGCAAGCGTGGCCTGTCTCTTCCTGGAGGACAGGTCAAAGGTGCAGCTGTGACTTCCGGGCCCTCCACCCCCTCCCACCCCGGGGCGAGCCACAGGTGGACTGTCAGGGAAAGCAGGGCAGGACCCAGCTTTGCCAGAGGGGCCGAGAGGCCTGCCAGTGACTGTGGTCTCTCTGCAGTGCGGGAACATGGCGCGTGAAGGGCTGCGCACCCTGGTGGTGGCGAGGAGGGCGCTGACGGAGGAGCAGTACCAGGACTTTGAGGTGAGCCCGTCACCGGCCTCCATGGCCCGTGGCTGTCTCTGAAGCTGGGTTCATCACGTCCCCATCAACTGTGCACGCGTGTGTCTCCCCATGTCCACGGCTCTGCGAGGCGTTCAGAGTATGTGTGCATCTGTGTCCACAGAGCAGATACAGCCAGGCCAAGCTGAGCGTCCATGACAGGACGCTGAAGGTAGCCGCGGTAGTGGAGAGCCTGGAGCGGGAGATGGAGCTGCTGTGCCTGACCGGCGTGGAGGACCAGCTGCAGGCCGACGTGCGGCCCACATTGGAGATGCTGCGGAACGCGGGCATCAAGGTATGGCACGCACCTCTGGCTGTCGGAGCTCAGGCAAGCCTTGCAGAGCAGCGGGGGTGGGAGTGTTTGGTGCATGGGCCACACCCCGGCCCCTTGTGCCTGGGACGTGGCTGCCAGCTCACTGCTGGAATCCCTCCCCTTCTCCTGTGTCATTTCCCAGCAACACAGGTGTCAGCTGCCCCCAGCTGAGCCACGCGTGCTGCCAGCTTCCCCTGGGGCTCCTCACCCACCCCTTGCTGTGTCATCCTAGGCGGAGCGTCCGTGTGCTTCCTGCAGGAGCCACGTGCTCCCCCCCTCCCCCTCCATTCAGTGTCTGCACACAGCCAGGGTGAAGCTCGGAGCAGGCCATGCTCGTTGGGTGTCAGTGTGGGCATCCAGGTCCTGGGCTGGCTGTGGGTTCTCGTGCTGCTCGGCACCTTGCATTGACAGAAGCTGGGTGTTGGGGCGTGGGGTTGTCACAGGCCTGCCTGTTGAGTGCTTCTGAGGAGCACGAGCGGCACACACACCCTCCGCTGCCCACCCTGCACCCCCCGCAGTCAGCAGCCTGACCGTCGGAGCACAAGCGTGGGGAGCACTGGCCCTGCCCCCTACCCCGGGCTGCTTACAAACCCGGGGCTGCCGCGCCTGCTCCCCGCCCGCACCCGGCTCGGGTGTTTTGGGCGACTAGAGCACGTTGTCAGTGATGCTGCCACCGACGTTGCTCTTGCAGCTGGCAGTTTTTCCTGGGCGTGGTGGGCCCATGCTTGTGTGCCGGCCACCAGCTGTGCCATTGCCTTTCTCGCGGTGATGCTCAGTGGACGGGGGAGGAGGCGGGATGGCACTCTGTGGTGTAAGTGTCACACCACCGACGGCTGGGTCATCTGAGATGAGAACAAGCTTCCGTTCAGCCTCCGGGACTTGGGGCTCTGCTTGTGAGGATGCAAGTGTCAGCTGGCTTTAAAAGGAAAACCTCTGTCACTCGGGTAGAGAGAGCTGAAGGGAGCCGGGCCCAGTGCCGGGCGTGAGGGCGCTGTGCTGGGCGGACACGGCTGAGCCGTCGGAGCAGCAGGAAACGTGTCGCACAGCTCCGGCTGGCCCAAGGGAAGCTCCAGGACCCTCCCACCCTGGGGCCCGCAGCCGGATAAACCGGCCAAGAAGTGTGATTGACAGAGAACATAAGGGGTTCATTTTGTCTGTTCACGCGTGGGCACTTGTGTTGCGTCCACGTCTGGGCTGGTGTGAGTGATGCTGTGACCTCATGTGGAGGGCTGCACGTGGGGCTGTGCTATTGAAGTTCACCCGTGTGAATTGTGTCACTACAGATATGGATGCTTACCGGCGATAAACTCGAGACCGCGACCTGTATTGCCAAAAGTTCACATTTGGTGTCTAGAACACAAGACATTCATGTTTTCAGACCAGTAAGTTTGTATCTAAACCACTTTGTTTTTGTTTTTAAGATCTATTTATTTATTTGAAAGGCAGAATTACAGAGAGGCAGAGAGACAGAGGTCTTCTGTCTGCTGGTTCACTCCCCAAATGGCCGCAACGGCCGGAACTGCACCTTTCCAGAGCCAGGAGCCAGGAGCTTCTCCTGTTCTCCCACGTGAGTGCAGGGCCCAAGCACCCGGGCCATCCTCCACTGCTTTCCCAGGCCACAGCAGAGAGCTGGATCGGAAGTGGAGCAGGCAGGACACGACCCAGCACCCATAAGGGATGCCAGCGCCTCAGGTGGAGGCTTAGCCCACTATGCCACAGCACCAGCTCCCCTACTCAGCTTCTAAAGACGTGGTATAGATGGATTTCTTCTAGTGAGGGACAGTCAGTTTGATCCACAGGCCAAGAGAGCTCTGGACTGACGAGTGCTGTTGTGTGCTTATCACTGTGCACACTCAGTGCTGCTCTGACTTGTGGACACAGGTGTGCAGGACACCGTGGGTGTTGGCGGGGTGTCCAGGACCCCTAGCCCGGCAGCTGCCAGTGCCGTCACACATCTCCCTCAGCTCAGCTGCAGGTATTCATAGGACTAAACTTAATTCAGACAAAAACGCACGGGTGCTGACCGACGGCGAGTCCGTGCGCAGTCTGTAGGAAGCCCCTGCGGCTACGGAAAGCTTTGCCTGCCATTCGCCTGTGAGCGTGGTTCGTGCTGCAGCTGACGGCTGAACTGCGAATGCTTCTGGTAAAGCTTCAGATCCGTTTTGGTTGACTTTTCAGTGTGGCAGCACCACACGGTAAACCTCTCACAGTCCCAGGGCCGGCGTCGTGGAGCAGTGGGCTAAGCTGCCCCCTGCAGGGCCGGCCTTCCAGGTGAACACCAGTTGGAGTCGCAGCTGCTCCACTTCTGATCCAGCTCCCTGCTGACGCGCTTGGGAAAGCAGTGAAGATGGCCCAAGTATTTAGGCTCCTGCACCCACGTGGGAGATGCAGTTGACGCTCCTGGCTCTTTGCCGTGGCCATCTAGGAGTGAACCAGTGGATGGAAGAGCTCTCACTCTTGTCTCTCCCTCTCTCTGTGACTCTGCAATTCAAATAAATAATAAATCTTTAAAAATACACATTTGAAGTTATTTTTTCACAGTATAAGCTACCTGGTCAGAGATGGGTCTGGAATAAATGCGGGCCACCTGGGATTTGTGTTTGTTCCCCACCTGGAGCACGCCGTGTCCCCCCTGGAGAGGACGTCCAGGCCGCACCTGTGGTTCTGAAACACCTACGTTCCAAATGTAGTGATGGCTCAGGAGTATGACTTACTCTTTCTTTAAAATTTATTTATTTGTTTGAAAGACAGAGTGAGAGACAGAGAGAGAGAGATCTTCCATCCACTGGTTCACTTCCCAAATGGCTGCAATAGCTGGGGCTGGACCAGGTCAAAGCCAGGAGCCGGGACTCCATTCAGGGTTCCCATCTGGGCGCAAGGGCCCAAGTACTGGGCCATCACCCGCTGCCTTCCCAGGTGCAATGTCAGGGAGCTGGATCAGACGTGCAGCAGCTGAGACTGAAACCGGCACTCCGATACAGGGTGCCAGTGTTGCAGCCATGGCTCTGTAGGACAACGCCAGCCCCAATTTACTCTTTCAGATTATTTAATCCATCAGACAGCAACCAAGAATTAGTGGAATAACTTGAAACTCACAGCAGAGATAACAGAAGCAGTTTTTAAACATATCTAGCATCCTCAACAGGTTACGAAGAGAGACGTCTTTTAGTAAAAGCTCGATTTAGATAATCCTGTCTCTGACCTGACATCTGGTGATGAGGAGCCCGCCTTGCTGGGCCCTGACTTGTTGAAACGCATCCTTCAGACTTGGGAAAGTCAGCTCATCCCCACCCCCACCCCGGCCCGTCACCTGGACTCAGTGCCCAGCTCCTGGCTTCAGCCCTGGCCCTGTCCTGGTCATTGCAGCCGTTTGCAGAGGGAGCCGGCAGGTGGGCCATCTCTGTCAGTAGATGCAGCTGTGTCTCTGCCTCTCCAAAAGAAAAGTTGCATGACGTAAAAACATTCTGAAATCTATACACAGTTCTTCATAATGCAGGTTTTTCATGAGCTTTATGAAGACCCCGCCCAGGTCAGCTCACCATTTCATCCCATTCTGAGACTTTTCGAGTGCCCTTGTATTTGTCAATGCTAATCCAGGTAGCACGTTAACCGGGCACTGCTTCCCCTGGAAAGGTCGCCAGTCGGGGAGAGGCCCATCTGGAGCTGAACGCACTCAGGAGGAAGCATGACTGTGCGCTGGTCATCTCTGGGGACTCGCTGGAGGTGAGACTGGCCCGCTGGCCCGCCCTCCCGCTCCGGGCCGCAGCGGAGTGCAGGTAGCACCGGGCTCCCCGGGGTTCGAGGGGGGTTGGTGCAGGCTGATTGCAGAGCCTGTCAGGTGGGGGCCTCGTGCTCCTTGCTCCCTGCCCCGCCCACCTCGCCATCTTGTCTGTGGGGCCCAGGTTCATGGCCTCTGTCTGTGAAGCCAGCACGTGCATGTGTGCCCGTGGGGCACAGGGGGGCAGGCACTTCAAGTGGGAGAAGGTCCTGAGGGGCCCCCAGGAGACTCCACAGCAGATGGCCATGTCCACCCTGTGCTCCCTGTTTCCTTCGTGGGTTTGGCCTGGGTGGAGGCGGCTGGTCACCCCAGGCCTTTCCTGCCCAGCAGCTGCAGTGCCTGTGCCCGGGGCTGTCCCGCAGGTCCCCAAGGCCTGGTGGGAGTCAAGGGAGGTGAAGTAGCAGAGTTGTCAGTGCTCCTTAACCCCTGTGGTCCTGGGGCTCGCAGCCCGGCTCGGGCCATGGCGCAGTCTGCTGGAGCAGGATGGTTCCACGTCACACTGAATTCTGTCCCGAGATGGTTCTGTTTTCCCGCCTGTCCATGTCCAGTAAATTACACCCTGTGAACTGGCAGGTCCTCACAGTAGGAAGGCGGACAGCGGCGCCTGCACCAGGGCTTGGAGAGGTGCTCGCCGTCCTCACCTTCCACGGAGGGCAGTGGGGACGCCTGCTCCCTCTGCAGCAGCCCCCGGCCTCTGCGTGGGGCCAGGTCGGGTGGCCCTGCCGTCTCCCTGTCAGCCCATGTCCTGGGTGAAGGGCACTGTGCCATCTGCATGTGCAGCCGTGGTTAGTGTGCTCCTGTGCGTGTGTGTGTGCGTGTCAGTCACCGGCACGCGGTGTGAATGGCTGGGCCAGGCCATGCCCAGCAGTGGGGTGGTCAGCAGTCACACGCAGGGAGAGGTGACACAGTCGGTGTTGCAGGTGTGCCTGAAGTACTACCAGCATGAGCTCGTGGAGCTGGCCTGCCAGTGCCCCGCCGTGGTCTGCTGCCGCTGCTCGCCCACCCAGAAGGCCCACGTCGTCAAGCTGCTGCAGCAGCACACAGGGAGGCGCACGTGCGCGGTCGGTGAGCAGGCTCAGCCCCGGGGGTCGGCACACAGCGCACAAGGGCCTGCGTGAGTGACACGCAAAGGCTGATGCCCTAGCGTTTACGGGCAAAATTGTGTGCCAGCTCTGAAACCAGATTGATGTCATCTGCGTTCCTGGCAACATTTAAAAGACGTGGGGTCCGGTGTTGTGGTGCAGCAAGTTAAGAGGTTAAGCTGCAGGATGGGACGCCCACACTCAGTACTGGAGACCAGTGCAAGTCCTGGCAATCCAGCTTCCTGCTAGTACAGCTGGGAAAGTAGCAGAGGAGGGCCAGTACTTGGGCCCCTGCCAGCCCTGTGGGAGACCCGGATGGGGTTCATGGCTCCTGGCTTCGGCCTGGCCCAGCCCCAGCTACTGAAGCATTTGGGAAGTGAATCAGCAGGTGGAAGGTCTCTGTCCGTCTGTCTGGCACTTTGCCTTCCCAACAGTGAGTCACACGAGGAAGATGTGATGATGGACAGGCGCTTCTGTGCTCCTCAGGTGATGGTGGGAACGACGTGAGCATGATCCAGGCGGCGGACTGCGGGATCGGGATAGAAGGAAAGGTGAGTCTGCTCTTTCCCGGCACAGACTCACAGCTCGCGGTCGGGACGGAGCACATGGTCAACATGTGGTCAGCCACATCTGAGTGGTAGCGCGTCCCAGTCAGCAGGCAGGAGGCGTGCAGTGGGCACGTCCTGGTCGGCAAGGAGGAGGCGTGTGGTGGGCGTGTCCCAGTCGGCAGGGAGGAGGCGTGCAGTGGGCGCATCCCAGTCAGCAGGGAGGAGGCGTGTGGTGGGCACATCCTGGTCAGCAGGGAGGAGGCGTGCAGTGGGCATGTCCCAGTCAGCAGGGAGGAGGTGTGCGGTGGGCACGTCCTGGTCGGCAGGGAGGAGGCGTGCGGTGGGCGTGTCCCAGTCGGCAGGGAGGAGGCGTGCGGTGGGCGTGTCCCAGTCGGCAGGGAGGAGGCGTGCAGTGGGCACGTCCTGGTCAGCAGGGAGGAGGCGTGCAGTGGGCACGTCCTGGTCGGCAGGGAGGAGGCGTGCAGTGGGCACGTCCTGGTCGGCAGGGAGGAGGCGTGTGGTGGGCACGTCCTGGTCAGCAGGGAGGAGGCGTGCGGTGGGCACGTCCTGGTCAGCAGGGAGGAGGCGTGCAGTGGGCACGTCCTGGTCAGCAGGGAGGAGGCGTGCAGTGGGCACATCCTGGTCGGCAGGGAGGAGGCGTGCGGTGGGCACGTCCTGGTCAGCAGGGAGGAGGCGTGCGGTGGGCACGTCCTGGTCGGCAGGGAGGAGGCGTGCAGTGGGCACATCCTGGTCGGCAGGGAGGAGGTGTGCGGTGGGCACGTCCTGGTCAGCAAGGAGGAGGCGTGCGGTGGGCGTGTCCCAGTCGGCAGGGAGGAGGCATGCAGTGGGCACGTCCTGGTCAGCAAGGAGGAGGCGTGCGGTGGGCGCATCCCAGTCAGCAGGGAGGAGGCGTGCAGTGGGCGTATGCCGGTCGGCAGGGAGGAGGCGTCTGGTGGGTGCGTCCCGATCGGCAGGGAGGAGGCTTGCGGTGGACACGTTCCGGTCAGCTAGGAGGAGGCGTGCGGTGGACACGTCCTGGTCAGCCGGGAGGAGAGATCGTTTTTTAAAATATGAGATAACTGAGGTTTGGGCAGCTGGCTGAGGAGGCCCAGGACCAGGGGGGCTGTGCCTGTCCCTGGTGCCACGCCCTGCCTCTGCCTGATTTCTGTGCTACCAAGAGATTCCTGATACCAAATTCGTGTGAAGCACCTCCTCGGTGCATCCACCCTAGGGCCGTGGGACCTGTGCCGTCACAGCTGTGCAGAGAGCTCACCTGGCCTGTGGGACCTGTGCCGTCACAGCTGTGCAGAGAGCTCACCTGGCCTGCAGTGGGCGGGGTGTGTGCTCTGTTGCCCACGTGCTCTCCGCTCTCTCTGCAGGAAGGCAGGCAGGCCTCGCTGGCAGCAGACTTCTCCATCACTCAGTTCAGGCACATCGGCAGGCTGCTCGTGGTGCACGGGAGGAACAGCTACAAGAGGTCCGCCGCGCTCGGCCAGTTCGTCATGCACCGGGGCCTCATTATCTCCACCATGCAGGTGCGTCCGCTCCTGGGTTCCGTGGGACTGCGGGGCTTATGCTTGGGGGGGACACTCACAGCAAGGCTGATCAGGGACCCGTGGCCCTGACGGCTGCCGTGCTGATTCCCGGTGTTAGCTTGGCTGACCGGGGACCCGTGGCCCTGACGGCTGCCGTGCTGATTCCCGGTGTTCTCTCTTTAAGGCTGTGTTTTCTTCTGTCTTCTACTTCGCGTCAGTGCCGTTGTACCAGGGGTTCCTCATGGTTGGGTGAGTTACGTTAAGTATTTACTGTACCTGTGGAATCATTCAGGAAAGAGCTTTCATATTGAAAGTCATGCATACAGTACCGAGTTTTCTGGGCAGTCCTCCCACGGTCCACGTTGGGGGTGGGTGGCACGGGTGTGAGAACTGCTGTTCTGCTTGGGCTTTCAGGACAACTCCGGACACTTGCTCCCTTGGTGACCGTGCTATTAGGTTTCTCACAAGGTTTTGTTTTCAGGAACTGTGTCAGAGCTGTGGTTTATGAAAGCTCAGGGACTTCCTGCCACAGCTCTCGTCCCATGTGACATGTTCAAGGACTGCCTGCTGTGGCTCACGCCTCAGTCAGGGACCACACGCCCTGGTCACACCTCAGTCAGGGGCCACACGCCATGGTCACACCTCAGTCAGGGACCACACGCCGTGGCTCACACCTCAGGGACCACACGCTGTGGCTCACGCCTCAGTCAGGGGCCACACACCATGGTCATACCTCAGTCAGGGGCCACACGCCATGGCTCATGCCTCAGTCTGGGACCACACGCCGTGGCTCACGCCTCAGTCAGGGGCCACACACTGTGGTCACACCTCAGTCAGGGACCACATGCCGTGGCTCACACCTCAGTCAGGGACCACACACCGTGGTCATACCTCAGGGGCCATACACCGTGGCTCACGCCTCAGTCAGGGATCACACGCTGTGGTCACACTTCAGTCAGGGACCACACGCCATGGTCACACCTCAGGGGCCACACACCATGGTCACACCTCAGTCAGGGACCACACGCCGTGGCTCACACCTCAGTCAGGGGCCACACGCCGTGGTCACACCTCAGTCAGGGGCCACACGCCGTGGTCACACCTCAGGGACCACACGCCGTGGCTCACACCTCAGTCGGGCCACACGCCATGGCTCATACCTCAGTCAGGGACCACACGCTGTGGTCACACTTCAGTCAGGGGCCACATGCCATGGCTCACACTTCAGTCAGGGGCCACACGCCCTGGCTCACGCCTCAGTCAGGGACCACATGCTGTGGTCACACCTCAGGGGCCACACGCCACGGCTCACACCTCAGGCACCACACGCCGTGGTCACACTACATAACACACTCGGGCTCCACTTGCCGTAGCTCACACCCTGTCCAGTGTGCTTGGGAATCACCTATCTCGGGAAGTTGGAGGCTGTGCAGGTGATGTCGCTGGGAGACACGAGTCATGGACACGCAACAGCCGCCCTGGTGTGTGCAGGCCATATATCCTTGCTAGTGACACAAGTAGCCCGTGACTGTGTGAGTTAGCATTGCTAGATGGTTTCTTCCTGGAGCCCATGGAAATGAGTGGCTTCAGAGCGACAGCCGCCTTGTGGCCTACGGGAGGCCTGAGCTCCACAGCTGAACAGAGCTGTGGGGGCTCCTGCTCCCAGTGTGTGTGGAGCAGAGGGGATGGCTGTAGACTCCAGCCCACTCAGCTGGAGAATGTGATCCAGTGTGGGAACGAGCAGCCGCGGCAGCAAGGGCTGCGATGCCTCAGAGAAGAGAAGCGACTCCAGAACTGCTGGCAGAAACGGCAGAGATCCGGGAGCCCTGGGGAGACAAGGTTTCTTAGGCACCGAAAGCATGAAAGATGAAAGAAAAGTTGGCAACATGAACCTCATCAGAATTAAAGATTTTGTCCTAAAGACCAGCGACCGGCAATTGGCACAGTGGCCAGGCTGCCATGTAGGATGCCCACGTTCAGGGTGCCTGGGTTCAAGTCCCAGGCAACCGGTGATGGCTGTGGTAGCAGGTCCCTGCCAACCATGTGGGAGACCTGGATTGAGTTCCTGACTCCTGGTGCCCACCCTGGCCAACCCTTACCAGTGAACCAGTGGATGGAAGTTCTCTCTTCCTGTGTCTCTCTGCCTCCCAAATAAACAGATACGATTTTTTAAAGATGGATTGATTGATTGACTTGAAAGGCAGAGTTACAGAGAGGCAGAGGCAGAGAGAGAGGGAGGTCCTCCATCCACTGGTTCACTCCCCAATTGGCTGCAATTCCAAAAGCTGTGCCTGTCCAAAACCAGGAGTCAGGAGCTTCTTCCTGGTCTCCTACATGAGTGCAGGAGCCCAAGGACTTGGGCCATCCTCCACTGCTTTCCCAGGCCATAGAGAGAGATGGATTGGAAGTGGAGCAGCCAGGTCTTGAACCGGCGTCCACATGGGATACCGCTACTGCAGACAGAAGCTTTATCTGCTACACCACAGCACCAGCCCCAGTATATGGTTTTAAAAGCATATAGATAGGTAATATTCACAGTGCAAATATCTGACAAAAGGTGTCTATCTGGAAATTTTAATGACCTTCAAGTCAGTGATAAGACAGACAACTCAATTTCTTTTTTTTGTTTGTTTTTTTTGTTTTTTTGTTTTTTGACAGGCAGAGAGTGGACAGTGAGAGAGAGAGACAGAGAGAAAGGTCTTCCTTTTGCCGTTGGTTCACCCTCCAATGGCCGCCGTGGCTGGCGCATCGCGCTGATCCAAAGCCAGGAGCCAGGTGCTTTTCCTGGTCTCCCACGTGGGTACAGGTGCCCAAGCACTTGGGCCATCCTCCACTGCACTCCCAGGCCATAGCAAAGGGCTGGCCTGTAAGAGGGGCAACCGGGACAGAATCCAGCACCCCGACCGGGACTAGAACCCGGTGTGCCGGCACCGCAAGGCGGAGGATTAGCCTATTGAGCCATGGCACCGGCCTCAATTTCTTTTAAAAGGTTAAAAGTCTGAACACTCATCACACAAGAAGATAAGCGGATAGCTAGTGAGTACATGGAAATAACATACAATGTCATTAGTCATCAGGAAATATCAGCATAACGCAGGTGGAGGCCACTGCAGAAGCCACACTGCCAGTGTGCAGGTGTCAGTGGGGTGTGTGTTGCCAGGCAGGTATGGCCAAGGATCATTCCTCCCTTTGCCCAAAAACAAACAAAAAGGGGGATATGTGGTGGAATGAGAAGGCCGTACCAAGGTGGCCGCTGGCAAGCAAGCGTCAGTTACTCAGGAATGGCTTCGGAACCCACCTGGCAACGGAGCCTGCCTGGTAACAAGCAGTGATTGGTTACGGCATAAACCACCCCTTGAATGGATTGGCTGCCTTGACTATATAAGCTGCTGTACCAACTGAAATAAACGAGTCTGCAGGCTGCTCGCCTCTGGCCTGCTTTCCCCCGACTCCGGGGGTCTGTGTGGTCACTCTGCGCCTCTTACCCCCGCCACGCTCCTCCTCTCAGAACAAATCCACAGCAACAGTGTGGAGCCTGGCTCTGTGCTGCTGCAGGAGTGCCGAGTGCTGGAATGCTCCGGAAACCAGCCTGGATCCAGTGTTTACCCAGATGTGAAGACACTGACGTCTGTACAGAGCTGTACATCAGTGTCGTAGCTGTGTTTCTGATAACCAAAAACTAGGAAAACCCAAATGTCCACCAGTGAGTGGACAAAGAGCAAGCTGCTTCCATCTACTGCAAAATGCCACTTGGAAACCCCACGCCCCGAGAGAGCTGGGCATCCGGAGTTCATGCTCTGGGATCCCATTTATATGGTCCCAGTGCAGTAGGAGAGACCGCGAAGCCCCACGGGGCCTTCTGGGCGACGGCAGCACTCTGTGTCCTGGTGCTGCAGGAGGTCGCAGAGCACTTGGCAGAGCTCAGCAGGCTGTGTCTTCGTGCAGCCGTGTTTCTCGGAGCCTGAAAAGCTGGGGAGATTTCTTGCACAGATAGAGTTCTCTCATCAATGCATTCTGCAGAATAGTGGTGCCACGTGGTCCCTCCTGGTGACCTCATGAGTGACCAGCCGGATGAGTGGGTGCCCTCACGTGGGGCGCGAGGCTCCAGCAGGGTCACAAGGGGATGACCTTGCTGACTGCCCAGTAGCTGGGTACTTCTCGAATTGCTTGGCCTTGTTAAGTTCCTAAATTCTCAGGGAGAAAAAAAGCAACTAAAGATTTGGAGGAAACTTTGAAAGTTTTATATAAGTTTAACCTAATGAAGAAGATAAAGGCTGAATTTATAAAGCACTCAGAAGCAAACAGATGTTTTGTTTAAGATTTCTGGCCAGTAGTAACCCTGCAGGAGTTAAACTGACACGAAGTAGAGAGTGTCTACATTGTGACCGTGGACTTCTCCACTGCAGTGTGGCCTTTGGTATCCAGGTGTCCCAGGGCTGGAGGACAACCCAACGTCACGGTTGATCTGTCCTGGTTCTCTGCGCTGGGTGCGTGAACGTGTGATTTTTAAAGCCCCGTTGCACTTCTAGGAAGAAGGCATGGGTGTGCTTCTCCCTGGTCCTCTAGGGGGCGCAGCGCACACAGAGTGAGCTGCAGAGGGCGGTGGGGAAGCAGCATCGCCGGGGCCACTAGGAGCCTGCTGGGCTCTGGCACACTCAGCTCCCGGAGCCAGCGACCCGGGAATACCAGCAGGCGTGATCCCAGCGCAATCCCAGGCCTCAGCCAACAGCATTTGAACAGCGAGTGCTCTGCTACAGCCGACCTCCTCACCTCCTCAGGAGCCCAGACTCCCACCTGATGAGACAGGAGAGGCCCTGGCACCCTGGGGTGGCCGATGGCGAGCAGGCAGCACCAACAAGGAGCCCCCGGCAGCATGAGCCCACTCTCCCGCTGCAGCAGCAGTGGAGCCAGAGGTGTGGACGCAGTGCTCGGAATGCACCAGGTTCAACCCAGAGCTCCCAGCGAGCCAAGGCCGGGGAGCTCTCCATGTGGAAGGAAAAGACAGGCCTCCGAGGCTGCCCTAGGGCAGGGGATGGCGTCCTCTGATGGAAGTCCTCAGGCAGCCACGTAGGATGCACAGGACACGGGCGGGACGCACTCGGACTGGAGCAGAGCCGGCAGGAGTGCTGGAAACAGTGCAGTGGATGGGAGGTGACCCTGGAGGGACTCAGCGAAGCAGAGGACAAGACAGCCAGCGTCTCCATGGTCACTCCTCCACAGCCATCTCCACCGCCTAGGGAGGACTCCCCTGAGACCCATGGACATCCGCCCATGTCCTGCCTTCACTGTCCCCTGGTGCTGGGGTGGCAGGCGGTGGGACCCGAGGACAGAGCTAAGGTGTGGCACGGGAGCAGTCTGCCAGGTGCCGAGCAGGGGCTCCACCGTCACCAGTGCTGACACGTCTCTCCCGTGTCAGCCAGCAGTCATACCCCTGGGTATCGTCCCGGTTGGCACTACTGTCCAAAGGAAATGGAAACTGTGTTCACCCAAAAATATGGGCAGTGCATGCTCTACAGCAGTTTTATTTGAAATAACTGAAACCCGAGGGCAGCCCAGATGTCCGTCAGTGTGAACACACTGCCCGGCAGGCCGCGGTTTCCCAGCCCCACAGAGCGGCCCCAGCAGGAGGCCAGCAGAACAGGGTGGAAGCAGCCTGCCCCGAAAGGTGCGGGTGGCTAACTCAAGGAGGCAGAGACAGAGTGCGGTGGGAGGGAGCTGGTGGGACAGGGGCTCGGGTGCCCTGAGAGGCTGCAGGGTACGTCCCTCAGGACTGGGGGGAGGGGCACAGGGCCTCGTTCCGTGTGAGTCTTCAAAAATGTTCTCACCTGGGAGTGTTGGTGCTTCTCTGTTGCTGGACCGTGGGACACATCCGTGAAGCAGGCAGTAGAGGGGCGCGTGGGTACGGTGCAGGGTCCATCCCATGGAGGCCCCTGCGTGCTGGCTTCGAGGGAGGCCGTGCTCTGTTGGCAGCGGTTCCATTCTGCTCTGGTTCTGTCTGATACTGACCTGCAATTCTGGAGGGGCATCACGCTCTCTGTACGCTGCTGACTCGTGTGCTTCCTGCCTGGTCTGTAAGGTACGCCACTGTGTACACCATGTTCCCCGTGTTCTCCTTGGTGCTGGACCAGGACGTGAAGCCGGAAATGGCCATGCTGTACCCGGAGCTGTACAAGGACCTCACCAAGGTATGCACCCAGCAGGCGCCGTGTTCCGCCACAGCCGCCGGCGGGGGAGCACCCCTGCGCGTGTTGGGCTTTGGTGGGTTTTTTTGGGCAATTACTGTCTGCATCCAGATGTTTTCTGTTTATCCTCATTACTTTTGGCAATTTCCTTTCGCGTTAAATTTCAAAGGGGCCTTCCCCCTGGGAGAAAAACATCTCTCTAGCGCCAACAGTGATGCTCTGGTGCTGTGCTCAGATCAGAATAAAGTGGGCTCCAGGCATCGGTGGGCTTTAGTGAAGTATGTAGAGGGACCCCTGGTACCTGGGCTGCATGCCGGAGCAGGCCCCACAGCGAGTCCTGAGGATCCACTGCCCGGGTCTTCTCTCTGTGGACAGTGCATTTCTGTTCCCGAGAGCCCTGAGAAAACCTGCCCCAGGGAGCCCCATGAACCCAAACCTGCAGAAGATTCGTTCAGTCCGCATGAAACTCTGGAAATTGAAATGTTCCTGAAGGAGGCCTTGGTTTATCACGGTTTCTATGAAAGCCTATTTTAAGATCGGAAATACGAGACCACAGGTGGACGAAAGGTCGTGTATCCAGAGGCAAACTGTGGGGCTTCGCACAGGCCAGCGTTCCCGAGCCCACTCTGAGCACAAACCCCACCAGCCTCCGCTGCATTTAGGGTCACGCCTGCTGCTCTGAGGGTGTCAGTTCCATGCCCAGAGCCACCCGGTGTGGCACAGGGAAGAGAGCTCAGGCACTGAAGTCCCCTGACAGTCACTGCTCGATGACTTCGGGGCCTGGTGGGATACAGATGTCAGAGTTCCTGTAGAAAATGCAGAAAGCCATACTGCCTTTTTAACCTGTTTTACCTTATAGTACAAAATAAGACATAAACATCGTCATGGTGCTAATATCCTGTGACTCTCAGGAGAGAGAAGTCATCCTACATTACAAGTATTACAAGAGGAAACAGGCTTTTCCGTTTAGTAGCCTTCAGTGCTAACTACTGTGACAGAGTGAAGCAGAGTGCACCAGACACCCAGAGCGAGGCACCGTCGTGACGGTTCACACACTCCCCCTCTGGAAGGCCGCATCGCCGCTGCGGGGGATACGTTCTCCTACAGGAACGTGAGACCAGACAAGCTGTCCTGGCCCAGGGGACGGCTGCACACGCAGGTGTTAGGGCTGACGCGGCAGCAGCCCGGCAGACACAGACGGTGGGTGTGCGGGTTAAGGGTTGGGTTGTACACATCTTCTCGCCTGAGTTGCTGTAGCAATGAGCAGATGCTTGTGGCCACAGAGGCAGCAAGGCAGGCGGGCCCGGCCCCTCGTCGGAACCCCCGAATTGCTGTCCCCGTTGAAGGGGTGGCGGTGGAGACTGAGCCGCCTGAAGTCAGGACACCGTTCCTCATTTTTTTGACAAGAACTCAGCTCATTTTCTCTAAGTTCCTCTTCTTCAATACCCCAAACCCTATGCTTTGTACCTTTTTAGTAGCACTTTTATAAAAAGTCCAGCATGCTTCAGACCCTTTGAAAACAAAGGAGCTGTAAAGTGCTCAGACTCTAAAGCTGCTCAAGTGGAGTTGTCTTTACTGAGTGAAGCTCTGCGTTCCCGCTGAGCACTTGGCCGAGGCCCTGGGGACCCAGCACTGTGCATCCTGCCTAGGGTCAGCCCAGGCTCGGGTGCCGAGACCCTGATCTGCCTCTGGAAGGTTCTGCCCAGGCGAGTAAAGGCAGAAGCTTAGCCCCTGCTCTCAGCAGGTCTGCATTCTGGGCAGGAGAAGAAACCGTGGCCTTAGTGGTGACTAGCTGTGGTAGAGCACATGGCACGGACGTGGTCAGAACTGCACTGATGCTGTGTGCTGGAGGCTCTGAATGGCGGGGAGCACGTGGAATGGAGTGTCCCGTCTTCAGCGTGCGTCTGGCCACGGGTCCTTGTGGATGACATGCCCGGGATCAGCCATCCCGAGCCCACACCACTGGTCATTACTCTGTCTAACACAGCGCATCTGCACACAGCCTGTATTGGGTCAGTGTTGGATTGAAGGACGAGGAGGGAATGATCCATTTCCGAAGCAGCATTTCCTTCTTCCTCACAGAAAGCTGTGCGTCTGCAGCTGTGTTGACGTTCCTCGTCAGGAGCTCAGGTTCTGCTCTGAGTCACTGTCCCCGGCCCATGATGGGCTCAGTCACGTGGGGCGGAGCCAACACACTCACCTCTGCTGGCTGCAGGTGTCTCCCTGGCCTTACAGGACTGTGTGTGTCTGCGCTCAGGGCTGGCCTGGCCAGCAGCACGCACGGTCCTGGCGTGTCGTAGACTGTGGCAGGAATTGGTTTCCGGTCCATAGGCTTGATTGTGACGTTGTTACAGAGGCAGTTGGCTGTGGCTGTGCTACTTGAAGAGAGCAGGTCTTCGGGAGATCAGAGCCATTCACACAGCCTCGGGACGGTGGGCACTGAACTCCAGGACTACTGCGGCATCTTCTGTTTCTCTAGAATATTCTCAAAATTATGTTATCTTTTGAAATGTGTATCTGTACAACTTTAAAAATAACAGTTATTAAGGCAAGAAATGGAAATTAAAGCCTTGGAAATTAGGAGGAGATAGAAACATCTCGGCAGGTGACATAATTGTATATACAGAAAATCCACAAGGAGTCCACCAAAACAAAACAAAACCCTCCTCTGGTAAGTTTAATAAGGTTTTATTAAAGTTATTAAAAGGGGGAAAGGTCCAAGTCACTTCTAATCCAATATACCAGCACTGAATAATTGGATACGAAAAAATTTGAAACACCACTTACAGTAAGCAAGAAGAGTGAAATACTGGAGTATGCCTCTGAGGAAAGATGGACGCGAGTCTGTGTGCTGGGAAGTGGGGGCACTGATGGAGAAACTTGAAGACACAAACGGGTAACAGACGGAGAGACGTGGTGGTGCTGAACAGTGAGAAGCTGATCCTAAAGCTTACGTAAGAAGGCAAGGGAACTAGAACTGACAGAGCAGTTTTGAAAAACCAAAGTTGAAAAGCACATTATCAATTTCAAGACTTAGAGTAAAGCAATAACTGTGATGTGTGTCATTGTCAAAGGCGGAAACAGAGCCCAGAACCAGAGCCACAGGGCCCCCGCCTTTGCCAGGGAGGTCCTGACAACTGGGCACCCAGCATCAGCAGCAGCTCAGCCCCTGCCTCACTGCTTGTAAAAACCAGTCATCGACCTACATGGAGAACTGTCAGCTTGTAAAGCAAGTTAAACACAGGAGAGAGCACACGCGGCGGTGTAGAGCAGGACACGGGAGAGAACACGCATGACCTTGTAGAGCAGGACGCGGGAGAGAGCACACGTGGCCTTGTAGAGCAGGCGTGGCCTTGTAGAGCAGGATGCGGGAGAGAGCACACGCGGCGGTGTAGAGCAGGACACGGGAGAGAGCATGTGTGGCCTTGTAGAGCAGGACACAGGAGTGACACATGGCCTTGTAGAGCAGGACACGGGAGAGAGCATGTGTGGCCTTGTAGAGCAGGACGCGAGAAAGAGCACACGTGGCCTTGTAGAGCAGGACATGGGAGAGAGCAGGTGTGGCCTTGTAGAGCAGGACATGGGAGAGAGCACGCGTGACCTTGTAGAGCAGGACATGGGAGAGAGCACGCGTGACCTTGTAGAGCAGGACATGGGAGAGAGCAGGCGTGGCCTTGTAGAGCAGGACGCGGGAGAGAGCACGCGTGGCCTTGTAGAGCAGGACGCGGGAGAGAGCACGCGTGGCCTTGTAGAGCACACGTGACCTTGTAGAGCAGGACGCGGGAGAGAGCACACATGGCCTTGTAGAGCAGGTGTGGCCTTGTAGAGCAGGACGCGGGAGGAAGCACGCGTGGCCTTGTAGAGCAGGACGCGGGAGAGAGCAGGCGTGGCCTTGTAGAGCAGGACGCGGGAGAGAGCACGCGTGGCCTTGTAGAGCAGGATGCGGGAGAGAGCACGCGTGGCCTTGTAGAGCAGGACGCGGAGAGAGCACGCGTGACCTTATAGAGCAGGACGCGGG
The DNA here is from genome assembly GCF_033115175.1 of Lepus europaeus. Taxonomy (NCBI): domain Eukaryota; kingdom Metazoa; phylum Chordata; class Mammalia; order Lagomorpha; family Leporidae; genus Lepus; species Lepus europaeus. The sequence continues at coordinate 125,128,178 of NC_084835.1, forward strand.
AGAGAGCACGCGTGACCTTGTAGAGCAGGACGTGGGAGAGAGCACGCGTGACCTTGTAGAGCAGGACGCGGGAGAGAGCATGCGTGACCTTGTAGAGCAGGACGCGGGAGAGAGCACGCGTGGCCTTGTAGAGCAGGCGTGGCCTTGTAGAGCAGGACGCGGGAGAGAACACGCGTGACCTTGTAGAGCAGGATGCGGGAGAGAGCACACGTGGCCTTATAGAGCAGGATGCAGGAGAGAGCACGCGTGGCCTTGTAGAGCAGGATGCGGGAGAGAGCACACGTGACCTTGTATAGCAGGATACGGGAGAGAGCACGCGTGACCTTGTATAGCAGGATGCGGGAGAGAGCACGCGTGGCCTTGTAGAGCAGGATGCGGGAGAGAGCACCCGTGGCCTTGTAGAGCAGGACGCGGGAGAGAACACGCGTGACCTTGTAGAGCAGGATGCGGGAGAGAGCACACGTGGCCTTATAGAGCAGGATGCGGGAGAGAGCACCCGTGGCCTTGTAGAGCAGGACGCGGGAGAGAGCACCCGTGGCCTTGTAGAGCAGGACGCGGGAGAGAGCACATGTGGCCTTATAGAGCAGGATGCGGGAGAGAGCACCCGTGGCCTTGTAGAGCAGGACGTGGGAGAGAGCACGCGTGGCCTTGTAGAGCAGGACGCGGGAGAGAGCACACGTGGCCTTGTAGAGCAGGCGTGGCCTTGTAGAGCAGGCGTGGCCTTGTAGAGCAGGACGCGGGAGAGAGCACGCGTGGCCTTATAGAGCAGGACGCGGGAGAGAGCACACGTGGCCTTGTAGAGCAGGACGTGGGAGAGAGCACGCGTGGCCTTGTAGAGCAGGACGCGGGAGAGAGCACAAGTGGCCTTGTAGAACAGGCGTGGCCTTGTAGAGCAGGACGCGGGAGAGAGCACACGTGGCCTTGTAGAGCAGGCGTGGCCTTGTAGAGCAGGACGCGGGAGAGAACACGCGTGACCTTGTAGAGCAGGATGCGGGAGAGAGCACACGTGGCCTTATAGAGCAGGATGCGGGAGAGAGCACCCGTGGCCTTGTAGAACAGGCGTGGCCTTGTAGAGCAGGACGCGGGAGAGAGCACACGTGGCCTTGTAGAGCAGGCGTGGCCTTGTAGAGCAGGACGCGGGAGAGAACACGCGTGACCTTGTAGAGCAGGATGCGGGAGAGAGCACACGTGGCCTTATAGAGCAGGATGCGGGAGAGAGCACGCGTGGCCTTGTAGAGCAGGACGCGGGAGAGAGCACGCGTGACCTTGTAGAGCAGGATGCGGGAGAGAGCACGCGTGGCCTTGTAGAGCAGGATGCGGGAGAGAGCACGCATGACCTTGTATAGCAGGATACGGGAGAGAGCACGCGTGACCTTGTAGAGCAGGACGCGGGAGAGAGCACGCGTGGCCTTGTAGAGCAGGACGAGGGAGAGAGCACGCGTGGCCTTGTAGAGCAGGACGCGGGAGGGAGCACGCGTGGCCTTGTGGAGCAGGACACTTGAGAGCACGCGTGACCTTGGGTTGGGTGGACCAGGGGTCAAAGGCATGATCCGTGAGGACAGGAAGCAGCCATTGGGAGTTAACATTCTCTAAAGGGTTTGCTCTGTAAAAAATGCTGCAAAGAAATTGGAAGGCCAGCCACTGGGAGAAGAAATTTGCAAGTCACACCTCAGCTGTGGGCTGGTTTCCATGATGCCTGAGGAACCCTGCAAATCCAACAGGAAAACAACCCAGCTTCTGAACTGACACGGCACCAGAGGCGAGCAGCTGTCACGGAAGCATGTGAAGACACGCTGTCCCTTAGGGGACTGCAGCAGCAGCTACGGTGACACTCCCGACATGCCTGTTCGGTGGCCCACGTCCAGAACATGGCCATGCTGAAACCCGGTGGGGACGTCATACAGAGCTCAGCAAGCTCTCACAAAGCTAACCAGATGCCTGCCCACAGATGTTTATGGCATCCTTGTCATAACTGCCCCAAACCGGATCAGCCAGTGCCCTTATGCGGGGACTGGGTTGGCTTCCAGCACACGAGCCCCAGGGAGCTCGGGGGAGTAGCAGAGGCCAGCTCAGGGGCTCCTTGATTCTGCTTCCCTGAGAGCTGGGAGCCATGAACCCACAGGGCGGGGAACAGGTCAGTGGCCATCTCCTCCCTCCTCCCTCCCTGGTTGTGTCTGGAACCCTGGCGAGGCGAGGAAGTCAGGGGCTGCTACAGAAGATGAGCCCGGAATCATCCTGAGCGAGCTCCCAGTGGCCAGAATTGAAAGAAATTGAGCAAAAAAAGCACCTAACAATCATGTCACGTTATAACTAAAGAATAAAGAAACTGTCCACCCAGTCTGCACTGACACACAGAGGGAAAGCCCCTTGCGGGAGACTCCCAGCGATGGACGTGAAGGACCCAGAGGGCAGGAAGGCGCCAGCCCAGCTCCGCCCCTGGAGTGCCGTTGGCGAGTCTGCACTTGGTGGGCAGAGTGTTGAAGAAGAGGACGTTCGTGCTGTCTGCAAGTGGCTTCTGGGGGCCAGCGCTGCGGCCTAGCAGGTAAAGCCACCACCTGCAGTGCCGGCATCCCGTGTGGGCGCCAGTTCAAGTCCCGGCTGCTCCACTTCCAGTCCAGCTCTCTGCTATGGCCCAGGAAAGCAGTGGAGGATGGTCCAAGTACTTGGGCCCCTGAAGAAGCTCCTGGCTCCTGGCTTCAGATGGCACAGCTCTGGCCATTGTGGCCGAGTGAACCAGTGGGTGGAAGATATTCATTCTCTCTCTCTCTCTCTCTCTCTCTCAATATTAAAAAAAGTATCTTCTTCAAGAAATCGGTTACATACAAACAAGTGAAAGTGCAGATACCCAGTAGGTACCATCTTTTTTTTTTTTTTTTTTTTTTTTAAGAGAAACGGAGGTCTTCCGTCTACTGGTTCTCTGCAAATGCCCCCCACAGCTGGGGCTGGACCAGGCAGAAGCCAGGAGCCTGGAGCTCCATCTGGGGCTCCCACATGGGTGGTAGGGTCCCTGAACATACTAGGGCCATCATCTGTGCCTCCCGAGATGTGTATCAGCAAGAAGCTAGATCAGAGGTGGAGTAGCCGAGACTAGAACCAGGCGCTCCGATACGCAATGCAGGCGTCCCAAGTGATGGCTGAACTGAGTACAGCGTAACACACACCCATCAGGCGCCACCTTGACCACGCGATTGTGAAAAGTGAACACGTGGCCTGTTGGTGTGGAACCCCTTGTGGGTTCCTTGTGGGCAGGCATCCCCTCAGTGGTGGCCTTCCTGGCTGTCTAGACATCAGGAGACATCAGACAGACCACAACTGAGGGTCCTTGTACGAAGCCACTAATCATAAAAGAGCAGGCAAGAGCCAGGAACTGACTGGATGGGCCTGGTGGGGTCCCAGGACAGAAAAGGGCATTGTGGGGAGTGGTGGCATCCAGGTAGCTGAGTCGCGTTGTGGCCATGTTGGCTGCTCAGCATTGCGGGCTTTGCCCAGCCGAGGCGAGGCCGGTGATGGGCCTGTGTGGACAGCCCATTCTGCTCCCGATCCCGCGGGTCTGCAGTGGCCCCGAACAATAGGATCCACGAACAGTCAGAGGCAAGGAGGCCGTTGCAGTCTGCCCTGAAGAGATGACTAGAATCCACCTGCAGAACTGCTGTCGTGCCTTCATATGCAGCAGGTGTCTCCCCGGCCGGCCTGGGTGCAGATTAACTCCGGGCAGGAAGCTCCTGTGGCAGACCTCAGTTTGTCCAGGCCCCAGCTCTCCTTCAGTTTGTGCTAAATATTTCCAGACCCTGTGTGCTCTGAGAGCTGCATTTAACTGTGTGAACCCACTGAGGAACGAGGAATGAGACCTTTAGGAAGTCACCATTAGTGGAGAGATGTAAGTGCCAGTGGAGTGGGCCACAGGGAGCGGACGGCCCGGAGCCCACTGCTCACACCTCCATGCTCTCTGCTAAGGGGGCGAGGCGTGGATGGGGGCCTCACAGCCTTGCCTGCGCAGCTCATGTGTGGCTCGGGGGAGACCTGGGAAAGCTCAGGGGGCAGCAGGTTGAGCTGCCACATAGGATGCCCACATGCTGTATGGGAGTACGAGCTCGAGCCACAGCTCCCTGCTCACACACCTGGGGCAGCAGCAGAGGACGGCCCAAGGGCTCGGGCCCCTGCACCTCTAGGGTGGACCTGGATGGGCTTCCTGGCTCCTGGCTCCAGCGCAGGCCAGCCCTGGCTGTGGCAAGCATTTGGGGAATGATCCAGCAGATGCATGACATATCCGTCTCTCCCTCCCTCTGTCACTTCGCCTTTCAAATAAGTTTATGAAAAATGAAATTGAAACAAAGTATTAACATTTTTTGTCAACAGGAGCTCCATCAAGTTAAGACCCTTTTAGAAATCATGACACCACCATGTGGCCCTTCTCTACGGCCCTGGGGGTCCTGGAATGTAGCCTTGTCCATGGTGTCTGTGTTCTGTTAATTAAAGACAAATGGGTGCCCTTTTAAGATTCCCCAAGGTTAGGAGACAAAAAGGAGGAGACATTCAGCACTGTAGCGTGGGTGCTTAGTGTTCCCCAGCCACACTGCCCCCATCGGGCAGCTGACGAGGGGCAGCGTTCTGGGGGGTGGGGCCCTGTGGGCGCTTCCTGGGGTGTGTGTCCGGTGCGGCTGGCTGACTTTCTGGAAATGTTCTGATATTCACATGTTGTGGTCTTTGGCCCCCACAGCCTGCCAGTGTCCCAGCTGTGCCTGGACCACGCCCCCTCTGCATGGCTGTTGCGTGGATGGTGCCTGGTCTTTGGGGCGGTACTGGGGAAACCCTGCTCCGTCTCTTGTTCCTCTTCTCCCAGGAGACACTTCCCTGCGCACCGCGGACAACTGTGCCCTCCCTGAAGCTGTGACAGTGTGAACGCACCCACAGAGCAGAGTTTGCTCCGCTTTGGTTTTCGTGCCCTCAGAACTGTGTGTGCTGAGCTGCCTGTGGGGTCGGCTGTCGTCTCTGCTGCTGGCATCCGCCCCCCTGGTTAGCACACACAAGCTTGATTTGTCCCCCAGAACTGATGGGGTTTGATCTTCCACATCCTCTCACTAGTCTTACTTCTAAAGGTTTATTGTCTGAAAGGAGAGATCTCCCAGACTTACTCCTCAGATGGTCATGACAGCCAGCGCTGGCCAGGCCAAAGCCAGAGCCAGGAACTCCTTCCAGATCTCCCACATGAGTGGCAGTGGCCCAAGTATTTGGTCCATCTGCTGCCTCCCCAGGCACGTTAGCAGGGAACTGGATTGGAAGGGAGCGGCCGTGACTAGAACCAGCACGCTTGGGATGCCGGCATCACAAACAGCGGCTGAACGCACTGCCCCACCACTCCAGCCGTCTTGGCATGGCCTTCTCATTCCACCACAACCCATCCCTCCTCCACACAAGGTGTGCACTTGGGGAGTGCTGGTGTCCTTGGGGCACCGTCCCCTTGGGCCTTGGACAGCATCAGTGGTCTCCCCGGGGTCCACCTGTCACGCCCACTTCAGCAGGACTCACATTGCTCGCCGCCCCACCCTCAGTCCCCAGACTGGATCCTGTTCAGACGTGTAGCAAGTACACATTTCCAAGTAGCGAAATCTGTGCAAAGAGCGCACCATTCACCATTCTGGTTCTCAGAGGGACCTGAGGCAGCCGGGTTCAATAAGGAGTGTGGAGACGCGAAGGAGGGGTGTGGCGGCTGGCGCGACCCCAGGCAGCCCTGCTGTGCACACGCCATGCCTGGGCAGAGGTCGCTGTTGGTGCAACAAAGAATGAGTGACCGGGTCTGTCAGTCAGTGATACCTGCCTCCACGGAAAACCAAGGGAAAGGTGCGTGGGCCCTGGCAGAGCGAGTTAGCGCACACAGGCTGGGACGTCAGCTGCTTCCGGGAACGCGGTGCCTGTGAGTCCAGGTTGAGGAGCAGGAGCTTGCTCACATGACCAGGCAAGAGCGGGGCGCCAGCGCCCCACTCTCCTCCTGCAGGCTGGTGAGCAGTGCACCCAAAGCTCAAAACGTGTCCTGTGTTTCCAGTCCTCCAATAAAAAAGTAGTCAGGAGCTCACCTCCGGGGAGGCCAGAGAAACGGACTCGGGAGATAGGTACCAAAAACTTAGAACCTGCATCTCCATAAGCCTCGGGGTGCTGAGTCTTCCTGCCCACGCTCGTGCAGTGGGCGCAGGTGGCACTGGCAGCGAGGAGAGCACCCGGCGGCTTCTGCGGCGCCGTGTCTACCAGGGCTCCAGCGCGGCTCCCGTCACACCGCGTCTGCTGTTAAGACGGTGCGGTCTTGGCAGGTCCTCCTCAGCCGAGGCCCATCCAGACTGCTGGGCGCCGTCCCCCTGCCCTGAGGCTGAGTGCTGGCCCACGGTCCCTACAGGAGCTCTGGATGCCCATCCTGTGGCGGGAGCCTGCGGCATCACCAGGCCTACACGGGGGCTGCGCGGCTGAGAACAGACGGGCAGGTGCTGAGAAACCTGAAGCCTGTGCAGTACCTGGGTGCGCCCTACGCCCCCACGAGTGGGACTTCCCGTGTGCACTGCCCTGAGGGGGCCCGTGGCTGACCCCAGTGCCTGGGAGTGTGGTCAGAGGAGAGACCAAGGACCCCTGTCCCTCGGTCTCTGCCCCTCCCTCGTCACCCTCAGAAACGGGGATGTCATTGCACAGGAAACCGTGCCGGGGGGGGGGGGGGTTGCTTACCAAGCATCGTTCCCAGCAGGGATGTAGAGGATGTACATTTGTATTGGGGGCTTTTTCTTACGGGAGAGCTTTTTCCTTTTCTGTTTTTTTTCAACTGAAGAAACTAAAATACATATAGGAATATTTGTTCCCATGGGATAAACGAATTAGGGAAAGTCGTCCGTCCCCCGGTCCCTATGGGTGTCTGACGTCAGCTCTCAGTCACTAAGAAACCAGGGACCAGAGGGGTGAGCCCACCATGCCCTCGCTTGTTCCCACCGGCCGGGCAGGCAGCTCAGAGGGGCTGGGCCTGGGCGCCTGGGGCCTGCAACAGCTCGAGCGCGCGTGTGCTGGGCCTGTTGCTCTCTGCGCTGACCCAGCTCCTCTGTGTCTCCTAGGGAAGAGCCCTGTCTTTCAAGACCTTCCTCGTCTGGGTTCTCATCAGCATCTACCAAGGTGAGCCGGCCCCGGGAGCCCGGTGCTCCACGCCCAGGGCAGTGTCCAGCAGCTGCAGACGTTGCTTCCTCTTTGTCTGTAATCCGCGTTCCAGCAATGTGGCTGACCCCAGTGCCTGGGAGTGTGGTCAGACGAGAGACCAAGGACCCCTGTCCCTCAGTCTCTGCCCCCTCCCTCGTCACCCTCAGAAACGGGGATGTCATTGCACAGGAACCGTGCTGTGTGTCACCTAAAAACTAACCTACGTTTTACTAGTTAATTCAGAATAGCTTTAACGAGCATTTATCCCAGTAGAACTCCCTGCACCATGGTTCTCTTCCAAGACTTAAAGAAGTCGGAGTTCTGTCCTGAGAAGTCAGCAGCCTGTGGGTGCCCAGCGCCCCGGAGCAGGGAGAGAGGCTGAGGGTCCTGCTGGCCAATGGCCGCGCCGTGCAGTGCTAGGCTGCAGAGGCCTCTCTGTGACCGTGGGTGGTCTGACCAGAGCCTCATCTTACTCTGTCCACACCCAGAGCTTAAACTGCCCCTCAGCATGGAGGTGAGGTGTGCAGACCCCGTCCTCGGCTTTCTGTTGGAGAGGCAGAGACAGAGCATCTGGCTGAACCCAAGAGAGCTGGGAGCCAGGAGCTCCGGGCCAGGTCTCCCACGTGGCTGGCCGGACCCACTGCTGCCTCCCAGCGTGTGCATTGGCGGGAGGCTGGGTCAGGAGCGGAGCTGGGACTCACACCACTCCGACATGGGGTGTGGGCAGCACAGACGTTTGACCCTGTGGCCATCAGTGGGTGGCCGCTCCAGGGCACGCGTGGGTTGTCTTGATACGGCCTCGTGCCCTGCCTTGCTCTGACCCAGGTGCCATCCTCATGTATGGGGCGCTGGTCCTCTTCGAGTCCGAGTTCGTCCACGTGGTGGCCATCTCCTTCACGGCGCTGATCCTGACCGAGCTGCTGATGGTGGCGCTGACCATCAGGACGTGGCACTGGCTCATGGTCGTGGCCGAGCTCCTCAGCTGGGCTGCTACGTGGCCTCCCTGGCCTTTCTCAACGAGTATTTCGGTAAGTCCCTTCCTGAATCGTTGTTAGCGATGTGGCATCTTTTTATTGTTACTTCTTGATATATTGTCTTAAATTGCAGGTCCCAATAAAACCTGTGTCAAAAAGTTTCACAACCCAAAAGCTTATTTCTGTGGAAAGATAAAGTTCCTTGCAATAATTTGTGGTTAGGGTTTTCACAGTGTTGGCTTTTAAGTGGTGCAGGCGTTGTGTCTGCTTCCAGGAGGCCACCGCTTGTCCCTTCTGCTGGGTGGAGCTTGTGCTGTGGGAGGCCACGCCCCTCCCTACCTCCCCAGCTCGAGGGTTGGCAGAACATCAGGGTGGCACTGGAGCGGCCCTCACGCACCCTCCGGGGCCTGCGGCCTCAGCCCTGGGTGCGTTGCCCACACCCCTACCCAGGGTGGCCCCAACAGCCCCGTCTTCACACCTACCTTTGGGTTTTACAGTCTGCGCTGAGAGGAGAGGGATGTTTGGGCGGGCCTGGGGGAAGGTGGCCTTCAGGGCCCTCAGGCGTCCGCGCCAGGGTCGTGGGGGCAGGGGGGGGTCCCTGTGTCGCCTCACACTTCAGGAATGTCGTCCTGAGCTGCCCAGGACCGCGTCGGTGCCCCTGCTGGTCTGGTGTTCACAGAGGAGACCCCAGCACACCCTGCCAGCACCTGCCACGTGCAGCAGCAGCTCCGGGCCCCATGCGCTGGTCGCAGGGAAGCATGGGACCGTGTGTGGAGGCCCCGCCAGGCAGGGCTCCCGGGCACTGGAGTCTGCATCTCCGACCTCAGGGACTGAGCCGCGTCAGACGGGTCCAGATGCTGCCAGGCAGTGCGCGTGGCCCACCAGCTACGGCTGCTCAGTCGCCCTGCGGGCCTTGTGTGTCCGGGAAGGAGCCCTCGACACGTTTCCCGTGGATCGCCCACTGCTTTGGGTACCAGGTCTCCTAACCTGGCGGAACACAGGTGCAGAACACAAAGCAAGACACTGACGTTGGAAAAGCCAGTGCACGTGCCACTCTGTGTCAGGAGTCGTCACCACGACCAGGACACCCAGGTTCTGTGGTCTCGGGGCCTCTCTGAGAACCAGGCTGGCAGGGCGCCGAGGTGTGTGTGTGCGTGCCGAGACGGCCTGGGCCGCTGCCGAGTGGTTCCGTGAGGCATTCGCCCCGTCGCAGGTGTCTGAAGAGCTGCGTGGCAGCGGCGTTGAAACCGCGGCGATGGGTGTGCCGCAGTCGCTTTTATGCGGGGGCTCTGTTTGCCTTCTCGTTTGCAGCGGATCTGCGAGGCAGCTGGTGAAGTCCGGCGTCTCTGCTGTGTCCTTGGCTTCATTCCAGTTTTGCCTTGGGCCAGCTGTAGGCAGATTTCGCAGTACCCGAATTTCGGAGCTTTCGTAGGTGAAGTCGCCACTTGTCTCCAGGATGAGAGACTTAGCGAAGCTGAGCTGATGCAGGTTCTTCACTGATGAAGAGAAAACCTCGCTCGGTGCTGCCTCTCGCGAACGCTGACGCCGGAGGCACGTGCTGCCCTGCGTGGGCACAGGCTGAGGCGGCCACTGGCTTGCCTCTCACTTCTGGAACCTTCCACACCGTGCTTAGGAGTGCATCCCGACTGTTAGCCCGCCCTGGGCCACGGTGCCTTTGAGGGTTTGGTGGGCAACCTCTGGGACTCTCAAAGGCTGGGTGCTCTGTGCAGGGACACAGAGGGTAACCCTGGCACCCACATCTTGTCCCCCAGCCCCGACTTCGGTCTGAGGGCCTCTGCCTCTCTGCCCAGCTGAGCTGCACCTGTAGCAGCGTTTCAGAGGCCTTTCTTGTGAACAGTCACGTAGCGCTTTCTGCCAGTTTTTGTCCCGGGAGCCAGGGTGGAGCCAGGGTGGCTGCTGAGCATCTGAGGGCAGTCAGCGTGTGCACCTGGGGCGGGCAGTGTGTGCACCCGGGGACGGGCAGTGTGTGTACCCCGGGGACCGGGCAGCATGTGTACCCCGGGACTGGCAGTGTGTGTACCCTGGGCGGGCAGCGTGTGCACCTGGGGCAGGCAGCGTGTGCACCTGGGGGGGCAGTGTGTGCACCCGGGGACGGGCAGTGTGTGTACCCCGGGGACCGGGCAGCATGTGTACCCCGGGACTGGCAGTGTGTGTACCCTGGGCAGGCAGCGTGTGCACCCGGGGCAGGCAGTGTGTGCACTACGGGATGGGCAGTGTGTGCACCCGAGTCCAGGAAAGGTGCTGCCAGCTGCCCTCCAAGCCCTGAAAATCTCTGCTGTTCATAAAGAAGAGAGCGGCTGGTCTAGAGGCAGAATCGGCAGTCACCCGGCAGCCCTGTGTCTGGGACAAGGCATTTGCCAGTGCTGCTGGCGTGCAGTGTGTCTCCTACGCCGCCCTCGTCCCTCCTAGCACAAGGAGAGGCTGGCGCCAGCCCAGGGAAAATACTCAGGCCGTGTGGGTGCCCCTGGCAACGCGTGCGGTGTGCGTGGAGCCCCAGAGGGAAGCCTGGGAGGCCCGGGGCTGCCCGGGGCGGGGCGGTGTCCCGGGGCCGGGGCTCTCACACCCGCCTGCCTCTCCCCACAGATGTGGCCTTCATCACCAGCGCCACCTTCCTGTGGAAAGTGTCGGCCGTCACCGTGGTCAGCTGCCTCCCACTCTACGTCCTCAAGTACCTGAGGCGCAAGCTGTCGCCACCGCGCTACTCCAAGCTCACCTCCTGAGGGCACGGGAGCCCCTCGCCGGGAGCGGCAGGGCCCCTGCAGCCACGCGGCAGCTCTGCCTTCCTCGCGTGGTCGACATTGAACTCCACGGGAGCTGCTCGGTGCACAGGGAGCCCCACTGCTGCGCGCCTCACAGAGGACTTCTCCCCGGGCGAACCAAAGTCGAATCTCCACGGCTTCCTAACTAATTCTTTCTTCGATGTTATAATACAGAGTCACTCCTGCCTGAGAGAAATAAAACCCAGACCTGTGGAGGCCAGCGTCGGTGCCGACCGCTCATCAGATGTCGGGGGGCGGCGTCCGAGCTCTGCCAGCCGGTGCGCCCCCGGTGCACACTGCAGACCCTGTGTCTGTGTGCCTGTGTGTGTGTCTGTCTCTGCCCCCGACCCTGTACCTGTGTGCCTGTGTCTGTGCCTTTGTGTGTACCTGTGTGTCTGTATCTGTGTGCACCTGTGAGTGCCTGTGCCTGTGTGTATCTGTCTGTGTGTCTGTGTGTCTATGTGTGTGTGCCCCCGACCCTGTGCCTGTGTCAGCTGCGGCTGTTTCAGGAGCAAGCCGGCCTGTGTCTCTGTGTGTATGTGTGTGTGCCTGTGTCTGTGTATCTGTGTGTCTGTGTCTGTGTCTGTGTGTGTGCCCCCGACCCTGTGCCTGTGTCAGCTGCGGCTGTTTCAGGAGCAAGCCGGCCTGTGTCTCTGTGTGTATGTGTGTGTGTATGTGTCTGCGTATGTGTGTGTGCCTGTGTCTGTGTATCTGTGTGTCTGTGTCTGTGTCTGTGTGTGTGCCCCCGACCCTGTGCCTGTGTCAGCTGCAGCTGTTTCAGGAGCGAGCCGGCCTGTGTGCCTGTGTCTCTGTGTGTGTGTCTGTGTGTCTGTGTGTCTGTGTCTGTGTGTGTGCCCCCGACCCTGTGCCTGTGTCAGCTGCGGCTGTTTCAGAAGCGAGCCGGCCTGTGTGCCTGTGTCTGTGTGTGTGTGCGTGTCTGTGCCTGTGTCTCTGTGTGTGTCTGTGTATGTGTGTGTATGTATCTGTGTGTGTCTGTGTGTGTGCCCCCTGACCCTGTGCCTGTGTGCGGCTGTTTCAGGAGCGAGCCAGCCTGTGTGCCTGTGCCTGTGTCTGTGTGTGTCTGTCTCTGTGTCTGTGTGTATCTGTGTGTCTGTGTCTGTCTGTGTGTGCCCCCTGACCCTGTGCCTGTGTGCAGCTGTTTCAGGAGCGAGCCGACCTGTGTGCCTGTGTCTGTGTGTGTTTGTCTGTGTGTATCTGTGTCTGTATCTGTGTGTCTGTGTCTGTGTGTGTGTGTGTCTGTATCTGTGTGTCTGTGTCTGTGTCTGCCTGTGTGTGTGTCCCCTGACCCTGTGCCTGTGTGCAGCTGTTTCAGGAGCGAGCCGGCCTGTGTGCCTGTGTGTGTCTGTGTGTATGTGTCTGTGTGTGTCTGTGTGCCTGTGAATGTGTGTCTGTGTGTCTGTTTCTGTCTGTGTCTGTCTGTGTGTGTGCCCCCTGACCCTGTACCTATGTGCAGCTGTTTCAGGAGCGAGCCGGCCTGTGTGCCTGTGTGTATGTGTATGTGTGTGTGTGCCTGTGTCTGTGTGTGTCTGTGTGTGTCTGTGTGTGTGCCCCCTGACCCTGTGCCTGTGTGCAGCTGTTTCAGGAGCGAGCCGGCCTGTGTGCCTGTGTGTGTCTGTGTGTGTGTGCCTGTGTTTGTGTGTCTGTCTGTTTCTGTCTGTGTCTGTCTGTGTGTGCCCCCTGACCCTGTGCCTGTGTGCAGCTGTTTCAGGAGCGAGCCGGCCTGTGTGCCTGTGTGTGTGTATGTGTCTCTGTGTGTGCCTGTGTCTGTGTGTGTGTCTGTGTGTGTCTGTGTGTATGTGTGTGTGTGTCTGTGTGTGTCTGTGTGTGTGCCCCCTGACCCTGTGCCTGTGTGCAGCTGTTTCAGGAGCGAGCCGGCCTGTGTGCCTGTGTGTGTCTGTGTGTGTGCCTGTGTCTGTGTGTGTCTGTGTGTCTGTTTCTGTCTGTGTCTGTCTGTGTGTGCCCCCTGACCCTGTGCCTATGTGCAGCTGTTTCAGGAGCGAGCCGGCTGGTCCCGCCCCAGCCTGCTGGGGTTTTCTGGAGCCGGGCGTCGTGGGCATCTGCGTGCCCAGTGTTCCGGTGTGTTGGGGGTCTTCCACGTGATTTCCCCGTGACTGCGGGCCCCCACCACCCCGACGTCGCTGGGGAGGGCCCAGCTGCGAGTGGAGCTGCCCCCACCCGGCCCTGGCCGCCCGCTGCAGCTGTGCCGGAACCTGGCCCCTAGCGCGGTGAGACGCGGTCTGAGAGGACGCCGCTCCTCGCGTTCACCACCAGGGGTCGCTGCGTGCTCGGTAGTCCCTCTGGAGCCCCAAAGCCGCCGGCTTCACACTCTCCCTCCTCTCTCTTTTTTCTCTTTCTGCAGCATCACTCGGATTAGGGCCCTGGGTTCTAGAGCCCTGAGGCCCTCTGCAGCCAGGCCTCGGGTGTAGGCCCGGTTCCCTGCCCTTCGCTCTGTCCAGGAACGAGCGGGCTGTGCTGTTGGCAGGCTCGGCCGCAGCACGGGGTGGATGAGCCAGGCAGCGGACGTCGTGAGCCACGCAGGACACCGCGGCCCGAGAGGCACGAGCCGGCAGAGGTGGCCGTGCAGGTCCCAGGAGCGCGGTCCGGGCCCCGCGTCCCTGTGTGGGAGCGAGGCGGCCCCAGGCAGGACGGGCGTGGGCTCAGCGCCCATGTGGGCGCCGGGGGACGCTGGCGGTGACCGGAGACGGCTGCGGAGGGAGGGGCTGTGACACTGGCTGCAGGCCGGGCCTGGGGCTCCCTGAAGTCGGGTGGGGAGCAGGGCCGCCACGGCACGCGGTGTGGGCTCGGACGTCTGTCCCGGCTGCCTGCCCGGGGAGGCCGTGCAGCCAGGGCCGGGCTTCGGCAGGGCGGCCTCGCTGCCCGTGTGCAGGGAAGGACCGGATCGGCCGGGCTGGGTCTCCCGTCTGCGGGGAACTGCAGGACCGGGAGCTACTGTTCCACTGGGCGCGTGGTTCGCGGGCGTGCGCCACGTGAGCAGCACCCCTTGGAGAGAAGCTAAGCGACCCGGAGATGGGTGCTCTGAGGAGTTAGAACCCTGGGCCGAGCGACCCGGGGACACTCCTCAGAGGGGTGAGGAAGCCGAGCAAAGCTGGAGCCAGCGGGCGGCCACTGGGGGGAGCTCCATGACCAGGAGTACGGGGGGGGGGGGGGGGGGCGGTCCGTGACCAGGAGTACGGGGGAGGGGTCCGTGACCAGGAGCACTGCGGGGGGGCTCCATGACCAGGAGTACGGGGGGGGGGGGCTCCGTGACCAGGAGTACGGGGGGGGGGGGGTCCGTGACCAGGAGCACTGCGGGGGGGGCTCCATGACCAGGAGTACGGGGGGGGGGGGTCCATGACCAGGAGCACTGCGGGGGGGGGGCTCCATGGCCAGGAACACTGGGGGGCTCCGTGACCAGGAGTACGGGGGGGGGGGGGTCCGTGACCAGGAGCACTGCGGGGGGGGGGCTTCGTGACCAGGAGCACTGCGGGGGGGCTCCATGACCAGGAACACTGGGGGAGGGCTCCATGGCCAGGAACACTGGGGGCTCTGTGACCAGGAGCACTGGGGGGCTCCGTGACCAGGAGCACTGCGGGGGGGCTCCATGGCCAGGAACACTGGGGGCTCTGTGACCAGGAGCACTGGGGGGCTCCGTGACCAGGAGTACGAGGGGGGGGGGTCCATGACCAGGAGCACTGCGGGGGGGGCTCCATGACCAGGAACACTGGGGGAGGGCTCCATGGCCAGGAACACTGGGGGCTCCGTGACCAGGAGTACGGGGGGGGGGGTCCGTGACCAGGAGCACTGCGGGGGGGGGGGCTCCGTGACCAGGAGTACGGGGGGGGGGGTCCGTGACCAGGAGCACTGCGGGGGGGCTCCATGACCAGGAGTACGGGGGGGGGTCCATGACCAGGGAGCACTGCGGGGGGGGGGGCTCCATGGCCAGGAACACTGGGGGAGGGCTCCATGGCCAGGAACACTGGGGGCTCCGTGACCAGGAGTACGGGGGGGGGGTCCCATGACCAGGAGCACTGCGGGGGGGGGCTCCATGGCCAGGAACACTGGGGGGCTCCGTGACCAGGAGTACGGGGGGGGGTCCGTGACCAGGAGCACTGCGGGGGGGCTCCATGACCAGGAGTACGGGGGGGGGTCCATGACCAGGAGCACTGCGGGAGGGCTCTATGGCCAGGAACATTGGGGGAGGGCTCCATGGCCAGGAGTACGGGGGGGGGTCCATGACCAGGAGCACTGCGGGGGGGGCTCCATGACCAGGAGTACGGGGGGGGGGCTCCGTGACCAGGAACACTGGGGGAGGGCTCCATGGCCAGGAACACTGGGGGCTCCGTGACCAGGAGCACTGGGGGGGGGGCTTCGTGACCAGCAGTGCTGGGGTGGCCCTGAGGTGGGGCCTCAGTGACCCGAGGGGGCAGTGAGGGTGGAGGTACAGGCAAGGCCACTGGGGAGGCGGGGGGCAGTGGGTGGGTGGGTGAAAATTGGATGAACGGGCAGAGGTGCGGGTGGGTGGCTGGAAGGGCGGATGGATGGATGCACAGGTGCGTGGAAGGTCAGTGAGTGGGCACCCGGTGGGTGGAGAGAGGACTTTTCTGATGCCTTAATAGAAGACATTTGAAAGGCAGAGTGACCAACATGTGCTGGTCACATCCCCATGCCCCAACAGCCAGGGGCTGAGCGAGGCTGAAGCCAGGAGCCAGGAGCTCCATCCTGGTCTCCCACCTGGGTGCAGGGGGCCCAAGCACTTGGGTCGTCTTCTGCCTTCCCAGGTGCGTGAGCAGGGAGCTGGGTTGGAAGCAGCCCAGCCGGGACCTCAGCTGCTCTGCCGGGGGCTGCCGGGGCCTGGGGGAGCCCAGAAGAGCGTGGGTGGTAACGGTGGTGGAATGAGGCGTTGGGGAGACAGACCGGCTACGGCCCCTGCAGCCCCGCGGCCGGCCCCGTCACCGCGGGTGTCCCAACGCGCGTCCGCTGTGGCTGGCAGCAGCTACGCAGAAGCCGGAGGAGGCGAAGCCAGGGCACGGTGCAGTGCGGCGTCCGCAGGGTGGGCCACCCGGGGGCCAGTGAAGGCGGTGCTGGGGCGAAGGCCTGGGGCCGTCGAGTGGCTGCCGCCTGAGGATCGGCGCGCTGAGGTCCAGGTCCACCCTGCAGAAACCCCACAGTGAGCAGTGCAGCCAAAGGCAGGCTGTGCCACACTGTGCAACGCGCCGCGGCCCCGGGGCCATGCGGAGACGGGGGCCGCCCCGGGGCCAGCCTGGGTGCTGGCAGCCTGGTGTCCCTTGCACCGCTGTGTGCAGGGCCATCCACAGGTCCTGCTCCCGGCCGCGACTGGGGGACACCAGTGGGGAGGGAGACCCGGGTCTGAGGACCCCACACAACTCCCTGTGGACATGGCAGACTGCAAGCCCAGGGCAGGAGAAGGGACATGGCCAGGTGAGCCGGGGGGAGAGGCACAGCCCTGGGCCAGTCACTGCTACGTGGAGACCGTGCAGACCCGGGCAGGGCCAGCAGGGGCCACGCACACCAAGACAGGGGTGGACCACCCGGCGGCAGAGCGGGCACCTGGGCTGGCTTCCCTTCTGGGCCCTCGGCCGTGGGGGCACGTGGGCTGTGCACAGTCCCAAGCCCCTGGGGGGCTCCCCTGAGCCTTGAGGATCTCAGGGAGAGCCGCCTGCAGGGATTCGGGGCGCTGCTGGCTGGGTCACATGTCCTGGCGTTAGCTGGTGATCTGGCACACACCCAGGGTCCAGGTGCTTCATGAACCTGCTGGGCAGGCCTAGGCCCGGAGGACGCTTGTGCCCCAGCTCTGCCTTGGGCTGCCTGTCCCTGTCACTCCCGCCTGGAGCAGGAGGGGCGCCTGCCCTGTGTTGTGCTCCCAGTGACCTGAGGGACCCCTCTGGCTCTGGGTCCTCCCAGGGGCCATTGGCAAGGGGCCAATGGCTGCCAAGACTCTCACTCTGGCTGGGAGAGGCACGGGCAGGGCCTGGCTGTTGGCGGTGCCCACACAGCCAGCCCAGGGGCCCGTAGCAGCACCACAGCCACACAGCTCTGTGCTCCCTGGGCCCCCACGGCTCTCGGGAGACGCTCCCCGCACAGCGACAGTGAGGACAAAGGGCCAGCCGGAGGGGGGACAGGAGACGAGGTCCTGGGGAAGCTCCCCTGACAGTCACTGTCCCTGCTGCACCCGGCACCCCAGGGAGCACCTGAGGGAGGCACTGCTCCCCGGTGTCCCCGTCCCCTGCCCATCTCCATGTGGTCACCAGCGGGCTGTGCTGCCCTGGGACAACAGCCCAGGGGTGCGTGAGGCACAAGGCCCACCCCCTGTGCCCACCGTCACCCCAGCCCCGGCCAAAGTGGGAACTCCGGGCCCCACACAAGGATGCTGCTGAGTGCCGTGGGCGGGGCCTGACGCTGCTTCCCCCGGGAGTCTGCAGCGTGGGAGTCGGCGCATGCCCGCGCCCACCCGTGCACAGCTCATTCCTGGCAGTGGTGTTCTCGCCACGCTGGCAGCAGAACAGCTGCAGTCTCAGAAGTTTCCAGAAGGCGGCGCTGCAGGCCCAGAAACAGCACCCTCGAAGCCACCTGGCCGCCCCAGGGACACAGGGGTCCCTGGAAACAGCCACCCCTGGACGCACCTGTGTGCCTCAGCATCCGTCGTTGCAGAGGCCACCCCTCACAAAGGCCTCGGGGATCCCCGTTCTTGGCGGGGGCGACACAAGCCCTCCCTGTGGACGGAGTCTTCCAGAACGCACCGGAGGGTGCTTTTAGGCCTGGAAGGGAAGCCGGGCACGTGTAGCCCGGGCCCCTGGCTGGGGGAATTCTGCCGCTGGGGGTCCAGGGCAGCCCAGGGCCCGTCGGCCTCCCGCCCGTCACAGCGCCTGCACCCCTGACAGAGCCTGGCGCAGCCACCTGTCCGTGCCACCCCTCGTGGCACAGCCTCGCCCTGACTCGGTTTCCCTGAGCAGACAGCTCAGCACCTGTGGCGGCTGTCCTCAGGGCCAGCTGTGGGCTCGTCCCCGGGAAGAACACCCTGACTCTTACCGCAGCTGGGCCAGGCTCTCCTGGGCAGGGCCCCAGCCTCACCCCGCAGACCCCAGGGACAGCCTTCCAGAGCGCCCGGCGGCCTGCCCAGGCGTCCGTGACATGAGCAGAGAGTAGCCTGGGGCTGGCGGCGGGCGTGGCCGTCACCCTCCGTCCTGCAGCTGTGCTCCGACGGCCTCGCTGGCTCTGAAATGTCCATCTGTGGCCAGGTCCCCTCCGCCGAGGCCGCCCCCGGCTCCTGACTGCACTGTAGCACGGGGCTCAGCCAGGACAGCTGCTGAGACCGGGGCCACCCCCGTCCCCGCGCCCAGCTCTGCAGGCCAGTGGAGGTCTGCAGGGCTCAGTGCTGTGGCCCTCGCCCCCCGACAGGCCTGGCGGGAAGAGCAGGCAGCCGGGTCAGCTCAGGGCGAGGACCTGGGCCAGGAGGTGACCAATCCGAGGGCCAGCGCCCCACCTGCCCCAGCTGGCCTGCGTCCCGAGCCAGCAGAGACGCTCTGGGTGGGGCCGTCCAGGTGGGAGTGAGGGGTCTGTGACACAGAAGCATAGCCCACAGGACGAGAACAGGGGCGTGGCCAGAAACAGAGAGGAAGCGGGGGGGGGGGGGTGGCGAGAGAACATGGCCCCCTCCGCTGTTCTCCCCAGCCTGGGCACAGAGCCGCATCACAGGCCACGGTGGGAGGAGGCGGCTGACCAGAGTCCTCGGCTAGGAAACGGGAGGGGCCTTAGAACCCCGACAAGCACACTTGAGGGGACACCGAGTAGGAGGGGATGGGGCCACGGCGAGCAGGGGACTGACACGGCCAGCATCGGAAGCCCTGCCTTAGAACCCTGTCCCATGGGGTGCCGCCCAGCCGTGTGCGCGTCCACCCTCTGCTGCCCGTGGGCTTCAGGCCGGCCCTGGCCCCCTCAGCCCAGAACCGTGGCCGGCTGTCACCTACACCCCACTCCCAAGGTTGCAGCTCACGGAATCGCGTGGGTCCTCAGGAGGCGCCCGGGAGCAGGCCCTCGGTCAGGAACCACAGCCCCAGGCCCAGCGGCCACCCGAGCACCCCGGTCATCCCGCATCCTGGCCTGGCAGGTAGCCCACACCTGCGGTGAGAGCACAGGAAGTGAGCAGACACTTGATGGCGCTGGGAGGGGAGCGGCACTGGGGCATCTCGGTGGCAGGGCTCAGCCCCAGGCCCCTGTGCAGCGCTGTCCCTGGAGCCTGGAGTCCAAGCAGGAGCCAGGCAGACACCGGGGTGGCGCGGGGAGGGCAGGAGCCCCCGCAGGCGCTGCATGCCCAGGGGCAGGCGAGAGCTGCACCGGCGTGGCTGCGCCTGTGCGTGCTGCAGAACACCCCAGCGGCACAGGAGGGAGGCACTGCCCCTGCTGCCACGAGCAGGAGCCCGGGGAGGCCTTGCCACGAGGGAACAGCCCTCACCGAGACAAACGCCCGGGCACTGCGGAATGGAGACCAAGTTTCAGCTGGAGGCAGATGGTGGTGACGGCTGTGGGACACTGTACCTGTGCCTAGTGGCCCTGGGCTGTGCACGGGACAGGGCTAAGATGTCTGACCACAGCTTCAAGAAAAGAAAACCCCTTGGGGCCGGCGCTATGGCGCAGTGGGTTAAAGCCCTGGCCTGCAGTGCCGGCATCCCATATGGGCACCGGTTCGAGTCCTGGCTGCTCCACTTCCAATCTGGCTCTCTGCTATGGCCTGGGAGAGCAGTGGAAGATGGTCCAAGTGCTTGGGCCCCTGCACCCCTGCGGGAGGTTCAGAAGACGCTCCTGGCTCCTGGCTTCAGACCAGCTCAGCTCTGGTCATTGTGGCCATTTGGGGGAGTGAACCAGGGGATGGAAGACCTCTCTCTCTGCCTCCATCTCTCACTCTGTCTTTCAAATAAATAAAAAACCTTTAAAAAGAGAGTGAGAGAGAGAGAAAGGAAACCCCCACAGAACTGAGTGTGGAGCAGGTGCAACCACAGGTGCGGGCGCACTGGGCACCCCCGCCCAGAGCCAGTCACCCCCTCAGGCGCCCACAGGTGCGGGGGCAGCCGGGGTTGGTCTGGGACGTGGAGCCGTCCCACTCTGGGAGGACCCTGACCCCAACTCTGAGAGCCAGGCCCCTGCAGAGCCGCCCATCTTCTGGGACATCAAAGGGTGTCTCCTGCAGTTGAATGGAAACGAGTCTGAAACACATGGATTAAATCCCCTCGAAGTTCACTCCAGTGTAAAATTAATGGAAAAAGGCCTGGCAAGCCTGTCCAGTGCGTTATTGAAGCAGAACAGTTGAAAAAGAGCCGGGGAAGCAGAGACCCCAGGCGCAGCTGGGCCTGCACCGCGGGATGACGCCCTGCGGCCCTGCGGCCGGCTGCTGCAGGTGCCCAGAGCCCACGAGAGGCCACCGTGGCCCTGACTGCTGTGAGACAGGCATACTCGCCGCTGGCCGCGCCCGGGGCCGGCCCTGGCGCCTGGCCCTTCCCGACCTGCACGGCTGCGGGTCTGAGCACATGGGTGGCTGGGAAGGTGCGAGAGTTCGAGCGAGGAGGCGTGTGAGGCGCGGCAGCGTGTGGGGAGCTGGGTCTTTCAGGGGTGGGGGCTTTGGGGGCCTGGAGGCGGGGGTGGGGGTGGGGAGTGGGCTGCACGCGCATGGCCACCTCCTGTCCTGGGCAGGGCTGACTCAAGACGAACGAGTTCTGGGCCCCTTGTGAGGCACAGTGGGCACAGGGCGGGCAGCTCGCGGGGCCCCCAGGGCAGCCCACTGGGCGCAGAGGCCACAGCCCTGGGCCCGCTGGCTTAGCCCGGCTGCTGCCTCCAGAGAGGGCCCAGGGTCACTCACGTTTATTCCGTCTCCAACGCTGGGCGCTGAGTTCCCAGGGGCGGTGGGGGGCACAGGCAGCTCCGTGGTGCCTCCCACCCTGGGCGAGGGCTGCCAGGGGAGGAAGGGCGGGGGTGTGGTCCTGGAGGGGACATCGGCGCACGACACTGGGCCTCCACCGGCCGCGGCTGCTGCTGGTGTGGCAGGAGAGGCGCGGGGGCCCTGGAGGAAGGGCGCAGGCACCCCAGGCCAGGCCCCCCCGCCGCTGGGGGAGACACAACCGCAGAATCGCATCCTACACCCAAATCAAGAGGTCAGCAGAGCCGCGCTCCCTTGAGACCCCGAAGGTCCTTCCTGCCTCTCCCCGCTCCCGGGCTGGCGGCAGAGGCCCGTTCTCTCGGTCACACTGGCCGCGGCCCTCACAGCCTCCACCTCACAGCTGCATCCCAGCCATCTCACAGGTGTCCGGAGCGAGGGCGAGAGTCGGCCCACGTCCCCGACCCCACGACAGCCCCAGCGGGCGGTGGGGGGCACTGGACTTTGCGCTTAGGCTGTCGGGCACCGGCTTGCAGCACGAGAGCTGATGTGCTCAGCGGACCTGCTCCTGGCGACTGTGCTAACCCCCCCATGAAAGCCTGTGGCCACGGCCGTGAGGGCGGGCAGCCAGGGCGGGTCCTCCGTCAGAGCGCCCCCCGCCCCCGCCGCCACAGCTCCTTCCAGGGCTCTGGCCCGCAGCAAGGGCCGACGCCAGCACTGAGGGCGCCCCGGGCGCCCCCGACATGGGGCCCTCCTCCCGCCCAGCCCCCACTCCTGGGCAGGACACGGAGAAGATGGGTGCTCAGTGATTCAGGCCAGGAGGGGCCAGGAGCTGCCCAGCAGTCCCTCGGGGCAGGGGCCAGAGTGACGCTGCCACTGTCTCAGAGCCCGTGCTCTGGTGCGGGGGACAAGAAGTGAGCGAGAACGAGCTGAGCGAGAGCGAGAGCGAGCAGGCTCTCCGAAGGGACAGACTCCGCTGCGGCAGGGCAGGAGAGCGGACGCCAGGCCACACTCGGGCAGCGCAGGGAACGGGGCCATCTGTGCAGCTGACGCAGCCCCGGCCGCAGGCAGGAGAGCTTGCGGGAGGCAGCCCGGGACTCGGAGCTGGGGGACCCCGAAACTACGGAGACGGAGTCACCACACAGCCGGTTTGTAGAGAAACCCAAGGCCCGGGACACTGCCGAAACCACCAGTGCAGCTGGACAGCTGGGTGTGGCCAGGGTAGAGGAGCAGCCCGGCCCTCCCTGCGCCTGCCCAGGGCCTGAGCTCTGCCGAGAAGCTCACTAAACAAACAGGGAAGCAGGTGGCAGTGGCCGGCCCCACCCGGGGGAACAGGAACCCAGAGTGGCCACCATACACCTGCTCACTGAAAGGGCCAGTGTCCAGAACAGCCCAGGGCACGTGGAGAACAGAGGGTGTACCCCATTCACGGACACATGTGCACATCAGGGCCTGCCTGTGAGCGTGACGCAGGTTGGACCTCAAAGCGCCTCTTCCAACCCAGAGAAGCAAAGCAAAGCTGGACAGAATGGGTGGAGACCGTTCACATCAAGGCGAGACCATCAGCAGAGCCAGCGCCTGCGAAGGGAGCCGAGGAGACCCTCAGCGTTGGAAAGGCACAAGCAGACAACTGGCTTGGTTGATTGGCAGCCCAAGAACCAGCCAGCCTGAAGACGCAGCAGTAGGGGTGCCGGGTGCCGGGGCCTGGGACAGTGAGCGGGCAGACTGCCGAGAACGCGGGCGCTGGGAGGGCGCCAGCAAGCTCACCGGACAGCACCAGGGGAGAGGAGGTGCGGCACAGAGAGGGAGAGATGCGGCCCAAGCAGGCGGCGGGAAATGGTGTGGATCCCCTGGAATCCGTGATGCGCACACCCAGGAAGCCGAACTCCTGGTGAGGAGACGGCGAGGGAGACTCCCAGAACAAGCGTGGAAAGTCGCGGCAGTTTCCAAGGCAGGAAAAACAAAGCGATGTGTCCCTCACACGGGCGTCTCCCCAAGGCTCACACCTGACTCCTGCCGTAACTACAGCGGCCAGAAGGCAGTGGGATGACGTCCAAGCGCTCAGAGAAGACACGTCCTTCCAAGAGCGGAGAGGGACTGGCGCTGTGGCTCAGCGGGTTAATGCCTTGGCCTGAAGTGCCTGCATCCCATATGGGCGCCAGTTCGAGTCCTAGCTGCTCCACTTCCGATCCAGCTCTCTGCCATGGCCTGGAAAAGCAGTAGAAGATGGCCCAGGTCCTTGCACCCGTGTGGGAGACCCGGAAGAAGCTCCAGGTTCCTGGCTTCAGATTGACCCAGCTCCAGCCTTTGTAACCATTTGGGGAGTGAACCAGTGGATGGAAGATCTCTCTCTCTCTCTCTCTCTCTCTCTCTCTCTGCCTCTGCCTCTCTGTAACTCTGCCTTTCAAATACATAAACAAAAATCTTCTTTAGAGGGGAAGTATTTTCTCAGCAGTACTGGTTGCTGGCAGGCCCACCCTGCAAGATGTGGTGGAGGCAGACACGCCGATGGCGTGGGCTCCTGTCAGGTGATTTTCTAAGAGTATACACGCATGTGTCCTTCTCATAACCCTCGTTAAAAGTGATTATGCAAAGCAGCATGCAAACGATGCAGCGTTGGGCCGGGAATTGTGGACATGCGACATGTGTGTGTGTAATGTTTGCCAGCGCGAACACAAAGGAAACGGGTGGGAGCAGAGCATGTGAGCCACGGGAACCGACTGCAGATGGCAGAGCGGCGATCCTTGGGCTGTGGGGGAGGGAACAGAGGCACGGGAGATGCTCCCACGTGCCCTGGGATTGCGCTGGCACAGGAGCGTCAGACGAACTTGCTGCTAGTGGACAGCCCTGTCCCCACTGTGGCCACACCCACCAGGGCAGGCGGACTGGACCCTTGAATCAAAAGGCAGAGCCCGTCAGACTGGGTCAGCTCCACGGAGCCTGTGGAAGGTGCGCAGAGCCGCGGACAGAAGGGACCGCTCCTAGCGCAGGGCGACGCAGTGGAGGGAGCCGCTGCCGGACACGGGGCATCCCCGTCGCCATCCGAGGGCCACTCCAGGAAGACAGCGATCATGAACACGTGCGCACCTCACAGCACAGCCCCAACACCCACGAAGCAACACCGAGTTCTACCCCAGGGCACGCGTGGACGCACAGCCAGCAAACCGCAGACTCCAGCAGGCGGCTGCGCCGTGAACCCCAGAGCCCTGCCAGATGCTACAGCTCTGCACCCCCAGTCTTCTTCAGGGACCGGGCCGGTGTTGGCCACCACGGCCGGCGGGCAGAGACAGGGAGGCAGGCCGAGGCTCACCGAGAGCGGGTGGACAGCAGAGAGCTGGGACAGGGAAGCCTCAAGGCAGGTGTGAGGGAAGGCCTGGGGTGAGCGGCTCTTGGGGGTCCTTCCTGGCAAGGGGTGGGGAGAGCCCAGGACAGCAGGGCCCTTGGGAGCAGCCTGATGGGCCCTGACGCCCTGACCGTGTGCTGCAGGGTGGGGATCTGACCAGCAGCTGGGCGGGGTTCAGGCAGAGCCAGACAGGAAGCAAACTGCAGGGGCGTTCGGCAAGGGCGGGCTCCATGTGGGGTCTCCCCATCCCGTCTCCATGGAGCACCAAGAACAGCGACAGAAGAGTCCCCAGACGCTGACCCCCGTTGTGGGCCTCACTCCCAGGAGCTTCAAACTTGCGGACAAGCGGACAGCCCTGTCCCCCTCTGTGGCCGCTCCTTCTCCAGCTCTGGCTGCACGCTGCGCCCCAAGCAACCTCCAAGCCTCCCAGGGTGGACGCGCTCCTGCCACGCAGGGCGCCTGTCCGGCAGAACTGGCTCTCCTGGGACAGACACCGCCATGGCACCGCCGGACAAGGAAGGCATGCCCGCCGGGCACAGGCAGCGCGGGTGGGCCCCTGTCCTCCAGCCCCGCCACCTGCGCACCCGCGGCCCACTCCGACCCCGGGCCCCAGTGCGGGGCGCGGCTGGGGGGGCAGCGTGGCCAGGCCGATGCCCCACGCACGGCAGCTGCTCGGGTCTCCCGAGCGTTTCGGACGGGCGCACGAGCAGCCCAGTGCGCCCCGCGCGAAGGCTCCGCGTCCACAGAGCCTTCGAAGCGGTCAGCGTCGGGGTGTGCGCGCCCCAGCAGTCCCCAGAAACAACGGGGGCCTAAAAATAGCCTTGTTTTCTGTCCTCCGCTCCTTTTAACTTCGTTAGTCATCACCGGCTCCTAAAATAAAACCCGCGCAGCGTCTCTCCTGGTAGCGGCGATAAACAAACCCCGGAGGAGCCGGCGGACCGCGGCGCGCGGCGAGCGCGGGGAGTGCGGCCCGGGCGCCGCCGCCGGCTCGGGCCCCGCGCGCCGCCGCCTCCCGAGCGCCCTGCGCCCTGGCGAGCGGCCACCGTGGCCCCGGCAACGGCATTAAACAGAGGGAAACAGACCCGGGATTCCGTCACCCGGCGGGACAGCAGGCCATGCAGACCGGCAGGAAAAGAGCTTTTCTGGCCGGGGCGAAAAATTATTTATGGGGGGAGTGGAGTGGAGGGAGGGCGGGAGGAGGAGGAAGGGGAGGGAGAGAAGGCGGAGGAGGAGGGAGAAGGGGAGGGGAGGGGGCAGCAGGGGGAGGAGCAGCAGCTGCCCCCCCCCGCCCCACTCCGGCCCCGCCCAGGCCAAGGGCACCGCGGCCCACGCCGTCCCGCGCGCTCACGGTAGTCCCGGGCCGGGCGTGGCTCGCGAGAAGGCGCAGGCACCGGGCGGAGCTGTCCCCGGAGACCCGCCCAGACCCCACTCCGCCTCCTCGGTGCCCCAGACGCTCGCCCGGAGCCCCCTCCCGCGCGCGTCCCTGGGCCGCGCGGGCCCCGTCTGCGGGGCGGGGCGGACGGAAGCTGCGGGCGGCGTCCGGGCAGCCTGGGCGGGGAAGCCGGCGCCGTGCGGGAGGAGGGTCCTCCGCGAGCAGCGAGGGGCGCGGCCGACGCGGCCCTGGCCCCCCCTAGCGGCGGCCTCTCGGGCTGGCGGCAGCCCGCGGCCTCCGCCCCCTCGGGGACACGGAACTCCCCTCCTCGGGCCTCGGCACCCTCGGGGGTCTCGCCCCCCACCCCGCAAACCTCGGCTCCCTCGGGGATCCGGCCCGCCCATCCCGCAAACCTGGGCACCCTCAGGGGTCCCGTCCCCCACCCCGCAAACCTGGGCACCCTCGGGGATCCCGCCCGCCCACCCTCTACTCGTGCACCCTCGGGGGTCCTACCCCCTCCCGCACCTCAGTACCCATGGGGGTCCTGTCCCCCCACGCACACCTCTGCGGTCCCGTGCCTCCACTCCCACCCATGCACCCTCGGGGGTCCTGCCCCCACCACCCACCTGTGCACCCCCGGGGTCCTCCCCCTCCCCACGCACCCTCCTCTCCAGGGGACGCGCAGGGTCTGCAGGTGACGGCGCCCGGAGAGCGCCCGGCACGGCCCAGGCACGGCGGTCCCCGGGGCGGCGGGTTCCCGACCGCAGCTGGGCTGCGACCTGCTTGGAAAAGAAGCGGCCGTGGTTCCGTCGGGGGCCCGCACTGCCGGACAGGCGGCAGCTCTGACCCGCAGCTCCGTGTACCCTGGTGTCACTCGGGTCCGCACCCGGTCGGCGAGCGCCGCCACCGCTGGGGCTGAACGTCGCGCCGGTCGCCTTTCGCATTTCCCGAGGTCCGGGGAGCGGAGCCTGGGGGCGTCCCCGGGCGCACGACCCCCGCGCGCGTCCTGCAGTTCCCGGGCCCCGCGGCGCACACTCGGTCCGCTTGGGGGTTATTTTTATCGCACACGGGTGTGGGGCGGCAGATTTATGACCCGGGATCCCGACGTCGCAGCCGCCGCGACTCTCACCCACCCCCCCGCCCGCCCTCCTCCGGCCGGCGAGGGACCGCGGCCCCGTCCTGGCCGCCAGGCAGCGGCGCGCAGAGCGCAGAGCGCAACGGGAGGCGCGCGGAGGTCTCCGGGCTCCGCCCGCCGCGGCCCAGACACCCCCCCCCCCGGTCCCCGGGGAGGCGAGGGCAGCCTGGGGGCCGCGGCCGGGGGCGCCGCTGCCTCGACCTCCCCCGAAACGCGGCCGCCGCTCAGGACGCGGCGACACCGCCCCACGTCCCGGGACGCCGCGCAATCTGTTAGTAATTTAGCGGGACGGGAATTTCCTTCCCGAGCCTGCCAGGGGAAGCGCTTTTCCAAATTTCCACAGCGGGGGAAGCCTGCGATTTTACATAATGACTTCAGCATGCGGGGCTCGCTCCCGCCCGCCCCCGCCCCCTCCCGGGAGCCCAGCGTGGCTCTCCCAGGTCCCCGGAGAGGACCCCAGCGTGCGGCGCGGCCCGGGTTCCCCTCGCTCCCCTCCGCCGCCGGGGCACCCCTGCCCCCGCGCTCGCCCCACCGCGCGGTCCTGCGCCCGCCCGCCGCCCCCCGGAGCCCCCAGTCGCGCGCCCCTGGCCTCTCCCGGGCGCCCCCGTCGCGGGCCGGCTAGCTGCGGCCGCCGCGCGGGGAGGGCGGCGCTGGCGACTCGTCCCCCGGGCCCCGCGCCGGCTCGGGCGGGCAGGGGCGTGATGTCACGGCAGGGAGGGGGCGCGGGAGCGGCGGGGAGGCGGGGGAGGTGTTTTCCAGCTTTAAAAAGGCAGGAGGCAGAGCGCGGCCCTGCGTCAGAGGAGCCTCCCAGCCTCGGACTCGCGGGCGCTGCACCCGCCGAGCGCGCACCGGGCGCGGCGCACGCCTCCGAGCCCCGCCACCGCGCTCGGGTTCCCCGGCCGCGGCCGGCCTGCCGCGCGCAAACCGCCACGTCTCTCCGTGGCGCGCGGTGCGGGGCGCCCTCGCGCGCGTCCGCCGGGGCCCAGGTCCCGCTTCCCCGGCGCCGGCCCGGGGGGCGCGGGGCGCCCGCCCCTGCTCCCCTCGGCCGCTCTCGCCGCCGCCGCGTGGATGCCAAGTACCAGCTTCCCAGTGCCTTCCAAGTTTCCACTCGGCCCTCCGGCTGCGGTCTGCGGCAGCGGGGAAACTTTGGGGCTCGCGCCGCCCGCCCGCGGCACCATGAAGTCGGCAGAGGAAGGTAAGCCCCGCGCGGCCGCCGCCCCCTGCGCGCCCCGGGACTCCCCGCGAGCCGGGCCCCCGCCCCCGTCGCAGCTCCCCGGGCCCCCGCGCCCCGACCGCCCACTGCGCGGGTCCCGGCACCCGGGGCAGCCGGGCCGGCGGCGTAGGGCTCCCGTGGAGCTGCCCGGGCCGGAGGCCGGGTCCCCTGGTGTTTCCCGGAGCGCGCCGTCTTGTCTCCTCTGGCTGGCTCTGAGTGCGCGGACTTGGCCTCCTCTGGGGCGGCCTCGCCGCGGATCCCGGCGGCGGAAACCCAGCTGCAGCGCGAGCGACTTGGGGACGGGGCGAGGTTAGCGCCGTCAGCACCGCCGGGGAAGCCGCGGGTGGAGCGGGGGGGGGGGGGGCATCCTAGGATGGGAAGGCTGCCCCGCTGCTTCGAGCAGCCGCGCGGCCGGGGTCCTGGCGCCCCGCGCCCCCGCGCTCTTGCGCAGCTCCGGGCGCAGCCGCCAGGCGCCCGGGGTCCGAACACGACCCCCGATTCCAGCCTCCGGGCCTGGGCCGGATCAGGGCGTGCGGCCGAGGTCGGAACGTTTCCGAAAGTTTGAAAGCGGACCGCCGGTGCCGAGCTGCCGGCTTGGCGCGAGAAGACTCGGCGGTGGCGACCTGCGCTCGGCGCCCCGCTGCGGAGCAGCCTTGCAGCCCCGGCCCCGTGCGCCCGCGGGTGGCTCCCGGTGGTGTGTGGGGAGGGTCCAGGCGAGAGACCCTGCTCTGAATCCCCTGTTCGGCCCGGAGCGTTTCACTGAAGTTAACTTTTTTAAATATGGCAAGCGTGCCAACGCGTGGCGAGCGCTCTGGAGTTAGAGACAGGCCGCCAGCCTCTGACAGGCGCTGTGGTTTCCTGCCCGGCGCCGGCACACGTGCGGCGGCTCCCGGGTCTGGAGGCCCCCAGACCCCGCTCACTCAGACCCCGCACGGTCCCCCGCGCCGTCCCACCGTGCGCTTGGGAGCAAGGGCGGGAGGGGCGGCCTCGGTTTCGGACCGTCTCCTGTCGGTTTTCGGAATGGCTCTGCCGGCCCGCACTGCTGGGCCTGGTTTGGAATGCCCGCAGATCCGCCACCGCGTGCAAGTTGCGGGTCTCCTGGAGCCCAGCCTCTGGGGCGGCTGCGCTCTGCCCTGTAGCGAGAGGGCTGCTCTCGCACCAGCAGGAAGGCCCCTGGTGAAGGCGATGGCCTTTTTCATGGTTGCTACGGAAGAAAAGCGAGTTTGAAAACGCCGCTGCTAACAGGCGACGCCGGGGACTGCTCAGTGTCCGTCCCTAGCTTCACAGGAGTGCCGAGCTGGACCACGCAGGATGCGCAGGGGGTGGTGGGCGGGAGGAAGCAGGAAGACACCTCCGTTGGGAGCAGGCCCAGCAGCTCTGCCCGCCGAGGGCCTCAGCACCCCCACACTGCCCTCCAGATGTTCGAGGGTCCCCGAAGCTCGCTGGGCGCCCTTTCCCATACCTCTGCCTCTCCTCCCAGAGGGACACAGAGCATGGCAGGCCCGCAGGTCGCCACCCAGCCTGGGCCAGACGCCCATGGCCCTGCAGAGTGGAAAGAAGCTGCCCTGGGCCCAGCCTCTCGGCTTCGAGGCATTGTTCCCTAGTCCGGATTGGAAGACCGGGATAGCCTGCAGCCTGCTCTTCCAGGTCCACGAGCCCGCTGCAGCCCCGGGGAGCAGCCCCGGGGGGAAGCCGGGAGCTGGGAGGAAGTCCAGACCAGTAAAGCAGCCGCAGCCGCAGCCAGGCACCGGTGGGGGCAGAGGTGCGGGGCGAGTATCCTGTGGCTGTCCCCGGTAAGGAGGGCGCCGGGCCAGGTCCCTCACCCCCGCCCCGGACCTGGGAGCCGGTGCTGGCCGGGCAGGTGAGCCGGAAGTCGTCATCTGGACAGGACGGCAGGCTGCTGTCTGGGTGTGATTTGCAGTGTAGCCAAAGTGTCTGGGTGCAGCAGTGACAAGGTGGCTGGAGTTATTAAAAAGGACAGAGAAAGGAAAACGGAGCTGGGGCTTCTCGGCTGCGGCCAGAACTTGACTTTGCCCAGGGTCAGCAAAAACAGCGTTCCAGACCCAACCCGCCCTTCGGCCGGCCTCAGAGTGAGGACTGAATTAGAAACCGAATTAGGCCGCACCTAGCGCCTTGGCCTGTGACAGGGGAGCGCCGGTCACGGGAGGGGGTCTGGGCCCAGCGTGTGCTGGAAGGGGACCCCCTCTGGGTGCTGGCTTTCCTGGTGCGGGGGCCGGGCAGAGGCGGAAGGAGGAGCCCCGGAGGAGCAGGCCCAGGGCGGCAGCGGCAGAAGGGGCCCAGGGCCTCCTGACTGCCCGCCGCCCCCTGTGACTGCTTGTGCCGCAGGCCCCTCGCGGCCGGGCCGTCGCATGGCCGGGTGGCCGCTGCTCCGCGGGCACTGGGAGCCAGATCGGGGCGCAGGGAGCCGCTTCGGAGCGCCGTCGTGTCCAGGGCACCTTCAGGGAAAACCTGGGCGAGGGTCCTGGGACCCCGCCCCCAGGTTACCGTCGGAGGCTGCCAGGCTCGCTCGGAACAGGGGTTCGGCGGCCCCGCGGCTTTTCTGGGAACTTTTTGAAACACGCGGTGCTGCGGTCCCACCGGGGGAGGGGCGTCACATCGGGCGCTCCAAGGGGCCCGGGGAGCCGGGTGCAGGCGAGGCCCGCCCAAGCCCCCTCCCAGCCGCCAGGGCTGGCCCGAGGGGCGGCCTGGGGGGTCCCCGCCCGCAGCCGGGCGCGAGGCCGAGGCGTGCGCTCGCGCGCGGGGAGTTTATTTAAAACTCGGAGCCGGCGGCCGTGAGCCGCTTGTTTATGTAAACCCGGAAACTCGGCGGGGCGGGGACAGGAGGCCCGGGGAGGGGACGGGGAGGGACCGGGGAGGGGACGGGGAGGGGACGCGGAGGGCCCGGCGGGGGTCACGGCGCGCGCAGGACGCGCGGCCGGGCGGGCGCGGAGCCGCGGGGCGACATGACGGGGCTGGAGGAGCCGGAGTTCGACTTCGAGTTCCTGTTCGAGTTCGACCAGAGCGCCGAGCGCGCCGCAGCCGCAGGTGGGTCGGGCCGGGAAGGAGCCGGGGCGGAGACCTGGGGGCCCCGCTGGCGCACCCCCTCCCGCGCGAGGTCCCGGGCGCCGCAGCGCCGGCGCAGGCCCGGGCGTCGGTGGCGAGCGCGGGGTGGGCGCGGAGGCCGCGCGCGGGGCGAGCTGCGCCAGCGCGCAGGTGGCGGCCCGGCCCCCCTCCGCGGACTTCCTGGCTCCGGCCGCCGCGGGGCCGCGCGGCGGCGGAGGGCGCCCCCTTCCCGGGTGGCCTGCGTGCGGCGCAGGACTTGGACGTTGCGGGCCGGGGACAGATGGTCAGCGGCGCTGCCAGAGGGCAGCGGGACGCCGCCTTCGGAGCGCCTGGCCCTGCCCTGCGGGCCGTGGGCGCACAGGCCCGGGAAGGCCCGCGCACCTGCGCTGTCCGGAGCCTGGGGCGCCGGTGCCAGCGCCCTGCTTCTCCCCAGCCGCCCACTCGGGACCCGCCCCTTCCTTCCATTGCTCCCTTCCCTGTGGAAACTAAAGACTCCAGTTAAGCAAACACCCCCTGGCCGCCCCGCACACACCGGCACACACCCGCACGCACCCGCACACACCCGCACCCCGGGCGCTTTCCTCACCTTCCTCAGGTTTCCCTTGGTCCCCGTGGCCGGCGACACTGCGTCCGCTCTCGTGTCACCCAGTGGCCTCCTTGCAAACGTCCAGCATCGTGTTGCTTTAGAGAACTGTTCCGAGCCGGCTGGGGGTGGTTTGTTCCCTGCGGGTCCCCGAGTGTCTTCCGGGCAGCCTCTCTGGCATCTTGTTCCGCGGCTGCGGGTGCCCGGCGGGAGCCGTGGTGGGACTGGGCGGCCGCTGCGGGCAGACGTGGGGCTGGCGTGGACCCCGGGGCCTGGGCAGCGGAGGGTGCTGGTTTCCTGAGCCAGTTCCGCCTCCACTTCCGCCTCTTCCCATCCCCGCAGCGGCAGCCTGACTTCTCCTGCTGTGAAAGTGGGTCCCAGCAGAGGGTCCCGCACTGGGAACCCCCGCCCTTCTGCGGGGCTGTGGGCAGAGCGTGTCCTGAGGGATGAAGCCGTGTGGGCCGCCACCCTGGGCACAGCTCCTGGGGCTTCTGTGGTGGTCCGCGGTGGTCGGGCCTTGCACTGTCTGGGTGACGTCCGTACGTGGCCTGTGTATGGACCAGGAGCCCAGCGAGGGCTCAGGGCTGCCCCAGAGGCACATCCAGCTGCTGTGATCTTAGCTTGGCCTCCCCGAGGAGGGCGGGGGTCCCCCAGCAGGGCTGGGCCTTGGGGTGCTCAGGGAGGGGCCGTGTGGGCTTCTCAGGGCAGGAACGCCGGGGGTCAGCGGGGTGACAGCTCCGGGGGCTGCCCCAGACTATGCCCACTCTGAGGGGTTGGCACTCCGACACCCTGGGTGGGGTGGCCTCCCGAGCCGGGCCACAGGGCCTCAGGACAGTCCTCCCGGCACATGCCAGGTGCCCTGGTGGAAGCAGGAATCAGACCACCTGGATGGCCGCGGGTGCCCGTTCAAAGCGTCCTTTTGCGGGGCTGGGAGGTTCCCTGGCAGCAATGGCGGTGTCTGGGCCACACCACGCACGCGAGAACTCCAGGGCTGCGGCACCAGGCAGGGCCCAGTGTTCCCGCTGTGGGGCTGGCGTGCCTGAGCGGAGTGGAGCGGCTGGGGCGGGGGCAGCCAGGGCTGGGGGAGCCCTTCCCCTTTGTGGTGTCGGAGGAAGTTGCTAGAGACCCTGCTGCGCAGATGGTGTGAGTGTGCGTCGTGTGGTTTTCTCTGCGTTATCATCCCCGAGTTACATTTTGGTCATTAATGATTCAATTACGCCGGATAGTCACATCACGCTCTAATATTAAATTAAGACCTGAAGGTCTCCAGCCCCTAATGGGTGATAGCAACTGCTTCTAGAATGAGCCTGGACATAAATCAGAGAGTGGGGGAATGGTTCTGAGATGGACAGCAAAGCAGGATGCTCCCGAGCTTTGAGGTTTGCACTAAGCACATTCCTGAGCGCCTAAGGCTGCCTGCTGGCCACGTGCTGCCTTGCAGGTGGTGGGCTCGGCGGGGGTGGGGCGGTTAGGACCCCCACCCTCCACATTGCACTGGGCACAAGGGTCTCCAGTACTCGCGCCGGTGATGGATTCTCAGTCCCCCTGTGCTGGGAGCAGGGCAGAACTTTAAAAACAATCTGCCCCGGGCAGGACAGGCGAGCAGAAGGCAGGGCCGTGGGCTCCCGCGGGAGGAGGAGGCCCTGCTCCCTCCGCGGCTCAGGAAATGCGTGTGGCTGCTTGGCCGCCAGCTGGGAGGCGGGTGTGTCCTGATGCCCGCCCCGGGGCTCCTGTTTTCTAAGTTATTTTGGCCTGAAAGCTGCCAGCACTGTCTCCGTGGCAACTCAGGAGGAAACTGGCCAAGGCCTCTGGGCCTCGGGCTGGAGCCTCCGGGCGGCCAGGCACCTCCCTGGCTCTGCAGGGACAGCGGTGGCACCGCCCTCCAGGCGCGGCTGGTGGCTCTGGGGTCAGCGGTGGGCGTCTGCAGAGAGGAGCTCTGGGAGCTTTATTTGCACCAAATGCTGGGGGAGCCCATGGCGGCTGAGCGGCGGCAGCAGGCACTCAGGTGGGGCAGGCGGGGCAGGCCGGCCGAGGGGGAGCACTGAGGTTGGGTAAGGGGCCGGCTTGGCTGTGTGACCCGGAGACCCCGGGCTTCCCAGGACCACAGGAGGTGAGGGCTAGCTTGCACTCACACAGCTCCTGACAACAGAGGGCCGGAGCTGCCGCCCGAGGCCTGCGGGCCCAGGCTGGACCGAGGCCTCGGCAGGTGACAGCCTGCTCCCCTGCACCTGGTTTGCTGTGGCGGGGCGTGCTTCTGCTTCTATGAGCCTCTCAACGCGGGGCGTGGCCTGACCAGGTGCCCTGGGCACCGAGAGCCAGGTGCCGTCCTGGGAGCTGAGCGAGCCCCTCCTGCGGCGTTTCCAACACCTGCCCGAGCGTCACGGCCTGCATTGCTGCGGCCAGAGGCGGTGTGGGCAGCTGGAGGAAGGCCCTGGCTGCCGGCGGCCCCTGTTCTATTTCTAGCCTGGTGTCCGGCAGCTCAGCCCTGCGGAGGCTCAAGGGGGTGTTCCTTAAAGTGAAAAGTAAAAGCTGAGCGAGAGAGCCCTGGCTCGGCGTGTGGGACAGGCGAGGGATCTGGTGGTGGCAGGGGCTGTGGGGGGCACTACAGAGGCACCCGAGGCAGGCGTGGGCGGCCGGTCCCTGGACAGAGCGAGTGGAGGGCAGTGTCCTCTGAGCCCAGGGGTGGCAGGTGTGACAGTCTTCCCTCCTGAAGAAATAATGAGGCCAGGTTGTAGACAGACTCGGTGGGGGCTGGCTGCAGACCTCTGGCTCCCTGCGCGGTGGCGTCCACTCCCGCGCCCCCAGACCGTCACGTGGTGCCCAGCACGTGCAGAGCTGTATTGGGAGCGCAGGCCGCACCCTCCCTGGTCTGTGTTAAATCGCCCCGTGTGCCCTGTGTGCTCCACTTGCTGCTCACCTGCACGGCGGCCCTGGCCGTCGCCGCCTCACTCCCGTGGTGTCACCTGATGTGACAGGAGCCCGCCCCGGCCCCCAGGGTTGTAGGAAAGTTGCTGGGAATAGTTTTGTTCCATGCAGGTCCCTTTGAACAGCCAAATAGTCAGATTTGCATCCGGTTTAGGTGGAAAATAAAACCCAAGTCGCTGGGGGCGGGGCCTGCCGGCTGCCTCCCAGGGGGCTGGGCCCCGACTGGCGGAGCAGCCCCTGCCTCCCAGGGCTCTTGGCTCCTAATGAGGTCTGGGCATTTCAGCTTTCATTTTGCAATTTGCTTAATGAAGGAAAGCACAGGCGTAGGTGAATCTTTTTAAATAGGGGCTTTATGCTTTTTCCCCTTTCCTCGCTGAAATACTTTGGTTTAAATAAAAGCCCCTCTTGGGATGTTGGGGGCCTGTGGCTGGCCCCAGGCACTTCCGTTCTTCTTGGCTGGGCCCCTCATCTCCCAGCCCCTTCCCTGCAGCCACGCCTGGGGACGATCAGTACTGCTACCCTGAAACCTGCAGGGCCCGCCTCCCGGGCCCCCATTGCCCCCAGCGTCTCCTGCACGCGGGCTCTGTCCCTGCGTCCCGGGGGCAGGGGCGGGGAGCCTGTGCGGGGCGCAGCACCTGCGGGTTCTCTCCACCTCCCCCCGCCCCGGCCAAGGCTGCCCACCTTGGGAATGCCAGGCACAGCGGCTGCGGGTTCTCCCCCCCCCCCCCCACTACCTGCTACGCCACAGCGCCGGCCCCCTGAGTGTGTCATTGGTCAACAAGGAGTGGTGCCAAGGAGGTGATGCGGTGCTGGGGCAGCCCCCAAGGCCCTGCTGCAGCCACGGTGCACGGGGTGGGGGCCGCCTGAGCAGGGAGAGGCCCCTCAGCACCTTCCCTCCCCGTGTCCCATCGTGGTGCCCCCCCCATCTTGCACCCACGGTCAAAGCCCTGGGCGCCCTGTTGGCGGGGTTCAGGGGTACCCAGGGGCCATGGGTTTGATGGAGGAGAGGGCTGGTTTGACCCACTGAAGCCCCCAGGGAGGGCTGGAGCTGATGTCGAGTGGTGACCAGACGTGCTTTGTACAGACTTCAAGGGGCTCCCCAGCCTGGCCGGAGCCTCCAGACGCAGTCAGCCACCAGGCAATTTTTAATAAGAGTGCAATTTGTGTTTAACACTGGATCACAGTTTCCAGTGAACAGTACCCTGTGAGTGTGTGATTTCGGGTCCCAACCAGGAGGCAGGCTGGATGCAGGCCCGGCTCTGGCCACCTCCCTGGCCCCAGCAGGTGTGGCTGTGGCTCATCCAGGAATGGCCAGCGCTGATCCCAGGCCTCCAGGCCTGGCGGGCGGGGCCGGCGTGGCGCAGGTGTCCTGTGCGGGCGTGGCTCCACCCCCCTGCAGGGGTTCTGCCTGCCCAGTGTGCCTGGACTTCTGGGAGGCTGAGGGGTGAGGGCACGGTGCCGTGCCGCTGGGGGACCGTGAAGGGTGCTTTTGGCCAGGGAGCTCTTAGCTGATAAGAGTCACAGACTGGCTTCGACAGGCTGTCCGGGTGCCCCTTCTGGAAACCGGGACAGTGGGCCCAGGTTTGGGGCGGGCAGTCATGGAGGCCTGCGGGCGGGGTTGGGGGGGGGGCGCGCGTTGCTGGCTCTGAACCAGGGCTGGGTGGAAGGTGCCCTGCATCAGCCCTGTGCAGGCCCCACCCCGGGCTCCCTGTGCTGCAGTTTCCGTGGCTGAGGGAGCCGGGCGTGTGTCTCCTGCAGTGTCACAGAAAGGCCCCCAGGTCACCCTCCGCCCCCAGCACGGCGTCTGTGGAATTCCGTGGGCAGCAGTCATGGCTTCGGAGCTGCGGCACCCGGGCACAGCCAGCCCTGTGGGGAGTCCGAGGCACGGCCGTGCACAGAATCCTAGCATCCAGGAGATGCGCTCCTGGGGGAGCCGCGGGCACTGGGGACCCCCGCACCGCGTACCCCATTGCCTGGGTTCCAGCCCTGGCCATCTAGCTCCCTGCTACTGCATCTGGGAGGGCGGTGGCCCCTGCTCAGGCTCCGGGCTCCAGCCCTGCCTGTTGAGGGCATCCGGGGAGTGGACGGCAGGAGGGCCGTCTCTCCGGGAGTGGACAGTGGAGGGCCGTCTCTCTCTCGGGGAGAGGACGGCGGGAGGGCCGTCTCTCTCTCGGGGAGTGGACGGCGGGAGGGCCCTCTCTCCGGGAGTGGACGGCGGGAGGGCCGTCTCTCTCTCCGGGAGTGGACGGTGGAGGGCCGTCTCTCTCTCCGGGAGTGGACGGCGGGAGGGCCGTCTCTCTCTCCGGGAGTGGACAGTGGTGGGCCGTCTCTCTCTCGGGGAGTGGACGGCGGGAGGGCCGTCTCTCTCTCGGGGGAGTGGACGGCGGGAGGGCCCTCTCTCCGGAGTGGACGGCGGGAGGGCCGTCTCTCTCTCCGGGAGTGGACGGCGGGAGGGCCGTCTCTCTCTCCGGAAGTGGACGGTGGAGGGCCGTCTCTCTCTCCGGGAGTGGACAGTGGAGGGCCGTCTCTCTCTCGGGGAGTGGACGGCGGGAGGGCCGTCTCTCTCTTGGGGAGTGGACGCGGGGGAGGGCCGTCTCTCTCTCCGGGAGTGGACGGCGGGAGGGCCGTCTCTCTCTCCGGGAGTGGACGGCGGGAGGGCCGTCTCTCTCTCCGGGAGTGGACGGCGGGAGGGCCGTCTCTCTCTCCGGGAGTGGACGGCGGGAGGGCCCTCTCTCCGGGAGTGGACGGCGGGGAGGGCCGTCTCTCTCTCCGGGAGTGGACGGTGGAGGGCCCTCTCTCCGGGAGTGGACGGCGGGAGGGTCGTCTCTCTCTCTCGTGGAGTGGACGGCGGGAGGGCCGTCTCTCCGGGAGTGGACGGCGGGAGGGCCGTCTCTCTCTCTCCGGGAGTGGACAGTGGAGGGCCCTCTCTCCGGGACGTGGACGGCGGGAGGGCCGTCTCTCTCTCTCGTGGAAGTGGACGGCGGGAGGGCCGTCTCTCTCTCGGGGAGTGGACGGCGGGAGGGCCGTCTCTCTCTCGGGGAGTGGACGGCGGGAGGGCCGTCTCTCTCTCTCCAGGAGTGGACGGCGGGAAGGCCGTCTCTCTCTCCGGGAGTGGACGGCGGGAGGGCCATCTCTCTCTCCGGGAGTGGACGGCGGGAGGGTCGTCTCTCTCTCCGGGAGTGGACGGCGGGAGGGCCGTCTCTCTCTCTCCGGGAGTGGACGGCGGGAGGGCCGTCTCTCCGGGAGTGGACGGCGGGAGGGCCGTCTCTCTCGTGGAGTGGACGGCGGGAGGGCCGTCTCTCTCTCGGGGAGTGGACGGCGGGAGGGCCGTCTCTCTCTCCGGGAGTGGACGGCGGGAGGGTCGTCTCTCTCTCCGGGAGTGGACGGCGGGGAGGGCCGTCTCTCTCTCTCCGGGAGTGGACGGCGGGAGGGCCGTCTCTCCGGGAGTGGACGGCGGGAGGGCCGTCTCTCTCGTGGAGTGGACGGCGGGAGGGCCGTCTCTCTCTCGGGGAGTGGACGGCGGGAGGGCCGTCTCTCCGGGAGTGGACGGCGGGAGGGCCGTCTCTCTCTCCGGGAGTGGACGGTGGAGGGCCCTCTCTCCGGAGTGGACGGCGGGAGGGTCGTCTCTCTCTCTCGTGAGTGGACGGCGGGAGGGCCGTCTCTCTCTCGGGGAGTGGACGGCGGGAGGGCCGTCTCTCTCTCGGGGAGTGGACGGCGGGAGGGCCGTCTCTCTCTCTCGGGGAGTGGACGGCGGGAAGGCCGTCTCTCTCTCCGGGAGTGGACGGCGGGAGGGCCGTCTCTCTCTCCGGGAGTGGACGGCGGGGAGGGTCGTCTCTCTCTCCGGGAGTGGACGGCGGGAGGGGCCGTCTCTCTCTCGGGGAGTGGACGGCGGGAGGGCCGTCTCTCTCTCGTGGAGTGGACGGCGGGAGGGCCGTCTCTCTCTCCGGGAGTGGACGGCGGGAGGGCCGTCTCTCTCTCCGGGAGTGGACGGCGGGAGGGCCGTCTCTCTCTCCGGGAGTGGACGGCGGGAGGGCCCTCTCTCCGGGAGTGGACGGCGGGAGGGCCGTCTCTCTCTCCGGGAGTGGACGGTGGAGGGCCCTCTCTCCGGGAGTGGACGGCGGGAGGGTCGTCTCTCTCTCTCGTGGAGTGGACGGCGGGAGGGCCGTCTCTCCGGGAGTGGACGGCGGGAGGGCCGTCTCTCTCTCCGGGAGTGGGACAGTGGAGGGCCCTCTCTCCGGGAGTGGACGGCGGGAGGGTCGTCTCTCTCTCTCGTGGAAGTGGACGGCGGGAGGGCCGTCTCTCTCTCGGGGGAGTGGACGGCGGGAGGGCCGTCTCTCTCTCGGGGAGTGGACGGCGGGAGGGCCGTCTCTCTCTTTCCAGGAGGTGGACGGCGGGAAGGCCGTCTCTCTCTCCGGGAGTGGACGGCGGGAGGGCCGTCTCTCTCTCCGGGAGTGGACGGCGGGAGGGTCGTCTCTCTCTCCGGGAGTGGACGGCGGGAGGGCCGTCTCTCTCTCTCCGGGAGTGGACGGCGGGAGGGCCGTCTCTCCGGGAGTGGACGGCGGAAGGGCCGTCTCTCTCGTGGATGTGGACGGCGGGAGGGCCGTCTCTCTCTCGGGGAGTGGACGGCGGGAGGGCCGTCTCTCCGGGAGTGGACGGCGGGAGGGCCCGTCTCTCTCTCCGGGAGTGGACGGTGGAGGGCCCTCTCTCCGGGAGTGGACGGGCGGGAGGGTCGTCTCTCTCTCTCGTGGAGTGGACGGCGGGAGGGCCGTCTCTCTCTCGGGGAGTGGACGGCGGGAGGGCCGTCTCTCTCTCTCGGGGAGTGGACGGCGGGAGGGCCGTCTCTCTCTCCGGGAGTGGACGGCGGAGAGGGTCGTCTCTCTCTCCGGGAAGTGGACGGCGGGAGGGCCGTCTCTCTCTCTCCGGGAGTGGACGGCGGGAGGGCCGTCTCTCCGGGAGTGGACGGCGGGAGGGCCGTCTCTCTCGTGGAGTGGACGGCGGGAGGGCCGTCTCTCTCTCTCGTGGAGTGGACGGCGGGAGGGCCGTCTCTCCGGGAGTGGACGGCGGGAGGGCCGTCTCTCTCTCCGGGAGTGGACGGTGGAGGGCCCTCTCTCCGGGAGTGGACGGCGGGAGGATCGTCTCTCTCTCTCGGGGAGTGGACGGCGGGAGGGCCGTCTCTCTCTCGGGGATGTGGACGGCGGGAGGGCCGTCTCTCTCTCGGGGAGTGGACGGCGGGGAGGGCCGTCTCTCTCTCGGGATGTGGACGGCGGGAGGGCCGTCTCTCTCTCTCGGGGAGTGGACGGCGGGAAGGCCGTCTCTCTGCTCCGGGAGTGGACGGTCGGGAGGGGCCGTCTCTCTCTCCGGGAGTGGACGGCGGGAGGGCCGTCTCTCTCTCTCCGGGAGTGGACGGCGGGAGGGCCGTCTCTCCGGGAGTGGACGGCGGGAGGGCCGTCTCTCTCGTGGAGTGGACGGCGGGAGGGCCGTCTCTCTCTCTCCGTGGAGTGGACGGCGGGAGGGCCGTCTCTCTCTCGGGGAGTGGACGGCGGGAGGGCCGTCTCTCCGGAGTGGACGGCGGGAGGGCCCCTCTCTCTCTCTCCGGGAGTGGATGGCGGGAGGGCCGTCTCTCTCTCGGGGGAGTGGACGGCGGGAGGGCCCTCTCTCTCTCCGGGAGTGGACGGCGGGAGGGCCATCTCTCTCGGGGAGTGGACGGCGGGAGGGCCGTCTCTCTCTCCGGGAGTGGACGGTGGAGGGCCGTCTCTCTCTCCCGGGGAGTGGACGGTGGAGGGGCCGTCTCTCTCTCGGGGACGTGGACGGCGGGAGGGCCGTCTCTCTCTCCGGGAAGTGGACGGCGGGAGGGCCGTCTCTCTCTCGGGAGTGGACGGCGGGAGGGCCCTCTCTCTCTCTCCGGGAGTGGACGGCGGGAGGGCCGTCTCTCTCTCGGGGAGTGGACGGCGGGAGGGCCGTCTCTCTCTCCGGGAGTGGACGGCGGGAGGGGCCGTCTCCCTCTCGGGGAAGTGGACGGCGGGAGGGCTGTCTCTCTCTCTCTGGGAGTGGACGGTGGAGGGCCGTCTCTCTCTCCGGGAGTGGACGGCGGGAGGGCCGTCTCTCTCTCCGGGAGTGGACGGTGGAGGGCCGTCTCTCTCCGGGAGTGGACGGTAGGGACATCTCCCAGCTCCCTGCCTCCTTCAGTCTGCCCTTTGGCTCGGTCAGCCCTTACACAAGGTGCGTCCCTGGGCCGGAGCCGGCCCCCCCGAGCCCCCGTAAGAGGACTCGGAGTCTGTTTTATCCCACACCTGAGGCGCCCGCGCTGTTCGCAGCCGGCGGTTAGGGCGCCGGGCCGTGACTCGGGTGCCGCCACGTGATTGGGTCTAGGGTGCCGTGACGTCATTACAGCGCCGGGCCGTGGCTCGGGTGCCGCCACGCGATTGGGTCTAGGGTGCCGTGACGTCATTACCGCTCCGGGCCGTGGCTCGGGTGCCGCCACGTGATTGGGTCTAGGGCGCCGTGACGTCATTACAGCGCCGGGCCGTGGCTCGGGTGCCGCCACACGATTGGGTCTAGGGCGCCGTGACGTCATTACCAGCGCCGGGCCGTGGCTCGGGTGCCGCCACACGATTGGGTCTAGGGCGCCGTGACGTCATTACCGCGCCGGGCCGTGGCTCGGGCTCCACGACGAGAACGAGGGACTCAGCGGCGTGACTAGCGCCGTGATGAGGATTAGGGCGCTGGGACGCGACTGGAGCTCCATGGCGTCTCGGGCTGCCGTGAGGGCGATCAGGCTGCAGAGCCCGCGCTGCTGTCCGCCCCCTTCCCCGCCGGCCGGCAGTGGAGCCGTGGGACGAACCCAGGGGCCCCGGCTGAGGGAGGCAGCGCCGGCCGCCATGGACGGAAACCACCCTGTCGAGGTGGTGAGGAGGCGAAGGCTGAGAAAGTGGCGTCACGTGTGATGCGCGTGAGAACGTGAGCCAGACACCGTGTGCGAGTGTGTGGTCGGTGGCCTGAGGTCCACGCAGGGGGCTGGGGGCAGTGACACCCGGCAGAGAGGAGGGGCGGGGCCCTTGGCCAGAGCGGACCCTGGCTTCGCGCCCGGGTCAGGTGTGGCCGCTGCCGCAGGCTGACCTCAGGGCCTCTGGGGCTCGGGCCTGGCCTGCTGGTGGCTGGGCGGCCTGGCTTGCGGGCTCGGGCGGGTGTGTGCCTCTTGGGGACCGACTTCATGCCGCTCTTTCTTGTCTCCCTTCCAGAACACTACGGCTACGCGTCCTCCACCGTCGGCTCCGGCTTGCCTCTGCCCGCGGCCCATGCCTCGGTGCCCGGCCCCCTGCCATGACCTCCAGACCCCCACCCCAGGCATCTCCGCCGTCCCTCTGGGAGTCACCCCTCGGGGTACGGAGGAGCCGTGGACAGTGGGCCCCCGGGCTACTTTCTGTCTTCCAGCACTGTCAGGCCCAACGGGGCCCCGGCCCTCGAGAGCCCGCGTATTGAGATCACCTCGTACCTGGGCCTGCACCACAGCAGCAGCCAGTTTTTCCATGACGTGGAGGTGGAAGACGTCATCCCCAGCTCCAAACGGCCCCCTTCCACGGCCACGCTGAACCTGCCCCAACCTGGAGGCCTACCGAGACCCCTCGTGCCTGAGCCGGCCAGCAGCCTGTCCTCGAGGAGCTGCAACTCCGAGGCCTCCTCCTACGAGTCCAACTACTCGTTCCCATATGCGTCCCCTCAGACGTCGCCATGGCAGTCTCCCTGCGTGTCCCCCAAGACCACGGACCCCGAGGAAGGCTTTCCCCGGGGCCTGGGGGCCTGCAACCTGGGCTCCCCCCGGCACTCTCCCTGCACCTCCCCCCGTGCCAGTGTCACCGAGGAGAGCTGGCTTGGGGCGCGTGGCTCCAGGCCCACCTCGCCCTGCAACAAGCGCAAGTACAGCCTCAACGGCCGCCAGCCCTCCTGCTCGCCCCACCACTCGCCCACGCCGTCCCCCGCACGGCTCCCCGAGGGTCAGCGTGACAGACGACAGCTGGGCTCGGGAACACCACCCAGTACACCAGTTCGGCCATCGTGGCGGCCATCAACGCGCTGACGACGGACAGCAGCCTGGACCTGGCCGAGGGCATCCCCGTCAAAGCCCGCAAGACCGCCCTGGAGCACTCCCCCTCGCTGGCGCTCAAGGTGGAGCCGGCTGGGGAGGACCTGGGGAGCACCCCGCCCGCGTCCGACTTCCCGCCCGACGAGTTCCCCTTCCAGCACCTGCGGAAGGGCGCCTTCTGCGACCAGTACCTGTCTGTGCCGCAGCACCCCTACCAGTGGGCCAGGCCCAAGTCCCTGTCGCCCACGCCCTACATGAGGTGAGTGGCCCACGCCCTACCCAAGGGAGCAACGGCAGAGGATGGGCCCTGGGGGTCTGGGAGTGAGGCCTGTGGCCGAGGGGCTGCCCGCTCGCCTCTTAGAGGTCACGTTTGCAGGCGAGGGGCTGCCTGCGCACAGCGTGTTTTAGCAAAGCCCAGCCAGCCCCTCGTGTGCCTCCTGGTGCAGATGGGGCCCCGGCTCCACAAGTCTCCAGGGCTGCCGCTGGGCTCACAGCACTCGGAGAGCAACACGGCCTCCATCCCCGGAGACGGCGCCCGCTGGCCGTCTGCTCCAGTCGCAGGTCTCTGGTTGTTGGTTTCTCTTGTTAATGGGGCGAGGGCTGCGCGTTGCTCCTTGGGGCCTCCTTGCCCTGCCCAGTGTTTTCGTTTTTAACTAAATGGCTTCCCCAGCAGGTGGGCCTCCGATGACACTGGCAGCACCTTCTGCTTCAGGGTTTTGTTGGAGGCAAAGACGTCCTCAGGCTCTGACCTCGTCCCCAGGAGCCCTTGAGACAGGCAGCCAGCTGTGCACGCAGCCGGCCACGTTCCAGGCGGGGACGGCTGAAGCAGGCACGTGGCAAGGCTGCTGCACACGGGAGCCATCTCCGCTCCTGGGGGATTTGCGGCTGGAGCTGCCTGTGGCTCCGTGGGTTCCAGACAGGAATGCGCCCGGCTGAGTCCTCTCTGGGGAGGGGACGGTGCCACTCCCATCCTGTGGCAGGCTCACTCCACCCGCCGGCTGGCCTGGCTTCGAGGGTTGGAGTCAGTTCAGATCATGGGGGTAGGCTCCTGCTGCCCTTCCCAGTTTCCTCTCAATGCTGTGAGGTTTATTTATTTATTTGTTTTTAGTGTATTTGAAAGGCAGAGTGACAGAGAGGGGGAGAGGCAGAGAGAGAGAGAGAATTTTCCATCTGCTGATTCACTTCCAAAATGCCTGCAACAGCCCAAGCTGAAGCTGGGAGCCTGGGACTCCCTCCTGGTCTCCCATGTAGATGTAGGGACCCAAGCGCTTGGGCCGTCTTCTACTGCTTTCTGAGGTACATTAACAGGGAGCTGGATCAGAAGTGGAGCAGCCGGGACTCAAATCCACACTCCACTATGATATGCCAGCATTGCAGGCTGTGCCATGGTCTTGCCTCCATACCGTGAGGTTTAAAAGGCTGGTGTGCTTAGCGTTGGCATCACGGGAAGTGTACCTTGGAGACTGTGTTTCATGCATAAATATGGGAACTTAAAAATCACATTTGAAGGCATTTAAAAATGAAAAGCTCCTCGTGTCTGTTGCATGGCTATTGTAATTTATCCTTACATAGGAGCAGCAACACCGGCCCAACACCAGTGCTCCCAGCACAGTCACACACCTGGCACCTGTGCCCTCAGCATCTTTGTCACGTAGAGCCCAGCTGTCGGTGTGTGTGGTGGTGACTGTGCCCTGAGGAGCCTTGCGAGAGCTGGTGAGGATTCACGTCACCCTGGTTACTGTCCCCCTGGGCTTCTGTTGCAAAGCACCAGGGACAAGTGGCTTCCCCAGGACTCTGGAGGCCTGAGGCTTGGGAGGGAGAGAAGGAGGGTGTGCGCAGCCTGTCCTTTGTGGGGCAGAGTGTGCAGTGTCCAGATGGCCCTCGTCCAGAGGACTGGGACCCACTCTTGTGGCCCCATCTTAATGGCATGTAATTGAGCCCTCCCCGACAGTATGGGGTAGGGACAGAGTACCCCATAGCCCATCCCAGCAGTAGTGGGGGAATGAGCTGGGGGCGATGTGTGTTGTGTAGCAGGTAAAGCCGCTGCCTGC
Organism: Lepus europaeus; assembly: GCF_033115175.1. Classification (NCBI taxonomy): domain Eukaryota; kingdom Metazoa; phylum Chordata; class Mammalia; order Lagomorpha; family Leporidae; genus Lepus; species Lepus europaeus. The sequence goes on from NC_084835.1 coordinate 125,172,762, forward strand.
AATGCCAGCATCCCATGGGCTCTGGTTAGTGTCCTATCCAGCTCCTTGCTAATGCTCCTGGGAAAGCAGTGGAAGGTGGCCTAAGTGCTTAGGCCCCGTCACCCATGTCGGAGACCTGGTTGAAGCTCCTGGCTTCCGCTTGGCCCAGATCCGGCCATTGCAGCCATCTTGGGGGTTAAGCCAGCAGTTGGAAGCTCTCTCTCCCCATCTCTCCATCTCTCTCCATCTCTCTCTGTAGCTGTCTTTCAAATAAATAAATCTTAAAAACACAAAGAAAAGAATGAGCTGGTCCCTGGCTTTCACTGCGCTCAGCAGCGGGCGGGGTGTCCTTGGGAGCCCCCACGTAGGACTGCCCTCGTCGCCGGGTGGCTGGCAGGCCTGGGCTGCTGGTTTTTTCCTTGGCTTTGGGGTGTTGGCAGCAGTCATAGGCCAGGGGTCTGTTCTCTTTATCTCACAGCCACAGGGCTCCTCGTCAGATGTGAGCCGGTGAGGTTCCTGTGTGTTAATGTACACACACACGTGAAAGGGCGCAGGGTCACCTTTTCCCACTGTTTTGATTCCACATCAAAAGGTGTTTCCTGGCGGCTGGCGATGTGTTTCCAGGTGACCTCAAGCCCGGGGCCCCGGGTCGCTCTGCCGGTGAGATGGAGTGACCACACTTCCTTCCCCGGCCGCGCTCAGCGGGTAAGCAGCAGGCCTTGCGGCCAGGCGCTGGTTGACGTCAGCAGGATCTTGGACAGCGCGATGAACTGCTGTATTTTCAATTATCTCCAAAGTTTGGACTGGAGGATTTATCCCAGCTCGCCCGCCTTCCCCTTTCCTGGGCGCGGTGCTGCTGCCCTTTGGCTCATGTCCTGGTGCCGAAAGGGGCTTTGTGGTGAAGGCATGCCGCGCAGTGTCCGTGGTGCCCTGTCCGCGCCCGGCGTGTTGGAAGGCCCGTGGGGGCTCAGAGGATGACACCACGCTCTTGCCGCACTTGGGGAGGTGATGGTCTGGGAAATGGGTGAGCACCTGCCAGGACTTCAGTTTCGGTTATTTCTGTCCCTCAGGCTTGGCTTCCTGACCTGCTGGATTCTGCTCCAAATATCAGACTTTTTGGTTCTCTCTTCTAGTACCAAACTGTGGCTGTGTGCGCTCTCTCTCATTTTAAGATTTATTTTATTTGAAAGGCAGAATTACATAGAAAGAGAAATAGAAAAAGAGCTTCCATCTGCTGGTTCATTCTCCAAATGGCTGCAACAGCCAGGGCTGGACCAGGCCAAAGCCCGGAGCCGGAGCTTCTTCCAGGTCTCCCATGTTGGGGCAAGAGCCCAGGCACTGGGGCCATCTTCCACTGCTCTCCCAGGTGCCTTAGCAGGGAGCTGGATGGGAAGTGGAGCAGCTGGGACTTGGACAAGCAGCCATATGGGAGGCCGGCACTGAAGGTGGCAGCTTAACCTGCCATGCCACAGCGCCGCCCCCATGTGACCTCTTTATAGTGACTCACTTCTTCCTGCAAAGAGCTCTCAATGTGGTCAGGGCTGTGTGTGCCGGGCTAGCCCCGTGTCCATGGGAAGTGTGTCTGAGCGCCCTCAGGTACAGCTTGATGGGAGTCTTGCCCATATGGCAGCTTATCTGTCTGTGAGTGACAGGCACCAGCTTCAGTGAGCGCCCCCCACTCCCATCCAGCCAGAGTTCACTCGGATCCTGTGAGGGACAGAGCGTATCAGTGTCCACCAGGCCTGTTAGGGACAGAGCACACCAGTGTCCACCAGACCTGTGAGGGACAGAGCACACCAGTGTCCACCAGACCTGTGAGGACAGAGCACACCAGTGTCCACCAGACCTGTGAGGACAGAGCACACCAGTGTCCAGCAGACCTGTGAGGACAGAGCACACCAGTGTCCACCAGACCTGTGAGGACAGAGCACACCAGTGTCCACCAGACCTGTGAGGACAGAGCACACCAGTGTCCACCAGACCTGTGAGGACAGAGCACACCAGTGTCCTCAGGTCCTGTGAGGGACAGAGCACACCAGTGTCCACCAGACCTGTGAGGACAGAGCACACCAGTGTCCTCAGGTCCTGTGAGGACAGAGCACACCAGTGTCCACCAGACCTGTGAGGGACAGAGCACACCAGTGTCCACCAGGCCTGTTAGGACAGAGCACACCAGTGTCCTCAGATCCTGTGAGGACAGAGCACACCAGTGTCCAGCAGACCTGTGAGGGACAGAGCACACCAGTGTCCAGCAGACCTGTGAGGACAGAGCACACCAGTGTCCACCAGACCTGTGAGGACAGAGCACACCAGTGTCCTCAGATCCTGTGAGGACAGAGCACACCAGTGTCCAGCAGACCTGTGAGGGACAGAGCACACCAGTGTCCACCAGACCTGTGAGGACAGAGCATATCAGTGTCCAGCAGACCTGTGAGGACAGAGCACACCAGTGTCCAGTAGACCTGTTAGGACAGAGCACACCAGTGTCCAGCAGACCTGTGAGGACAGAGCACACCAGTGTCCACCAGACCTGTGAGGACAGAGCACACCAGTGTCCAGCAGACCTGTTAGGCAGAGCACACCAGTGTCACCAGACCTGTGAGGGACAGAGCACACCAGTGTCCTCAGGTCCTGTGAGGGACAGAGCACACCAATGTCCTCAGGTCCTGTGAGGGACAGAGCACACCAGTGTCCAGCAGCTGTGTGTCTGTGTGTGTGTGTGGGGGTCCTCTTTAATGGAAAGTTCCCACTTTTGATGTCTGCACCTAGCACTCGAGTTTGCCGTTAAAGGGGGAAAGTTACATGAGGAATTTGTGCTTAAGAAGAGACGCAGTTTTGGAGAGGCAGAAGGACTTGGACGTGTGTCTGCTTGCAACCTTGACTGCTGTGTTGATGAACTGACACATTGCTGTTGTGAATTGAGTTTGTAGAAGTAGAATTTCTTTTTTTAATTTAGTGTATTTGAAAGGCAGAGAGAGAGATCCTCCATCGCTGGTTTGCTCCCCAAATAGCTGGAATGGCCACAGCCGGGCCAGGCCAAAGCCAGCAACCAGGAACTCTATCTGGTTCCCTGACGTGGCTGCAGGGGCCCAGACACTCGGGCTGTCTTCCTCTGCTTTCCCCAGCGCATTACAAGGAGCTGCATTGGAAGTGGAGCAGCTGGGACTTGAACCGGCATCCACTGTGCTGCAATGGCTGCCTCAAGAAGGAGCATGTCTGGGGTAAGACGGGCTTTCCTGGAGCTTCGCCTCGGCGTCTGCTGGGCTCGGGGACCAGGAGCCGTGTGTTGCGTGCGTTGTTTCAGGGTTTGGCTGTGTTGAGGATTGCACTTACGGTGACTTTGATGCTCGTGTCGGCCGGTGGTAGCTTCGGGAGCTCTGATGACCTCTGTCGCGGTCTACAGTTTCCTGCATGTGTCAGAGCTGGCTCTCAGTTGGAATGAGGCTGTTGTGCCTCTTCTGGATTTGGGGCGCTGCCTTGTGTCTGTGCAGGACAGAGGCTGAGGGTCCAGGAGGTGTTCCTGAGTCCCCCGCTCCCTGGTAGCCTGAAGGAATGTGAGGTTTCTCTCCCACTCAGCTCGGCCCTCGGGGCTCTGTGAGCCTGTGAGGGCTGCAGCCCTAGGGGTTCCCTGGTGCTGTAGGCGAGCCCAGCAGAGCAGGCCAGGTAAGCACAGGCGAGGGACTTCCTGCTGTGCACTGAGCATGTGCATCTCATCCGGGGAAAGTCAAGGTGGAAGGTTGCCCTGTGGTTTGCAGATGCTGTCACGGGCTGGGCCCGAGACATCTCCAGAAGCTGTGCTTGCTTTGCTCACGGTCCCTGTGAGCCCTCCCACCCGAGGGGGAGCCAGTCCCAGGCTCAGCCTCAGACTGCCGCTGCCTAGCCCTGGTCTCCGCTGCCGGCCGCTGTTCCCAGGGCGAGGCCTAGGACAGGCCCTGCCGGTCACACCGCCTGGCTCTGGGCGTGGAGGCTGGGTCCTCATCGCTCTCCCTCAGCTCCTGTCAGAGTGCTCACGCCCAGGGGTCTTCCTGTGTGTTCACGGCCGTGACGGTGGCTGTGTCGTTTTGTTCGCTGGGACCCCAGAGGAAGGTGCAGTGGAGAGTCCTGACCAGCCGGGGGAGGTGGGCCGTGAAGCTGGGCTCTGCGCATGTGCGTTTCTCACTGTGCTCCTCGGAGCCCCCAGCCCAGTACCGCCTCCTGGTTTTGCAACCAGCCCCTGTGGCCCTGGCCAACAGGGAACAGTCCTCACATCCTCCTGTCCGTGCCTTGTCGACTGATGCTCTGTGGACAGGGACGCTGTCAGACCTGGGGCAGAATCGAGTGGTGCTGGGATTCAGGCTGTGACAAGCAGATCCGCAGCTGGTACCCAGCCCCTTCCTCACCCCTGCCTGCAGGAGCCCTGGCAGGCTCAGCACCGTCATCCCGAGCCCCGGGCAGGTCGCAGCAGGTAGTGGCGGCTGCAGCCCTGGCAGGAGCTTTGTTTCCTGTCACCAGCGCTGGAGCGTCCCTCTGGGTGGGACAGGAGAGGGAGACCTGCCAGTGGCCACAGCTCCTGTGGAGAGGGGCTGCCCTCCCAGCTTCTCCAGGCTCCCCCGGGGGAGGAGCTCAGAGCTGAAGACCGGGACCCAGAGGAGCCGCCCGTGTGCCAGGGACGTGGAAAGGACGGTGCCTCCTTGCCGGCCACCCTCTGAGCTGGGAGTGTCCGGGCAGCTCACGGCTTTCCGAGCTGTGTTGCCTGGTTGTCTGTGTTTACATAGAGTTCACAGCCGGCACTTGGAGGATGCGCCTGGCAGTCCCGGTTCCCGCCCTGAGAGCTGGGCCCGATGGCTGAGAGGTGCTGGGGCCACAGATGGCAGTGTCCCACGTCCCGAGGTGTGCGTGGAAGAACGTGGCTCTGGTTCCTGCTGGCTCCCCTTATGTTTTTCTGTGAACGTTGATTATTAGCCAGGAAGGGAGAAAGGGGAGCTTGAGTGCTTCCGTGTTCTTGGCGTGGATGGCGGAGTCTGGCAGCTTTACGTCACATTCTAAAGTCATGCCCCGGGGCTGAAATGCTGGCTGGCGCCCTGGGGAGGGCAGTGGGCTCCCGCCTGGCCCTGCACACATTGGGCCCTTGTGCGGGTGGAATGGGGCTGCCGTGGCTGCGAGGTGGGACTGGCCGGCCCTTGGGCTGGGAGCAGCGGCCTGCGTGCCCTGGGTTAGGGTTTACTCCACAGGTGACGGTTGCTCCGGACGCTCAGTGCCACCAGGGAGTTTAGCTGCCAGTGTTTCCTGGGTCCTTGAGCAGAAGCGTCCCACGTGCCGAGGGCTTGCCCTGAGTGACGGGCATCACGCAGTCGTGTGGCGCCCTCCCCCTGAGCTTCCACACAGCACAGTTGCTGCCTGTCCCTGAGCCCTGCTGTTGACCCGTCTCCCGGGCGAGGCCGCTGCAGAGAGGAGGCGGGAGCGCCAGGCCCCCAGCGTCGTCAGCCAAGGTTGTGCTCTGCCTGGGCTCCTGCATCAGAGCTGTGGGCAGCCCTGCCTGCCTGCACACGTGGCTCCACCCAGGCATAGCGTCCAGTCTCGCAGGAGGGACGTGCAGGCCACACTCCAGAAGCCACGAGGCACACGGAGAACATAGTCCACGTGTCCAGGGTAGCAGCAGCTGGGATCCTGGTCCCCACCGCCCTGCTGTGCTTCAGAGACTCACGGGCTGGGCAGGGCCATCCTGCTCCTGGCTGCATGGGCTGCTGTTTCTGGAGTGGGGTGGGCTGCCCCAGCCCGTAGGGCAGTGCCTGCACGAGTGGGTCACTTGGAGTAGTTTCCCTCAGGTGAGTGGGGCCAGTGTTTCTAGATCCTGGGGTTCCTGGGGGTGACGAGGCCAGACGGGGGCACCCCCCAGCACTTCTTAGCTCTCTGATTTCTCTAGTGCTGGAGGAGTAACTGCTTCTTTTATACAGCCCTGTGGATGGTTCCAGAAGCAGTTGTCCTCACCACAGCGCAGAGCCTGGCAGCACATCTGGGAGAGTTTGCTGTAAACTCATCTTTAGCAGCAATGGCTGCTCTGTAGCAAACCTCCAGGTTTTCTGTCGGTCGCATCCAAAGCTGGCCCATTCCGTGAGCCGAGAGCGCGAAGCTGGCCTGGGCTGCTTCGCTGTCAGTACAAACAGTCTGCTCCGACTTCAGCGAGGACCCGTGTGCCGCCGCACTTCCGTTTGGTTTTTTAGTTACTACAGGCACCCGCGGCAGGTGCAGTCTGAAGTGTTCTCATTACTAAAGTGTAACCTGTGTCACGACAGGTGAGCTGTGGCTGTGGACACGGCCAGGAAGGTGCAGGGGGCCTGGACAGAGCCTCCCTGTGCAGTGACTCCCAAGACTCGGAATGGCAGTCTTCCATGGGAAGTCCCCCCAAGAGACGTTCCTGTCTGTCCGACTGTCCGTCCATCCACCTCCATTCAGTTGGTCCTTCCTCTTTCTGTATCCCTCACTATTCCGCAGTGGGAGAAAGTCCCCCTCTGCCCTCGCTTCCCTGTCACTGGGGTTGGGAGGCACAGGTGACCCTGTGCTGTGGTCTCTGCTCAGGGGGTGCAGCCCTGAAGGCCCCCCCCCCCCGCTCCCCACAGTGAGTTGTAACATTCAGAGGCTGGTTCTGTCTTCTCCTGGGAGGCAGGAGACTGGGCTGACCTGAGTGGAGGAGATGCCCCAGGGAGCTGTCAGCTCTGGGCTGGGAGGAGTGGCAGATCTGCGGCTCTGAGGCTCCCCTGGTCCAGGACCTGCAGCCGGAGGGGGAGGGCCATGCTGCGCACAGCTCGTGGAGGCTTGGGGCTCTGGTGTTTCCTGGGGGTAGAGCTGGGGTGTGTAGAGCAGGAGTGACCCGGGAGGAAGTTTGTGTCCTCGGAAGCTCTGCACAAAGTCCTCACTGCACCACTGAGAGCAGACGCCCCCTGCAGGTGCCGCACGGCCTGTGTTACAGGGTGCAGATTTGCGGCTGGCTTGAATTCCTGAGCCAGGTGCGCCTGACCTGCATAAAACTCCCCGCTGGGGCTGGGCATGGAGGCTGCCCGCCTGGGTCAGGTTTCCTGGCCGCTCTCCTGTGAAGGTCATCTGGGCTCTCCCCAGCACAGGAAACAGCATATGCTGGGGACAGAGGCAGAGTTCCTGCTGGGGGCCGGGAGTGCCGCCCAGGACTAGAGGCAGGGACAGCCGGGGTGGGGGGCAGCTCCTCTGTCCTCAGTCCCTCCGCAGACACCTGGTCTTCCACTGTCCAGCTCCTGGCTGGCTGGTGTCCCTGTGTGTCAGTCACAGCACCCATCCCCCCCGTGGGTGGAGCACCCTTCTCCCGCCCTGGGTCTGTGGAGGACGAGGCTCAGCCTGGAGGCTTCCAGGCTCTGAGAGTAGACTGTGACAGGCAGGTGCCAGGCAGCTTCTCCCGGCGCAGGTGCAGAGGTCTGTAGGTTCCCAGGGCGCCGAGACCTCTCCCTGACTCGGCACTACCCTGCTTGTGGTGGCAATGAGAGGCACACTTAAGGGTTTTGTGAACGGTCTGTTCTCGGGTCATGGATCACAGCTAGGCCGTCAGTGAGTCTGCCTGGGGTCTCTGTGGAAGGTGAGAGGCAAGGCTTGGTGGGGTCAGGGCACTGTTGGGGGTCATGTCCCCAGGCTGACCACAGAGATGGGCAGAGTGGGCAGGGCGTCGTCCATACCCTACACCCATCAGGCTCTGCCAGGAATGAGGCTTTGACCCAGTGCTGGGCCATCCCCAGGAAGGCTGACCTCTCTGGGTGGGAGGAGCTGACGGGGGCCAGAGCTCTGCCTCTCAGAGGCTGCCTGACTCCTTGGGGCCTGTGTGGGACCTGCTGTGTGGTCCTGGGCTCAGCCTGGACTGGAGGCTGCCTGGGCTGACACACCCCCTTCCCCACCCCCACTTCCTCCCTTCCCCCCTTTCTGCCTCACCCCCCCCCATCCTTTTTTAAGTTGGGGGAGGGGCCCACAGACAACAGTTAGGACGCCTCTGATGGCTGACCTTGAGAAAATGTGCCATAGCGTTGGAAGTCGCTGGCTGAAGCGTGCTGTCACTGTCTCCCCTTTGGGCAGACGTCACTCCTGCAAGCTGACTTGTTTCTTCATCTTACTCAGAGTCAGAAATCCTACATAGACTTCACATCCTTCACTCAAGGGACAGGCACACAAAGTCTGACTCCTGGGAAGTTCAGCATGGAAGGGCTTGTGTCTCTGCCAGGAGCACCGGTGCTGAGGATGGCCCGAGACTTGCCATCAGCGGCTCGGAGGGGCTCGTGGTGGGTAGAAGCCCCCAGGGTGGGGGAGGTGCGACACCCCCCACAGGGAAATGGCAGAAATTAAACTTGAAACTTAAAAGGAAGTTTGGTTAATTTTTTTGGTTATAAAAATAGTATCTTTACTGTGAATTTTAAAAAAGATTCTATGTATTTACTTAAAAGGCAGAATGGGCAGAGTGACAGAGAGGGAGAGATGAGGAGAGGGATAGAGAGAGAAAGAGAAAGAAAAAAGAAACAGACAACCTTCCATCGTCTGGTTCATCCCCCAAATGCCCACAATAGTCAGGGCTGAGCCAGGCTGAGGCCAGGACCCAGGAGCGAGCTCCATCCGGGTCTCCCACGTGGGTACAGGGACCCTTGGACTTGGGTCATCTTCCACTGCTTTCCCAGGCACATTAGCAGGAAGCTGGATGGGAAGCAGAGCAGCTGGGACTCAAACTGGCATTCGCATATGGGATACTGCTGTTGTAAACTTGGCTTAACCTACCGAGCCACAGCATCTGTACCTGCTGTGCGGTGTTCTTATACTGTTCTGATACTCTGACTTAGAATATCACAGTGATGGTTTCAGTACTTTCTAAAATTGATCAGGAAAATGTTTTATCTTTCACTTTTACTGCAGAAGTTTTTTTTTTTTTTAAAGATTTATTTATTTATCTGAAGGGCAGAGTTAACAGAAGGAGGGTGAGCTTCCGTCAGCTGGTTCACACCTCAAATGGCCACAACAGCTGTAGCTGGGCTGGTGTGGAGCAGGAGCTTCCTCCGGGTCTCCCACGTGGGTGCAGGGCCCAGGCACTTGGGTCATCTTCCACTGCTCTCCCAGGCCACAGCAGAGAGCTGGATCAGAAGTGGAGCAGCCAAGAGTCAAGCCGGCACCCATATGGGTGCCGGCACTGCAGGCGGCAGCTCTATCACACACCGTCCTTCTCTGCAGACAGTTTTAAGCCAACAGACTGAGAGAGGTGAGTGCCGAGTCCTGTGCGGCTCTAGTCCAGGGACTCATAGCCCGTGGTCCCCGCTCGTCCACTGGGTGACCCCTGTCACTCTGCCGAATCCCTGGCTTCAGATAATTTTCTCTAAATGTTTCCATGTGTTTTTTGCAAAGGCAGGAGCTCGTTTTCAGAAATCAATTATGATACAGTTAGCTCATCAAATAAATAATCTAAAATAATCCCTTAATATCATGAGGGCAGTGTTTGGAGTTCCCCTGACCCATCATTTTCTTAGACTCAGGTTCCCGTGTGCCGACGGTCACGGCCGTCTCTCCGCTGTGCCTCCCTCTTCCTCCCGTGTGGCAGTGGTGTGGGAATGCCCCTTCCTCGCAGTGTCATTTGCTGCCTTTCTCTCTGGCAGCCCTTGCTTCTTCCTTGCATTGGCACGGCCCCTGGGGCCTCACGGGGACACTGGCTCCCATGGGCCTGTGGGCAGCGGATGTCGCTGTCCCTCTCGGCATGGGTGGTCACTGACAAAGCAGGCCTGTAATGAGCTTGGGTTCTACCGAGCTGTGTCTTGAGCAACGAGTGCCGAGGGGTTCGTGGGGTCCTCAGGGTGCCGTGACGGCTCCGTCCCTTCTCGGAGCCTCTGCTAAGGCACCGGCCACGCCTCTTTAAGGCTGGCTCTCATCTGGATGACGTGGGTGTGTCCTGGGCCTCCTGGAGCAGAGCTCAGGGAGCAGGCTGAAGGCCACATGTCCTCTCCCACCGCACTGTCCAGCGTCTGAGTGGAACCCAGATGGGCGCTGCTTCTGACGGGGGAGGCTTTGGCCCTGCTGGGACCTAGGTGGAGGCTGGGCTGTACCTCCAGCCCTTGCCGCTCTGGCTTCTCCATGGCTTGTGCAGTGCGCCTCTGTGAGGTGCGTGCTGCTGGTCGGCAGGGTCTGCTGTGCTCACCCAGGCAGCAGCTGTGCCCGCACGTGGGTGGACAGGAGGGCAGTGCAGCTGCAGTCCCCTGGCTTTGGATCCAGTGTGTGGGTGGTCTCCCTGCAGGGAGCAACACTCTGAAAACCCCTCACACCCTCCGTGTGAGGGGACACAGGTTTGACAGGGAGTGGGGTTTTTCTCACGGGAACAGCCAGTGGCGGCTGAGAACATGGTGATTCAAACAGGGAGGCCTCTTCCTGCACAGTGCCCACGCACCGCCCTCTGGCAGGAGGACGCGGTGCCCCTCCCCCACCCCATGGGGAGGATGGCGTTGGCCACGCGCTGCAGATGTACTCAGGTTCCTGAAGCCCCCTGCTCTGTGGCCTGTATCCCATCATGGTCCCAGTAGACATCCAGGTGCCCCCCTGAACCTCCTCCCCGAGAGTTCACCCCGATGAAGCCGCCAGCAGGTGCCGGGGCTGTGCCGGTCACAGGATTTGGCGTCTGTGTTCCAGCACCGGAATGGGCATCTCAGAAGCTTTATTGTTTACTTTGCAACAGTGACAGTCACAGAAGGCCTCCGAGAGCTCCCTGTCCCCACCGCGGTTCACTGCAGCCAGACGTGGACTGCGGAGCCTCTGCCTCTGCGGGCGTCCCTGCAGAGATAAGACTCCTCCCTGCCCGTGCCCGCTTCCCCTGCACCTCCATGACCCCAGGCAGCTCCGCACTGGGCAGGCCCCGCTGCACAGGAATTTTGAAGCCACCCAAGCTCAGGGGGCAGCCCGGGCCGAGCTCAGCACAGAGGCTGCCTGTGGGAGGACAGGTGTCCCCCTTCTCCGTACTGGAGTGTCTGTAGCTGGCACAGGTAATGGGGCCGTGCTTGGCTCGAGGCCTGTGCTCTGTGAGTGGCCGTCCTGGGCAGGTACAGAGAATGGGGCTGATGCCCCCGTGCCGCACGGTGTCACGGAGTGGGCATCACGGTGGCCTCTCCTGGAGGCGGCCGGCTCCCAGGGTGCGTCCAGCGAGAGACAGCAAAGGAGTCAGAGCTCGGGCGGAGGCCGAGGTGCCGCGGTGGCTCCAGTGACTCTAGCTGTTTGTTCTTCACGCGGCGTGTGGTTTCCAGCCTCGCTGTTTCAGTGCCGTGTGAAGAAGCAGGCAGCACAGGAAACGCGTGGGGGCGTGGTGCCGGCAGACGCTAGCCGCACACCAGGGCTCAGGACGGCTCGTGTGAGGAGCGGCCAGTCTCTCAGCGCGGCACTCATCCCAGCACGGGGCTGGAACCCGCTCCTCCGTCCACAGCAGAGGGCGGGAAAGGCAGTGCATGAGCCACTTGCGAGCCAGACGCTGAGACGCACGCAGCGTGGCCTTTCCCTCGAGGCAAGGATGGGCAGCAGGTCACGGGCAGTGTCTGAGCTGCATCCTCTGCCCGACCCCGGGTGTTGAGGCCCTGCCTCTGGATGGCTTCTGTGTGTGTCCGACTTCCTGCGTCTCTTTGCACCTTTTTTTTTAGGTAGGAGGAAGCTGAAGGTGAGTTTGAGCAGTACAGCTGTTGTCAGCTCTGAGCGCAGGATGTCAGCAGGTAGATCCGGGCTTCCCAGAGGAGTCGGCCAGGGAGGGCTGTGGTCACGGCGGCAGCGCTGCGCCATCCCACTGCCCTCCTGCTGTGCTTCTTACGGAGCTGCCAAATTCCCACTGAAAACTTGCAACCCAGACGGTCATCCCGTGTCTGTGTGACCACGTCTACTTCGTGACCGTTCTTCCTGTACGTTGTCTGAGCGGCTCCAGAGCGCGTGCAAGGCCTCACCGCGGGCGGCGCCTCTGCCTTCGGGAGGCGTGTGTGCCTCTGCCGCTCCTGCAGCGTGGAGCTCTCTGTCCGTCTCTCCCAGATCACTTTCTCTTTCTTTCTCGGTGTTCTGGGAGGTGAATGAGCCCACCTTTTGTTGTGCACTTTGTGTGTATCTGGCGGTCTTCCTCATGGCTCAGCCCTGTGTGAAATCACAGGGTAGAGGGGGGCCGAGCCTGCTTGGGGCTGGGCGTGGGGCCGTGGGTGCTCCGCGGACTTTGCCAGCTCGTCCCAGAGCCACCGTCTGCACCGAGCCCCGCACGGGGCCTCTCCCGGCCCCTGCACGGTTGTTTTCTGTGCTCGGCTTGCTGCCGGAAGCCGGGCCAGCGGTGCTGATAACCTCACATAGGAAGCAGCTCTGGAACTGCTAGCCGCATGGCGCGCTTCCTCTCAGGAAAACTGTCACCTGATTGCTATTTCATGTGGCCCCGAAGCCACGGGGGCTCCCCCACCCCGCTGACCTCTGCGGGCTATGGGGCATCCACGTGGCTCTTTGTTCTGGCCAGGCAGATTCGCAGAGATGCGGCCCATCCAAGGCCAACAGGGCGGGGGCTTGAGAGAAGTGCCCGCCGCTCCCCCACCTGATGGAGAAATCCGCTCCGTGTGGCGAGCCTCAGGACCCCCCACCCCAGGCATGAGGGGCACTCAGGAAGCTGTGTCCCGAGGCTGTGGCCATGCAAACAGGGCCTTGCCTGGCAGGTGTCTCACAGGGACGTCCTGGGGGCGACCTTCATACTCCATGGCCCTGGGGCCGGGAGGTGCTCTGACCTGAGCCAGGGGCCACACGGCTGTCCAGTGGACAGTTGCTCCCACCCCCTCAGCGCCTGCCTGCCTGTCTTGGGTCCCCTGCCACAGGCCAGAGCCCCTGGCCCCTCTTGAAGGGTCCATACCCACAGGCAGCCTTTGCATCCATGTGTGTGAGCGTCGTGGAGTAGCTTGTCCTTTCAAAGGGCATCTCAGATGTTGTGCATTGTTAGAAATCACATTTGGTTCCAATTCAGGTTGATCCATGGGCTGATTTCTATTTTTTTTCTTAAGATTGATTTATTTGAAAGGCAGGGCCACAGAGAGAGAAAAACAAAGAGACTCTTCCATCTGCTGGTTCACTCTCCAAAAGGCTGCAACAGCCAGGGCTGGGCCAGGCCAAAGCCAAGAGCCAGGAACTCCATCTGGGCCTTCCACAGGGGTTGCAGGGGTCAAACGCTTGGAATATCGCCGCTGCCTTCCCAGGCACACAGCAGGAAAATGGATGGGGAGCAGAGTAGCCGAGACTCACACGGCTGCTCTGATGTTGGTGCTGGTGCCATGACGCTGGCCCCGGGCTCGGTCTTTTTAAACACACCTTTATTCTGACCCATCTTGGTTTTCAAATTGCCTTGGGTCATAATGTGTCTTGGGGCTAAGGCAGGCCTGGAGAAGCAGGGATGGGATCCCTCGGCGTTGGTGATGCCGTGAGCCTGTGGATCCTTGGTGCCCCTCACAAAAAGGTCACCGCCCCACCCCAACCCCCCGCTGCTGCTGAGTGGACCTGAGACTGAACCTGGAGTGGGAGTGGGTGGGAAGCAGCCAGGTGCCGGACGTCAGGGCCTCCATGGGGCAGTACCGAGTGCAAATGGAGAGATGCACAGGGCCACAAGGAAGGAGAGACCCTGGCCCTGTGGATATCTTGAGCTTGGGTACCTGCTAATATGTCCTCGGTAGCTGCTGTGCTCTGAGCTTGTCGGTGGGCCTGGGGGTCTGACAGGCTCCACACACCTGGGGCTGTTAGCTGCATCTGACCAGCAGGGCCCCAGCTGAGCCTCGCACATTGTCCACTGCCTGCCGAGTTGCTGTGCAGAGCTGTGGGGCGCAGACTGAAGGGACCTCTGGCCGCAGAGATGTGTGGGCCTCCTGGCAGGAAGGCTGGTGCTGTGTGCACTGGTCACTGCACAGCAGGTGGCCGAGACTTCCAGGCTGCAGGGACCAGCACCCCACACTGAGCGCAGCCATCTCCCCAGGTCAGGGGAGCGCACAGAGAGCTCAGGGTGCCTGAAATGCTGCAGAGAACCAGGCCCAGCCCTCCACGGAAGGGAGCCCGGGCTGAGCAGGGTCTCACGCCGCGTTTTCCCTTGAGGCTGTGCTGGTGTGAAGGACAAAGCACCTCGGCGTGGGGCAGAACCCTGGAGTCTGGGAGCCTTGGCTGCCAGGAGCTGGTCATGCAGTCCCTTAGTGTCCAGGGACAAGCCAGGGTCAGCGTGGTGTTCCCATGTTTCCTTGATATGTGCCCCTGTTTCTTCTCAGTGCCCTTGGGTGTGTGCTGCAGGAGTCATGGAATCTAGAATGGGGAGGGGGCCGAGAACTAGGCTCCCAGCACTTTACCCAGGATCGTGGCTGTTTGATGGGAAAGAGCTTGCCAGTTAGTCCTGGGGCCTGGCTCTCTGGGGAGAGCACGTGGCTTACAGAACTCCATCTGCCAGTGACGGTGGCATGGGACCACTGGGACCACACTGGAGAATGCCTCCACGCTGCTCCGGAAGTACCCACGGGCCCATGACCACACAGTGACAAGACAGCCATTGGCTGTGCCCAGACTTTTTTTTTTTTTAAGGATTTACTTATTTGTTTGACAGAGAGAAAGATCTTCCACCCACTGGTTCACTCCCCAAATGCTACAACGGCTGGAGCTGTGCTGATCCAAAGCCAGGAGCTTCTTCCCGGTCTCCCATGCGGGTGCAGGGGCCCAAGCACCTGGGCCATTTTCCACTGCTTTCCCAGGACATAGCAGAGAGCTGGATCAGAAGAGGAGCAGCCGGGTCGTGAACTGGCGCCCACATGGGATGCCGGCGCTGCAGGTGGAGGCTTAGCCCAGCTCACCACAGCACCGGCCCCACGTGCTGAGATTTTTTTAAGCCACTTCAGTAAGGACATGATCTAAGTTGGTGAGGGCCAGCGAGAGGACCAGGGCTGTGCTGTGCTGGGGTCCTTGTGCGTCTCTAATGCCCGTCTGTTCCATTCCAGCCCGTCTCTGCCAGCCCTCGACTGGCAGCTGCCGTCCCACTCGGGCCCGTATGAACTTCGCATCGAGGTACAGCCCAAGTCCCACCACAGAGCTCACTACGAGACGGAGGGCAGCCGGGGGGCCGTGAAGGCGTCAGCCGGAGGACACCCCATCGTGCAGGTATCGCACTGCCACCACTTGCTGTCTCCAGCAGGAGCTGGCGCTCTCAGTCCTTGGGCGGCCCAGGGGCTCGTCTTCTGCTCCCACGCCGCCTCCCTCTGCCGGTTTAGCTAGACGGGTCCTGGTTCTGTGCTCGATCGAGCAGGCAGGCGCGTGTGGTGTCTGTCATAGAGGCCGTGTGCAGGGGCGGCTGGGGTGCCGTGAGCGCTTCCTGTCAGATTTCATTCTTCGCTCAAGGCCTTGCACGTTTGTGGCGCTGCTTCCCACGTGTGGTCCCTCACCACCCCCTCCGAGGTCATCAGAAAGGCGGATCTCCAGGCCCATTGCCGGCCTGCGCAGTCTGCGTCTGGGAGGTGAGCGGGCCATGCCATCAGGGTGTGGGGGACTCTCCTCCGTGTACCCCAGCGTGGCGACCCGGGCCCACAGCCGTGTTGTTTAGAGAATGGTGCCGGCTGGAAGGGGCACACAGCAGGGGCCTGGATTTGTGTTTGTTCAGGGACGTGAAGGGCTGTGTGGGCAGGGCCTGGACGCGGATGGCACTCAGCCGGCGACGCACTTCAGCAGCAATTGTGGGGAATGTTAAGGGGGTGCTTGTGGCGCTGTGCCTGACGCTCGCTGTGACCTGGGTCGAGAGCCCTGCCAGGTGGAAAGGGCAGCTGGACGTGTCAAGTCCCTGCCTGCTCGGCTGGAAAAGGTCAGGCCGAGCCCGCGTTCCCTGGCCCTCGGTAACCACGGTCATTACCTCCCTTCTGCTGGGGTTCTCGAGTGGCAGCGCATTATTGCCATGAGAAGGCAGGCCAGCACGGAGCAGCCAGACGGGAGCAGCGGGCAGTGAGGGCTGCAGCCCCTCCCGCCACGTCCACAACAGAGCTAGGGCTGGGCCGCGGGCTGGGCTGGGTCTGAATCTTCATGGTGCTGATGGAGGGGCGGGGTGAAAATTACAGCAGAGTGTCACAGCCACAGCCACGCAGCAGCTGCACGAGGCTGCCGCAGCTCCTCTGGTCGTCTCTGTGTCTGTCTGCACGTGTGGGCCCCGCAGTGCTGGTCTGTCTACACTGAGAGTCCTCACACCGTGGGCCCCGCAGTGCTGGTCTGTCTACACTGAGAGTCCTCACACCGTGGGCACAGCAGTGCTGGTCTGTCTACACTGAGAGTCCTCACACCGTGGGCACAGCAGTGCTGGTCTGCTACACTGAGAGTCCTCACACCGTGGGCCCAGCAGTGCTGGTCTGTCTACACTGAGAGTCCTCACACCGTGGGCACAGCAGTGCTGGTCTGTCTACACTGAGAGTCCTCACACCGTGGGCACAGCAGTGCTGGTCTGTCTACACTGAGAGTCCTCACACCGTGGGCCCAGCAGTGCTGGTCTGTCTACACTGAGAGTCCTCACACCGTGGGCCCCGCAGTGCTGGTCTGTCTACACTGAGAGTCCTCACACCGTGGGCCCCGCAGTGCTGGTCTGTCTACACTGAGAGTCCTCACACCGTGGGCACAGCAGTGCTGGTCTGTCTACACTGAGAGTCCTCACACCGTGGGCACAGCAGTGCTGGTCTGTCTACACTGAGAGTCCTCACACCGTGGGCACAGCAGTGCTGGTCTGTCTACACTGAGTCCTGACACCATGGACACAGCAGTGCTGGTCTGTCTACACTGAGAGTCCTCACACCGTGGGCACAGCAGTGCTGGTCTGTCCACACTGAGCGTCCTCACACTGTGGGCACAGCAGTGCTGGTCTGTCTACACTGAGAGTCCTCACACTGTGGGCCCCGCAGTGCTGGTCTGTCTACACTGAGAGTCCTCACACCGTGGGCACAGCAGTGCTGGTCTGTCCACACTGAGAGTCCTCACACTGTGGGCACAGCAGTGCTGGTCTGTCTACACTGAGAGTCCTCACACCGTGGGCACAGCAGTGCTGGTCTGTCTACACTGAGTCCTCACACCATGGACACAGCAGTGCTGGTCTGTCCACACTGAGAGTCCTCACACCGTGGGCACAGCAGTGCTGGTCTGTCCACACTGAGAGTCCTCACACTGTGGGCACAGCAGTGCTGGTCTGTCTACACTGAGTCCTGACACCATGGACACAGCAGTGCTGGTCTGTCTACACTGAGTCCTCACACCGTGGACACAGCAGTGCTGGTCTGTCTACACTGAGAGTCCTCACACCGTGGGCCCCGCAGTGCTGGTCTGTCTACACTGAGAGTCCTCACACCGTGGGTACAGCAGTGCTGGTCTGTCTACACTGAGAGTCCTCACACCGTGGGCCCCGCAGTGCTGGTCTGTCTACACTGAGAGTCCTCACACTGTGGGCCCCGCAGTGCTGGTCTGTCTACACTGAGAGTCCTCACACCGTGGGCCCCGCAGTGCTGGTCTGTCCACACTGAGAGTCCTCACACCGTGGGCACAGCAGTGCTGGTCTGTCCACACTGAGAGTCCTCACACTGTGGGCACAGCAGTGCTGGTCTGTCTACACTGAGTCCTGACACCATGGACACAGCAGTGCTGGTCTGTCTACACTGAGTCCTCACACCGTGGACACAGCAGTGCTGGTCTGTCTACACTGAGAGTCCTCACACCGTGGGCCCCGCAGTGCTGGTCTGTCTACACTGAGAGTCCTCACACCGTGGGCACAGCAGTGCTGGTCTGTCTACACTGAGAGTCCTCACACCATGGGCCCCGCAGTGCTGGTCTGTCTACACTGAGCGTCCTCACACCGTGGGCCCCGCAGTGCTGGTCTGTCTACACTGAGAGTCCTCACACCGTGGGCCCCGCAGTGCTGGTCTGTCTACACTGAGAGTCCTCACACTGTGGGCCCAGCCGTGCTGGTCTGTCTACACTGAGAGTCCTCACACCGTGGGCACAGCAGTGCTGGTCTGTCTACACTGAGAGTCCTCACACCGTGGGCACAGCAGTGCTGGTCTGTCTACACTGAGCGTCCTCACACCGTGGGCCCCGCAGTGCTGGTCTGTCTACACTGAGTCCTCACACCGTGGGCACAGCAGTGCTGGTCTGTCTACACTGAGAGTCCTCACACCATGGACACAGCAGTGCTGGTCTGTCTACACTGAGTCCTCACACTGTGGGCCCCGCAGTGCTGGTCTGTCTACACTGAGAGTCCTCACACCGTGGGCACAGCAGTGCTGGTCTGTCTACACTGAGTCCTCACACTGTGGGCACAGCAGTGCTGGTCTGTCTACACTGAGAGTCCTCACACCGTGGGCACAGCAGTGCTGGTCTGTCTACACTGAGAGTCCTCACACCGTGGGCCCCGCAGTGCTGGTCTGTCTATACTGAGAGTCCTCACACCGTGGGCACA
Source organism: Lepus europaeus (assembly GCF_033115175.1). NCBI lineage: Eukaryota > Metazoa > Chordata > Mammalia > Lagomorpha > Leporidae > Lepus > Lepus europaeus. Next base: position 125,191,186 of record NC_084835.1, read on the forward strand.
GCAGTGCTGGTCTGTCTACACTGAGTCCTGACACCATGGACACAGCAGTGCTGGTCTGTCTACACTAAGAGTCCCCACACCGTGGGCCCCGCAGTGCTGGTCTGTCTACACTGAGTCCCCACACCGTGGGCACAGCAGTGCTGGTCTGTCTACACTGAGAGTCCTCACACCGTGGGCCCCGCAGTGCTGGTCTGTCTACACTGAGCGTCCCCACACCGTGGGCCCCGCAGTGCTGGTCTGTCTACACTGAGAGTCCTCACACTGTGGGCCCAGCCGTGCTGGTCTGTCTACACTGAGCGTCCTCACACCGTGGGCCCGCAGTGCTGGTCTGTCTACACTGAGTCCTGACACCATGGACACAGCAGTGCTGGTCTGTCTATACTGAGAGTCCTCACACCGTGGGCCCAGCAGTGCTGGTCTCTCTACACTGAGAGTCCCCACACCGTGGGCCCCGCAGTGCTGGTCTGTCTACACTGAGAGTCCTCACACTGTGGGCCCAGCTGTGCTGGTCTGTCCACACAGAGAGAGCAGAGGCCTTCGGGAGGAATTTTACAGCTCAGACATCTGTAAGGTGCCGTGGAGAACTGTACTAACTGGTGGGTGCTGGGGGGGTTGGTCCCTCCAGAAGCCGTGGCGTTCTCGTGTGTGGGGAATTAGCCGTTTGCACTGTCTTTTGCTGATCTGTTACTCGGCTGTGTGGCGGTGCAGGTGTGACGTGAGCAGTTTCCAGGAGGGCGGTGGGGGTCCCTCTGGCTGTCAGCTGACGGAGGGCAGACTGGCACAAGTCGGATACGCTCGCTCTTGCAGAACAAAGGGAAACAGGAGGCCTCCCATGGCCACCGTCAGTGTAGTGCCACCACACCCACGTCTGTGCCCGCCGTGGCTGCCGCAGCCCCGGCACCTGAGCCTGGGCTCCCTCTTATGGCGCTGTGAAACCTTGGCCTTGGGGGCGTGAGGCAGGCCCCGGAGTCTACCTGTGCGGGAGCCATCTCGCAGTGGATCTGCCGCTGGGCCTTGGCTTCAAAGCTCTGTCTATGGGCATGTGGTTTCCCCCGTGTGCAGACCGTGCTGCTCTCTGCAGCTGGGCCCACTTTCCTGCACATTTACACAGGTCTCTCCACAAGACCAGAGCCAGGACCTTGCGCAGGGTGGCAAAGCCGCAGCAGTGCCCCAGAGGGAAGGCTCTGCCGCGGGTGGCCTGCAGTGCAGCACAGTGCAGCCTGGGCCCCGAGACCCTAGAACCAGAGCCGCCACCCTCTCTCCAGTACACACAGCTTGCTTTCTTTAGAGATTGATTATTTTGTTATTTTATTTGGAAGGTAGAGTGACAGGGAGGGAAAGGCAGATATGGTCCATTCACTGGTTCACTCCCCAGATGGCCTCAGTAGCCGGGCTGGACCAGGCTGGAGCCAGGAGCCTGCAACTCCATCAAGGGTGCAGGCCCAGAAGCACTTGGGCCATTCTCCGCTGCCTTCCCAGACATAGGAACGGGGAGCTGGATGGGAAGTGGAGCAGTGGGACTCGAACTCAGGACAGTACTTGAGTCTCACCCTGGCCCAGCCTCTGAGCATTGCTCACCTGCCATGGTGGGTGCAGGCCTGGGGTCCCTCCCTCCCTCCAGGACCTGACTCTGCCCCGGGGACCTGACCCTTCTCACACTGGGGAACAACCATGCCTGCTGGTCCAGAGGCCGTGTCCTGCAGGTGCGGGTGGCAGAGGAAGCGCCAGTGCGGCGCGGCCACGGGAGGCGCTCCGCCGTGAGATCTGGCAGGTGACCCCGCATAGCCCTGGCCGCACTCCAGGTGCATGTGGGCTGTGTGGGCCCCAGCCCACCGAGGGGTGCCCTCCACAAGCACCCACTCTGTGACATAGTGAGAAACAGGGCTCTGGTGTCCGTCTGTAGGGTGGGGGGCTGGCCTCGCTTCCTTTGTGTAGTTGAAGCAAAGACAAGGATTGTGGGCCACCTGGACTTGACCTTCTCAGTGGCACAGATGCCTCCGAGTCCACTCAAGGGCAGAGCTACTGCCTGGCCCAGCCAGACCACAGCTCTGTGTGTGGGCCTGCGATGGGCAGAGGGGCCGAGGAGGTAGGAGACGCAGAGCCTGTTCTGGGTCGGGCCATTGGCAGCAGTCTTGCTGGGTTACACACAAGGACCTGGGGGGACGGCGTTGGTCCCGGCGCTCCCAGTCCACCCAGGTCTCTTCAGAAGGGACATCCCTGGCAGGTGGCATGGCCACCCTCCCAGTTATTCTCTGTCCCTGGTGAGTCTGTGGATGGGTTCTGCTCCCGGCGTGGGGCAGGACTGGGGTTCCCAGGGTTCTTGGGTTCTGGGCACTGCTGCCTCCTTTCCCGTCTCGCTCCCCGCTCACTCACAGGTCTGCCCCTGTGCCCCACAGACCTCATCAGTGAGGCCACAGCCAGCTTTGGTCGGTTCCTAGCAGAATGGTCTTGGGGGCAGAGGGGCAGCCCAGAAGCGTCAGCTGCAGGGTTCTCCTGGTGGACCCCTTGCCTTTTCTGGGTGCGGGAAGGCTCTCCCATCCTGGTGTCTTCCTTACTCCATCCAGGATGTTGTGCCTGGAGGAGAGCTGGAGCTCCAGCCCCCGCACGCCTGTGGGGTGCCTGCGGCTCCCGGGGCCCAGGCCCGCTTCAGTCGTCGCAGCTGTGCAGCCCTGTGTCCCAGCGCCTAGTCCTCAGGGCCCGCAGGTGTGTGAGGAGCCGACCTCAGGGCGTCGACAACCTTCCCTGTGGCCTCTGGGACATCCAGGAGCACAGGAGCTCCTGAGGGTGTAGCCTGACCCCTGACCCAGGGGTCAGAGAATTCAGCTCCCTTTACCGAGTCACCAAAACAACGCGCCTGATAGCATCTGGCCCATCTCTCGGCGGGGTCCATGTGAATAATTAACGGCCACAGAAACGTGAGCCCAAGGAGCCTTGCCCAACCCCAGCAGCGTTTTAGGTTTGTGGTGTGCTCTGTGAGGCTGCCGCCTGGATCAGCAGGGCGCTGGGGCGGAGGCTGGGGCCCAGGCGAGGGTGTGAGGGGCCTCGCGGCCACTGTGGGGCTCTCCTTAGACCACCTGGCTTGTAGGTTGGCCTTGCCCACAGGCACAGCCAGCACTGTTTACGTCACATGAGCAGAGTGACCGCTGCGGACCAGCTCTCTGAACGCCGTCCCAAGGGCTGCAGCCCCTTCGCAGTCCAGGCTGGCAAGGGCAGGCTGCGTGTTCTTCCCAGGGCACTCCGTCTGCCGTGTGTGCCACGCCGGAGCAGGCCAGAGGTGCTCCTGGAATAAGTCAGTGCTTGGGAGAAACGGCGTGGGCCCATGAGAAGCCAGGAGCCGGTGCAGCGCCGGGAGATGGAACCGAAGCCCCACGAGGTGGGAACTGAAATGCGGCCTGCCCCCAGCCAGATGCCCCGCCGGCCCTGCCGCCAGGTGCTGGCTGCCCTGCACAAGCTGTAGATTCATTTTTTATGGCTCTGCCTCGCGGCACGACAGACGGCCTGTCCCCTTTCAGCACCACGTCCAGGCAAATCAGCACGCTTTCCCCAGCTACAGGCACAGGTGCTGGGCCCTCTGCCCTCGGCACACACAAGCCAGGCCTGCCTGGACACACCCGGACAGAGTCACAGAGTGACCAGCGGGTGGCCAGCAGGGGCCGGTCCCTGGGATGCGTGTCAATGTCAGTTTCATGCAGACGAGGGTCTGCCGTGCAGTGTCCTCCCTCGGGCGGTGCAGGGCGATGCACGGGTTGCAGGAAGGTGCCGGGGAACAGGTGCCCTGGGTCGGTTTCCTGCCAGGATGGGGGCTGGCCACCAGGAGCTGCTCCCAGCTGGGAAAGCGGGGGAGTTTGGCTGAGGTCTTTCTGTGCCGTGGGCGCAGTACGGAGGCCGCTTCCTCGTGGCTCATCTGTCCACCCAGAGCAGTCCGTGGGTGCCGGGCACCCTCTCAGCAGGAGCAGCCTGTGGTCAGGGTCACTCACACCACGTCTCCTCGCTGCCTCAGGAGGCTCCCAGTGCCCCCAGAAGCGGAGCACGCCCCGGGCCTCTGCGCACGCAGGGACACCTGCTGTGGCTCCCTCACCTCAAAACCCATTGATGCAGGAAGGGCACGGGGACAGTTTACCTGTCAGCTGAGACACGTGCCTTTGACGAGAACCGCCTAACACGCACAGCGTGCTCCCCGGCTCCTGTGTGTGGTCAGAGCGCCCTGCCCAAGTGGACATGCCTTGGAGCGCTGGGGGCTGGAGGGGGCAACCTGGACGCGGGTGTGTCCGTGGTGTGGACGCCTGGTGTGTGGGGTGGGGTTGCTGGGAGGGGCCTCTCTGAGTCACAGATCTCACAGCCACCATACCTTGTTCTGGCCTTGCCTCAGCCATGCTTGGGGTTGCTAATGATCCAGTGCCAGGACGTGACTTCCAGAAGGTTCTCCTTGGTCCACCCCATAAGGCGCTCAGCACAGCGCAGTTAAATTGGCCAGATGCCCCCCCGAGAGCTCTGAGAGGGGCGTGCCCGGGGCAAGGCGCCTGCTCGGCAGGGTGCAGGCCTGTCTTGCTGAGGGGACTGAGTTGTGGGGAAGAGTGCTGCGTGGGCCAGGCGCTCCTCGGGCGGCTCCCCGTGTGAGCCTAGCCGGCCCCTGCCCCGCTGCGTCACTCAGCCTGGTGGGCTTCCCGGTTGGGCACAGGTGGGCAGCGCTGCACCCCGACAGTAGCCTTGCTCCTCAGGTTCCATGGGCCGGGTGTGCTGGTGGGGCCGCTGCCCTCCACGGCCCTGACCCCTCCCAGCACCTGGTGTCGGACAGCGAGGCTCTTAGACACACGCTGCTTCCGGAAGGTTGCGGTGTCTTCTGGGGCAGGGGCGCGGGTTTTAGCAGGCTCCAGGCCCAGCTCCCCTGAGCCATGTCTGTCACGTGCGGTTAATGTGCCCCGACGGGTCGTGAGGACCGTGGGGCTCTGGGGCCGCGTTCCTAGCTGTGTTCTCCCTGAGCGCGGTCGGGCTTCTCAGCATGTTTTAATTAGAAATGCCAAACACGGCGCTTCGGAGGCGAGCGGGGCCCCGTGCCCGTGGGGTGTCTGCAGCCCCCATGGGCTCTCCAGGCAGATGTGACTGCTCTGTCACTCGGGCTGCGCGTGGGTAGTGAGGTGGGGCTGGCGGCAGGGTTCAGGGTGCGCCCCATCCCCTCGTCCTGGAGGGGCCGCCATCCACACCACCCCTGGCCGTTCCGGGGCTCCTTGTTCTGGGGCTCTCTGAGGGGAGAGAGCGTGGAGGTGAGGAGCTGGCAGGCTGCCGCTGGGCGCGGTGCGCAAGGGCAGCTCCCGCCTGGCCTGCGTTCCTTCCTGAGCCTGCCGTTCCTGTCAGTCCTGCTGCTGCTGGCCGTGGCGCCGTCCCCTGCTGGCCTCCGTGGCAGGCTCGGGAGGTCTGGGTTTTCCCCAGCTCCTGCCTGCCCACCTCCTCCCCACACCTCAGCCACCTCTTATCTCAGTGCCCACACCGCAGGGCACCAGGAGCGAAGGTAACCTACGTTGGGGCACCGTGAGCAGGCCAGCCCGGACTCTCGAACCCCTGGTCACGCAGCGTCTGCAGGAGCGCCGTGAAGGTGCAGAGCTGAAGCCTGCCGTCACACGGGGCCGTGAAGCCTGCCGTCACACGGGGCCGTGAAGCCTGCCCTGTCCCTTCTGGAAGCTGCACGGCCTGCCGCCTCCCACAAACCCGACTGCGGTCCCGTCCCACCGCGGGCAGACGCCGGCCAGCCCGGGCCTGGTGCGCCCCTGAGACACAGGATGCTTCCAGCTCCGCAGCTCGCTGGCCTGGTCCTGAAGGTGGCCGCAGAGGCCGGGCGGGGACGGGGCGGGGTGGTGGACTGCTCACGGCCCCTCCTCACGCAGAACACGTCTGGCGCCTTTGCCCCTGCCGTGGAGGAGCTGCTGATGGTTAGAGGCCTTGGGAGGCCTCACAGCCATAGTAAGCACAGTGGCACAATGGCCCAGGAGGAAGTGGCCACGCAGTCACACCCCAGGAGCGGGATCCGCGTGTGGCTCCACACCTGGGCACTCAGTGCATTCGTAATACTTAGGCTAGCAGACTGCAGAAAACCCTTGCAAAGGGAATGGAAAGATCAGTTTTTTAGTGCAGAAAGTTTTTGAAATCCACACACAGTTTTTTTTCACAGGCATTTTGCACAGACTTTTGGAGCGCCCCCCCCCCCCGCCCCCGCCCCGCACAGGCGCGCTCGTTTCGGTCCTCACGTTCTTATGTCCTGCTTCCTCAGAGAGGTGGAAAAGCCTCGCCCACACGGGGCCGTGAGAGCACACCCCTCCCGGAAGGCCTGCAGCCGAGGGCAGCTTTAAATCACCACCGAGACACCACTCGAGAACCGGCCTCCCCATGAGCCTGCTGTTCTCTGCGAGAATAAACACGGCGTAAATCACCGGGAAAGTCCTAGGCAGAGGGAGAGTCCGCAGAATGAGGTGACACTCGGAGTTGTAGGCTCAGCGTCAGTGTCCAGGTGCAGACACACACACAGGCCCACACATGCACAGATGTGTCCTCACACACACAGGCCCACACATGCGCAGATGTGTCCTCACACACACACACAGGCCCACACATGTGCAGATGTGTCCTCACACACACACACAGGCCCACACATGCACAGATGTGTCCTCACAACACACAGGCCCACACATGTGCAGATGTGTCCTCACACACACAGGCCCACACATGTGCAGATGTGTCCTCACACACACACACACTCCCACACATGTGCAGATGTGTCCTCATACACACACACAGGCCCACACATGCACAGATGTGTCCTCACACACACAGGCCCACACATGCGCAGATGTGTCCTCATACACACACACTCCTACACATGCGCAGATGTGTCCTCACACACACAGGCCCACACGTGTGCAGATGTGTCCTCACACACACAGGCCCACACATGCGCAGATGTGTCCTCATACACACACACTCCTACACATGCGCAGATGTGTCCTCACACACATACTCTCCCACACATGTGCAGATGTGTCCTCACACACACACACAGGCCCACACATGCACAGATGTGTCCTCACACACACAGGCCCACACATGCACAGATGTGTCCTCATACACACACACACAGGCCCACACATGCACAGATGTGTCCTCACACACACACACAGGCCCACACATGCACAGATGTGTGTCCTCACAACACACAGGCCCACACATGTGCAGATGTGTCCTCACACACACACACTCCCACACATGTGCAGATGTGTCCTCACACACACACACACTCCCACACATGTGCAGATGTGTCCTCATACACACACACAGGCCCACACATGCACAGATGTGTCCTCATACACACACACACTTCTACACATGCGCAGATGTGTCCTCACACACACACACTCCCACACATGTGCAGATGTGTCCTCATACACACACACAGGCCCACACATGCGCAGATGTGTCCTCACACACACACACAGGCCCACACATGCACAGATGTGTCCTCACACACACACACAGGCCCACACATGCGCAGATGTGTCCTCACACACACACACAGGCCCACACATGCACAGATGTGTCCTCACACACACACAGGCCCACACATGTGCAGATGTGTCCTCACACACACACAGGCCCACACATGCACAGATGTGTCCTCACACACACACACAGGCCCACACATGCACAGATGTGTCCTCACACACACACACAGGCCCACACATGTGCAGATGTGTCCTCACACACACACACTCCCACACATGTGCAGATGTGTCCTCACACACACACACACTCCCACACATGCACACGCACAGATGTGTCCTCATACACACACACAGGCCCACACATGTGCAGATGTGTCCTCATACACACACAGGCCCACACATGTGCAGATGTGTGTCCTCACACACACACAGGCCCACACATGTGCAGATGTGTCCTCACACAGGCCCACACATGCACAGATGTGTGTCCTCACACACACACACACACACAGGCCCACACATGCACAGATGTGGCCTCACACACACACACACAGGCCCACACATGCACAGATGTGGCCTCACACACACACAGGCCCACACATGTGCAGATGTGTCCTCATACACACACACACAGGCCCACACATGCACAGATGTGTCCTCACACACAGGCCCACACATGTGCAGATGTGTCCTCACACACACACACAGGCCCACACATGCACAGATGTGTCCTCGCACACACACACAGGCCCACACATGTGCAGATGTGTCCTCACACACACACACACTCCCACACATGTGCAGATGTGTCCTCACACACACACACACTCCCACACATGCACACGCACAGATGTGTCCTCATACACACACACACTCCCACACATGTGCAGATGTGTCCTCATACACACACAGGCCCACACATGTGCAGATGTGTCCTCACACACACACTCCCACACATGCACAGATGTGTCCTCACACACACACACTCCCACACATGCACAGATGTGTCCTCACACACACACACACAGGCCCACACATGCACAGATGTGTCCTCACACACACACACACAGGCCCACACATGTGCAGATGTGTCCTCATACACACACACACAGGCCCACACATGCACAGATGTGTCCTCACACACACACACACTCCCACACATGCGCAGATGTGTGTCCTCACACACACTCCCACACATGCACACGCAGATGTGTCCTCACACACACTCCCACACATGCACACACACAGACGTATGTCCTTACATACACACACATGCACAGACGTGTGTCCTCACACACACATGCACACGCACAGATGTGTCCTCACACACACAGATGAGGGAAGACCTGCAGGTGTCTTCTGCGTCGGGTGGCTCTGCCGGGTGCCGTGAGCCCTGCCTTGCTGTGGCAGGAGGCCCCCTGCACAGGGAGCCCTGTCCTCACTCCTGTGCCTTAGCCGAGTGCCTGGAGCCTCCTGCCACCTAGAGACTGCTTACAGGACCTGGGGTCTGCCTGGGCTGGCAGGATTTGCTTGGTGGGCACAGAGCCTGACCCACGGGGCAGAGCGAGACACAGCAGGAGCCGATGTCTGCCTGCCTCATGGTGCTGCTCCTTCTGTCCTCCGGCGAGGCGCCTGTGGAAGGTGCTGTCCCCTGCCTGGCTCTCTTCCCTCCACAGACACCCCGTGGTGTCCAAGGCAGAGACCAGCTGCAGACGCTGGTCCCAGCCCCAGTCTGGCAGATCTGGCCTGCTGGCCTCGCTGAGAAGCGTCCACTCTGTGAAGTTCAGGGTCCTCGGTAAAAGCTTTGTGGTGTGAGCGTCCCCCATCTGGAACTGTCCTGCCTGGCACACTTGGCCTCCACCTACCCACGGGGGCTCCAGCAGCTAATAGGGTCAGGAAGGTGGGTCAGGCCAGGCCCTACCCCGAGGGCTTGGGGACTACTTCGGTCTCTTGTGTCTATAGGAGGCCAGTGTGTTGCCACTGCTGGAAAAGGTGGAAATAAAACTTGAACTAAAACAGAAATGTGGGCCCGGAGCCATGGCTTGCTTGGTTAATCCTCCGCCTGTGGCGCCGGCATCCCACAGGGGCGCCGGTTCTAGTCCTAGTTGCTCCTCTTCCAGTCCAGCTCTCTGCTGTGGCCCGGGAAGGCAGTGGAGGATGGCCCAAGTGCTTGGGCCCTGCACCCGCATGGGAGACCAGGAGAAGCACCTGGCTCCTGGCTTTGGATCAGCGCAGCACACTGGCCGTAGAGGCCATTTAGGGGGGTGAGCCAATGGAAAAAGGAAGACCTTTCTCTCTGTCCTTCTCTCTCTGTCTATAACTCTACCTGTCAAAAAACAAACAAACAAACAAAAATAAAAATGTGTCCTCTGGTCCTGCAGAGAGCAGTAGCTGGGGCCCGTGAGTCAGGCTTCTCATGGAGGCGCGTGTGTGTGGCCACGGACACTGCACACGAGTCCAGAGCTCGTGCCCAGCACATGTCAGGAGCAATGCCCTCCAGGGTTGCGGGAAGCTCCTCCTCCAGGGACCTGTGTGACTCCTGCCTGCGCCGCCCTGAGGGTACCACGCAGGGGCTCCCAGGTGGAGGGCCGCTGGCTGGGCCTGTGCCTGTTCTTCAGAGTGTCCTGGAGTGGGGGTGTGGCTGCACTGCAGCGTGCTCTCCCCTGGGCCCCAGGAGCCCCCAGGTGCGCTCTGTAGTCCGCACTTCCCCTTCCCCGGGCTGTCTCCTCCGGAGCGAGGGAGGAAAGCACACAGACTCCCCCACGGGGAGGGCCGGCAGCGGGCTCTGGCCCAGGAGCCCAGCAGAGGCCAGGAGCAGGACAAGGGCACAGCGGGCGGGCAGAGCCGGCCTGCCCTCTCTGCCCTGGCCCTCCAGGCTGAGGTCTTCTCTCCTGGGCCGGGGTGGCCGCCGTGCACCCCGACTCCACCACAGTCCTGCCTCACTTTCTGGTGAGAGTTGTGTTGCCTGCTTTGGTTTTTTTGTTTGTTTGTTTTGACAGGCAGAGTTAGAGAGACAGAGAGAAAGGTCTTCCTTCCGTTGGTTCACCCCCCAAATGGCTGCCGCCGGCACACCGCGCTGATCCGAAGCCAGGAGCCAGGTGCTTCTCCTGGTCTCCCATGGGGTGCAGGGCCCAAGCACTTGGGCCATCCTCCACTGCCTTCCCGGGCCACAGCAGAGAGCTGGCCTGGAAGAGGGGCAACTGGGACAGAAGCCGGCGCCCCAACTGGGACTAGAACCCGGTGTGCCGGCTCCGCAGGCGGAGGATTAGCCAAGTGAGCCGCGACGCCGGCCGCCTGCTTTGGTTTTGCATTCGGGGTGTGAGGCCAGGCCACTCTGCCCATAATTTGGGTCCTGTCTGCCCAGCTGTGGGCTGTCTGAGGGTCCCACCAGCTGAGGGGTTTTCAGCGTCCAGTGGTCTCACCGCCCCCAAGGAGGCCGGGTGGCAGCTGTTGTCAGTCCCCATGTGGTGGGGCTGCTCGGGCCACCGGGCTGGGACTTCAGCGAAGGGACCCAGCCCTCAGGTCACCCTTGAGCAGGCCACTTTGGGGTTTGGCCCCAGGTGGGTGTGGCAGGGTGAGCAGGCCAGAGGTGCGCCTTGGAGGCTGGGGGTCGTGGCTGCCACGTTTCCTCTCACCCCGCGGTGAGCATGGGACAGGTACACGAATGTCACAGAAATGATTTGTGATATGGGGACTAACAGCCACCTGGAAGAAAGCTTACTCTCACAGACAACTATCAGACAGACTCCTGGCCTCCAGTTGTCTGTGGAAAGTGGGCCGGGGACACTGTCACAGCTGCTTGCCCGGCTCTGCCCGTGGCTGGGAGAGTGGGAAGCCCAGGCCTTTTCTCTCTGCTCTGGGACCGTGTTGGGCCAAGTGCCAGTTCCAGACACCACCCCAGGTCTCCCTTGTCCTTAGACGTTGCACGGAGGTGAGACCACAGTGGCTCAGGTGCACCCTGTCCTGAGGCTCCCAGTGCCAGGACAGCCAGGGGCTCCTCCATACCCCCCAGGGAAGGCACCCCCTAAACAGCAGGTGCCAGAGGGTCTGGCTGAGGGGGAAGTGAGACACGGGTGAGAGTGCTGTGCTGCCAGTCCTGGGGGTCAGGTGGGTGCTGTGCTCAGTCCTGGGGATTAGGTAGGTGCTATGCTGTGGTTCCTGGGAGTCTGGTGGGTGCTATACTCAGTCCTGGGGATTAGGTAGGTGCTGTGCTGTGGTTCCTGGGGTCATGTGGGTGCTGTGCTGCCAGTCCTGGGGGTCAGGTGGGTGCTGTGCTCAGTCCTGGGGATTAGGTAGGTGCTGTGCTGTGGTTCCTGGGGTCAGGTGGGTGCTGTGCTGCCAGTCCTGGGGGTCAGGTGGGTGCTATGCTCAGTCCTGGGGATTAGGTAGGTGCTGTGCTATGGTTCCTGGGGTCAGGTGGGTGCTGTGCTGCCAGTCCTGGGGGTCAGGTGGGTGCTGTGCTCAGTCCTGGGGATTAGGTAGGTGCTGTGCTGCCAGTCCTGGGGGTCAGGTGGGTGCTGTGCTCAGTCCTGGGGATCAGGTAGGTGCTGTGCTGTGGTTCCTGGGAGTCTGGTGGGTGCTGTGCTCAGTCCTGGGGATTAGGTAGGTGCTGTGCTGTGGTTCCTGGGGTCAGGTGGGTGCTATGCTCAGTCCTGGGGATTAGGTAGGTGCTGTGCTGTGGTTCCTGGGGTCAGGTGGGTGCTATGCTCAGTCCTGGGGATTAGGTAGGTGCTGTGCTGTGGTTCCTGGGGTCAGGTGGGTGCTGTGCTCAGTCCTGGGGATTAGGTAGGTGCTGTGCTATGGTTCCTGGGGTCAGGTGGGTGCTGTGCTGCCAGTCCTGGGGGTCAGGTGGGTGCTGTGCTCAGTCCTGGGGATTTGGTAGGTGCTGTGCTATGGTTCCTGGGGTCAGGTGGGTGCTGTGCTGCCAGTCCTGGGGGTCAGGTGGGTGCTGTGCTCAGTCCTGGGGATTTGGTAGGTGCTGTGCTGTCAGTCCTAGGGGTCAGGTGGGTGCTGTGCTCAGTCCTGGGGATTTGGTAGGTGCTGTGCTATGGTTCCTGGGGTCAGGTGGGTGCTGTGCTGCCAGTCCTGGGGGTCAGGTGGGTGCTGTGCTCAGTCCTGGGGATTTGGTAGGTGCTGTGCTGTCAGTCCTAGGGGTCAGGTGGGTGCTGTGCTCAGTCCTGGGGGCCTGAGGGTCATTTGTGTTTTCGCCTGTTCCCCTGATTTCTCTGTTTGGCTTGTGTTTTTAGTCTTTGCGCTCTTTTTACTTAGGATATGCATAGGACAGCCTGTCGGTTCTTCCTGCCTTAGTGTTTAGGTTGCATTCACTTGGCCCAGGCTTAAAGGGACCCCTTGGTGCGTGTATGGTGCAGGAGTCCAGAACGTGGGACAGAGCTGGCACATGGGACTCCAGGGTCCCACTCTTGCTCTGTAGGGGTCCACTCTAGGATGGTGCCTTTGAAGTGGGAGGGAGACCATGACGGGGCAGCAACCCAGGGCCACCCTGGGCACCCCTCGCTGTGGTTGGTTACGAGGGGACCTAGGCACAGACGTGACGGAGGCCCTGGGAGCAGCGTGCACATCCCTACAGTGGGCCTGGCGTGCGTGGAGCCGGTTACAGCAGAGAGAAGCCGGTTTATCGGCTGGGCTCCTCCCTCCCCAAGTCCCCTCTTGCAGTATTGAGAACACCCCGCTCTTTCTGGGCCCGCACCAGGTGGTTTCTCTCGGGGCTTGCGGCTCTGCTCTGAGTTTTGGGAAGGCTCTCGTGTGTGTTCATTGAAAGGCGGACGATTAGCGGGCTCTTTAAACCCTGCACTTCCTTCCACCGTGTGGCCCCTGCCTGGGTTCCAGACCAATCAGTCCCCGGCCTGTCATCCTCCGTGTACGTGCTGAGGTCAGCACAGGAGCTAAAAACAAACATTCTAATGTGAGGAGGCTCGGCCGCAGGGCCCTGCAAAGGAGCGATGCGTTTTGTTTAGCTTAGGGGGAGCAGAGAAGTTGTTGCTGTGACAGGTGACTGTGTAAATGCCACCGTGACAGGCACTGTGTGCGCCGGAGGCAGAAAATCCGTGTGCTGCTCATGTGAGGTATCTTACATTTCTTTTCTTGAAATGAGCTTCGTGTTTTAAATAATAGATGTTTACCTCCCAGGTTAGACCGTAAATATCCCATTTTCACTGAAACAGCATGTTTTTTAAAGGCTGAAGTTCTGCCTCCTATTCAGTCTTCACACACATCAGAGCTGGTGCGGGGGGCAGGGGTGGCAAGGGGAGGCCTCGGGGGACTTAGTTGTCCTTTTACAGTCATCCGCCCTGGCCAGGCCCTGCCGGCTCCCACAGGCTGCCTCCTGTTTCCTGGGGAGGCTTGGCCCGAGGCTCGTTGACCTGTCCCTGCGCTCAGTTTCTCCAAGTGGACCCTGAGTCCCAGCTGGAGCAAGGGTTTCCGAGGGAGTCCAAAGGGCCCCAAGGCTGGGGTCCCCGGGGCTCTGTTGCAGATGCCCTTGCTTGTGTGGTGTTTCCGTGGGGGGACACCCTCCGTGGGGGACGCCTGCTCTCAGCTCACAGGAGAACGGCGCCTTCCTGGAGCGGAGTAATCTCAGCAGCCGTCCTCGGGGGCGGGGCCTCGCTGCAGGCAGACATGTCAGCGTCCGTGGGGATTGCTGCCGTGGCCGCTGCGCACCCTCCCGTCTGCTGTCAGACTCCTGTGTGTCAGGGAGGATGCTCTGCTCTGGTTGCGGGAATCGGCCAATCAGTTTCAAGGTGGTCGAGTCTGCAGGTGTCTGGGACCACGTCACCAGCAGAAGGTGACACTGGTGTCCCCTGCCGTGAGCCTGGCAGAGAGTTCGCAAGCATAGGCTGTGTGGTGCGTTTGTGTGGGCCCTGCGTGCCCCGTCAGTTCACACCGTGACCAGAGGCCGGCCGGGCACTGTATTGGCCTCTCGGCTGCAGGTTCTAGTGTCTGTCCCTGGTTTCTTGTGGACACGGGCAGGCAGGACTAAGAGAGCTGCTGGGATTTGATGTTCCCTGCTGCAGTGAGCCCGCTCGTGAGTCCCGGTGCGACTGAACGGTGACGCCGGGCCTCCCGCGCCTGCTTGGGGGAGGAAAGCCGCGCGCTCACGCCCACGTGCACTGCTTCCTGCGTGGCTGGGGTTGCCCTTCCACACGTTGCCCACCGCCGTGACCGTGGGGCAGTGCTTGTTTGAAGTGGGCTCACAGCCTGCGGCCTTTCATCTTGCGGGTCGTTGCTGGCCGCCTGCCAGGTGCCAGCGGCTCTGCGGAGTTAATGAGCGTCACGGTGCCGCGGCCAGGCCTGCATCAAACCAGAGTCCCGGCCGCCGATCTTCCCGCGAGGGACGTGGGGGGCCAGCAGCCTTGTAAAAGCAGTGTCCACCGCCCACATCAAAACCCAGTGGCCGCTAATGGAGTGTGTGATTTTCTGCTTCCCTTGTTAACGTTTCACTGTCGTTTTCCAAATTGGCGTGTTAAAAGGAGCGCCGCCAACCTGAGGAACGCGCGCGGGAGCTGCTGTTCTGGGCTCCCAGTGCACCCCAGCTCCTCTCTCCTTGCCCAGCTCCCTCCCCTGAAGCACGCTTTCAGGGCTGGGTGTTCCCTTCTCTCCGCCAAGACTTGGGGTGCCCCCCCTCCTTCTGCCTCCTGTTCAGTGTTTCTGACACCAACGGCCTTTGGGCCCCAAGGTCACCTCCCACCGTCTCAGCAGTTCCGATGGCCTCAGGACGACACTAGCCATCGCTTGCCTCTTGGCCATCTGTCCTCTGTGGCTATGGTGACCATGAGGAGGCAGAGGCTGAGCCGTGGAGCCGGGCCCTGGGGGCATGGCTGGGTGTGACTTGTGGGAGCCTGGGGGCTGAACGGTGAGGCTTGCTGGGAACCAGCATTGGTGCCTGGGCCACACCTGCAGGGCTGACCCTCCCTGCCTCAGCAGGTCTTGCTCCCTGGATGCATTTTTGCAAATCCTCCCTGGGGAGGAGTGGGGGGTGCCCAGCCCCTCTGAGTCGAGGACAGGGCTCCTGGGTTTGGCGTGGGCCGTGCAGGCTTGGAGCAGCTGGCACTGGGGCCGTTGGCCTTGAAAGCCGCAGTGTTTGCGACACCCATTGCTCTCGGGCAGGCGTTGCTGTCTGTGTCAAGGTTTTAAAACTGGCCTGGGGGACGCGGCTGCAGGGATGGCAGGAGGAGGTGCTAGTTGGCATTTACTGGGCAGTGTGTGTAGTATGACCAGTTGGGATTGGGCTTTGCTGTGCTTGGCTTGGGTTTACCTGGAATGGGAGCATGGGGTCAGTGTGGCAGGGCCCCTCTGGGTCTCAGGGAAGTCAGCCCTGCGAGTGCACAGCTGTGTCCTGTGCCACGTGGAGAGGAGGCCACGCAGTGCCCATTCCCATGCCCGGGGACAGGAGTGTGTTTTCTTTCTCACCAGCTCCTCGTCCAGGCGTGGAGTGCACGCGTGTGTGTGCGTGGTGCACAGTGCATGCGCGGGTCCTGAGGGAGGGGCATGTAGTACACGCGTCTGCCTGTGTGTGTACGCACCTGTAGGTGGGGGTCCCGTGTGGGCTGCAGGCGCGTTGGAAGCCTCACCCGTTTTCGGGACCTTCTCTACGTGTGCTTTTAAAGCAAGCACCAGCGTTCTGTTACAGAGCAGTGCAGGGGCAGGGAGCGGGGACTTCACACAGGCTGTGCGTGTTTCCTGTTGAATCGGCCTCTCGTAAAAGTTTAACTGATTCCCAGCAGTCTGTGCGCAAGGTGCTTAGTGGGCGTTTGTTGTTCTCTTGCCAGCTACATGGCTACTTAGAAAATGAGCCTCTCACGCTACAACTGTTCATCGGGACGGCGGACGACCGCCTGCTGCGGCCCCACGCCTTCTACCAGGTCCACCGGATCACGGGGAAGACCGTCTCCACCACCAGCCACGAGGCCATTCTCTCCAACACCAAGGTCCTGGAGATCCCGCTGCTGCCCGAGAACAACATGCGAGCCGTGTAAGCCTGGACAGGGCCCCGGGCAGGCAGGGGGGCTCCTGGCTTTGCTCTCTGTGTTCTGACTTCCTGGGGCCCCCCAGGCCCAACACCTGAATAAACTTAGCAGATACAGCGACCGTGACGGGTTTGTTTCTTTCCAGGGTCTCAGCCACACAGCTGTGGTGCCTGGCTCCTAAACATGACACCTGTTTGTGTCTGAATTCAGCAGTGCCGATTAGGAGAACGGTTACAGTGCGAACGTTGAGCAAATTAAGCGGGTCGTGTGTCTGGCTAGAATGGTCATCCTCAGTGTTACCCACGTGGCCAGTTCTGGCTTGCAGAGTCCGCCCTGACAGCTGGCACTGCCGTCAGCCCAAGAGTCCACTCTGACACTGCAGTCAGCTTAAAAAGTGGCTTTATCAACAGGCTGGGAACAACACAGGGCATCGTCCATTTAATCCTGAACAAAAGGCGGAGTTGCAGAGAGATGGGGAGAGAGAGGGAGAGGGAGAGAGAGGGAGATCCCCAAGTAGCCGCAACAACAGGGCCAGGGCCAGGCTGAAGCCAGGAGCTTCTTCCTGGTCTTCCATGCGGGTAGCAGGGGCCCAAGGACTTGGACCATCTTCTACAGCTTTCCCAGGCACATTAGCAGGGAGCTGGGTTGGAAGTGGAGCATCCAGGACTTGAATCGGTACCCATATGGGATGCCAACACTGTGCCACAACGCTGGCCCCCTCGAGCAGCTATTATGTGATGTGCCCATCCACCCCAAACTGTGAATGCGGCAGAAGAGAGAGCTCTTTGTCCCTGTGTGTGTGGCAGGGGCAGGTCTGGCACACAGATGTGTGAGCCCCGAGATGCAGCCATGAAAATGTGTGGTCAGGGTGGGCTGGGAGTGTGTGGGCTGCCCTGCTGGACGTCAAGGAAGCTGTCTCTGGGAAGGAGACGTTCAGCAGAGAGGATGTGCAGGAGGGGCCAGCCCTCTGGCTGCAGGTGCAGAGGCCCTGGGGCTTTGTCGGCCGGTCAGGAGGCCAGCAGAGCTGCCAGTGTTTGAGGGCGAGCGTACAGGAGATGAGGCAGGTGGGAGCCACAGTGTGTGGGAATTGCGCGGGGTTTTAAAAGTCGTTTACAACTTTTAATCCTTCTAAGTCGAAAACAAAGGGAAAGCAATGGCGTTTGTGAGCTTGGTGGACTTCATGCTCCCCTGGTGCCATTCAGACCCTGGCTGTCTTCGGGAGCAGGCTGTGAGCAGAGGCTGGGGACACCCGTGGCTGCTACAGTCACCCTGCGTCCTCTGCTCCCACTGAGCTTGAGAGAAAGGAAAAAGCTGGTGTTTGTTGCATGGAGAACCGATCCGTGGCTCGTTTTCCTGGAGTCTGGTTCTGAATGAAGCTGAAGTTGTTAAGTTAGGTGAAATTACGTGAACTGCAGAAGAAGAGGGCTTCCTGAGAAAGTGAGCGACCTTGACCTGAGTAATGCAGATAGTGACGGATCTTTCCATAAATCGGGCTTTCCTGGAGCTGCGGTGGGACAGAGGAGGTGCAAGCCCTGGCCGCCCCTGCTGCCCGAGCTGCTCTGGGACGCCCCCCAGGCCAGCGCCGGGTCACAGGGCCAGTGTCTGGGCTGTTGAGGCTGAGGGTGGAGGACACAGGCGTCCCCGAGCTGCGTCAGCTCAGGGCAGCTGTGGTGTGGGGAGCCCAGGGCCTGCCGGCTCTCGCTGTGCGCGGTTTGTCCGGGAGCTGAGCCCAGGGTGTGTGGGAGGCGGGGCCTGCTCCACGTTCTCCCATCGGCAGCGCAATACGAGCTATGGCTTTTGTTTTGGCAGCATTGACTGTGCCGGGATTTTGAAGCTCAGAAACTCCGACATCGAGCTGCGGAAGGGGGAGACAGACATCGGCAGAAAGAACACCAGGGTGCGGCTGGTGTTCCGCGTGCACGTCCCACAGCCCAGTGGCCGGACGCTGTCCCTCCAGGTTGCCTCGAACCCCATCGAGTGCTGTAAGTAGACACAGCTCGCCCTCCTGGGCAGCAGGGGCCGCCCAGCCACACCTCGCCTGGGTGTACGTGGGACTGGCGTCAGGCCTGGGAGATGTGTGCTTGTCAGGACGAGAGCGGCTGTGCACGGGTTTCAGTTAACGCTGCGTGGGTGACCGGCCTGCCCCAGCGCCGGCACTCCCAGCTCAGCACCTGCAGGAGCCCCCGGGAAGAGCTGATGCCGGGGCTGTTTGTGTGGATCGGGGAGCTGGGAGGAGGGTGTGTGCAGCTGCAGGGTGCTGCGCAGAACAAGCCCGGACTCCCAAAGCCTCCCCGGTGGCCTCGGTTCTGTTTCTCTCATTACGTGTGGGCCACCAAGCACGGTGGAGGCTGCCTGGCCCTGTGCTGCCACCACGGCTTTGCCGACACCTTCCTGGAGCAGTGCAAGGTCACGGATCCCCTGCTGGCATGTCAGGCGCTGTGCAATGCCTCTGGGTCCCTGTCCGAGCCCTGCACTTGGCGCCTCATAGCCACCGAGTCGGGCACAGCCAAGGCACCAGCTGACCCCCAGGAAGGAACGCACATAGCTCTGCCAGGCCCCTCCTCCTCCCCTCGGACGGTCATCCTTCTTGGTCTCCTGCCTCCCCCACCCCTGACCCGACCCCAAGGGTGGCCTCCTGCTGTCATCCCAACAGGGCCCCACACTCTGTGCCCACCCACTTGGCAGTGGGCTGAGTCTTCTCCAAGTCTGTTTGCTCTAAGACTCATGCCTGTGCCATGGAGAACTAGACTCCAACACGGGCAGGTCCCGCATGTTTGCATGAGCACTGTGGCCTGGGTAGTCATGTCCAGTGGAAGGCCGTGCTGTCTTCGCGTGGTGCTGGGGGCCGTCAGGACAGAGTGTGGCCGCACTTCCTGTCCTCACTCGAGCGGCACAGCCATGCGCTCGCTGCACGGGCACACACAAGCCCTCATCTCACTGGCTTGCTCATTAGGGATGGACGTGCTGGCCAGGATCTCCTGGTGCGTGTGAGTCCCTCAGAGGTGTAGGGTGGGGCAGGCAGGCCCAGGAGGTCATAGTCACCGTCCTCTCCCATCTGACGCAGCCCAGCGGTCAGCACAGGAACTGCCCCTTGTGGAGAAGCAGAGCATGGACAGCTACCCGGTCAGCGGCGGGAAGAAGATGGTTCTGTCCGGCCACAACTTCCTGCAGGACTCCAAGGTCATCTTCGTGGAGAAAGCTCCAGGTGTGTTCTTCAAAACAGAGCGCCCGAGGGGCCGCTGGTTGGGGTGCCAGTGGAGCTGGCTCCCGGCTGCAGAGCATCGGGGCTGTCGTTGCCCATTCTGGCCTCGGCGTGCTGGTCTCAGGGGCGGCTCTGTGCATCTGTTTGCATCTCGTGCGGGTGGACCACGTGCTGCTGGGAGGATGAAGCCGGAGCTCCCCTGTGCAGTCACCAGGGCTGTCCTCACGCCTCTTACCCCTCCGTGTTTAGGGAAGATCTGAGAGACGTTTGTTTTTCCCACTGGGGGTCCTGTGCCGGCTCTGCTGAGCCCCTGCGTGCGGAGGGGTCCCTCCACACCCCTCCTTCAGGAGGTGAGTGGGCATGTGCACCCCCACCTGGCAGCTTTTGTACCCCCTGCCTGTGGTTTTTAGTCTGTCCTTGGTGCCCACGGCATGGATGCCACAGGCCAGGTTTGCTGCTGTTCTCTGTGTCGTTGGTGGCCTTTAAGGCCAGGCTGTTCTGAGACAGGAGGAAGGACCTTCCTGCCCATAGGCTTGGCTCCCCCAGGGGCCCCAAGGTCTTGTGCTCATGTAGGGCCAGCTGGGAAGGCTCTGGTGCTGTGAGTTTGGGGGTGGGGGTGTCCTAAACCATTAGTTCCTGGTGCCGTCGTGTCTTTGGCTCTGGGCCCTATGCACGGAGCACAGCGCCTGGAGGCCTGGATGAGCTGTGCACCCCAGGGACAGTGGCCCCATGCAGACAGTAGCCCCAGGGACGTGGGGACCCTGTGGACTCCAGGGAGAGGGCCTGGGCAGACAGGAGCAGGACTCAGCCTGCAGGCTGGAGAGAGTGAGACTGGCCACGGACTCACGGCTCCAGATGCAGGTGGTGAGCACGGCTGTCTTGAGTGGGCGAGAAGGGTTCCCTCCCTCCTCGCTCCTGCCTCGCCCTACCCCTGCAGGCTCCGCTCGCTCCTCACTGTGGGGGCGCTGCGTCCCCTCCCACCCAGGGCTGGACTGGGTGGAATTTTCCCTTTGCACATTTCCCAGTTGGGCAGCCGGTGTCGTGCCCCCTCTAATCAGCGAGGCCGCAGAAGCCGCTGCCTTCACGACGGGACTTGGTTCTGTGCGGCTTGCAGGAAACTCAAGTGCTTCAATCAGAGTGGCTCAGGCTCACGTAGAGCTGGGCCTGCCTGTGTAATCATGTGCGGAACTGGGACGCGTGTCCGGCCTTGTGGGCAGAGACAGCCCCACTGCTCCCCGACGGGAGGCGCGTTCCCCGTGTGCACGTGCTCTGCTCCCAGCTGGTCTCTGTGATCAGACCCGCCAGAGCCACACACCCCCACAGGCCACGAGCCTCTTCCCGCCTGCCCTAAGGTCAGGGCTGTAACTGCCCCAAGGGCAAGTGCTGAGTAGATGCTGTGTAGACAGTGCACTGGGGGCAGGCACACGGGTAGATGCTGTGTAGACAGTGCACTGGGGGCGGGCAGGCACACGGGTAGAGCTGTGTAGACAGTGCACTGGGGGCGAGCAGGCACACGGGTAGAGCTGTGTAGACAGTGCACTGGGGGCGAGCAGGCACACGGGTAGAGCTGTGTAGACAGTGCACTGGGGGCAGGCACACGGGTAGATGCTGTGTAGACAGTGCACTGGGGGCGGGCAGGCACAGGGGTAGAGCTGTGTAGACAGTGCACTGGGCGGGCAGGCACACGGGTAGAGCTGTGTAGACAGTGCACTGGGGGCAGGCACACGGGTAGAGCTGTGTAGACAGTGCACTGGGCGGGCAGGCACAGGAGTAGATGCTGTGTAGACAGTGCACTGGGGGCGAGCAGGCACACGGGTAGAGCTGTGTAGACAGTGCACTGGGCGGGCAGGCACACGGGTAGAGCTGTGTAGACAGTGCACTGGGGGCAGGCACACGGGTAGAGCTGTATAGACAGTGCACTGGGAGCGGGCAGGCACACAGGTAGATGCTGTGTAGACAGTGCACTGGGGCGGGCAGGCACACGGGTAGAGCTGTGTAGACAGTGCACTGGGGGCGGGCAGGCACACGGGTAGAGCTGTGTAGACAGTGCACTGGTGTGGCCAGGCACAGGAGTAGATGCTGTGTAGACAGTGCACTGGGGCGGGCAGGCACACGGGTAGAGCTGTGTAGACAGTGCACTGGGGGCGGGCAGGCACACGGGTAGAGCTGTATAGACAGTGCACTGGGGGCGGGCAGGCACACGGGTAGATGCTGTGTAGACAGTGCACTGGGGGCAGGCACACGGGTAGAGCTGTGTAGACAGTGCATTGGGGGCAGGCACACGGGTAGATGCTGTGTAGACAGTGCACTGGGGGCGGGCAGGCACACGGGTAGATGCTGTGTAGACAGTGCACTGGGGCGGGCAGGCACACGGGTAGAGCTGTGTAGACAGTGCACTGGGGGCGGGCAGGCACACGGGTAGATGCTGTGTAGACAGTGCACTGAGGGCGGGCAGGCACACGGGTAGAGCTGTGTAGACGGTGCACTGGGTGGGCAGGCACACGGGTAGAGCTGTGTAGACAGTGCACTGGGGCGGGCAGGCACACGGGTAGAGCTGTGTAGACAGTGCATTGGGGGCGGGCAAGCACACGGGTAGAGCTGTGTAGACAGTGCACTGGGCAGGCAGGCACACGGGTAGAGCTGTGTAGACAGTGCACTGGGGGCGGGCAGGCACACGGGTAGATGCTGTGTAGACAGTGCACTGGGCGGGCAGGCACACGGGTAGAGCTGTGTAGACAGTGCACTGGGGGCAGGCACACGGGTAGAGCTGTGTAGACAGTGCATTGGGGGCGGGCAGGCACACGGGTAGAGCTGTGTAGACAGTGCACTGGGGCGGGCAGGCACACGGGTAGATGCTGTGTAGACAGTGCACTGAGGGCGGGCAGGCACACGGGTAGAGCTGTGTAGACGGTGCACTGGGTGGGCAGGCACACGGGTAGAGCTGTGTAGACAGTGCACTGGGGCGGGCAGGCACACGGGTAGAGCTGTGTAGACAGTGCATTGGGGGCGGGCAAGCACACGGGTAGAGCTGTGTAGACAGTGCACTGGGCAGGCAGGCACACGGGTAGAGCTGTGTAGACAGTGCACTGGGGGCGGGCAGGCACACGGGTAGATGCTGTGTAGACAGTGCACTGGGCGGGCAGGCACACGGGTAGAGCTGTGTAGACAGTGCACTGGGGGCAGGCACACGGGTAGAGCTGTGTAGACAGTGCATTGGGGGCGGGCAGGCACACGGGTAGAGCTGTGTAGACAGTGCACTGGGGGCGGGCACACGGGTAGAGCTGTGTAGACAGTGCACTGGGGGCAGGCACACGGGTAGAGCTGTGTAGACGGTGCACTGGGTGGGCAGGCACACGGGTAGAGCTGTGTAGACAGTGCACTGGGGCGGGCAGGCACACGGGTAGAGCTGTGTAGACAGTGCATTGGGGGCGGGCAAGCACACGGGTAGAGCTGTGTAGACAGTGCACTGGGCAGGCAGGCACACGGGTAGAGCTGTGTAGACAGTGCACTGGGGGCGGGCAGGCACACGGGTAGATGCTGTGTAGACAGTGCACTGGGCGGGCAGGCACACGGGTAGAGCTGTGTAGACAGTGCACTGGGGGCAGGCACACGGGTAGAGCTGTGTAGACAGTGCATTGGGGGCGGGCAGGCACACGGGTAGAGCTGTGTAGACAGTGCACTGGGGGCGGGCACACGGGTAGAGCTGTGTAGACAGTGCACTGGGGGCAGGCACACGGGTAGAGCTGTGTAGACAGTGCACTGGGGCGGGCAGGCACAGGAGTAGATGCTGTGTAGACAGTGCATTGGGGGCGGGCAAGCACACGGGTAGAGCTGTGTAGACAGTGCACTGGGGGCGGGCAGGCACACGGGTAGAGCTGTGTAGACAGTGCACTGGGGCGGGCAGGCACACGGGTAGAGCTGTGTAGACAGTGCACTGGGGCGGGCAGGCACAGGAGTAGATGCTGTGTAGACAGTGCACTGGGGCGGGCAGGCACACGGGTAGAGCTGTGTAGACAGTGCACTGGGGGCGGGCAGGCACACGGGTAGAGCTGTGTAGACAGTGCACTGGGGCGGGCAGGCACACGGGTAGAGCTGTGTAGACAGTGCACTGGGGGCAGGCACACGGGTAGATGCTGTGTAGACAGTGCACTGGGGCGGGCAGGCACACGGGTAGAGCTGTGTAGACAGTGCACTGGGCGGGCAGGCACACGGGTAGAGCTGTGTAGACAGTGCACTGGGGTGGGCAGGCACAGGAGTAGATGCTGTGTAGACAGTGCACTGGGGCGGGCAGGCACACGGGTAGATGCTGTGTAGACAGTGCACTGGGGGCAGGCACTCGGGTAGAGCTGTGTAGACAGTGCACTGGGGGCGGGCAGGCACACGGGTAGAGCTGTGTAGACAGTGCACTGGGGGCGGGCAGGCACATGGGTAGATGCTGTGTAGACAGTGCACTGGGGCGGGCAGGCACACGGGTAGATGCTGTGTAGACAGTGCACTGGGGCGGGCAGGCACACGGGTAGAGCTGTGTAGACAGTGCACTGGGGCGGGCAGGCACACGGGTAGAGCTGTGTAGACAGTGCACTGGGGCGGGCAGGCACACGGATAGATGCTGTGTAGACAGTGCACTGGGGGCAGGCACTCGGGTAGAGCTGTGTAGACAGTGCACTGGGGCGGGCAGGCACACGGGTAGAGCTGTGTAGACAGTGCACTGGGGCGGGCAGGCACAGGGGTAGAGCTGTGTAGACAGTGCACTGGGGGCAGGCACACGGGTAGAGCTGTGTAGACAGTGCACTGGGGGCAGGCACACGGGTAGATGCTGTGTAGACAGTGCACTGGGGGCGGGCAGGCACACGGGTAGATGCTGTGTAGACAGTTCACTGGGCGGGCAGGCACACGGGTAGAGCTGTATAGACAGTGCACTGGGCGGGCAGGCACACGGGTAGAGCTGTATAGACAGTGCACTGGGGGCGGGCAGGCACACGGGTAGATGCTGTGTAGACAGTGCACTGGGGGCAGGCACACGGGTAGAGCTGTGTAGACAGTGCACTGGGCGGGCAGGCACAGGAGTAGATGCTGTGTAGACAGTGCACTGGGGGCGGGCAGGCACACGGGTAGAGCTGTGTAGACAGTGCATTGGGGGCGGGCAAGCACACGGGTAGAGCTGTGTAGACAGTGCACTGGGGCGGGCACACAGCGCGGTGCCCAGCACTGGTCATTGTGCTTCTGTATTTAGTGAAACTTGGGCGTCGACACCCGGGTGTCCATGCAGAGCACACGCTTTCAGAGCAGCACCAGTGTCTGCGTGGTTTCTCCCTTCTCATCTGGCTTCTTAGGCAAAGCCGTCAGCTGTGACCCTCCATGTGGTAGCCTGGACACCCTCGTCTTGTCTTGGTGAGCCCTTCCTAGCCGTTCGTGTGCGTGTGCGTGTGTGTATGTGTGTGTGTAGAGAAACCAAACTTCGGTTTAAATTAAAAACACAGCTGCCTGGTGCACTGTAAGTTCTGGTTCTCTAAACTGCTGCCTGCAGACGGAGCCGAGGCACTGGGTGAGGCAGCCGTGAGCTGGGCCGGAGGGACTGTGCTGTGGCTCCTGGCTCTGTACCTGCTGTGAGCCCTGCTGTGCTGGGTGCTCTGGGCTCTCTCAGTTGCCCCTGGTCCCAGCGCTTGGCCTCCAGGGCTTAAGCTGCTGACAGAGCAGCTCCTCTGCCCCGGCGGGCTGGCAGGAGTGGGTGCTGTGCCCTTGGCGGGGCATCTTCTCCCTGAAGTGACTCAGGTGGGCGTCGGGGGCAGGGTGATGCTGGCCTTGCTGGGGAGAGTGCTTGGCCCTTGGTCCCAGCACTGGGCAAGTTGGGCCCATCGCTCTCAGGGCCCTGGATGCTGGCCCCACCTGCATGTGGCCAGTCCTCTGGGAAGCCTCCAGCAGGCAGCACAGGGCTCTGGCCACACCACGATGGAGCGCACACGGCAGCCCATGGCTCTTCTTGGGTCCCCTGCTTCTCTCGCTGTGTCATGCCAGAGGACTCAGTTGAGCTAAGCCCTTCTCTGCCAGCCTCGGCCCAGGGATCTCCATGTCAGACGCAGCTTCTGAGGGTTCCCAGGGAAGTGTGAGACCTGGGGACAGTCAGGCCTGAGGGCCCAGGCCGGGTGAACTCTGTGGCCTCCTGGGGCCCCCGCTTGGGGCCGGGGGGTGTTCAGCTGCAGGAAGCAACAAGCAGCACCCCCTTCCCTTCCCTCCACGTGGTTGCTGAGTCGCCCCGGATCTGTGAGTCTGGAGGGGGTGTGTGTGTCCTTTTGGCTGCCCAGTGTGAGTGCGGACAGGGAGGGGACGCCGCGTGAGGTGTGAACGTGCTGTGTGAGACGTGAACGTGCCGCGTGAGACGTGAACGTGCCGCGTGAGACGTGAACTCCCTCTTGTCTTGGAGACTAGGCCAAGCCGAGGCCGAAGGGAGGAGCCAGGCTGTGGGGGTGTCCAGGACAGGTGAAGGAGGCCTGTTGTGGGTTCTGCCGGGCAGGAAACGCCAAGGTGCAGCTGCCGTACTCACTGCCGAGCCAGAGGCTGGGGGACTCAGTGGTTCCTGACGGTCCTGCGAGGTCATCGGTGTGACAGGGCCAGGATGGCTTCTGCCTCTCAGGGGTCCCCTTGTCCACAAGAGCTCCTCGAGGCTTTGTGATGTCCACCAGGGCAGCCAGAGCAGGAGGTGCAGGCTCAGCAAGTGTTCCCTCCACCAGAGCAGGGGCCCAGCCCCAGCCCAGGGTCAGGCCATGCAGGCTGGGTGTGCAGGTGAGGGTCCAACAGCCAGTGGCAAAACCAGATCAGAGCCCGACCCAAGACCCCAAGACAACAGACCGCGGCCCCCAGCCCTGCACACAGGCCGCACTCTGCCCCTGCCACGACGGGCACAGCTGAGACAAAGCTGTTGGAGAGAAGAAGGGCCAGGCTGGGCAGGAAAGGGCACTGATCCAGGTGCTCCTTGAAGCGTGGGCTGACCGAGGGCTTTCCCTGGAGCTTCTAGAGCCTTCCGCACTGAAGAGAATTCTGCACGTGGCCTGAGGACAGGCTGAGGGCTCACTGTGAGCTCAGCCTGTGTTTTGAAAATCAATCGTTAAGTTTGAAGTTTGATTTATCTGAAAGACAGACAAATCTTCTATCTGCTGCTTCAGTCTCCAAATGCCTTTGGGAGCCAGGACTGGGCCAGGCAGAAGCCAGGACCAGGAGCACACGGTCTGAGTCTCCATGTGGCGGCAGGGACCCGAGTCCCTGAGCCAGCACCTGCTGCCTCCCAGGGGGCACGCTAGCAGGACGCAGGATCGGAAGCAGAGGAGCTGGAAGGGATTTCAGCCAAGGCACCAGGCGCTCACCCCATTTCAGTCTGACAGAACGGGGTGCCCACGGGCAGGGCTCCCAGTGGCCAACAGAGTGGCTCTCACTGCTGCTAGAGTGCCCAGTGTCAGCTGTCAGGGATGAGGATGCCGCCTTGCTGGGCCTCTCCCCGCACCCGACAGGCGCCAAGTGGGGGTCCCTGTGCAGACAGGAGATCTCCAGAGCCCCTGGGGAGCAGCTCTGTCCCCAGGCTCCAGAGAGCATCAGCCGGGAGGGGAGGTCGGTGTGCTGTGCACGGACATGTTCACACATGGGAATGTGAGTGTGGGGGTGCGAGTGCTTCTGTGTGCTTGCACACGTGTCCCAGGCGTGTGTGTGCTTGCACCCTCTGGAGACCTTGCAGAGGGCACCTGCTGCCCCTCCGTGCTGTGCCAGCAGTGACCAGAGCTCTCGCGTCCCCTGAGATCATGGTGGTCCCAGCAGGGGACAGGCAGCCAGAGTGGGCCGTGTTTCACCTGCTCTGCTTGGGGGACTGCCGCTCACGTGGTGGGCCTAGGGGGTCCTGTCAGCACGGGGTCACCTGCTCCCTCGAGGGTTGCTGGACGCTTCTGTGAGCGCTCACCAGGTGTCAGTGCCGCGGACGTGGGGCCACTCAGCCTGAAACTACGGCTTAGTGCGTCGGAAAGCTCCCTCCTTCCGTTTCCCTGGCGCCCAGCAGGGCTGCAGTGCCATGAGCCTCGCTCACACACGGCAGCATTCGTCACGGAATAAAAATACCACGGTGCTGATCTGGTCAGGCGGGGCTCAGGCCGGGCCAGCAGCGCGTGGCTGTGGGGCTGGACAGAGCTCCGCTCACTCTGGGGTGGGGACAGCCATGGGCAAGGGGGCTGTGTTCTTAATGGCCCCGGGTGAAGGACTGGTGCGCAGTTCCCAGCTGAAACTCTAATCTGCACGTGTCTCAGGGGGAGAGGAACTTGGAGTTGTAGCTGTGATGGAGCCCATCCCATGGGACCTTCCCTGGCGCTGCCCAGCCAGCACAGGGCTCGGAGCCAGCAGGTGCCACCCTGACACCTCCCGGTGCCCAGGGCCATGGGGGCCGTGGCCACAGCTAGGTGCTGGGGAACTCAGTGCTGACTGGCTGAGGACTGACCTCTGGACTCAGAGCCCACAGCAGAGAGCGCAGCTTGTAGCTGCTGGTCAGGCGTGGGGGTGGGGGCACATTGACCCCGTGACCCTTGGAAGCTCTTCTCCGCTGACGTGGGGACCTGTGGGGTGGGAGCAAGGCAAGGCCTGCCGGGTTGCCTTTGCCTTTCCCCTGCGTAGGGGGAGTGGCCCAACGTGTAGCGGGGGCCAGGGCCAGAGAGGTGTCACCTGTGACCTGCTCTGCGCTGGTCTCATCCTGCTCCTCCCGGCTCAGCCCTGGGGCTGAGGAGTGGGCATGCTGAAGGCATCGCGCACACCCAGCCTCCTTTCAAGGTGGAGCAGCAGCGGCTTCCTGCGCAGAGGAGGAGCTGGGCGTGCGCCCCTGCCCCCACAGCAGCTGCACTGAGTGGTGACCCACAGTCCAGGCAGGCACGTGGCCCACCATCCTGTGTCTGCACCATGGGCTCCCTCCGGACAGAAGCCTGCACCCCCAGCAGCCCCTCGCCAGCCCGCCACCGTGCTGTGGTCTGGGCACTGGTCCCCTGTGTCCCGTGCTCTCCCTCACACAGCCTTCTCAGGGTTCCTCTGTGGAGCAGTTGTCTGTCCTTCCCACAGCTGAGCAATGTCCCCTGTGTGCCGGCCACATTTCCTTTGTCCACTGGACAACTGCTGGTCGTGGGCGGTTCCCCCTTGGTGTTGTCGTGTGTGCAGCTGCCGTGGCACTCCTGATGAGTTTCTGGGTGGATTAGTGTCCACCTCTGGCGGGCACATGCCGAGAGGGGAGCTGCTGCCCCACGGGGTGGTCGTGGTGTCTCTTGCGCATGTCCCTCTGTCGCTCCTGTCCTCACACCCTTATTTGGGATAGTGCTGGGTGGAGCGCTTTGTCTCGTATCCTCCTAGCTGCCTTAACAATGTGGTGGCCATTCTATCTCTCTCTCTCTCTTTTTTTTTTTTTTTTTTTTAAGATTTATTTATTTATTTGAAAGGCAGAGTTACCTACAGGTGGGGGTGAGGGGAGGTCTCCCATCTGCTGTTTTGCTCCCTAAATGGCTGCAGTGGATGGATCTGCACCAGTCTGAAGCCGGGAGCCTGGAGCTTCTTTCTCCCACGTGGGTACAGGGGTCCAAGCACCTGTGCCATCTTCTACTGCTTTTCCAGGCCATAGCAGAGAGCTGGACTGGAAGTGGAGCAGCCGCATGTGGGATGCGGGCACTGCAGGCAGCAGTGTTACCCGCTCCGCCACAGCGCCGGCCACTTCGATCCATCTCTTGTGGCCATGTTCAGGAGGGGGTGGCACAGTGTCACTGTCCAAGTGCCAGCCGGGCTAATCCCAGAGTGGCCGGTTCTCTTCCAGTGCAGCACCGTGCGGGAGTCGGAGAGGACAGGGCTGCTCGCTGTCCCGAACGAGGGGCTGCCGCCTCCTGCTCACCCACTGCGGAGCCTCCCTCGCTGACGCCCTGGAGGGTCTCCCTGGTCACTGCACCGCAGACAGGCAGCTCCTCCTCAGTGCCTACGCGGCTGCCCTCCTGGTCACAGTGGACAACGTGCCCCAAAGGCTGCCATGCCTCGGGCCTGGGCCAGGCCCCCAGTCCCCTGTGCCCTCTGTGTGACTGTGCCGCCCCTGAGCTCCCGCTCCTTAACCCAGTGACCTCGCGGGCCTGGGCTGTCCCGCCCCCGGTGGGAGAGCCCGGCAGGGACTCAGGCACCCAGGAGGGCTGAGCCCTGGCTGCGGCCCCAGCAGGATGAGAAGCAGTCTCAGGAAAGCTGGCGGCTCCGAGGTGGCGCTTGCTTCCTGCTCGGAAACAATGTGTCAGCCCAGCGGGGCCTGCGGGGCCTGCGGGCCAGGCAGCGGGCGTGGCGGGGAAGCCTTTCCGATGACTCAGCCACAGGGAATCCCCCAATGGTTTGGAACATTTTTACTCTGGACTGAGAACCTGGGAGCTGCTGATAAGGCTGAAGCACAAAGGCCCTTTCAGCGCTGACCGCTCCCTCCTGCTGGAGGCCGCCGGCCTGCGCGTGGGCTCTGCCGGGGAGAGAGGCCTCGGCCCGCGCGTGGGCTCTGCCGGGGAGAGAGGCCTCGGCCCGCGCGTGGGCTCTGCCGGGGAGAGAGGCCTCGGCCTGCGCGTTGCTGCTCCTCAGGGTCGCCCGTGGGCAGGGGACCTGAAACAACGATCGCTCGGCAGCTCCGGCTCCCTCAGAGCAGCCGCTGTGCGTGCCTGCCTGCCTGCCTTACGTCTCTTATTATCTACAGAGACAGAGAGACAGCGAGGTCTTCCATCCGCTGGCTCACTCCCCAAATGGCCACAATGGCCGGGGCTGGGCCAGACTGAAGCCAGGAGCCAGGAGCTTCTTCCAGGTCTCCCTCACAGGTGCAGGAGCCCAAGGACTCGGGCCTTCATCTGCTGCCTTCCTAGGCGTGTTGGCAGGGAGCTGGGTCGGAGGTGGAGCACCTGGGACTCAAGCCGGCACCCGCGCGGGATGCTGACACAGCAGGCAGAGGCTTCGCACGCTACGCCACAGTGCCTGCCCCAGGTGTTTCTGACGTAAAGGACAGCAGCTGGTTCGTGGTCTTGAGCAGAAATGGACGAGCGAGAGGCCTGTGTCCTGGGCTGTGCACGGAAACAGGGCTGGTGTCTGAGGGCGCCCGTCGCCCAGCTGGCAGGTGCCCTGGGCCCAGGGAGCTGCGTGGTTGCCTCTACCTCACGTTGTCTCTGTTGCTTCTCTGTGCTTCTTAGGCACGAGAGGCCCCGTGTGCTTTGTGGTTGCCATGCCAGGCAGCGGCGGTGGGCTCTCCAGGACTGGCGGCGCTCACAGCTCCTCACCCGGGCCCCGCGCTCTGCTCCCTGCCTTGTTGTCCAGCCCCAGTCCGCACCTGGACACAGCAGCGCCCCCTGCCTGGAGCGTGTGACTCGCAAGTGAGCTGCCTCCGGGTGCTGGCCTAGGCCCCCCTTCTCGGTCGCTTTCTCAGTGAGACTGCAGTGTGACTGCAGCCAGGCGGGGCCCCGCCAGGCAGGTGGCAACACCACAGCCGGTCGCACAGGGGTGGGGCAGAGTCAGGCCTTGTCCTAGGAAAACTCACAAGTTGCTTTGAAAGAAAATAGAGACTTGGTCATGTGAAGGGCAGTTTGACGTCTGTACACACGGGCAGGGAGGGGCCCGGCAGTGGTGTGGGCCTGTCTGGATTGCATCGTGGGGCCACAGGCACCAGGGAGCCCCGGGACTCCCTGTGCTCCCTCCCCAGAGCCCGAGGGCGTGCTGCCACGTGAGTGAGCGGCTGTTTTCCGTGGAAGAGGGACGGGGCCATCCCTCTGGTCGAGACTGCTTTGTCCCCAGGTGGGTTTGTCTGGTGCAGCTGAGGCTGGGAGCCCCCACGTGACCCCCATCCCGCCCTCGGCTGCTGCCCGCCCAGCGCAGGGAGAGGAAGAGGGCGTCCTGCCGGGCTCAGCAGCCGGGCCCGAGTGTGAGCATGGCAGACCCACGTGCGCGGCCTGCAGCTGCGCCTGGGCACTTCCTGCACGCTGGGGGAGGGAAGAGGCCCCCAGAGGAGGCTGTCGCTGTCCCCAGATGAGGCCCCGAGGAGCCGGCTGGCCCGGCAGGGCCTCGAAGGCGCAGAGCCCACGGCAACCTTTCACCTGGGAGCCCACTGGGCTAGGGTTAAAAATCCCTCCAGTTTTAGCCGGTGCCGCGGCTCAGTAGGCTAATCCTCCGCCTTGCGGCGCCGGCACACCGGGTTCTAGTCCCAGTTGGGGCACCGGATTCTGTCCTGGTTGCCCCTCTTCCAGGCCAGCTCTCTGCTGTGGCTAGGGAGTGCAGTGGAGGATGGCCCAAGTGCTTGGGCCCTGCACCCCATGGGAGACCAGGAGAAGTACCTGGCTCCTGCCTTTGGATCAGCGCGGTGCGCTGGCCGCAGCCCGCCGGCCGCAGCGGCCATTGGAGGGTGAACCAACGGCAAAAAGGAAGACCTTTCTCTCTGTCTCTCTCTCTCTCACTGTCCACTCTGCCTGTCAAAAAAAAAAAAAAATCCCTCCAGTTTCGCACTTCTGGGTCCTGATGTGGCAGCGAGTGGTCAGGAAAGGCTTTCCTCGTGCCCCAGGCCGTTCTCCTGAGCGGGGATGGGGCCAGGCCTTGAGTGAGGCCTATTAGGGTCGCTCTGGCTGCTTCTGTCATATCCTGGGGACGGGACCCAGAGGCAGGGCTGCACTCCGAGGCCACACACCTCCCGCTGGATGTGGGGCTGGGGTGGAAGGAGCCCCGGGCACAGGTCTTTGGGCCCTACCAGGTTCGCAGTGCCCAGCATTGCAGACTGGGCCCGTGCATGCTGTCCCAGCCTGGAGGGCCAGCCACCTTTCTGGAGAGAGGTCATCTCCACCCCACTCTCCGGGGCCCTGGGCCTGGGTCATGGGGGAGGAGTCGGGGTGCCCTCCACTCACAAAGTAACAGCCTCGCCCTGCCCTGCCTTCCAGATGGCCACCATGTCTGGGAGATGGAAGCCAAAACCGACAGAGACCTGTGCCAGCCGGTGAGTACCCTGCCTGCCCTCCGTTGCGCACGGGCCCCAGTCAGAGGCCAGGGAAGCCGAGCACTGTGCACTCAGGGCAGAGAGGATGCTGGGCAGAGCCTCAGCCTCTGCTCCCAGGGAGCACGTGTGCCGGCTGTGCTCCCATCCTGGTCCCACGCAGCCCACACAGAGCAGACCCCACATGGTGGCTGCCCACAGAGGCCACGTGTTCCCAGCCTCCCACATGGGTGCCCAGCCCTGGCCGGGATGTGCCACGCCGCCCACAAGCAGACTTCAGCTGGGAGAGGCCGGCAGTGAGTGAGCATCACCCCTCCAGGA
This sequence comes from Lepus europaeus, assembly GCF_033115175.1. Lineage (NCBI taxonomy): Eukaryota > Metazoa > Chordata > Mammalia > Lagomorpha > Leporidae > Lepus > Lepus europaeus. The sequence continues at coordinate 125,224,156 of NC_084835.1, forward strand.
GCACGGGGCCGAGGGGCAGGGAGGCCATGGAGCTCCTGAAGCTGCTGATGCCAGAGGCCGAGTGCTGCGGCTCCGTGTGTGTGGCCACGTGGCGTGTGTCAAAGGTGTGCTCCATCCGCCACGTCACACAGCATCCCAGTGCCTGACAATGAGGATTGTTTCTATTATTGGCTAATTTTACAGACTATTTTTAGATCTTTATTTGAAAGGTGGAGAGACAGCAATACAGGCAGAGCTCTTCATCCACTGGTCCATTCCCCAGTTGCCCGCCACAACGAGGGCTGAGCCAGGCCAAAGCCAGGAGCCAGGAACTCCGCCTGGGTCTCCCATGTGGGTGCTGAGGCCCAAGCACCCTGGTCATCACCTGTTTCCTCCCAGGGCTGGAGTCTGGAGCCAGAGCTGGGGCTTGACCAGGCACTCTCATGAGATGCGGGTGGCTTAACCGCCGAGCCGAAGGCCTGCCCCTGCAGACTGCTTGTCTGAAGTCCGTGTCGCCTCCCCCGCCGCCCTAGCTGGCGTTGCAGAGGTCCATCCTCAGAGTCTGTCTGTGTCTCCAGGAGTCAGCAGACAGCTGGGTCTCCGTCTGTGTTTGGTGTGCTCAGAGCACGGATGGGTAAAGGCTCTTCGCAGTCGGATTTCCATCCACTGTTTAATTTTTTGAGTGTTTTGCTTAGTCTCAGAAAAGCGGTAGGAACTTTAGGTTAATATAACATCAGGGCTAGCAAGTGGTGTTTTAAGAAATTCAGAATTCCCCAAGCTCCACACTCACTCTGCCCACCACGGAGGTGTCTGGGTGGCCTGTCATGTCGTCTGCACGTGCCGCCACACAGCGTAAGTGGAGGTGCTGTTGTTCCGAGACATCCTAGGGACAGAGGGCTGGGCTCTTACCTTACCCTTCTGCAGCGGGAGGGCATCAGGACAGGGCAGGGAGCTGGCCTTGCCGAGCCGTCTCAGTCTGTGTGTCCTGGTGGGGGAGGCTCTCCGGGCATTCCAGCAGCTGCCTGCTGGTCTCGGGCCTGCCCACCCTGCCCGGCTGCCTGCTGGTCTCGGGCCTGCCCCCCCTCCCCGGCTGCCCGCTGGTCTCGGGCCTGCCCACCCTCCCTGTTCTCGCGGCAGCTCTGTCTGAGAGAGTCCTCTGCTGTGCGATGCACACCCCCACAGCAGCAGGTGCACAAGCCCCTGCCTGCCCCCAGGGTCCCTTGCAGCCCGCAGCTTCCACTCAGCTGACTTTCTTGCCCCCACCTGAGTGGCCCTAGGGCAGGATAGACATGTGGGTACAAATGCACCATGTTGCAGGTGTCATTTTTTTCTTTTTAAATAGGATTTACTTATTTACTTGAAAGAGCGATGGGGAAGGAAGGGAGAGATCTTCATCTACTGGTTCACTCCCTAAATGGCCAGGGCTGGGCCAGGCTGAAACCAGGAGCCAGGAAAGCCATGTGAGACTCCCGTGGGGGTGCAGGGGCCCGTGTGGGCCACCTTCATGCCTTCCCAGGAGCAGTAGAAGGGAGCTGGGTCGGATTCGAACCAGTGCTCTGATGAGGGATGCCGGTGTCACAACAGTGGCTCGGCCTGCTGCCCACAGTGCTCCCCCCGGAGCCGTTGTTTAAACAGGATGGATTGTGTGTGCAGGCAGTCTGTAATGAAGTCTGTGAGCTTAACGAAGACAGTGGATGTTCTCCCAGTGTCACTGAGGTGTGCTGCAGGGCTGTGCCAGTGCCCCGGGAGCTCCCTGCCCTGCGTGTCTGGGAAGCAGGCTCCAGTGGAGACAGTACTTGTGTCATTGGGTGCTGAGAAAGCTGATGTGCCCCAGCCTGTGCCCACACGGGGCGTGGCCCTGGCCCCAGGGTCCCGGCCGCACACCGCTGTCCTTCCTAACTCATATTTACGGTCAGCCTGAGCAAGGTCCTTGCTCTCTTCATTTCCTCTGTAAAGACCAACTCCACAGTGGCGGCCAGGGGCCGGCGCCGCCTGCAGTGTCTCCTTCCGTGTAACTGTGGCTCAGAGGGTGCCAGTGCCCTGGGTCAGACACACACAGCTCCAGTGACCCCCCCCCCCCTTCGTGGGGCCGGCTATCCTGCACTGTGGCCTCCAACATCCACGTGTGCGTTGGCTCTGAATCTTCCAGAGACGCCCAGGAGGGCACCAGAGGAAGTGAGGGTAATGACAGAATAGTTTGCCAGGAGCAGGTGCGGCCCTGGGGGTGGAGCTTGTGCTGGGTCCAGGGGTCTGTGGGTGCCCAGCTGGGCCTCCCCCTCCTGAACCGGCTTGGACCCAAAGCTCTCTCCAGTTCTCTGTGTCTGATGTTCTGAAATTTCATTAACACATTCAATCAATTTCAATATGAAACTGGGAAATAAGCTACAGCTAATTACGTTAACAAAAGAAGTCAGACAAGGGATTTTTTTTCACATGTTTTCCCTACTTGTTAGACTGAAATCATGGGGTTAACAGGTGTGTCAGGACACCTGCCCCCTGCCCCTCGTGCCTAGTGCAAGCCCAGCATCCACGTGCAGTCAGGCAGCTGGGGCCTGGGCGCCCCCGCCCCTGCCCCCAGCCGTGATCTTCACGTGCTGTGCCACCCCGGCACAGTATCCGTACTTGAAAGAGCAAGGTTTCTGTAAAAACACTGCTGGATTTCACTTTTAAAATGTGATAAGGCCACAGCAGCCGCCGCCCGCGGTCCCGTGTTCTCAGCCTGAGTGTGGTGCCAGTGCTGCGGTGGGCCTGGGGTCTGAGCCAGCTGTTGGGCCAGGGTCACAGCCCCCATGCTAGAGCCAGTGTCAGTACCCAGCTGCCCTGGGGCCTCACAGGTGCTCCAGCACACGGCCGTGCTTTCCATCCGTTTCCTGCTGGCCACCGAGCCGCGGTAGACGGCGCAGCCAGCCTCGTGCCAGGGCAGCCGCTGTCTGCTATGAAAACCCACCCTGGGCCCCGGGGCGCCAGGCAGCCTGGCCTTCAGTCCCAGAGTCTCCGGGGCTCAGGACAGCGGGGCCCAGCGCTTCTCGGTGGCCTGGTGGCTGCTCTGAGTGCCTTCAGGGGCCGCCTCAGCTGTGGCCGGGACGGTGGGGGCTCACTGCGTCCTGTCTGCCGTGTCTCCCCAGCACTCCTTGGTGGTGGAGATCCCGCCCTTCCGCAACCAGAGAATCACCAGCCCGGTGCAGGTCAGCTTCTACGTGTGCAATGGCAAGCGGAAGCGAAGCCAGTTCCAGCACTTCACCTACCTGCCCGCCTCGGGTAACTCCGTCTTTCTGGCTGTGAGCCAGGCGCGGGCTTGCTCTGCGGGGTGGTGTGGCTGCGGGCAGCACGGGTGTGGTGCACGTTGTCCCGAGAGGAAGACCCCCCCCTCGGAAGAGGGCAGCTTGTGAGGCCTGCCCTGGCCTTCGCTCCCCTGCTGGGCCGTGTGCGGCCCTGTCCGTTGCACTGTCAGAGGCCAAGACCTGGTGCAGGTGTAGAGTCTGTAGGGGTTAAGGTGGGACAGCAGGCAGCCGTGGCCTCTGCAGGCGCCGTCAGCGTGACCCTGTGCTGTTGGGCTGAGCACCCTCCTCCCTACCCTGTCCGTCACACGTCTCTCGGGGCAGGTCCTTTTCGCTCAGACAGAAGGGGGGCCCTCGGGTCCTGGCTTCCGGGGAGGTGCGGAGCACAGACGTCGTCGCCATCCTTAGTTGTCCTGTGCTTCCTCCGTTCTCGTGCCTCTGTCCTAGGAACCCAACCGTGTGTCATGTCAAGAGGGAAATTTTATACCAAAGCTAACTGCCAAATCAGCTACATTGTTATCTCAATAAAATCAAGATTGTATTTTGAAGGTTTCAGTTTTCATTTGCTGTAGACTAGTTAATACGAACGTCTGGAGTATCCACGCTGGCCTGAGACTCAGGACTCGCTGTTTAACTGGCGCGTGCTGGGTTTTGCTGCAGAGTTGCAAGAGTGCCCGGGGCAGGACCTGCTGCTGGGGTGGGTGGGTCAGTGTGTGGTCTCAGGACCCCCGATGTTCTTGGAATGAGGAACAGAATAGCTAACAAGGCTTTGGAGATAGAATAGTTGTGTCCTAACTAAACTTTGAGTGTGGTTGACCAAGAATTGAATATTTTAAGGAAAACGTAGACTTTCTAAAGACAAACCATTTTCCGAAGCAGCCCCAAGAACAGCGTGGACGATGGTTGTCCGTGTTTGCTCGCACACCGTGGCCCTGCCGCAGGTTTGTGCAGCACTGAGCCTTAGCGTCAGAGGCGGGCATGGCCTGTGCATGTCCCGTGCTTGCCCTCTGCAGGCAGGAGGCCGGGGTGCCCCAGATCAGAGAGCCAGCTCATCTCCCCTGTGTCTGCCCCAGCACGCCCTCCCTCTGTTGCACGTCCAGAGCCCGAGGCCCCGTGTACCCCAGCACATGGCTGCCCATGGCCCCAGCCTGCTCCACACAGCGCACGTCCCCCGCCTCAGCTTGGTCCCGGGAGCCGGGATCCCCTTCCTGCCTCACGAGGGCTCCTCCGGCAGAGACCCCAGGCCTCGTGGGACTGCGTCCCAGTGCTGCCTGCAGGCTGTCCGAGTGTGATGTTGATACAGGGATGGCCGGCAAGGTGGACCTGTGCGCCCACAGCCTGCCTGTGTGCCTGGGCTTGGCACAGCCCCTGTGAGGTGGCCCTTGGCTCTGCCCTTGGGAGAGCTGACTGCTGTGCCGGGACAGCCGACAGTGCTTGCTGGGAGAGCGTTGGCTGTGTTCTGCGTGGTTCTTCTCTCTGTAAACCTTGGCGTGGGGCAGCGCAGTTTTCCTGCACGCACCTGCACCCCTCTTCTGTAAGGGGCCAGCCTGTGGCAGCTGCAGGGTCTGCTCACTGCAGGCGCCACCCCTGTGCCCCTTCCCACGGCTCGGGCGGCCCAGGGCAGCAGTGAGGGGAGGGGAGCAAACCCGCTCAAACCCCGTGGGGTTCGGCATCGGGCACAATCAAGTCTCCAGGCTTTCCTTTGGAACCGGGTGAGGATGCTTCCCTGCCCATCTCACATAAACCAGGCGGGCCTTGGGTTGCTCGTGGGGCAGGGACAGCGCGGGCCTGCAGCTTCTGGCATCGGCGTCACTGAAGGCCAGGCCGGAGGCTGCAGGGAGCCCACCCGGGACAGGGGCCCCTGCCCGGCCCCTCCCTGGCCCCTTCTTCTGAAGGCAGCACACTCCCCAGGGCAGGCTGTGTGGCCTGGGGTCTGTGACGGGCCTGGAAGGTCAGTGGGCTTCCATTCAGCCTGTCCCAGGGCCCCGGTGCTCAGTGCGGAGCAGCTACCCCTGCTGCTGGGACCCCTGCAGGGAGCATGCGCGGCCAGGGAAACGCTTGTGTGTGGCCCCTGCACCCTGCGCAGGTGAGCCCCATGTACAGCTGTGGGGGATCTCCCCCCTCCGAGCTGCAGGTGCACAGCTGTGGGGAGTCTCCCCCACCTCGAGCCGCAGTGCACAGCTGTGGGAGTCTCCCCCCACCGAGCCCCAGTGCACAGCTGTGGGGGATCTCCCCCCTCCGAGCTGCAGGTGCACAGCTGTGGGGAGTCTCCCCCACGCCAAGCCCCATGCACAACTGTGGGAGTCTCCCCACCCCGAGCCCCAGTGCACAGCTGTGGGGGGTCTCTCCCCCCCGAGCCCCAGTGCACAGCTGTGGGGAGTCTCTCCCCCTTCCCAAGCCCCAGTGCACAGCTGTGGGGGAGTCTCTCTCCCCCCAGAGCCCCAGTGCACAGCTGTGGGGGATCTCCCCCCTCCGAGCCGCAGGTTCACAGCTGTGGGGAGTCTCCCCCCCCAGCCCCAGTGCACAGCTGTGGGGAGTCCCCCCCCCGAGCCGCAGGTGCACAGCTGTGGGGGGGTCTCTCCCCCCTGAGCCCCATGCACAGCTGTGGGGAGTCTCCCCCTCCGAGCCGCAGGTGCACAACTGTGGGGGGTCTCTCCCCCCCTGAGCCCCAGTGCACAGCTGTGGGGAGTCTCCCCCCCCCCGAGCCCCATGCACAGCTGTGGGGAGTCTCCCCCCCCCGAGCCTCAGGTGCACAGCTGTGGGGAGTCTCCCCCCACCCCGAGCCCCAGTGCACAGCTGTGGGGAGTCTCCCCCCCGAGCCGCAGGTGCACAACTGTGGGAGTCTCCCCCCACCCCGAGCCCCAGTGCACAGCTGTGGGGGGTCTCCCCCCACCCCGAGCCCCAGTGCACAGCTGTGGGGGGGTCTCTCCCCCCCGAGCCCCAGTGCACAGCTGTGGGGTCTCCCCCCCCGAGCCGCAGGTGCACAGCTGTGGGGGGTCTCTCCCCCCCGAGCCCCAGTGCACAGCTGTGGGGTCTCTCCCCCCCCAAGCCGCAGGTGCACAGCTGTGGGGGGTCTCTCCCGAGCCCCAGTGCACAGCTGTGGGGGGGTCTCTCTCTCTCCACCCTCCCCAGAGCCCTAGTGCACAGCTGTGGGGGAGTCTCTCCCCCCGAGCCGCAGGTGCACAGCTGTGGAGGGGAGTCTCTCTCCCCCCAAGCCCCAGTGCACAGCTGTGGGGGAGTCTCTCCCCCCCCCAGAGCCCCAGGTCACAGCCGTGGAGGGGTGTCTTCCTCCCCGGAGCCCCAGGTCACAGCCATGGGGGAGTCTCTCTCCCCCCAGAGCCCCAGGTCACAGCTGTGGGGGAGTCTTTCACCCCCCAGAGCCCCAGGTCACAGCCGTGGGGGAGTCTTTCACCCCCCAGAGCCCCAGGTCACAGCCGTGGGGGTGTTCTCCTCCCCCCTCCCAGAGCCCCAGGTCACAGCCGTGGGGGTGTCCTCCTCCCCCCTCCCAGAGCCCCAGGTCACAGCCATGGGGGAGTCTCTTCCCCCACCCAGAGCCCCGGGTCACAGCCGTGGGGGTGTCCTCCTCCCCCCTCCCAGAGCCCCAGGTCACAGCCGTGGGGGAGTCTCTTCCCCCACCCAGAGCCCCAGGTCACAGCCGTGGGGGTGTCCTCCTCCCCCCTCCCAGAGCCCCCGGTCACAGCCGTGGGGGAGTCTCTCCCCCCCCCAGAGCCCCGGGTCACAGCCATGGGGGAGTCTCTCCCCCCCCCCCAGAGCCCCGGGTCACAGCCGTGGAGGGGTGTCTTCCTCCCCCCAGAGCTGTCTAGGTTTCTCGTGGTGGATGCCTCTACCTGTGCCTGCATTGTCTTTGGGCGGAAGAAGGAGCTGTGTGGCCGTGGTGTGGGGCCAGGAGCCCCGTCTTGAAGTGAGGATTCTGGTGCGCCAGTCTCATTGGGTTGGGTGATGGCATCCACGTGGCCTGGGGCCCCTGGAGGCTGCGTGCTCCCTGGCTCGAGTGGGGCAGGGCCTGGGGGCCTCTTTACAGAAGAAGCCCAGCTGTGATCAGAGCTTGGCGTGCAGCCAGTGCTTCCCAGGACGGAGCAGTGGGAGCCACAGGCTCTCGGGCCCCAGGACGGAGCAGTGGGAGCCACAGGCTCTCGGGCCCCAGGACGGAGCAGTGGGAGCCACAGGCTCTCGGGCCCCAGGACGGAGCAGTGGGAGCCACAGGCTCTCGGGCCCCAGGACGGAGCAGTGGGAGCCACAGGCTCTCGGGCCCCAGGACGGAGCAGTGGGAGCCACAGGCTCTCGGGCCCCAGGACGGAGCAGTGGGAGCCACAGGCTCTCGGGCCCCAGGACGGAGCAGTGGGAGCCACATGCTCTTGGGTCCGCCAGGCTCAGCTCTGTTGTCTGACCGGTGCCAGTCGCCCGCCTGCAAGGGCCGCGTCCTCCTGTGGGCTCTGGTGCTGCCGCTGTATCTCCTGGGCCCCTGTGTGAGCGAGCGTGGCCAGTGTTAGGAGGTCCCCTGCATGGCCAGACCGTCCACAGGACACACTGCCCTGCTGTGATGAGACCCACTTGTGCCCGAGGGGCCAGGAGAGAGGCCAGTGCTGGCCTGCGGTCCCCTTCGGTTGAATAGCAGGGAGGCAGGAGTTGCACTTCATGGAGAGGAGCCAACTCCACCCCCGGCGGCTGCCGGTGAGCCCCGCGCCTGGAATCCACCTCCACCTGGAGGGGCAGGCAGGGGCCTGGGTTTCAGTGTTGTTTGTGCTGTTGGGTCCAGAAATCATAGTGCCAGAGGGGAGGCCCACAGAAGGGGAGCTGGGCCCGGGCTCGATGGAGCGCAGGGCTGCTAGGGGCGCGTTGGTGACACAGCGGGCCTGCGGCCTGGCCAGAGGCCCAGGCTTGAGGCCCCGACGAGCAGCTTGTCGATTGAGGCTCTGATCTCAGGAGGCCTGGCTGGCGTGTGTGCCCAAGGCCTCAACAGCAGTGTCCTGTGGACGCGCTGCGGCCAGCAGCCTGTGTGTGCACTGCCCGGCCAGCCGCAGTCCTCTGGATGCCTAGCACTGACCTCACACTCAGCTTCTGCTGGCTCAGCCCAGAACTTGCGCCCTTTTTCTGGTTTGCACATCTCTGTGTGTGCAGGGCACAGCCCCTCGGCCGCCACCTTCCCAGGGGACGGTGTGTGCTTGGAGTGAGAGTGAACCAGCCCCGTCCGTGGTGGAGCCGGCCTGTGGCCAAGGGGCTGGGGCCGCGCTCCACCTCCACGTCCCGCCCTCCCTAACCTCTTCTCGGAGACAGAAGCCCTCACTTCTGTGGGGACCTCCAGCCCCCACCCCCCAGCCCCGCCGTCAGTGCCCAGGGCGCCGCAGGGAACTGGCACTGCTCCCAGCCCAGGGTCTCTTCTGATGAGAAGCTGAGTCTCGTGGTGATGGTGGGAAAACAGAATGGGCAGTGGGCCCATGGTGGCCTCGGGTCAGCTCAGAGGTGAGCCGGCCACTCCAGCTGCTGGCGTCTCCTGCGCTCAGCAGTGTGGCTGGCCCTGTGGACGTGTGGACGTTCTTCCAAGCCAGCCTGACCACAGGATAGCCGCGTTGCTGTGTGCAGAGGACCTGGCGCCCCATGTCCCCTGCAGGCCTGGCTGGGCTGGCGAGGCTCCTGCTGTGGTCTCCCAGGTCCCCGGATGCACGCCGTTCCAGCCAAAAAGTGAGGATCCCATTGTCTCTTTTCTTTTAGTTTTACGTATTTATTTGAAAGGCAGAGTGACGGAAGAGAGATCTTCCGTCCGCTGATTCACTCCCCAAATACCCACAGCGGCTGGGGCTGGGCCGGACTGAAGCCAGGAGCCAGGAACTCCATGTGGGTCTCCCACATGGGTGCAGGGGCCTAAGCACTTGAGCCGTCACTGGCTGCTTTCCCAGGTGCATTGGCAGGAATTGGATTGGAAGTGGAGCAGCTGGGGCTCGAACCAGTGCTCTGCTGGGGGTGCCAGTGTATCGAGTAGTGGCTCAGCCCGCTGGGCTGTGTTTCATGTTCTACTCCCACATATTAAACCTCACGCTGTAGAGGCGCTGAGAACCAGCGCTCACCTGTGAGGGTCCCACTGTAGAGGCCGCAGGTCCCTGCCTGCAGCCCGGCTCCCAGCAGGTCTCCCCGTGGTAGGAGGACTCAGATTAAGATGACCAGAGAGGCATGGACCCCTAATGCTAAGTGATAATGCAGGCATCTTAGCCACCTCACAGGAAACGCACGTGGACACACGTGCACACACGTGTTTACATGTGGACTCATGGACATGCATACACTACACAAGGCACATACATGTGTGTACATGTACACTAGCACACATGCACACACATGCATGTGGACACACGTGTGCACACTCGCCATGAGCTTCCTTGGGCCCTGCGTGTGCAGACACAGGACAGGATGTGAGGGGGAAATGGCCCCAGACTTCGGAGATGAGGGCAGGCACAGCGAGGGGACAAGCACTGGTGTGTGCGCCGTGTGGCCCGAGGACAGACCCTGAGCTGGGCGTGTTGTCCTGCAGGGGGTCCGGGAGCCACAGTGGAAGTGTGGTCAGCCAGGGCGGGAAAGTGGCCGCGGCACGCTGCAGCCGAGCGGGACGCGGGCTGGGGAGCTCTGCCTGGGAACCTGCGGGCCGGGGGCCGCCCAGTTCTGAAGCAGCTGCGGTCAGAAGACCCCGGGGAGAGGCGACCCCTGTGTCCCACCTTGGGGGCTACCAGAGGCGTGAGCCCTGGGCACGCAGCTGCTCGCAAGGACGCTGCAGAGAGAAGCACAGGGCGGCCTAGCAGCTGCTGGGAGCGACCCCGTCGTGTGGTTCTGGCCGTGTGGCCTGTGCTGACCAGCTCTGCACCAGCTGCCCGGGGCGGCGGCGGAGTCTCCGAAGCTGTCCCCTGGAGAAGAGCCATGGGCCGGTGCCCCACAGACAGCAAGACCGGCCTGGCTCCCGCCCAGTGTTGGGCTCCTAGGAGGGGCGGGGTGGGCCGTGTGGGCCTTAGGGAAGTCCGCCCTGAGTCTCTGAGCCCTGGAGCCCTGGAGCAGGTGCCCGCGAGGACGGATGGAGTGCACAGCCCCGCCTCTGGCCTAACCACCCTGGGCCGGGGTGCCCCTGCCCACCGGCCTGCGGCTGCAGCCCCTCCGCCCTCGGACAGCCCCGGCTGCAGTCGCGCCTCTGGCTGTGGACGCTGACGCAGCGTGGGCAGGGAGCTGGGACAATCCCGCCTTTGTTTCCCAGGCCCCGCCTGGAACAGACGGCTTTTGTTCCCGCGCAGGACGCACCTGGTGAAGTAATTCAAGCTCAGGCGTTTGGGGTCGCTCAGTGGTGCAGTGAGCAGGGGGGGTCGCAGACCCGGCCCAGCCTCCTGCCACGCCGCTTGGCACCCTGAGACCTGGGCCCCCGCGCCTCCAGGCTGTGGGTCGACTTCCGGAAGGACACGGTGCTGTGCCTGTGGGAGGGTCTGCAAACGTCGAAACCCTGCGCCCAGCCCCCTGCTGCTCGCCTGACCCCGCCCACACCACGCAGGTTGGGAGCAGGGAGCTGTTGGGTGCCACACGCCTCACTGCTATGTCCGTGGTGGGTAGAGCCTGCTGCCTGTCTCATGTCCAGGGAGATGGCCTGGCAGACAGCGCCCTGTGGCTGCCCTGCCCTGAGAGGCGTCTGCTGTGGTGTGCCTGGGGCCTGGGGCTTTTCTGTCCCTTTGAGTCCTTTGGGGGCGGCCCTGGGGGCTCTGCCAGACCCAGACGGGGACACAGGCCAGCGAGGGTTTGCTGGGGGAGCTGACCTGCAGCCTTCCTGCTTTCTAAGCAGGGTGCCGCCCTCCGTGGACAGAGCCTGGCACACGCGTGGCCACCGCAGACGGATGCAGGATTGCCTCGTCCCATCACAGACCACAGGGTCTGTGGCCGAGGCAGGTCCTTGGCACAAGGGCCTGGGGCTGGGGAGGGGGCAGGCGAGAGGGGCCCAGGCGCTGGCCGCCTCTGCACCACCTGGCCCAGGGAGGTTGAGGGAGACGCGGGGACAGCCGTCCTTTCGCACAGGGCGGGCGCCTGGTCTCCGCTAGGGGCCCGTCTGTGACATCTGCTGGGCGAGCCTGGAAGCTGAAGGCTCCGCTTGCAGCCGTGGGGCGCTGGGGGCTGGGCCCGCTCTCTGACAGCCTCAGCGGTGTGGCCCTGGGGCGCTGGGGGCTGGCCCTGCTCTCTGACAGCCCAGCGGTGTGGCCCTGGGGCGCTGGGGGCTGGCCCTGCTCTCTGACAGCCTCAGCGGTGTGGCCCTGGGGCGCTGGGGGGTATGGCCCTGGGGCGCTGGGGGCTGCCCCCCCCCCCCCCGCCCTCTCTGACAGCCTCAGCGGTGTGGCCCTGGAGCTCTGGGGGCTGGCCCTGCTCTCTGACAGCCTCAGCAGCGGCTTGTGAAACCCCAGCTGCCTGCAGCCACACAGGAGGTTTCAGAAGGGCCCCGGCGTGGCGTGGACAGCGGGGGCTGACACCCGTGTGGGGCACTTGCCATGACCTGCGTCTGTGCACCACAAAGGCCCCGGGGAGAGGCGCATTGCCTGGGGCGACGGCTGGGAGAGGCAGCTGGCCCGCCTCACCACGCCCACCCTTGCCCTGTGGGGGACAGGACCAGGCTTGGGGTATCGGGTGCTCAGGAAGCTCTCTGGCTGCAGGCTCTGGGTCATGCTGTGTGCACCTGGCCCGGGAGCCCAGGGTGCTGCCCCCAGGTGTCTCCCAGGGGGCCAGCACTGTCTCGGGGCCCAGCCCTGGACTGGCCGTTCAGGGCTCAGGGCGTGTTCCGTACGTAACCACACACCTGATGCCTGTCCCAGAGGACAGGGCAGGGGTGCGGCTGGGGCGCTCACTGCTGCCCCGCCTCAGCTCTAGGAGCTTCCTGTCACACGGTGCCCCCCAGGGCCGGCAGCACAGGCCCAGGGGACACGGGCGGGGAGGGGCACTGCTTGTGCCGCAGGGCCTGTGCCCACCGCGGCGCCCAGCCCAGCGTGCCGGTCCTGGGTTGCTCTGCACCAGTAGGTAGGAAGCCAGGTCCCAGCAGCACTGCAGGATGCACTGTTCCTGTGGAAAGAGTCGCTGGTGCCCCGGCACCCTGGACCCTCTGCGTCCCCAGTGCCGTGGGCACCAGGTGGCCTTGAACAGGCCGCAGAGCGACCGCTTTCACTGCCGAGGCGGACGCGCCTGGTCCGCTCGGTGCCCAGCCTCTGTGGCTTCTGGCGTTGGTGGCCTGGCCCGGCCTCACTGCCTGTGATGGGGGGTGGTCTGGCGTCGGAGGCTGGGCCCGGCTGGGAATCCGGCGGGAGGGCGATCCCGTACTTAGAGCCTGGCCTTTGCCGTATTCACATCCCGGGGGCCGTTTTCAGCGACAGCTGTGCCCACAGTGAGCAGCTAGCTGACCACGTGCAGGCCTCACCATCCTGGACGCAGGGCGGCTCCTGGGACGCCCCCTGCAGAGCCGCAGAGCTGGGGGCGGGCTCGCCGCTGACGCAGCCCTGAGTTCCAGACAGAGGGCCTTCCAGTGCTCACAGGCCCTGCTTGGGGAAGGGGCGGCCCCAGCCAGGGCTGGGCGACGGCCGCCTGCCCATGCTGGGAGATGAATTGGGTTACGACGCTGTTTCCTGTTAAGTGTGAGGACGTCCATCTCACTCTTGGCAGCCGTCCCCACCCCTCCCCTCGCACAGCGGTCTGGCGAGCCTCGCGGGGAGCCGGCCCCTCCCCGTCTGCCTGGCAAGAGACCCAGCCCAGGAGGGGCACCCGCCGCCCCGTGGCCAGGCTGGGCTGAGGGAAGCCGTGGAGGCCCCGCTGATCAGGCCTCCACGGAGGGCTCCACGGGGGTCTCCGCGACGGGCGGCGGCCTGGCCCAGCCATGAGCAGCCCCTGCCTGCCCTGTGTGGCCAGCCCGCCCCACCCCTCCTCTGCCAGCCAAAGCTGGCTCTGCAGGCGTCCAGAGGTGCAGGCCACTGAGGATAAACCCTCCCACCTGTGTCAGAGCCAACACACGGGCATCCCCATCCACCAGGTTCAGCCTCTGGGGGCCGGCCCGCTCCCCTGACTGAACGGCAGCAGTTGAGGGTCCCGCTGGGAGCGGCCAGTGGCTCTCCGGTTGGATGCAGCACCACTGCCTGTCTTCAGGGCCTTGGCGCACAGGGCAGCCTGGCTGTGGGCCACAGCGCCACAGCGTCTGAGCAGTGAACGTGGCTGATGGGCAATCCTCACACCCCAGCTGTGGCTCCGCGTGTCCCCGGGGGCACGGGAAGCTCCCCAGCCCGGGGCCAGCACTGGCTGCCTCACTGCTGCCCGCTGTCCAAGTGCAGGGGCGGTGAGCAGGGACCGGGAGGCGGGTGCGGGGGACAGCACGGCGGGGCCCCAGCCGTTACTGCCTGGGTGTGCCTGGCAGCGTCTGTCGCCGGGACCCATCGGCACTTCCCAGTGAGGGGTTCTCTGGTTAGCACCAGCCCTCCCACTGCAGCCGAGCTTCTGGAAGACTCCGTGTGTATTGTTCACAGCTGTGGGTGACGCACAGGCACCCAGCCTGATGGGGAACAGATGTGTGGGCGTGCTGGCCGGAGCGCTCCGTGGGAGGTTTCTCTTCTCTGGACGTGGGGCACCTGGGCCATGTGTGGTCACACCCCCCAGATGCAGGGGCCCCGGCCCTGAGCCAGGAGCCTGGGGCCGCTGTGCCAGCCCCCGGCCTGGAGGAGCTCATTAGGGCCCTGGGGCAGGTGCTGTGGGGCAGAGCTGCCACGAGCACAGACAGGGCTAGGAGGTGCTCCCGCCACGGGAGGGGCCTGCTTAGTGATGACAGACGGCTCCGTGGGCCTCACTGGTGGCCGGCAGCCGTCCGTGCCGTGTGCAGGGTCACTGGGCTCTGCCAGCAGCAGCAGCAGTAGCAGCGCCTCCGGGTCCCCACGTCCGCTGCCGTGTGCCGTGCGGGCTTCGGCCACAGTCGGCGCGGGGCGGCTCCCATGCGGGCTCCACAGCCCACGACTCAGAGCTGTTGGGGGTGGAGGCACCTTCGGGTTCGCTTTGTCCTGTGAGCTGTCTGCAGCCTGCGCTGAGTGGACTTTTTCTCGTCCTAGCAGTTCCCATTATAAAGACGGAGCCCACCGATGACTACGAGCCGGCGCTGACCTGTGGACCAACGAGCCAGGGCCTGAGCCCGCTCCCGAGGCCCTGCTACAGCCAGCAGCTCCCCGCGCCGCCCGACCCCGGCTCCTGCCTGCTGGCCGGCTTCCCTGCCTGCCCTCCGCGGGGCCCCCTGATGCCAGCGCCGCCCCTCGCCAGCCCAAAGCTCCATGACCTGTCCTCCGTGGCCTACACTAAGGGCCTCGGCCAGCTGGGACTGCAGCAGCCGGCCGGAGAGGTGCCCCCCGTCCAGGAGGTGCCGGGAGCGCTGGCCGTGCACCCTGGGCCGCCCGAGCCGCCGGCCCCCGTCCTGCAGCCGCAGGTGAGTCCTCCTCCGAGCAGTAGCCGCTCCCTTGGTCACCAACACTCACTCTGTCCCAACAGCCCCTCTTGTCAACCTCCGCCCGCCACCCAAGAGCCCCACGGCCAGGCCCTCCCTCCGGCGACCGGCCACCCGCAGCACCACCTGCCGAAGGTTCAAGGACGTGAGTTTGCAGCCGCTGGGCCACGGCCACTGCCAGAGGTGCGTGAGGACAGTAGTAATTTGGCCCCTATTCCTGTAACGGTCAAGCGTGAACCTGAGGAGTTGGACCAGTTGTACCTGGACGATGGTAAGTGCCGTGGCCACACAGGCGTGGGCCCCAGCGCGTGCGCTCGGTGCTGTGCCGCGTCAGCTCCGTCTGGTGAACCGGCGGTGGGGTGGGCAGAGCAGAGGCCATGGGTGCTGGCCCAGGACATTCAAGCTGGAGGGAGGGGCCCCTGCCGGACGTGGCTCCCGCCAGGTGCCCCGGGTCCTGGCATCATGAGGGCGCCCAAGCCTGGTGATCCGTCGTTACGTGATGGCCTCACTGCGAGGGGCCTGGAGCTCAGTGGGTGGGACAGCGACAGAGCTCTGCTGACCGCACAGGGGACATTGCTGGGAAGGGCGGTGCCTGGAGCCCCTGCCACAGCCAGGCCAGGCTGTGAGTGAGATCTGTGAGCGCCGCGTCCTGCAGTGCTGATGAGCACGGCCTCATCCTGCTCCTTGCGTTGTGTGTGTGCGTGTGTGTGTCTGTGTGTGTGCCTGTGTGTCTGTGTATGCGTGTGTGTATGTGTGCCTGTATGTGTGTGTATGTGTGTGTATGTGTGCTGCGTGTATGTGTGTATCTATGTGTATGTGTGCGTGTGTCTCCATGCGTGTGCCTGTGTGTATGTGTGCCTGTGTGTGTGTGCCTGTGTGTGTATGTGTGTGTGCCTGTGTGTATGTCTGTGTCTATGTGTCTCCATGTGTGTGCCTGTGTATATGTGTGCGTGTATGTGTTTATATCTGTGTGTGCGTGTGTGTCTCCATGTGTGTGCCTGTGTGTATGTGTGTGCCTGTGTGTATGTATGTTTGTGTGTACCTGTGTGTGCCTGTGTATATGTGTGTGTGTCTGTGTACATGTGTGTAGGCATGTGTGTGTGTGTATATACTTTAGAGTCACTCCCCTCGTGTGCTGGCACACTGTAGTCCAGGGATGCAGGCACCATGACGTGCACGTGGCCCGTGTGCCATGGTGATTGGCAGCTGACCCACAGCCAGGGCCATCTGTTCCTAGGAGTCAGTGCCATGTTTTCCGGGGCCTGCTCAGAATGCGTGTGCGAGCGTTGGGGGTGTCTACAGGGGCGCCGGCGGTTTTCCCAGATCCGAGCTGTTCCCCAGACCAGGGTGCACGCCTGGAGCAGGGGGGCCTGGGACAGTGTCAGGGACGCCCACACACGTGGCCTGCCAGCTTCTGAGGTGGGGCCCCAGCCCCCTCCCTGCAGCTGGTCTGTGGGAGCTGTGGGCCCAGGTCCAGTGCCCCCAGGCCCTGAATGTGTTCCAAGGGCTCGTGGAGGGAAGAGTGTGCAGGAGCCCCTGGCCCCACGGGAGCTCAGCACCGCCTCCTCCCTGACAGGCGCCTCCCCGGGAGCAGGCGAGCGTCTCCAGCCTGCACGGCGAGGGGGGCAGCACGCGCCCTGGAGCCAGGGTGGGCAGGGGCTCCCGTGCACCGCGGTCTCCTGTCTGCTCCAGCGCCGCTCACTCCGCGCCTGCACCCCGACATGAGGCTGTCAGCTTCTAGCAGGGCTCCTGCCATTGCTTGTGTCAGAAATCTCTCTGCCCTGAGCCCAGCGCCGGCCTTGGAGTGAGCACACCTCTGTCCACCCCAGCCTTCCCAGGCCTGCGCCTCCCTCGATGGCCGCCCTTGGCAGCATTCGGCAGGCTCACTGTGCCCGCGGGGCAGTGCCAGCGGCATAACCTGTGTGTGCAGGCTGTGCCGAGTGCCCTTCTCATGGGACAAGTCCACCCAGCTGGTGACTGGGCCACAGCCGCCCTGTCAGTCACGCCGCGCAGCTTTCTTAGCACACACAGACCCTGTGTCTGCCCAGCCGGACGCTCTGCCCAGGCGCGCTCTCAGTTTGGGGAGGATACTGGTGCGTGTGCCTCCAGGGCCGCGGCTCTGCTGTCCCCAGACGTGCTGGTGTCGTCGTGCCGCAGCTGGGGCTACAGAGGACAGGATACGTCCTCTCTGTCCACCCTGCCCAGGCCTTGGCAGTGCTGAGGCAGGACAGCTTCGCGGAGGCCCCGTGCAGCTGGCCCTGGACTCCCACCCTGGGCAACGGAGGCCAGATGCCGCGTTGTCACAGTGCGGTGTGTGCAGGCCTGTTCCACGTGGTAAATGCGGCGCTGGCGCGGTCCTAGCAGGAGTGTCGTGGGGACGTGGCTGGAGGGGAAGGACCCTGGCCTTGTTCCACAGGTCAGAGCTGGGCGAGAGAGCTGGCCTTGAGGCCTGCCAGTCCCCGGGGGCTGAGAGCACAGATGTGTGCCCTGGGGTGTGCGTGGGGGAGTGTCCATGTGCACGGGAACGCTGAGGCCCGGGCCCTGCAGCGGAGCCCCCACCCCGCAAGGGCAGCCAGACTGGAGCCACCTGCCACGAGCAAGCTCCTCCCCCAAGTCTAGGGGCCTTCAGGACCCCACTCTGGCCCCACCCGAGCCCCTACTGACCGGGCGGCCCCTCCTGGGTAGCCTTTCCGCTCCTGAGCCGGCGGCACCCCTCGCTGCCTGGGCTCCACCGCGCCCCTGGTCAGAGGCCAGCCTCGGCTCAGCCCCACGTGCCCTGCTGACCCCTCAGGCCACAGCTTGGTCCTGGGGACCCTCAGGCAGTCCGAGGGCCAGTCTGTGCCGTCCTCTGCCGTCTGCTCTCCTTCGCGATGCTGGGCCACCCGCTCAGAGCGGAGGGTTGGGGTCGTGGTGGAGGCCCTTGGCAGCAGCTGGCAGCTGGATGTGGGGCTCCGCGGGCCTGCCGGGGGGAGCAGACGGTTCCCTCGGGGCTGCTGGGCTGGGGACAAAGGGTACCTGCTGAACCCCGTGTGCAGCTACCTCTTCCTGGGCACACACCTGAGGCTGAGGGAGCGCAGGGGTCCGGGCCACAGGGGTGAGGTCACTTCCCAGGCCCCCAGGAGGGGCCCTGGGCTCCCGGCCCCCGAGCAGCAGCCCCGCCGGCTCTCGCTCCACCCGGGCCGTGTGGCAGGAGACCCTGGTTGTGAACCTTGCCGCTGCTTCTCCAGGGCTGGGTGGGGTGGAGCAGGGGCAGGAGCTGCAGGGGGCACTTGTGGGGGGCAGCCTCCACCTGCAGACCACCTTGGACTCCCCCAGGTCCTTGGTCTCAGAGCCCCTCCTCACATCTGGGCAGGTGGGTCCCAGGTCCATCCATGAGGGCGCAGCATGGAACACAGACCTGCGCTGCGGGCAGGGGACCCAGGTCTGACGGGGGAGGGGCGGGCAAGGAGCCCAAGGGTGGCTGGTCCTTTGCCGGCGCCCAATTTCAGCACTGTGCGTGGCCGCCGTTCATTTAGATTCACCGGACAGAGCTCCAGGTGAGACCCCGTGGAAGCCTGCAGCCCACAGCAGAGTCCCCGGCTCCAGACTGGCCCCTGCTGCTGGGCACTCCGTGTGGCACCAGGGCACTGGAGACCCGGCACTGGGCCCCAGCTGCGACAGGAGTTTGGGGAGTGAGCCAGTGAGCGCTCTCCGTCTCCGTCTCCATCTCTGTCTCTCCATAGCCACCCCCCCCATCTCACAAATAAGTAAGGACGTGCCCCTGCGCCCTCAGAGCACAAGTGGCCGAGAAGCCCGTGGCGCGTGACTCGGCAGCCTGGGTCCCGGTGAGCCAGGGCTCAGGCCGCAGGTGGAGGCTGTGGGGGCCTCCTGCACCCCCACCCACCGCACAGGCTCCCTGGGTGTTTATTGATGTAGCCTGAGGTGCAGCTCAGTGGGGAGGTGGGGTGGGCAGGTCTGAGCTCTGGGAACCCAGTTTAGAGCCTCCCAGGGAGGGAGCCCCGAGAGAACGGGAGCAGCAGACTGAGCCGGAAAGCTGGCGTCTGTTCATTTCAGGTGGACTCGGACAGGGCGAGTCAGTGCCCTCACCGGCTTTCACTGCGGGGACCGCGGTGCCCGTTGGGAGGGGACGCAGACTCTGTTCACCGCTGACCATGCAGGCCCGGGCCCTGTGCCTCGGATCCAACGTGGGCCTTGCTCCCGCCGCCGAGCTGCTGTCTCCTGCACGCTTCCACTGCGGTGCTGGCCAGGGCCCGGGGCTTTGCAGAGCCACAGACGGGGGTGCACGGGGACCAGAAGTGGCTCGGCGGCCCCTGTAGATGGCCGAGGAAGGCACAGCTCTCGCTGGCCTCTCCCTGTGGCTCCCAGCTGTGCTTTTCTTTATTTATTTGAAAGAGTTACCATCTGCTGGTTCTCTCTCCAAGTGCCCGGGGCTGGGCCAGGCTGAAGCCAGGAGCCTGGAGCTCCATCAGGTCTCCCACGTGGGTGCGGGCGCCCAGGCACTTGGCCGTGTTCCACTGCTGTTCCGGGCGCATTAGCAGGGAGCTGGATGGGAAACGGGCTAGACTGGTGCACACAGGGTGGCGGCTCGCAGCTTACCCGGCCCCTCAGCCGTGCCTTCTGAGGTGGACAGCCAGGCCGGGCCCTGTGACCCCAGGCGGCGCGGTGTGCTTGGGGGCAAAGCCAGGCCCAGCAGGAGTGAGAAAGAACTTGTTTGCATGGGAGAACTTTGAAAAGTTCTTCAGAAAATCTCATGGAAAGTTCGGTTTCGGCTGCTCCGTGCCGTCTGCTCACACGCGTGTTCCAGGAGCGTTTGAAGGGCCCTCGTATGGGTGCTGCTTTGGGAGTCAGGATGAAGGGGTTAGTCCTGCTCCGCCCAGCCGGCCTTGGGCGCCTCCGGGGGGGGGGGGGGTGCGCTCTCAGGCTGACCACAGGCTCCTCCGGCTGCTGGGCGCTGGGCCACACTCCCGTTATCTCAAAACCAAACCCGGCCGCTCTCAGATGGCCTGTTTCCTCAGTTATGCAGGCTCTCGGGTTTTGTGTCAGAAGCACTGGGTCTGGAGGCTGGCGCTCTGCCCAGGTGAAGGTGCCCACACCCCGCACCAGCGCCCGGCGCCATCCTCCTCTCTGCCTCCTGACTCCAGTCTCCTGCGGACACAGACCCGGGAGGCGCAGGGGGCTCCAGTGCCTGGGCCCCTGTCGGTCACCTGGGCGGAGCCCCCGGCTCCCGGTACCAGCCCGGCCCAGCTCTGGCTGTTGTGGGCATTTGGAGAGGCAGCCAGTGGATGGATCTCTAGCATCTCGCTCTCCCTTCTCCCTCCCTCCCTCCCTCTCTCTCCCTCTCTCCCTCTCTCTCTCTCTCTCTGTCTCTCTCTCCTTCCCTCTCTCCCTCCATCCCTCTCTCCCTCTCCCTCCCTCTCTCTCTCCCCCTCTGTGTCAAAGTATTTGGTCTATAAATACATGTAACCATGAAACTCTCTACTTTGCTTTCTAAGTAGAATGTAGAATTGTCAAGCCTGTCGTAGCCACAAAGGCACCTTCTTAGCACATTGGTGTAATGGACCTCACAGTGTTTGAAATGTAGATTTTGTAGAAGATGGGCCCTAAAGCTGTGCGGGAACTCCTTTTCCAAAACCGTGGTGCTTCCAGGCACTGCACACTGAGGGCACCAGACCGGGCGCCCACTGTGCTCCTTGACTTGGGTGTAGTGGGCCTGGCAGCCCGCACACACGTGCGCGCTTGGCTCCCGTCCGTGTGCATGTGCTGGGAGTGGCCACAGCTGCTGACGTGGCCCGGCGCCTCCTCGCCCGCAGCCTCTGCAACAATCGGGCCTTTCAGAGCCCTGCAGCACCCCGCACCCCTCAGTCTTTGATGTCATTAAAACAACAAGCAGGTAGACGGTGGGGGCAGCGTCTGCTCCAGTCTGGGCTGTGCGCGGCTCTCCCGCCCGCCCCTTCTTTCCTGAGCCCCGGCCGCGCAGGGAGAGAACAAAAGGGTTTCCTCATGGAAAGTCAGGGAGCTGGCAGGGCGCCACGCCGGGGCCTCCCCGCCGACACAGGCTGCGAGTGACGGGGAGCAGACGGCTCAGCCGGCTCAGCCGCGCCGTGGTTCCTCAGCGTCGGCGCTCCCACGGCTGGGCGGGAATCAGCCTGGGATCCCACACGTGCCGCCCGGACACGGAGGGCTGTGGGCGAGGGAGACCAGCAGGCTGCAGGCCGCCTCCTGGAGGCTCTGACAGGGCACCAGGGCCGGCCTGGAGCAGAACCGCCAGTCATCCTCCCGGGTGAGCCCCCGTGCACGCCGCCCGGCACTGGACCCGTCCCTGGGACACTCGGGCACACGCCGGCCGGCACAGCCCAGCTCCTGTGTAGCTGTCTGTCGTGTGGGCCCCATGCAGGGAGGGTGTTGGTGGGAAAGCCACACGCGGTCCCAGGAGGGTCTCACGCAGGGCACGTGCGGGGCTCTGGCTCCGGGGCAGCGGCAGTCACGGGGCTGCCCCCGAGAGGAGCATCGTGGACGGGGCGGGGTGGGAGCCAGCACTGAGCAAGGCTATCTAAGCCGGCGTGTGCGGGCTGCCACCGTGCCAGGAGCACCCTCCTGCGCGGAGCCCCTGCCACGCAGGTGGTCTTCGTCACAGTACCGGCAGCAGTGATTGGAGCTGCACCAGCTTTGGGCACTTGACAGAGCTCGTGGGAAAGGAGAGAAGAAGATGGCTTTGGGGCAGAAGGTTTCCACGCCCATGCACACGAGCGGCCTCCAAAGAGGAAGGGAAACTGTCAGGAAAGAAACTGCACAGAATTTGTTTTTTTTAGGGGCACCAACATGAACTTATCTTGCTTTTTTAAAAAAGACTTATTTATTTTTATTTGAAAGAATTACAGAGAAAGAGGGAAAGACAGATTGAGAGAGACACAGATTTTCCATCTGCTGGTTCACTCCCCAGATGGCTGCAGCGGCCAAGGCTGGGCCAGGCCAAGACTAGGATCCTGGGATCCATCCCAGTGTGGGTGCTGGGCCCAGGCACTCAGGCCTTCTGCTGCTGCTTTCCCAGGCGCGTTAGCAGGGGCTGGGATGGGACGTGGAGCAGCTGGAACGTGGACCAGCGACCACAGGATGGCAGCTGAGTCAGCGGCTACAGTGCTGGCCCTGGATTCACCTGTTTAGTGCTGTGTCCCCATGAACTTGAACTGCCCTCGTATTTCTAATCCAGATCTCACCCTGAGTGCAAGGACCTTGTGCATTCGGAAGGAGCATTCCAGCACCAGTAGCCCATGTGGGCGCCAGTTTGAGTCCCGGCTGCTCCACTTCCGATCCAGCTCTCTGCTGTGGCCTGGGAAAGCTGTGGAGGATGGCCCGGGTTCTTGGGCCCCTGCACTCATGTGTGAGACCCGGTGGAGGCTCCTGGCTCCTGGCTGTGGATTAGCGCAGCTCCAGCCAATGTGGCCATGTGGGAAGTGAACCACAGATGGAAGACCTCTCTCTCTCTCTCTCTCTCTCTCTGCCTCTGCCTCTCTGTAACTGTCTTTCAAATAAATACATAAATAAATCTTTAAAAAAAATAGAAGGGGATTCAGTGGCGTCGCCTTCAGCTCCTGCTGACCTGCCTGCCACCCTCAGCTGTCCCCTCCCTCGTGGGGCGCCGTGGCCTGGCAGAGTTGCTTCCATTTCACTGTCGGAGCAGAGGCGCTGCTGTTGAGGTCTGCGGCATGTCTGCCGCTGCTTGTGAGCAGGCGTGGAAAGTGGCGGCACGCGGCGCCCGGCGTCTCCTGGTGCCGTGAGCACCGCTCGCCCTGCTGCATGGAGGCTGGCGTCGCTCCCTCCCGGAGCTCGGCGAGCAGGCCTGCTCTGTGCCCTCTGCCTCCACTTCCGCTCTTGGAGAATGCGCGCTCATGGGAGCGCCTCCCTGAGCTGTGTCCTGCACAGAAAGTGGGAACCAGGTCCACTGCTGGCCGCCATCCATGTCTGGCGCCTGCAGCGAGAGGGGCCACATGGCGAGGGCAGCCAGGGCCTGGGGCACCACCCAGCACTCGGCCGGCCGGCCCCGGCGCCAAGCATGGACCCTTCCAGGGACACTGGGTCCCGAGGAGCAGAGTGCCGGACTCGTGGATACGCGTGGTACCCAAGCGAGGACAGGGGCAGCTGGAAGTGCTGGGAAAGCCGTGCCCAGTGCAGCCTGACACATCCGTGCCGCCAGCCAAGAACCCAGTGGAGCAGCAGTTAGCAGCTGACGCGGCCGCTTCCCAAAGTGGCTTTGACGTGCGATGTCTCGTTTCCACATTCAACCCCTGGAAAATCCCGCAGCCAGGCCGATCTGCCTGCACAGCATCGGCTTCCACAGAAGGACACTGATGCCAAGGTCAGCCAGGACCCCCGCCTGGGCCTGCGGCTCCATTCCACAGTGCTGTGGCTGCTGCGTCGCGGCTCCGCTGGTGAACAGTCCTCCCCCAGCATCCCCGGGGGCAGTCCGGGGCCACTGTAGGGGAGGACCACCCCAGAAAGCAGCAGAAACACAGGGAAATCACTGAACCAGCCCAGTTGGAATGTGGAGAGTGACCAGACAGACCTCAGGTGGCGGGGAGCTGCTCTGTACGCACAGTGGACCCAGCCCCCCGCCCGCCACGCAGCTGCTCGGCCAAGACCCCACCCTCAGTGCAGCTGGGATTGGGCCACGCGCAGTGCTCCCGCTGAGGACGGGACAGGAGGCCCTGTCAGTCACCCCTGGCTGACCTTGAGACCCTAGGACACAAGCCGAGGGAAGGCAGGCCGGGACACAGGAGTTTCCCTGAAGGATTGTGGAGGCTCCCCTACTAGCTCCAGCAGGTAAGGCAGCCTCCTGGCTGGTAATTAGGGGCCATTAAGCCCCGACCAGCCAAGGTGAGCCCCGGGGAAGAGGAGCATGGTGGTCACACCCTGTGGGGAGCCGGGAGACCAGCAGCAGCGGCGGCTATCTGGCGAGGAGGGGTCGGTCCCAGTGCAGACGCCGCGTGTGCTGTCCCGTTCTAAACCAGCTGTGAGGAGGCCCCCACACAGGCGTCCCTGAGAGCGGCCATGACACGTCCAAAGAGCTCGTGCCCCTCACCAGGGAGAACGGCAAAAAGAAGCAGAAATCTGTGTTTTTGAAGAGCCAGGTAGAAGTTCTGCAATCAGAAAGTGTGCTGAGCAATAGAGTTGGCAAAGGACAACCAGACGCCTTGGAGGACGCTCAGGGGGTCACGCGGTCCGGGGGACAGGGAGAGCGGGGAGTGGACGTTCAGTGGGTCACGCGGTCCGGGGGACAGGGAGGACGGGGAGTGGACCTTCAGTGGGTCACGCGGTCCAGGGGACAGGGAGGACGGGGAGTGGACCTTCAGTGGGTCACGCGGTCCGGGGGACAGGGAGAGCGGGGAGTGGACGTTCAGTGGGTCACGCGGTCCGGGGGACAGGGAGGACGGGGAGTGGACGTTCAGCGGGTCATGCGGTCCGGGGGACAGGGAGAGCGGGGAGTGGACGTTCAGCGGGTCACGCGGTCCGGGGGACAGGGAGGACGGGCAGTGGACGTTCAGTGGGTCACGCGGTCCGGGGGACAGGGAGAGCGGGGAGTGGACGTTCAGTGGGTCACGCGGTCCGGGGGACAGGGAGAGCGGGGAGTGGACGTTCAGTGGGTCACGCGGTCCGGGGGACAGGGAGAGCGGGGAGTGGACGTTCAGTGGGTCACGCGGTCCGGGGGACAGGGAGGACGGGGAGTGGACGTTCAGTGGGTCACGCGGTCCGGGGGACAGGGAGAGCGGGGAGTGGACGTTCAGTGGGTCACGCGGTCCGGGGGACAGGGAGGACGGGGAGTGGACGTTCAGCGGGTCATGCGGTCCGGGGGACAGGGAGAGCGGGGAGTGGACGTTCAGCGGGTCACGCGGTCCGGGGGACAGGGAGGACGGGCAGTGGACATTCAGTGGGTCACGCGGTCCGGGGGACAGGGAGAGCGGGGAGTGGACGTTCAGTGGGTCATGCGGTCCGGGGGACAGAGAGAGCGGGGAGTGGACGTTCAGTGGGTCACGCGGTCCGGGGGACAGGGAGGACGGGGAGTGGACCTTCAGTGGGTCACGCGGTCTGGGGGACA
This sequence comes from Lepus europaeus, assembly GCF_033115175.1. Taxonomy (NCBI): domain Eukaryota; kingdom Metazoa; phylum Chordata; class Mammalia; order Lagomorpha; family Leporidae; genus Lepus; species Lepus europaeus. The sequence continues at coordinate 125,248,991 of NC_084835.1, forward strand.
GGGAGAGCGGGGAGTGGACGTTCAGTGGGTCATCCAGTCCAGGGGACAGGGAGGACGGGGAGTGGACGTTCAGCGGGTCACGTGGTCCGGGGGACAGGGAGAGCGGGGAGTGGACATTCAGTGGGTCACGCGGTCCGGGGGACAGGGAGGACGGAGAGTGGACCTTCAGTGGGTCATCCAGTCCAGGGGACAGGGAGAACGGGGAGTGGACGTTCAGTGGGTCACGCGGTCCGGGGGACAGGGAGAGCGGGGAGTGGACATTCAGTGGGTCACGCGGTCTGGGGGACAGGGAGAGCAGGGAGTGGACGTTCAGTGGGTCATCCAGTCCAGGGGACAGGGAGAACGGGGAGTGGATGTTCAGTGGGTCACGCGGTCCGGGGGACAGGGAGAGCAGGGAGTGGACGTTCAGTGGGTCATCCAGTCCAGGGGACAGGGAGAACGGGGAGTGGACGTTCAGTGGGTCACGCGGTCCGGGGGACAGGGAGAGCGGGGAGTGGACATTCAGTGGGTCACGCGGTCTGGGGGACAGGGAGAGCAGGGAGTGGACATTCAGTGGGTCATCCAGTCCAGGGGACAGGGAGAACGGGGAGTGGATGTTCAGTGGGTCACGCGGTCCGGGGGACAGGGAGAGCGGGGAGTGGACGTTCAGTGGGTCACACAGTCCGTGGGACAGCAGGGACACCATCATTAGCACAAGAGTGAGTGCTTAGGGAGGCTGGCGCCGCCTGCAGAGCCGGCATCCATGTGGGCGCCAGATGGGACCCCAGCTGCCCCTCTTCCAGTCCAGCTCCCTGCTGAGGCTCCTGGGAAAAGAAGAGGATGGCTCAAGTGCTTGGGCCCCTGCACGCGCGTGGGAGACCCGGAGGAAGCTCCAAGCTCCTGGCTTTGGCCTGGGGCTCAGCCCCTGCCATTGCAGGCATCTGGGGAGTGAACCAGCAGATGGAAGATTCCCTCTCTCTCTCTCCCCCCTCCTCTCTGCCTGTCCCCCCCCCCCAACTCTGCCTTTCAAGTAAATAAATCTTTTTAAAAAATATTACTTAAGGAGAGTCCTAGAAAGAGGGGAGAAAGGGAGGATAATATTTGAAGAAATAGTGGTCGGAAAACTTCACCGATTTGATGGAAAACATTATTCTGTGCATCCACAAAGGTCAGCCAGTTCCAGGTAGCATGAGTTTGAAGAGATGTCTGTCAAACCCAAACTGTCTGAAGTCGCAGACAGACACGTGTTGAAGCAGCAGCAGAAGCAGCCCCCCCCCTCCCCCGGCCCCCGACGGCTGGATAAGCGCAGTGGCCGAGTTCTTGTCGGAAGCTGATGCCAGGGGCTGGGGGCGGCAGGAGGTGACTGCCCACCGGAGTTCTGGCTCCAACAGAGGTGGCCTTCAGAGATGGAGAAACAAAGCCCGTGTGTGACGGGCAGGTGCACAGCGGGCTGCTGGGCCGGCCGCCAGAGGCCCCGGGAGCCCCGCGGGGCCAGGCAGCGCAGCAGGGAGGCCGTCTCTGGTGCCGTCCTCCTGGGCGGTCCAGACCTGCACAGGACCACAGAACTCTGCTGCCGGCTTCACTGCCCATGAAGAGGGCAGCGCTCCCATGGACCATTAGGGGAAAGGTCAACACGAGACAGATCGTTTGGAGGAAGATGCATGTGTGAACGTAAACAGCATATCTGTGTGCGTGTGCGTGTGCGTGTGCGGAGCAGGCGTCTGGCATGACCGCCACAGTGCTCCTCGGGCTGCCTGTGTTCATAGCAGAGTGCCTGGGCTGAGCCCAGCTCTCGCTCCTCACCCCACTTCCTGCCAATGCAGACCGGGGAACAGCAGGCTACGGCTCGGCTTCCTGTCACCCACGCGGGAAACCTGGATGGAGTTCCTGGCTCCACGCTTCAACCCAGACCTAACCCTGGTACTGGGGCATCTGGGCAGTGAGTCAGGAGATGCACGATTTTTCTTTCTCTTTCAAATGAATATACACACGTGTATGCACTTATACTGTGTAGTTGAACTGTGTATAGACACTACAAGGAAAATATGCATGTGAAACCCAAGGAGTGCAGCAGGAAGGAACGTGACAACAGCACAAAATCTCAGGACATGGGAGACAGCCAAGTGCCCGGCGGGAGCCCGGGTCAGCCACAGTCATCCACCAAGTGTAAGCGGACCAAAGACCGCAGCAAAAGGCAGGGGCTGTCGCTGGCAGAGGACGAGCCCGGCGGGGCCGGGGGTGCGGAGGAGAGTGTGCTGGCCCCCGGCGGCAGGCTCAGGCGAGACAGGGACGCCAAGGCCAATGATCGGCAGACAACGGATGCCCGGGGCACCACGCGGCGCGGGCAGAACTGGAGGAGACGCAGCTGCGGAGTCCACAAGGGCGAGGGGCACTCACTCCCCCCGAGGATCCCGTGGGGCGCAGGGCAGGCGCGGGCGGGGCCGTGCGGGTGGAGGCTGGAGGGGACCCGCAGAGCAGGGCGCAGACAGGGGCAGCACGGGCGGGGCCCGCTTCCGGCTTTGCCCTAGAGCTGGCCTTCATCCTTGCAAACTTTAACTCTGGTTCCATGGAATCACACTGGAGTCAACAACAGAAGCTGGGGTACTTCACAAACATTGGGAAGTTAAATAAGTCATTGGAGTTCTTACATAACCCAGGGCTTAACGTGCGAGGGAGGTGAGAGATTTCAGCCCAGTGCACGTGAGGCCGGCAGCCGGTCAGCGCCCGGCCGCGGGCAGGACGGTGCGTCAGGGCATTTGTAGTTCTCTGTCGGGAAACGAGCACGAACTCGAATCAGTCGTCTCAACGTTTTCCCCAAAAACGAAGAAAAAGAGGAGGAAACTAGACCCACGGCCAGCAGGAGGCGAGAGCAGAAGTCAACGCAGTTGAACAACAAGAAATCAGTGAACAGAAAATGCGTTATTGGAAAGGAACAGCAGAGCTGACGCCGGCTGTGGTGTGGTGCGGCAGGTTCCGCCAACCTCTGGTGCCTGGTACAGTCCCAGCTGCTCCACTTCCAACCCAGCTCCCTGCCAATGCACCTGGGAGAGCGGCAGGAGACAGCCGGAATCTTTGGGCCCCTGCACCCACCTGGGAGACCAGCATGGAGCTCCTGGCTTCCTGAGGCTCAGGTTGGACCGTGGCAGCCATCTGGGGAGTGAACCAGCAGCTAGGAGACCTCTGTCTCTCTCTGTCTCCTTTTTCTTCTGTTCTGCCTTTCAAATAATCTTTTAAAAATTCTCATTAGTTTCACCAACAGAAGGAATGAAAAAGAATTACAGGGACTCCTAGAAAACATAAGAGATTAGAAAGGAACATTGGGGCCAGCACCGTGGCTCAACAGGCTAATCCTCCGCCTAGTGGCGCTGGCACACCGGGTTCTAGTCCCGGTCGGGGCTCTGGATTCTGTCCCGGTTGCCCCTCTTCCAGGCCAGCTCTCTGCTATGGCCCGGGAGTGCAGTGGAGGATGGCCCAAGTGCTTGGGTCCTGCACCCCATGGGAGACCAGGAGAAGCACCTGGCTCCTGGCTTCGGATCAGCGCGGCGGCCATTAGAGGGTGAACCAACAGCAAAGGAAGACCTTTCTCTCTGTCTCTCTCACTGTCCACTCTGCCTATCAAAAATAATAAAAAATAAATAAAAAAAGAAAAGAACGTTGGAAAGCTGCTGCCGGCAGATCTGACAACGCAGAGTAGAGGGGGAAGTTCTTAGAAGGAACCAGTTACTGAAACTGACCTGAGAATGACAAGGATCGCTAGCCCATAGCAAGCAGAGAGAACGAATTTATAATTTTTTAAAAGATTCGTTTATTTATTTGAAAGGCAGAGTTAGAGACAGGGAGAGACAGAGAGAGAGAGATCTTCCATCTGCTTCACTCCCCAAATGGCCATAGCAGCTAGGGCTGGGCCAGGCGCAGCCAGGAGCCCGGAGCCAGGAGCTTCTTCCGGGTCTCTCATATGGGTGGCAGGGCCCAAGCACTTGGACCATCTTCTACTGCCTTCCTGGAGCATTAGCAGGAAGCCGGATGGGGAGTGGAGCAGCCAGGACTCGAACCAGCACCCATATGGGGTGCTGGCGCTACAGCTGTGCCACAAGGCCAATGCCGTGGATTGGTAATTCAAAGTCTCCCCAAAGAGAAAAGCCCAGGTCCAGAGCTGCTCTTCTGGGTTCTGTGACCCAGTGCGAGGAGGAAAGCCATGCCGAACACTGCGCAAACCCTCCGAGGGCGTCGAGGAAGAGGAGCCCTCCTGCCTAATCCCATGAGGTCACATGACCCTGGCAGCAAAGTCAGGAAACGTGCAAAACAGGAAACTGCAGGTGAAGCCCAGTAAGGAACGGCAGCGCCGAGCCGATGTAGAGCCGTTGGGTTTAGCCCAGCCCTGCAGGGCCGGGCTCACCTCTGGCGGGCATCTCGGCAGGCGTCGGACAACAGCCCGTGTGGTGAACTCGCCCAGCAGACCCGGGAGAGAAGGGGCTCTGTCGGAGAGGAGGCCGTCTGTCTCAGTGGCCAGAACTGCGTGAGCATCGCACTGTGGCCTCCCCAGGTCAGACACGGGGCGGGGTGTCCACTTCCACCCTGGCCAGTGCAGCCAGGCACAAGAAAGAGGTGTCCAGATTGGAAAGGAAGGAGCAACGTTGTCTTCGTTTGCAGACGGCATGAGCTTGTCTCAAAAATCCTAAAAATCTGTCCCTCCCAGGAAACGTTTAAAAAAAAAAAAACTATTAAAACAGACCAACGAGTATAGCAAGGCTGTGAGATCGGAGCTCAGTATAGAAGCCAACTGTCTTTCTGTGTACAACAGATAATCCCAAAATGAAGTCAAGAAAAAAATCCTATTTCCATAGCATTAAAAGGAGTAAAATACTTATGAATGGACGTCACTGAGAAGTACGGGACTCAGCACCGTGGGAGTGGCAGAATTGGAGCAGAGGCGTCAGCCGGGCCACGTGGCTCATTTTCACCAACCTCGTCTACCGTCACTGCGGCCCCCGTGCAATCCCAGCAGGCTTTGTCGTGGAGATTCAAAGACCAGAGTAGCCACAGCGTTCCTACCACCAGAGAACAGAGTTGGAGGACTCGCACTTCCCCACGGGAAAGCTACGTGGAGCACCGTATGGAGTTAGCATAGCACACGCAGCTCACTGGAGAGTCCAGGAAAACCCCCAGGCTTATGGTGAATTGATTTTTTAAAAATATTTATTTGTTTGAGAGAGCTACAGAGAGAGGGAGAGGCAGAGAGAGAGAGGTCTTCCATCTGCTGGTTCATTCCCCAAATGGCTGCAACAGCCGGAGCTGCGCTGATCCAAAGCCAGGAGCCAGGAGCTTCTTCCTGGTCTCCCACACGGGTGCAGGGAGCAAGGACTTGGGCCATCTTCCACTGCTTTCCCAGGCCACAGCAGGAAGCTGGATTGGAACTGGAGCAGCCGGGTCTCGAACCATCGCCCATATTGGATGCCAGCACTGCAGGTGGCGGCTTTACCCGCTACGCCACAGCGCCTGCCCCGGTGAATTGATTTTTGACAAAGGTAAAAAACCCCTGAGCAAAGTACAGAATAGCCCATTTAACAGCTGATGCTCAGACGACGGGTGTGTCCACGAGCAGAAACACAGTACAGACACACAAAACTGAGCACGGGCTTAAATTTAAAAGTTAATAAAACTTTTTACAGTAAATGAGAAAATCATCAAACCTTGGGCTAGACAAAGATTTCTTAGATATGACACCAAGAAAACAGTCCATGAAATAAAAATTTGATAAACTGAATATCATCAAAATTCAGTTTTTTGTGCTTCACAAGATACCTTTAAGAAAATGAAACAGCAAACAGTACACTGGAGGGATATATTTGTAGAACAGCTATCTGATGACAGGCTCGTATCCGGAAAATAATGTTTTTTTAAGATTTATTTATTTATTTGAAAGGCAGAGTTATAGAGAGGCAGAGAGAGAAACTTCTTCCATCCTCTGGTTCACTCTTCAAATGGCTACAACGGCCAGAGCTGCACCTATCCAAAGCCAGGAGCCAGGAGCTTCTTCCGGATCTCCCACGTGGGTGCAGGGGCCCAAGGACTTGGGCCATCTTCCACTGCTTTCCCAGGCCACAGCAGAGAGCTGGATGGGAAGTGGAGCGGCCGGGACTCGAACTGGTGCCCTAGCAGCGGCTTTACCCGCTACGCCACAGCGCTGGCCCCCAGAATGTGCTCTTAAAAAGAACATTTGCAATTCAGTAGTAGATAAAGAAGCATACTCAAAACCTGACTTCTGTGTAAAAATCGGGCAAAAGATTGAATAGAAAACTCTCCAAAGAAAACCTGAATGGGAGTAAAGTCGGTGAAGAGGCGCTCAGCACTGCACAGAAGAAATCACGGTGCGTCCATGGGGCAGCCGCTGAGAGGCCCTGGAGACCCCCGAGGCCCTGGAGACCCTGGCCGCGGCCGGCAGGGCCGGGCACCGGCACCACCACCTCCGCAGCCTCTCAAGAGCTCGCGCCGATTTGCTGTCCGAGCGGTCAGTTCCCCTCCCAGCCACCGCCCCAGGAGCAGCGAGTGCGTGCCTCACGACGGCTGGGCACTGGGGCCCCCACGGTGTGGGCAGACGGGCCGCAGACGCTGTGTCTCATTTCCGTGGAACGCAGGGGTGGAGGGAGAGGTCGGCTGCGAGTGGGCACCAGGGCTCTTCCAGGTGCCAGAATGTGGTGGCTGCACAGGTGGGGAACTTACCAGCGAGTCCCTGGATTGTGCCTGGGCGAGGTGGGTCCTGTGTCGTGGGCCGCGCCCCCAGGGGGCTGAGTTACAGGAGGAGTGGCGGCTTTGGGGCACCTGTGTCAGCAGTGGGACGCTTTGGGCCCTTTCTGTAAGCATAGCCAGGCTTGAAGCCACACCGGCCATGACCCTCGGCAGAGACCTGAGTCCACGAGGTCCCCTGCGCAGACCTCTCCCTGGTCCCCAGGGACACGGCGCTGGTCTGGTCCCACCCAGCCGGAAGGAACCACTCCGTGACCGTCCATCTTGCCTCTGTGCAGGGCGGCTGGCGGTTGCACAGCGGCACTCTGGGGACGGACGTCAGCAGAGAGGCGGCTTCCAAGGCCAGGGCATGGTCCACCCACCTTGGGCCAGCTGCTTCGTGGGCATCGGGAGAAAATTCTGATTGCATTTGTGCGCAGAACCAAGGGAGTAACATCTGTACACCCCTGGCTGTTCCTGTTTAGCTGGGACGCGCCGACGCGGTCCCTGGGAGCAGCGCCGCCCCCTTCCCTCTGCGGCTCTGATTCTGCAGCAGGGCTCTTCCGTCCAGATCAAAGCCTCGAGGTTCACAGGAATTGAGGGACCAAGGGCTGTATTGCTCCCTTGAACTCAGCCTTATCAGGCCCTGGGGGCCCTAACTAATCACAGCCCGATTTGCAGGACAATGGGCCGGGCTGCCAGGTCCCCTCCCGGGGTTATCTGCCGGAACCGGGGCCGCAGAGCAGGATGCGTCACTGGTGGCTGTGCCCAGGGACCCTGCCCATCCCCACGCCCAGCCGGGCCTATCAGCCCTCCCAGATTCGCAGGGCCTGGAGAACAGCAAGGCTCACAGCCCTGGAGGGGCCGGGCGGACGTCCCACAGGCACGGCCGGTGTGTGCCGGAGGCTCTTGCTCCCCATGCCCACCGGTTAAGAGGATTGGTTTCAGCTTAGCCTGGGTGACGTCAGGCGAGGCTCACAGGGCTGGGAGCTGCCCCAGCGCGGCCATGTTGGAGGCTCGTGGCAGCCTAGGGCCTGCAGGCATCCTGTGCCAGGTGCTGGCGGGGAAGCCGCTTGGCTCTGCAGCCGCCGCCCCACTGAGGGGTGCCTGCTCCCCCAGTGACAAGGGACAGGACGTCTCGGGGCACTCTCCTTCCCCACAGCCTAGCCAGCTGGTGAGCGTCAGGGCGGGAAGACACACTCTGGCGCAGGCCCGCGGTACCGTACCGGCCCGGCTGAGCTGGCGAGGCGGCTGTGCGTGTCTGCTGCTCTTGGCTGCCTCCTCACTTTCTCGGCGGCAGGCTCAGCCCCGCGGTTCTGTGTCCACGGCAGCCACTGCCAGCACGTAAGCGGCCGTGTGCCGCTCGGGTTCAGAAGCTCAGCTGTACAAGATGGCACTCTGTGGACACTGTCGTAAGCGGCTCCGTGCGAGCGTCCGTGGTTCTGGTGGGTTTCGGGTTGTCTCCGGGGATTCCCAGACGCCCGGCGGGCAGTCACTCCGTCCTGGCAGAGGAGGTGCTGGTGGTAGGAGGGAGCGAGAGGCAGACCCGGGCACGGCCGGCGAGGAAGCAGCAGGGTCCCTGGGGTTCCGCCGTCTACAGGCCCCGCTGGAAGAACAGGGTGGCCAGTGGGGGGTGTGGGGGCTCCAAAATGCCGGCCAGCCGGTCCAGGCTAACAGCACAACCCTGCCCATCCTGGGCAGCGTGCAGACGCCGGTGTGGCACTGAGCTGCTCGCTCTGTCTCGCTGTTTCTCTCCCCTCTCCTTACTGTCTGCCATCAGCGTGTTAGCTCCGAGGCTTCTCACTGGGATGCACGGGGCGTGTCCCCTGTGTTCGGCCAGCTCCGTCCTGGCGCAGCTTCCTGTCGTGAGCAGCAGGATCCGAGGACAGCAGGGGCGTGCGTGGAAACCGTGGTTCACTGATTCCACGGGTGGGCGGGGCTCGATGCCTGGACAGGCCACTTCCTGTTTCCTCGTTCTCCACCAGGCCAGGCTGGCAGCGGGGTCATGGCCTTCCGCTCCTGAATATGCCAGTGTCCACCACGCATCGTAACTTGACCCCAGCTCCCACGTTCTCTCTGCGACCTTTGGGACTGGGCGTTGCTGCCCGCACACCCTCGGAGGTGACGCGGTTCACAGAGACCCATGGTGCACCTGGCTCCTCCCTGCCAGGGTGCAGGGACAGGGGCTTCTGGCTCCCTCTGTGGCCCAGACACCGCCCTCAGCAGATCCTGGGGTCTCAGTGCCGGAGGCCCAGCGCTGCGTTCGCAGAACAATCTCGTCAACGTCCAGTCTTCATCACACATGCAAGCACTTTCCCTTGATTTTATAAAATATTTATTTATTTGAATGGCAGAGACAGACAGAGAGAGAGAGAGAGAGGTCTTCCACCTGCTGCTTCACTCCCCATGGTGCAATGGCTGGGGCTGGGCCAGGCCAAAGCCAAGAGCCTGAGCTTCATCCGGGTCTCCCACACGGGTGCGGGGGCCCAAGCACTTGTGCCATCTTCCACTGCTTTCCCAGCCATCAGCAGGGAGCCGATGGGAAGTAGAGCAGCCGGGACCCATCCAGTGTCCAGATGGGCTGCTGGGTGCTGCAGGTGGTGGCTTAGCCCACGGCACCAGAACACCGGCCCAGAGCGCTTTTCTTCCGTGTGTGCTGGGCGGGGGAAGGAAGCCCGTTGCACTCCCCACGACACTGACCTGCGCTGCTTCCCTCCGAGGTCAGCCTCGGCCCTCAATCTGTAGTGGCCCCTGCGCTGGACACCGGTCACTAAGCACCGCCTTCTCCCCTGGACACCGGTCACTAAGCTCTGTGTTCTCCCCTGGACACCGGTCACTAAGCTCTGTGTTCTCCCCTGGACACCGGTCACTAAGCACCGCCTTCTCCCCTGGACACCGGTCACTAAGCACCGCCTTCTCCCCTGGACACCGGTCACTAAGCACCGCCTTCTCCCCTGGACACCGGTCACCAAGCACCGCGTTCCCTGCACCTGGGCCTTTCCTGACGCCTTCTTCAGAGAAGGAACTAGCGACCTGTTTTCCAAATGGAGAGCGCAGGGCCCCCCAGGAGGGCGTCCCGAGAGCCCCAGACAGTACCCAGCCTCCAGGTCCTGTTGAAACTCATGGGAGAGGTGGAGGGAAGATGGCTCCCTGATTACCCCGATCCTGTGCCCCCCAAATATGCGTCTTTATTAGTGCTGGCTCAAGAAGCCTGCTAACACTCACGATTCCTTTGTCCTAGGCAAGGGGCCTGTGCAACCCAAGACACAGCCGATCCCCAGCCCCTCAGTGTGAATGGTGAGGACTGAGCAGTCGCCCGGGCGAAGGGGTCCTCCCGAGGGTGCCCGGCTTGTCCCCGACACAACTTCCGGGCCACTCCCTCCTCGTCTGTTTCTACATGGCAACCTATGTGTGCCCCTGCCTGGGCCTCCCTATCTGCAGCTTGGGAGCAGCCGTGGGTGGGAGAATGTTCCCCAGGAGGAGCTTGTGAGACTGGAAGCCCCTTCACGTGTGGTGCCCCCTGCCCGGGACGCTGTGGCCAGCTGGGGGCAGCACCAGTGTGTCCGGGTCGCTCCGCGGGCCTCGCTCGGCAGTCACCAGGGGCCGTCGTTATTACGTGAAGCCAGTTAGCACGCACACATGCTGGGCCTCGTGATTTGATTTAGAACTAAGGAAAGCTCCAGTAATGTGCAATTACAAGGAACTTAATGGCCATTTACACCGAGTGCACCCTCCATGGCACCCTAATACACTGTGATGAATTGCTCATTATGTGCAGTGTCGGAATAGCCTCCGTATAGATTAATAATTGGATAATCAATAAAAAAATTCAATCTGGGTTTGTTTTCCACTCCAGGGTCAATATGGCCCTGTCTCAGGGGCCTGCGTTTCTCCAGCCCTGCCTCGCTCTCCGTCCTTTTGTTTCCCGAGTCAGGAATTTCTGACAGTAACTTAGAGGCTGTGGCATGTACTTGCTTCAGGTCTCCTGAGACTTGTGTTCAGATGCTGCAGGGTAAAGCAGCAGGCGATGCTGCCCGTCAGTGTGAGCACCCCCGGGGTGGCCTCAGCCCAGGGCTGGGGGCACAGACAGGCTGCCCGTCAGTGTGTGCACCCCCGGGGTGGCCTCAGCCCAGGGCTGGGGCACAGACAGGCTGCCCGTCAGTGTGTGCACCCCCGGGGTGGCCTCAGCCCAGGGCTGGGGCACAGACAGGCTGCCCGTCAGTGTGTGCACCCCCGGGGTGGCCTCAGCCCAGGGCTGGGGGCACAGACCGGCTGCCCGTCAGTGTGAGCACCCCCGGGGTGGCCTCAGCCCAGGGCTGGGGGCACAGACAGGCTGCCCGTCAGTGTGAGCACCCCCGGGGTGGCCTCAGCCCAGGGCTGGGGCACAGACAGGATCACTTGAGCTGCAGTGAGAAGTGAGACTGCGCCAGGTGCCAGCGGCACAAGAGCCGGCAGAGGCGGCCTCGCCGAGCGAGCAGGCTCAGGCCGGGGGCAGGGGAGGGGCTTGAGGGGAGCAGCACAGGGACAAGGAGGGGGACGGGGCCTCCTGAGAGTGTTGGGGAGCGTCTCCCATGCAGCTGCAGGGCCATCTTCTGCTTTCTCAGGCCATAGCACAGAGCTGGATTGGAAGTGGAGCAGCCAGGGCAAGAACCTGCACCCATATGGGAAGCCGGCACTGCGCCCAATTCCATTTTACACTAATTTTTTGGAGCTCTTTGTACTGTTTTTGAAGGAGTACTTAAAAAACTGTGTCACTCCCGGGTTCTAGTCCCAGTTGGGGCGCCGGATTCTGTCCCAGTTGCTCCTCTTCCAGTCCACTTCTCTGCTATGGCCCGGGAAGGCAGTGGAGGATGGCCTGAGTGCTTGGGCCCTGCACCTGCACAGGAGACCGGGAGGAAGCACCTGGCTCCTGGCTTCAGATCGGCGTGGCACCAGCCATAGTGGCCATTTGTGGGGTGAACCAATGGAAGGAAGACCTTTCTCTCTGTCTCTCTCTCACTGTCTATAACTCTGTCTCTCTCACTCTCTCGCTAACTCTGCCTGTCCAAAAAAAGAAAACCTGTCACTTGCTGACAATAAATACCTCTGCAGGTGTTTATTAACGATTTATTTACATTTGAAAAGCAGAGAGGAAGAGTATCAACAACTCACTGGTTCACTCCCCAAATGTCTGCAGTGGCTGGGGCTGGCCAGACTAAAGCCAGGAGCTTCCTCTGGCCCACATGGGTGCAGGGGCCCGGGCACTCTGCCTTCCCAGCCTCACTGGTCTCTCCCTGCGTGGCTGCTGCTGAGCTGTGTGACCCCACGCCCTCTCACCCCGGCATTTTCTCACTCTCACACTTCAGGGTGGACACACCTGAGGCAGTGCTGGTCAGTCCCAGCCACAGGAGCCCTCGGTCCCAGCCACAGGAGCCCCTAGGTCCCAGCCACAGGAACCCCTAAGCAAAAGCAGCTTCATGTCCCGTGCACACAGCACACAGTGCTGTGGCCTCCTTGATGGCCAGCATCTTGCCTGAAACCCAGTGTCCAGTGCCGTCCACACCTGTGAATGGAACAGGCACCCAGCAGTGGGACCTGGGCTGCAGCCTGGTCGGAGCTGGGCCTCCGTGTCCTGTGGGGCGTCAGTGACCCCATTGTCTCAGCCCTGACAGCAGCACTGGCCGCCGGCTGTCCTCTGTCAGGGACGCCGGGCTCCCACGCAGGCAGCCACGGGAAGAGCTCGGCCTCTCTGCTCCCAGCCACAGGACCCACACTCGGGTCCACTTCCTCTGTTTTCGGTTTCTCAGTGGGTGACTCTTGGAATGGCAATTTTATGACTCGGGGGGCATCTTCCTGTGCGAGCCAGGGTTGTAATGATGCCATGCTGACTGCTGAACTGGACCCAGTAGCCCTGAAAGCTCACGCCTGCCAGGCACGTGTGGCTGGCGGCCGGAGGGACAAACCTGCTGGACTCGCGGCCGGCCAGCCCAGGCCACTGTGGCCGCGGGAGTCCCCACAGCGCGCTGGCATCATTCGGAGCATTCGGGCTAAATAAGGAAGCAGGCGCTACGGCAGGGAAATTATTCTGTTTTAGTGGCTGACGGCCCCGCGTGACAGCAGGGTCATGTTTTATTAAACTGTGACTGTTGTCACTCGGCCCCTCCACTGGCCCATTCTCTGCTTCTAAAAATAGCAGGCCCCGTGGCGCTGGCTTATTCCGATGAGAGGGACACAAATAGGCGGGCTGAGGCAGGCCACGATCCGGCCGCACTGGGCAGACCCTGCTCCCACGTGGGCAGGGTCCGCACGCCCCGGCCATGCCCACTCCCGCGACCGCGCTGCGACCGCGCGGGGCTGCCTGGGGGTCCGGCCGTGGAGCCGTGGAGTGGGGGAAGAGGCTCGCCCCGCGCCCACTCCCGCGACCACGTGGGGCTGCCTGGGGGTCCGACCGTGGAACCGTGGAGTGGGGGAAGAGGCTCGCCCCGCGCCCACTCCCGCGCCTGTGACCGCGTGGGGCTGCCTGGGGGTCCGACCGTGGAGCCGTGGAGTGGGGGAAGAGGCTCGCCCCGCGCCCACTCCCGCGCCTGTGACCGCGTGGGGCTGCCTGGGGGTCCGACCGTGGAGCCGTGGAGTGGGGGAAGAGGCTCGCCCCGCGCCCACTCCCGCGCCTGTGACCGCGTGGGGCTGCCTGGGGGTCCGGCCGTGGAGCCGTGGAGTGGGGGAAGGAGGCTCGCCCCACGCCCACTCCCGCGCCTGTGACCGCGCTGGGCTGCCTGGGGGTCCGACCGTGGAGCCGTGGAGTGGGGGAAGGAGGCTCGCCCCGCACCCACTCCCGCGCCTGTGACCGCGTGGGGCTGCCTGGGGGTCCGGCCGTGGAGCCGTGGAGTGGGGGAAGAGGCTCGCCCCGCGCCCACTCCCGCGCCTGTGACCGCGTGGGGCTGCCTGGGGGTCCGGCCGTGGAGCCATGGAGTGGGGGAAGGAGGCTCGCCCCGCGCCCACTCCCGCGCCTGTGACCGCGTGGGGCTGCCTGGGGGTCCGACCGTGGAGCCGTGGAGTGGGGGAAGAGGCTCGCCCCGTGCCCACTCCCGCGCCTGTGACCGCGTGGGGCTGCCTGGGGGTCCGACCGTGGAGCCGTGGAGTGGGGGAAGGAGGCTCTCCCCGCGCCCACTCCCGCGCCTGTGACCGCGTGGGGCTGCCTGGGGGTCCAACCATGGAGTGGGGGGAAGGAGGCTCGCCCCGCGCCCACTCCCACGCCGTCTGCGGGGCCGGCGCGCCGGGTCTGTGACGTCACCCGCGGCGTTGTCACGCACGAGCTCATCCCCACCCCAGCACCGCCGACGGGAACCAGCCAGGCCTCCGAGTGCGTGAGGCCCGGCGTCCGGCTCCCACGGGGGCCGAGGTCTCCCGCGTCGGCCGCCGCCGCAGGGGCGCGGGGTGCGGGCCCGGGCGCCCGCGTTACCACTGCAGCCGCAGGCCCGTGTCCGTCAGCGGGCAGCCGCTCCCCGCCGGCCGGCAGCCCGGCCCGGCCCTCGGTCCATGTTGCCTGCGCTGGCGGGACGACGGCAGCCCTGGGGCCGGGGCGGTCGGGAGCGGCCGCGGGTTCCAGCCCCGGAAAGGGGCGGCCGCGGTCTGCGTCGTCAGGCTTGGAAATCGATGGGCCACGAGGAAGGTGCTTCCCGGCGCCTCGTGTGACAAGCGGGCGCTCGTGTGCACAGACGCGGGCAGGAAGCGCGGCCCTCATCACCGGGCCCCGCGCTGCGTGGGCCGAGGCCGGACGAGCGCTGCGCAGCCGATGTCTCGCCCTGTGGGCCCAAACTCGGCTCCTGTGGAACCACGAAGGCGGGCCCAGCCCGCTTCCCATTCCACGGCCCACAGCCCCCGCAGGCCCCGGGGCCGCCCGCCCGCCCGCCGGCCGGTCGTTTCTGTTGGTGACGCCGGGCCACGTCCCGGGAGACAGAGACCAAGCCGGTGTTGGCAGGTGTTTGCTGCGAGACAAAGGTGCACGCACGCTGCGGGGAGCCACAGCAAGGCAGGCAGCGGAAAGCGCTGGAGCGGCCCTGCCTGGGTCGCCACTTAGTGCCGTGTGGACTGTGGTACCACGGAGGAGCTTGTGGTAGTCCCATGTGAGCACACGGGCAGTGTGAGCCGTGTTGGGTCGTGTGAGTGCGTGTAGTCCCATGTGAGCACACGGGCAGTGTGAGCCGTGTTGGGTCATGTGAGTGCGTGTAGTCCCATGTGAGCACACGGGCAGTGTGAGCCGTGTTGGGTCGTGTGAGTGCGAGTAGTCCCATGTGAGCACACGGGCAGTGTGAGCCGTGTTGGGTCGTGTGAGTGCGAGTAGTCCCATGTGAGCACACGGGCAGTGTGAGCCGTGTTGGGTCGTGTGAGTGCGAGTAGTCCCATGTGAGCACACGGGCAGTGTGAGCCTTGTTGGGTCATGTGAGTGCGTGTAGTCCCATGTGAGCACACGGGCTGTGTGAGCCGTGTTGGGTCATGTGAGTGCGTGCGTGTAGTCCCATGTGAGCACACGGGCTGTGTGAGCCTTGTTGGGTCATGTGAGTGCGTGTAGTCCCATGTGAGCACACGGGCAGTGTGAGCCGTGTTGGGTCGTGTGAGTGCGTGTAGTCCCATGTGAGCACACGGGCTGTGTGAGCCTTGTTGGGTCATGTGAGTGCGTGTAGTCCCATGTGAGCACACGGGCAGTGTGAGCCGTGTTGGGTCGTGTGAGTGCGAGTAGTCCCATGTGAGCACACGGGCAGTGTGAGCCGTGTTGGGTCATGTGAGTGCGAGTAGTCCCATGTGAGCACACGGGCAGTGTGAGCCGTGTTGGGTCGTGTGAGTGCGAGTAGTCCCATGTGAGCACACGGGCAGTGTGAGCCTTGTTGGGTCATGTGAGTGCGTGTAGTCCCATGTGAGCACACGGGCTGTGTGAGCCGTGTTGGGTCATGTGAGTGCGTGCGTGTAGTCCCATGTGAGCACACGGGCAGTGTGAGCCTTGTTGGGTCATGTGAGTGCGTGTAGTCCCATGTGAGCACACGGGCAGTGTGAGCCTTGTTGGGTCATGTGAGTGCGTGTAGTCCCATGTGAGCACACGGGCTGTGTGAGCCGTGTTGGGTCATGTGAGTGCGTGCGTGTAGTCCCATGTGAGCACACGGGCAGTGTGAGCCGTGTTGGGTCATGTGAGTGCGTATAGTCCCATGTGAGCACACGGGCAGTGTGAGCCGTGTTGGGTCATGTGAGTGCGTGTTGGGGCGTGTGTGGAGCTGTGTGGGCGTGTGTGGAGCTGTGTGTGAGCGTGTGGAGCTGTGTGTGGGCGTGTGTGGAGCTGTGTGTGAGCATGTGGAGCTGTGTGTGGGCGTGTGTGGAGCTGTGTGGGCGTGTGTGGAGCTGTGTGTGAGCGTGTGGAGCTGTGTGTGGGCGTGTGTGGAGCTGTGTGTGAGCGTGTGTGGAGCTGTGTGTGGGTGTGTGTGGAGCTGTGTGGGCGTGTGTGGAGCTGTGTGTGGGCGTGTGTTGGTTGTGTATGAGCGTGTGTGGAGCTGTGAGCGTATGTTGGGTTGTGTGTGAGCGTGTGTGGAGCTGTGTGAGCGTGTGTGGGGCTGTGTGTGAGCGTGTGTTGGGTTGTGTGTGAGCGGGTGTGGAGCTGTGTGTGGGCGTGTGTGGAGCTGTGTGGGCATGTGTGTGAGTGTGTGGAGCAGTGTGTGGGCGTGTGTTGGGTTGTGTGTGAGCGTGTGTTGGGTTGCGTATGAGCGTGTGTGCAGCTGTGTGGGCATGTGTGTGAGCGTGTGTGGAGCTGTGTGTGGGCGTGTGTGGAGCTGTGTGAGCGTGTGTGCAGCTGTGTGGGCATGTGTGTGAGCGTGTGTGGAGCTGTGTATGAGCGTGTGTGGAGCTGTGTGGGCGTGTGTGGAGCTGTGTGTGAGCGTGTGTGGAGCTGTGTGGGCGTGTGTGGAGCTGTGTGTGGGCGTGTGTGGAGCTGTGTGGGCGTGTGTGGAGCTGTGTGTGAGCGGGTGTGGAGCTGTGTGGGTCATGTATGAGCGTGTGTGGAGCTGTGTGTGGAGCTGTGTGTGGAGCTGTGTGTGAGCGGGTGTGGAGCTGTGTGTGGGCGTGTGTGGAGCTGTGTGAGCGTGTGTGGAGCTGTGTGTGGGCGTGTGTGGAGCTGTGTGAGCGTGTGTGGGCGTGTGTGTGGAGCTGTGTGTGAGCGTGTGTGGAGCTGTGTGTGGGCGTGTGTGGAGCTGTGTGAGCGTGTGGGCGTGTGTGTGGAGCTGTGTGTGAGCGTGTGTTGGGTTGTGTGTGAGCAGGTGTGGAGCTGTGTGTGGGCGTGTGTGGAGCTGTGTGGGCATGTGTGTGAGCGTGTGTGGAGCTGTGTGTGGGCGTGTGTGGAGCTGTGTGTGGGCGGGTGTGGAGCTGTGTGTGTAGCTGTGTGGAGCTGTGTGTGAGCGTGTGTGGAGCTGTGTGTGAGCGTGTGTTGGGTTGTGTGTGAGCGGGTGTGGAGCTGTGTGTGGGCGTGTGTGGAGCTGTGTGTGGGCGGGTGTGGAGCTGTGTGTGAGCGTGTGTGGAGCTGTGTGTGGAGCTGTGTGTGAGCGTGTGTTGGGTTGTGTGTGAGCGTGTGTGGAGCTGTGTGTGAGCGTGTGTTGGGTTGTGTGTGAGCGGGTGTGGAGCTGTGTGTGAGCGGGTGTGGAGCTGTGTGTGGGCGTGTGTGGAGCTGTGTGTGGGCGGGTGTGGAGCTGTGTGTGAGCGTGTGTGGAGCTGTGTGTGGAGCTGTGTGTGAGCGTGTGTTGGGTTGTGTGTGAGCGTGTGTGGAGCTGTGTGTGAGCGTGTGTTGGGTTGTGTGTGAGCAGGTGTGGAGCTGTGTGGGCGTGTGTGGAGCTGTGTGTGAGCGTGTGTGGAGCTGTGTGTGGAGCTGTGTGTGAGCGTGTGTGGAGCTGTGTGTGGGCGTGTGTGGGCGTGTGTGGAGCTGTGTGTGGGCGTGTGTGGGCGTGTGTGGAGCTGTGTGTGGGCGTGTGTGGAGCTGTGTGTGGAGCTGTGTGGAGCTGTGTGTGAGCGGGTGTGGAGCTGTGTGTGGAGCTGTGTGTGGGCGTGTGTGGAGCTGTGTGGGCGTGTGTGGAGCTGTGTGTGGGCGTGTGTGGAGCTGTGTGTGGAGCTGTGTGGAGCTGTGTGTGAGCGGGTGTGGAGCTGTGTGTGGGCGTGTGTGGAGCTGTGTGTGAGCGTGTGTGGAGCTGTGTGTGGAGCTGTGTGGAGCTGTGTGTGGGCGTGTGTGTGCGTGTGTGGAGCTGTGTGGGCGTGTGTGGAGCTGTGTGTGAGCGTGTGTGGAGCTGTGTGTGGGCGTGTGTGGAGCTGTGTGGGTCATGTATGAGCGTGTGTGGAGCTGTGTGTGGAGCTGTGTGTGAGCGTGTGTGGGCGTGTGTGGGCGTGTGTGGAGCTGTGTGTGGAGCTGTGTGTGAGCGTGTGTGGAGCTGTGTGTGGAGCTGTGTGTGGAGCTGTGTGTGAGCGTGTGTGGAGCTGTGTGTGGAGCTGTGTGGAGCTGTGTGTGAGCGGGTGTGGAGCTGTGTGTGGAGCTGTGTGTGGGCGTGTGTGGAGCTGTGTGGGCATGTGTGGAGCTGTGTGTGGGCGTGTGTGGAGCTGTGTGTGGGCGTGTGTGGAGCTGTGTGGGCGTGTGTGGAGCTGTGTGTGGGCGTGTGTGGAGCTGTGTGTGAGCGTGCATGAGTGTGCTGTGTTCTAGGAGCTGCTTTTCCTCTCGGCCTCCTTGTGTTATGATTCTAGATGTGCTCGGGCCTCGGGCGTGCTCTCCGAGGGGCCTGGTTTCCCACGCGTGGTCACTGCTGGTGCCGTTTAACGGGATGCACCCCTGGGTTTGGAGCCCGTTACCCAGAGTCCTGCAGGAGCCACGCCGTCACTTCGGGGTGTCCAGTAGAAGCTGGATGGTCGGTGATGATGCCTTCGTGCCGATAAGTGGCACTGGGGCCTCTCAGAGAGAGGATGGAGTGTGGTCTCCAACCGAGAGGGAGGAGGGTGATGCTGGGGAGGTGGTGCTGTGAGGCCACATGGGAAAGCCGAGTCAGGCTGGCGCAGTGGGGGTGCCGAGCCACGCTGCCTCCCTGCCCCGCCCCCCAGCTCTCCTCAGACCAGAGCGAGGCCGAGTCCCAGGGCAGACGGTGGGGCGCCAACCTCCCCAGTGCACTCAGCAAAGGCCTCTGTGCTCAGCCCACGAACCCCACAGCAGTTCAGGCTGTGTGGGGCTCCCGTGGTACTGCCCCCCCCCCCCAGCTAGGGGAGACAGACTGAGAGACCTGGCTTTTTAGCCCAGATGTAGGTGAGCAGTGGGGCTCCCGTGGTACTGCCCCCCCCCCCCAGCTAGGGTGGGAGACAGACTGAGAGACCTGGCTTTTTAGCCCAGATGTGGGTGAGCAGTGGGGCTCCCGTGGTACTGCCCCCCCCCCCCAGCTAGGGGAGACAGACTGAGAGACCTGGCTTTTTAGCCCAGATGTGGTGGGTGAGCAGTGGGGCTCCCGTGGTACTGCCCCCCCCCCCCAGCTAGGGGAGACAGACTGAGAGACCTGGCTTTTTAGCCCAGATGTGCGTGCGCAGTGGCAGTGGGGATGCACGTGTCTGCTGCCACAGAAGAGAAGTGCGGGACGCAAGCCCGCGT
The DNA here is from genome assembly GCF_033115175.1 of Lepus europaeus. Classification (NCBI taxonomy): domain Eukaryota; kingdom Metazoa; phylum Chordata; class Mammalia; order Lagomorpha; family Leporidae; genus Lepus; species Lepus europaeus. Next base: position 125,268,315 of record NC_084835.1, read on the forward strand.
CATGTCCGGAGACACTGGCTTGTGAGCACGGAGGCCTAGAGTGCAGGCAGATTTGGAGGAGGGGCCTACCCCAGCCACTGGGGTCCTCCATACCTGTGTCCATGGTCATCTCCCAGGCACCCACCAGGACTCCCAGGTGCCTGTGAGTGCCAGCTGCCCTCCGGGTCCCAGACACCCACCAGGGCTCCCAGTCTCCCCATGCTTCCACAACTTTCCTTGTCAGTGTTTTATAAAAATTTGCATCAAAGCCTGTGGGTTGGACATTGACCTACGAGGCAACAGCCTGCAAGGACAGAGGCTGGTGGTGTGTGAAGGCAGGGAGGGCTGCCCTGGCTCAGTCACTACCCAGGGTCTCGGCTCCAGGGCCATGGGCTGCCGTTCCCACGTCCCGAGCTCTTGGTGGTCTCCGTTGACAAAGCGGTAGTGACGGCGTCCACCTGTATGTCCTCTCAGGACTGTTGCAGGATGGGAAGTGACATGTGTGGCAGTGCTGTCAGGCGGCAGGGCGAAGGGCGCATGGATACTGCCACTTGTCCCTGAAGATGCAACTCGGTTGCTTCCAGAACCCAGGAACTCTGAAGGGTGGAAAAGCGAGGCATGGAGACAGGCAGATTCGGGGGCAGCATCCCCTGCCGTCCCACTGAGCTTGCGCTGTCCTGGAGTCACACAAAAGCCCGGATGAAGCCAGAGGGGAACTGTGGACGCTCCACTGCAGTGTGAGCTTTTATTTTAAGATTTGAGTCAGAGTTACTGAGAAAGAGGGGGAGACAGAGAGAGAGAGGTCTTCCATCTGCTGGTTCACTCCCCAGATGGCAGCAACGGCCAGGGCTGGGCCAGGCAGAAGCCAAGAGCTTCCTCCAGGTCTCCCACATGGGGGCAGGGGCCCAAGGACCTGGGCCATCTTCCTCTTCTTTCCCAGGCCATAGCAGGAAGCTGGTGCCCCTGTGGGATGCTGGCAGCACAGGCAGTAGCTTGGCTGCTGTGCCTCAGTGCCAGCCCGGTGAGCCTGTTTCTGAGAGGCTGACGGCACGAACGTCCGAGCGTTTCCCTTGGAGCTGCCCTTGCTGGTGGCTTTGCGCAGCTCTCGTGCGAGCAGCGAGGGGTTCTTGTGTCATGAGGAGGAACACATCCAATACTGACAGGTAGCCAGGCGCAGCGTGGGTGAGAGCTGTGCCTGTAGGTTTAGTTTTCGTATTCTTACAAATACTGAACGCGGTGGGTGTCTGGAGCAGCAGTGGGGACACCCACAGGCCCTGTCGTCGTGCCTGGGCGCCTGTCCCGGCTCCAGTCCTGCTACCTGCTGACGCGAGCCCTGGGAAGCAGCCGGTGATGGCTCAAGTAGCCGGGCCCCTGCCCTGCCTCTTCTGGAGGGGGCCTGAATTGAGCTCCTGGCTCCTGTCTTTGGCTGACCCAGCCCCAACTGTGTGGACATTTGGGAAGCGAACTAGCAGATGGAAGGTCTCGCTGTCTATCTCTGTCTCTGTCTCTCACAGAAAATGGAAACATTTTTTTTAAATACTAGCTTAGTGTTCCATTCAATTCCAGATACTTCACATAGTCCATGGAAAATGGAATTTAAAGATAGGTTTATTTTGGTTCCAAAATTATCTGAGATCCATGTACAAAAGGGGTCTTAAGGAAGTTCATGAAAAATGTGTATTTTTAAAAAAATGCATGGGCTTCAAAGATTTTTGTACCAAAATAAACTCATCCTTCCACTCTATTTTTCTGCCAGGCATTTGAAATACCTCAAGATGCATGTGCAGGCGGTGTGGGTGAGGGGCGCAGGGACAGGGCAGGCATGCCCTTGTCCTTCTTGTGTCCCCAAGCAGCAGGGCTCCAAATGGTCACACACCAGTTTTAGAAAAATTAACAGTTTCCACCCTGGGAGCGTTTCAGAGAAAAGTCGACTGCAAGGGAAAGCCCCTCCATTAAATTCGGCTGTGGTGTAACAGCTCCCCACATCCTGTTGCAGGGCCCAAGCTACAGCCCCGCGGTACTTCCTCTTTCAGGTTTCTGACAGGTTGTGTGGGTCACATGTTACCTGCAGTTCAGAGTCCTTCCATAAAGAAAAAAACCCTGCGCACCAGTGGAAAAGCTGAATAAGGAGGTGGAAATTAGCAGCGGGGAGAAGACACTGTGGGAACCCGTGGGCGTCACTGACACAACCGCAGCAGAGGGAGAAGCCTCCCCGAAATAGCCCGCAGGGGACTTTGACCCATGACCTCATGGGAGACAAGGGGGGGCCGGCCCCAAGTCCACCTGCTGCTCAGTGAGGGTCTTGGTCCCTCTTTTTCTCACAGGGTTGCGCTCAGTCGGGCTGAGTCGTGCTGTCCACGGTTGTGGGGCCCACAGCTTCCGTCCTGGGGGGCAGCTGATGCTGAAGCGTCGTGAGCCCAGCCTGACCCTGAGCCCGGGCAAGAGTGCCATCCCCCATCCACCTCCTTCCTGGCACCTCGTGTGCAGCCTGCAGCGTGGTGGGGGCTGCGTGGGGCTGCTGGCTCTTCTGAAACCACCTGAACACAGGTGCTCGCTTGGCAGGTTCACCCCACACAGACAGAGAAAGCAGAGTGAGTGAGAGTGCTCACGGCCCCTGTCAGCGACAGGACAGCTGGGGGCCACGTTGAGTGATTTCCCATCCACCCCGCCCCCCAGGCTCTCCCTCGGCGATCAGGTGCACCAGTGGGCAGACGGGGAAGCCCACTGCTCAGGTCTCTTCCTCTTTTACCTTTGCAAGCAGATGTTATTTTTCCTGTGGTCTGCATGACCTTGAGGAGCTAGAAGATTCTCAGCTGCTGAGCTACGTTGCTTGGTGCTTCCCTCCTGCTCCATGGAAGTCACCAATCAGGACACCAAGCTGAAATTGCTGATGCCCCGAGCCCCTCCTGTGCCACTACTGACACCCTGAGACCCTCCTCCTGTGCCACCACTGTCACCCTGAGACCCTCCTCCTGTGCCACCACTGTCACCCTGAGACCCTCCTCCTGTGCCACCACTGTCACCCTGAGACCCTCCTGTGCCACCACTGTCACCCAGAGACCCTCCTGTGCCACCATCACCCTGAGACCCTCCTGTGCCACCACTGTCACCCTGAGACCCTCCTCCTGTGCCACCACTGTCACCCTGAGAGCCTCCTCCTGTGCCACCACTGTCACCCTGAGACCCTCCTCCTGTGCCACCACTGTCACCCTGAGACCCTCCTGTGTCACCACTGTACCCAGAGACCCTCCTGTGCCACCATCACCCTGAGACCCTCCTGTGCCACCACTGTCACCCAGAGACCCTCCTCCTGTTCCACCACTGTCACCCTGAGACCCTCCTCCTGTGCCACCGTCACCCTGAGACCCTCCTGTGCCACCACTGTCACCCTGAGAGCCTCCTCCTGTGCCACCACTGTCACCCTGAGACCCTCCTCCTGTTCCACCACTGTCACCCTGAGACCCTCCTGTGTCACCACTGTCACCCTGAGACCCTCCTCCTGTGCCACCACTGTCACCCTGAGAGCCTCCTCCTGTGCCACCACTGTCACCCTGAGACCCTCCTCCTGTGTCACCACTGACACCCCGAGCCCCTCCTGTGCCACTACTGACACCCTGAGAGCCTCCTCCTGTGCCACCACTGTCACCCTGAGACCCTCCTCCTGTGCCACCACTGTCACCCTGAGACCCTCCTCCTGTGCCACCACTGTCACCCTGAGACCCTCCTCCTGTGCCACCACTGTCACCCTGAGACCCTCCTCCTGTGTCACCACTGTCACCCTGAGACCCTCCTCCTGTGCCACCACTGTCACCCTGAGACCCTCCTATGCCACCACTGTCACCCTGAGAGCCTCCTCCTGTGCCACCACCGTCACCCTGAGACCCTCCTCCTGTGCCACCACTGTCACCCTGAGACCCTCCTGTGCCACCACTGTCACCCAGAGACCCTCCTGTGCCACCATCACCCTGAGACCCTCCTGTGCCACCACTGTCACCCTGAGACCCTCCTCCTGTGCCACCACTGTCACCCTGAGAGCCTCCTCCTGTGCCACCACTGTCACCCTGAGACCCTCCTCCTGTGCCACCACTGTCACCCTGAGACCCTCCTCCTGTGCCACCACTGTCACCCAGAGACCCTCCTCCTGTGTCACCATCACCCTGAGACCCTCCTGTGCCACCACTGTCACCCAGAGACCCTCCTCCTGTTCCACCACTGTCACCCTGAGACCCTCCTCCTGTGCCACCGTCACCCTGAGACCCTCCTGTGCCACCACCGTCACCCTGAGACCCTCCTCCTGTGCCAGCACTGTCACCCTGAGACCCTCCTCCTGTGCCACCACTGTCACCCTGAGACCCTCCTCCTGTGCCAGCACTGTCACCCTGAGACCCTCCTGTGCCACCACCGTCACCCTGAGACCCTCCTCCTGTGCCAGCACTGTCACCCTGAGACCCTCCTCCTGTGTCACCACTGTCACCCTGAGACCCTCCTCCTGTGTCACCACTGTCACCCTGAGACCCTCCTGTGCCACCACTGTCACCCTGAGACCCTCCTCCCATGCCACCACTGTCACCCTGAGACCCTCCTGTGCCACCACTGTCACCCTGAGACCCTCCTGTGTCACCACTGACACCCTGAGACCCTCCTGTGCCACCACTGTCACCCTGAGATCTTCCTCCTGTGCCACCACTGTCACCCTGAGACCTTCCTCCTGTTCCAACACTGTCACCCTGAGACCCTCCTCCTGTGCCACCACTGTCACCCTGAGACCCTCCTGTGCCACCACTGACACCCTGAGACCCTCCTGTGCCACCACTGTCACCCTGAGATCCTCCTCCTGTTCCAGCACTGTCACCCTGAGACCCTCCTGTGTCACCACTGTCACCCTGAGACCCTCCTGTGCCACCACTGACACCCTGAGACCCTCCTCCTGTGTCACCACTGACATCCTGAGACCCTCCTCCTGTGCCACCACTGTCACCCTGAGACCCTCCTATGCCACCACTGTCACCCTGAGAGCCTCCTCCTGTGCCACCACCGTCACCCTGAGACCCTCCTCCTGTGCCACCACTGACACCCTGAGACCCTCCTCCTGTGTCACCACTGACATCCTGAGACCCTCCTGTGCCACCACTGTCACCCTGAGACCCTCCTCCTGTGCCACCACTGTCACCCTGAGACCCTCCTGTGTCACCACTGACACCCTGAGACCCTCCTCCTGTTCCAACACTGTCACCCTGAGACCCTCCTCCTGTGTCACCACTGTCACCCTGAGACCCTCCTGTGCCACCACTGACACCCTGAGACCTTCCTCCTGTTCCAACACTGTCACCCTGAGACCCTCCTCCTGTTCCAACACTGTCACCCTGAGACCCTCCTGTGTCACCACTGTCACCCTGAGACCCTCCTGTGCCACCACTGTCACCCTGAGACCCTCCTCCTGTGTCACCACTGACATCCTGAGACCCTCCTGTGCCACCACTGTCACCCTGAGACCCTCCTCCTGTGCCACCACTGTCTCCCTGAGACCCTCCTGTGCCACCACTGACACCCTGAGATCCTCCTCCTGTGCCACCACTGTCTCCCTGAGACTCTCCTGTGTCACCACTGTCACCCTGAGACCCTCCTGTGTCACCACTGTCACCCTGAGACCCTCCTCCTGTGCCACCACTGTCACCCAGAGACCCTCCTGTGCCACCAGTACCCTAGCCCCATCCTGCACCCAACACATTACCCTTCAGACACATGTCAACTCATTAGAGGGATGCCTGAGATCTCTCTCTCTCTCTCTCTCTCTCTCTCACACACACACACACACACACATGCACCCATTTTCCCATCATTTCCATCTGTCAGACTGCCCACATGCCTGTAGCTGTCACCCTCAGAGCTTCTGTCCCTATCAGCCTTCCCGCCCAGTCTCCCTCATACCACACTCTAAGCCACACCCAGTCCAGACTGCCTCCAATCTCCTCAGAACTGCACCTCAAAAGCCCCCAAACGATGCCATTACCAGCCCTCAGGGCTCCCTACCTGCACACTGACGACCCTCATGTCTTCTCAGCTCGATCGGTGCTACCCTCAGTCCTCCCTCACTACCTCAGTACTACCCTCAGTCCTCCCTCCCTCGTGGCTCCCCCAGTCCTCCCTCCCTCATGGCTCCCCCAGTCCTCCCTCCCGCATGGCTCCCTCCCTCCCTCCTCCCTCCCTCCTCCCTTCCTCATGGCTCCCTCGGTCCTCCCTCCCTCTTCCCTCCCTCCTCCCTCCCTCATGACTCCCTCAGTCCTCCCTCCCTCCCTCCCTCATGACCTCAGTCCTCCCTCCCTCATGGCTCCCCCAGTCCTCCCTCCTTCATGGCTCCCTCCCTCCCCCCTCCCTCATGGCTCCCTCGGTCCTCCCTCCCTCTTCCCTCCCTCCTCCCTCCCTCATGACTCCCTCAGTCCTCCCTCCCTCCCTCGTGGCTCCCCCAGTCCTCCCTCCCTCCCTCCCTCATGACCTCAGTCCTCCCTCCCTCATGGCTCCCCCAGTCCTCCCTCCCTCATGACTCTCCCCCTCCCTCCTCCCTCCCTCCCTCCTCCCTCCCTCATGACTCCCTCCCTCCTCCCTCCCTCCCTCGTGGCTCCCTCAGTCCTCCCTCCCTTGTGGTACCCCCACTCCTCCCTCCCTCATGGCTCCCCCAGTCCTCCCTCCCTCATGACTCCCCCCCTCCCTCCTCCCTCCCTCATGGCTCCCTCGGTCCTCCCTCCTTCATGGCTCCCTCCCTCCCCCTCCCTCCTCCCTCCCTCCCCCCTCCCTCATGGCTCCCTCACTCCTCCCTCCCTCGTGGCTCCCTCAATCCTCCCTCCTTCATGGCTCCCTCCCTCCCCCTCCCTCCTCCCTCCCTCCCCCCTCCCTCCCTCAGCCCTGCCTCCCTCATGGCTCCCTCGGTCCTCCCTCCCTCCCTCATTTTCACGCTCAGGCCTTCCTGCGTCCCGTAGGTGTTGATGCTCTGACCTTCCTCACATCATATCGTTGTTTCTGAGTCTCCGCGCCCACTCCTCACTGTTTACACTAGAGTGGTTTGGGCCTGGCGCTCCATTGTTCTTGGGTTTGAGAAATCTTGGTGACTGTCAGGGTAACGTTGGACCGCCTCTCCCCTTTCATTGAGATCTAGTTCAGAGCTAATTGTAGCCCTTGGGATGGACTTCGCCCCACATAGCAATTGCTCTTCGCTGCAGGCGTTTATTTTCTGGTTCCCTGCCTGCTGCCCGTGTAAGATCACTGGTCGGGACTCAACGTGGGCTTCTTGTCTTGTCTACCCTGCCACGGCAAGCTAGCCCTGGGAGGGGGCCTCAGGACCCCTGTCTTTGCGCCTGGTTGGATAATGGGACATTTCCTGGGGCATCAGCTTGTCGGCCGTCCACCAAGAGCAGGGTGCCACGCCACACAACGGGTGTGGGTGTGGTGCCTCCCACCCCGCCGGGCTCTGTGCCCTCCTGCGGTTGTCAGAGAAGCCCTGCTGCCTGTCGGGCGTTTTTCCTAAGGAAGTGCCCTAACAAACTTGAGACTTGTGAGTTTTCTTTGTTGACATGTTCTTTGATGGGGCTGTGCTGTGGCCACGTTAGATCAGATGTGCGCCTCTTCCATAAAGGCCCAGCCAGCTCTGGGGGAGAATCATGAGCCCCCAGCCCTGGTGTCAGGGCTCCAGCGAGGAGGGCGAGAGGGACAAACACAGGAAGTGGCCAGGCCAGGGTGTGCGCAGGAAAGAGCCTGCCTCCTGCCCCTGTGCCCGCTGCACGCTCGCCAGGGCCTCCGTGGGCCCCGCGCACTCTGTGTCATGGAAAGCGCCTGGAGCCAGGAGCTGCCCGCGCACTCGGGGACAAGTTGCATCCTGAAGCTGGCTCCTGGGAACACCCGGGCACACCTGGGCCTGGTTTCTCATTAGCAGCTCCGAGGAGTCGCAGGATGGAAGGAGTCCGTGTTTGCCGGCTGACGGCCGAGCCCCTCTTGGCTTTGCGTGCAGTGGTCCAGGGCCCGGTGTACGTCTTCGGGCTGGTGTGGTTGGCAGGCAGGGTCCAAGAGGCCCCTCGCTCCCAGGGACAGCAGGCCCGGGCTGCAGCGGGGGCCCCTCTGGGCGGACACACTCCCCTCCGGGTGTTTGCAGCCAGGGCTCCGCCCCAGGGTGCCAGCAGCAAGCTGTGCCGTCAGCCCTGACAGGACTCCTGGCTCCCCCAAGGGCGCATCAGTGTTGTGATTGTTAGAAGCCTGCTGGGGGAGGGGAGGTGATGAAACACACGCCTGCCGGTGGCTCCAGGAAGCCGCCCTGGGCCCTCGAGAGGCACACGGGGTTTATCTGGGCGCAGCCTCCGGGCCCCAGCCAAGGGAAGCCCGGGCAGTTCCGTGACGCCAGCAACCCCCCCCCCCCCCGCCCCGTGAGCTGCTGGGAACAGGGGACCGGTGACAGCCTGCCTGTGACACTTCCTATCTCAGCGCCCATCAGGTGGCCGCGGTGGACAGAGGGGACGTTGTGCGCTCGCTCACTAAGGCTCTTGCCAACTTCTGTCATTTCCTCTCCATCTGCCAAAATCACACGCCGGCAGTGGGCGTGGCGGGCGTGCGGGGACTCTGCGATTGACCCCCTAGAGGGAAGTGAAAAAGGAAGCCTGGGCCCCTGTGTTTGTCCCCGGCTCTGACACAACTGGGGACCCTGCTCCCAGCCCCGAGCAGGCCCCAGAGGCCCCCGTGGTGACTCACCTGTTTTGCAAGTCCGTGAACACATCGGGCAGGGACACCCTCACCCAGCACCAGAGCACCGAGATCCACACCTGGCGCCTGTCCTGGGCGGGGGCCCCCGTCCCGGCAGAGCCGGTCCTACCCTGCTCCCCGCCAGAGCAGGAGCTCTGAGGCTGCTGGCTCCTGGGCCAGCTCCGGTCACTCACGGCGGTGGTGGGGTCAAGAAGCGAACGCCGGCCCGTGCCGAGCCGAGCACAGCCGATGGCGAGCTTGGCCGCCAGCGTCTCCTTGTGCCTTTTGTCTGCTCGTAGCTCCGCGTGGGGACGGCTGCCCTGACACTTTCTCTGTTTCTGTTCTCGCAGTAAATGAAATCATACGGAACGACCTGTCCAGCGCCAACAGCCACTCGTAGCTCGCACGTTGGAGGTCACGCAGCAGCTGTGTGCCGGTTCGTGGGGACAGCTGGGCGCCAGCTCCCACGTCTTTGCCTGAGTGAACTGAACACAGCTGGTGTCACTCAGAACTTCCAACCTACGAATGCTAGGAGCTGAAGCGGTTGCTGTATGGACGATGAAGTCGCTTGCTGGCCGTGGCGGGCGGGCGGTGGCTGCTGCCTCTCCTGCAGCGGAAGTCATCTCATGGGGCCAGGCGGGGCAAGCCAGGGAGGACTGTGCAGGCGCCCTGAGGGGGCCGCGGCGCCTGGCCCCACCGCGCCCCTGGATTCAGCACTGGAAGTGCCTTATTTACCCGACCGCCGCGTTCCAGCCGCAGAACTGAGCGCTGAATTCTACCGTGAGAGTGTTTGTAGGAGCAACGGTTATCAAACATGGCGTTGTGAGGCTCGATCTCTGCTTCAGTTCAGAGAACACTGGTGGGCTCGAGGTTGTGAGCGAGCCCTGACAGGAGCTCCCTCCCGTGACTCAGTGTCTCCTGGGCTGTAACATGAACTGGTTGCCTTACCCCGTGTGCTGTAGAGATCGTCCAAGCTGTCCCCTCTGCTCTGTCACAGGTACTTCCCTCCCCCGTGTCCCCAAAGCCACAGGGGGTTACAAGCAGCATGCTAGGACTTCTGTTCTAATCTGGCTTCGAACATAGCACAAGGAAGTTGAATAGCACAGATAGGTTACTGGACAAAACAAGGAATCCCTCTGCTCCAGGGTGACCTTGCATTTGCATGTGTGTACATAGATAGGCTTGTATTTATGTATGAGTAATAAGTAGCCGAGGTGGGGAGCCCACCTTTGCCCAGCTGGGGCTCCCGCGTTAGCAATAACCAGCATTCGTCTTGGAAAACGAGCTAAGACCCAAAGTGGGGGTCTGTCCCCACTGCCACCCCTCTGACGGCGCATGTCCTGGGCTCCTGCACGTTCAGGAGCCCTTCAGACAGCCAGTGCCCCTAGGTTACCAAATGGCAAAATTGGAAAGTGACTGTAAATAGCACGACACAAGGGGTGTAATATATTTGTTCAAGTGTGACATTGTTGTTTCACCGGAGCCTTAGAGCCCTCTGCTTCCCCTAAGAAAACAGTAACCAAAAACGAGTTCCAGTCTGTAGCGATGCATGGTGAGTTCAGACTAGCTACTGTCATGAGTAGGTTAGTGTAGGTTTTACTACTGTGTTTTGTACAATTAACTGCTTACTACGCGCTAATACTAGCAGTGACCTGTTGTTTCATATAACCAAAAAGCATGGTTTCATTAAAACATGTTTAACTAATACTTGTGCCTTAGGAATTAATGCCCCCTTATGGAACATGCCTGAACTGCACCCGCGGTGGAGTCCCTGTCCCTGCAGGTGGGCGGGCCGAGAGCTCTCCCCAGGACCAGTGACCTCCGAAACGTCTTTCGGGCGGCTCTGTCTTACAGTTTCTGGCTCACAGAAAGAAACGAAAGCTGAAGCTGTAGTGTAGCGTTCACGCAGGATCCTGGAGAGCTGACGTGGGCCACGCGTGTGCGCCGCGGCCACCCGCCCTGCCCCGTTCCTGGTGTCCTAAGACTTGCATGAGCGTTTCTCAGTAGACTGTCACATGGGAAGGAGACGTGTGGTTTGCGTTTCAGCTGTCTTTGTAGTTAGAACAGACCCAATAAAACAGTATTCTTGCTGGACAGCCTGCGAGTGGTTCGTTCTGGGTGTGGGAGGTTCCACGTTGTCATCGATGTTTCTGCCGCGTGTGTGAGGGCTGCAAAGCCGCGCTGCCCACGACCCGTGGACGTGGAAGTGGTTCTGGCCGAGCTCCTTCTCCCTGCTCAGCTGGGGGAACCCCTGCAGCCTCGCTGGAGCCGTGGCCCGATTCTCGGGCGCTCTAAGCAGAGCTTCAGGCGAGCTGGGGGTGAACTTCGGCTCCTGCCAAATATTTTCACTCCGAGAAATGTCCGGGGTGGGGCTTGGGCCACACACATACTCACTTGCCCTTTGCTCATCGCTTCAGTGGGAGACGCTGGCGTGGCGTGGCCCGCCCCGGCCCCCGCGACCCCCTCGCTTCCCTGCGCCGCCCTTCTGCCCACACCCCTGTCTCCTGGGAAAACGCTGCTAGCCAGTGCGTCAAGTACAAGACCTGGTGGTGTCGACTCTCGGAGACGCATTTTGCTCTCCGGCCATAGCGTGCACCGGGCCCTGTTTCCTTGGCTGAGAGGCTGGCGGGGCGAGAGCAGCAGAGAACAGCGCAGCTCTGCCCGCGCGGCTCGGCCAGGGCCTGGCAAGGGGCTGGGAAGGGATTGCGCGTGGAGGTTTGGGGCAGGGGCATCCATGTTTTCAGAATGTCTGTGCTGCTGGAGTGTAATGAAGACTGGTGCAGCCCCAGGTCTGGGCCGGGCCGCACCCCGTCGGGGACGTCGACCCCACGTGGAATGAGAGGAGGGTCCTGCACCCCCTGCCCAGCCCTGCTGAGAGCTGCCTGGCCTGGGTGTCCTGGGCTGTGGTTTGTACCACGAAGGAGACGCCAGAAGCTGTTGGTTTCAAAGTCCACTTTTTAACCCTTTCTCCGCACCCCCCCCATACAATCCTTATATTCCAGAAATCAAAATGTAACCCATAACTAGACAGGTGGTCTCTGTGTGAGCGCTGTGGCCTTGGTGACGACTCAGTCACAGCAGCGCGCTGAGTGAGCCGCGGGGCTCGGCCGGCCGGAGAGCTGCTGGGCGCCGTGTGCTGTGTGGCCATAGTGTGCGGCGTCCAGAGCCAGGGCTGCACCGTCCTGGGAAGCCGAGAGAGGCGTTGCTGCCGGGGCAGGCGCCTTCCCAGGGCTCACTGCCTCTCGTGGCTCGTGCCGTGGGTGCTGCACTTGGAGACGGCCGGGGCAGTCACGCTCAGTGCCAGACCCTGTCTGCTGGGACCCTGTGTCTGAGGCTGTGTGAGATGAGAATTCTCGGGGCCCTCCCTTGTCTCACGAGCTGTCCCCTCCCCACCACAGCTCCACGGGAACAGCTCCCCCTGCTGACGCTGACGCTGACACTGACGCTGGCGCTGATGCGTGCCGGCCATGGGGCCACGAGCTGGCTGTCTCCTCCGTGCCTATCGAACACTGAGCACATTCTGTGTGGAGAGCAAGACCCTCGCCTGCGTTGTTTGGGAGGACGAGAGGGGCTGAGCTGAGGGAGTGGACCCTTGGTTAAGAGCCATTGTTTGCTCTGAGTGGGGGTGAAGTTCCCACGAGGTGCACTTCACCCTTGCCGGGCACACAGGGGCGTTTTGCAGCACTGCCTCTGTCGCTGCCACGGTGGCTTTGCCACCCGACCCTGCCCTCTGCGCGTTCCTGGCCACCTCAGCTCCCCTTTCCGACTCTGGCGGTTCTGTAGCAGGGGAGCCACACAGCATCGTGCTTCGGGGGTCTGTCCGCACCACCCCCCGTGTCCAGGCTTCGTCCCTGTCCCACTGCACAGTCGGTCTCCCCGGTTCGTCTGGTTCCAGCTGGCGGGCACTGGGTTGTCGCCCCTCCGGGCTGCCGTGTGCATGGGTGCAGCTTTTCACGCAAGTCTGTTCAGGCCTCGGGGGCACGCACCTAGGAGTGGCATTCCTGGGTAATACGGTAACTGTGTAGCGTTTCGAAGAATGATTTTCCCCTGCTCCGTGTTTAAATCACCCATCCCTAGGACAGGCGTTGGCTCACTAACCTAATTTGGAACCACATATGTGAAGCACATCATATTTATAATTCTTTATGCCAGGAGAATCGAGTTAGGCGGGCGATGACTGAGTGTACAGAACTGCAGGAGACGGGGCCCTGGGACCCCGCGTGCGTGAGCCGCTCCCTGGGGCCGGCCGTGGGCACTGCTTCACTCCACGCACACGAGAGCAGTTGCTGGTCGCCGGGAGGGGTCTGCACCGGCTGAGGCTTCCTGAAGCAGTCGACCCTTAGGTGGTAACTTCTGGCTCAGGGCCCAGCACCCAGCTCGGCCCCGCTCGCCTGTCCTGCCGCGTGGGTCTGCAGCCCACAGCATTTCACGTGTGCGGGCCTGGGTTCCCACATTCCTCAAAGCCCCCTCCCAGCCATTTCCAAGTTTAATTTCAAAGAAAAGGAGGAAGAGCACCGATGAGGCTATTTTGGGGCGGTTTGACTCACCTCTGGAAGGGAAGGAGTTTGAGTGACTCAAGCCCACACTGTCCGTCTCCCCAGTGGCCGCCGCCTGGCCCGGCTTGGCCCTGGGGCCCGTGCCTCACTCCCCCTGCCCTCTCCACCTGCGCTGCTCTTCGGCCGGCTCGGGGCCCTGGAGATGTGGAGCCACAGTGCAGGGTGGCTTTACACACACCATGGCTCCCCAGATGCACCCCCTCTCCAGGAGGCCGGCCCCAGGTCTCAACTTCAGAGCGGCTCCCTCGGCTGGAGGGAGGACACTCGAGGCCCCTCAGTGCCCCGCAGCTGTCGGCCCCTGCCGGAAGGGCTCCTGCATTTCCCGGGTGCTGGTTCGCAGGGTGGATGCTCGAGACGCCGGCTGAGACCCAGGCTCATGCGGCCCCCAGCGTGTCCAGGGCGCGGATAGCTGGGGTGTGCACAGCCACATCCCCTACCCTTCCAAGAACTCCCGGCTGGGCTCCCTGCTCACCTGCCCCACGCCCGGGAGCTGTGACCCTGGGGGAGCGCCGAGCCTCCGCTTCCTCGTATAGAAAGACTGGAGCCATCTCGGGTCCTCCACACAGCAGTCACCAGGACCCTGGGGTCCGAGGAGGCCCTGGCAGGGCTGGGAGGCAGCAGGGTGGGCAGGCTTACCTCCCAGGCAAACCCTGGGCCACCTTGCCCTGCAAACCCCGCCACTCCCGGCCCCGGGGGACTCGGTTGCTTCGGTAACTCCGTGGCCCCAGGGATGGGTAAGAGATGAAGAGCAGCTCCTTACTGCTTCTCCTCCCCACTGGAGCTGGCCACGTGGGGAGGCCACGGAGGCCCCAGGTGACGGCAAGCACCAGACATGTGAGCAAGACAGAGACTGAGAGAGACAGGAAGGAAGGAGTGATAGGGGAGAGGGAGAAGGAGAGAGAGAGAGACACGCAGTAACAGAGACAGGAAGGAAGGAGTGATGGGGGAGATGGAGAGGGAGAGGGAGAGAGAGAGACACGCAGTAACAGAGACAGGAAGGAAGGCGTGCTGGAGTGAGCGAGCTAGAACGCCGTGCTCCGTTCTAAGCCGAGGGAGGACTGAGTTCTGAATGTCAGGGGGAGGGTGCTCAAGTCTGGAATGGAGGCGCTCTCACTGGTGGGCTGCCCGAGTGATGCCTCCGTGGTTCCTTCTGGGAGCCCGGGCCACGCTGTGGGCAGGGGAGTGCCCCGGCATCGCAGGTGTCTGAGCGAGCCTGGCGCCTGCCGGGACCTGCTGCCAGAGACTTCTTCCCCACTGGAGAGCCTGATCACCCCTCCCCCCTTCTCTTCCTCCGCTCCCTTAGGGATCAGGCCGGCAAGAAGCTCAGGACAATGAGCAGGGCCAGGCGGGCAGTCAGGTGTGGACACAAAACCCACCCCTGCCCTCCCAGAGCCGACTGTGCTTTGCCGGGCTGTACGAGGCCATCACTTTGCTCTTCAGGCTCTGGCCTGGTCTTAGGACCAGAGTGACACTGGCCCCAGGGTGAGCTGGGACCTGCTGGTTCACTCCCAAAATGGCTGCAACAGCCAGAGCTGGGCCCATCCGAAGCCAGGAGCCAGGAGGCTGGAACCAGGAGCTTCTTCCAAATCTCCCATGTGGGTGTAGGGGCCTGAGGACCTGGGCCATCTTCCACTGCTTTCCCAGGCCACAGCAGAGAGCTGGATAGGAAGAGCAGCAGCCAGGACTCGAACTGGCGCCCATGTGGGATGCCAGCACTGCAGGTGGCAGCTTTACCCGCTACGCCACAACGCCAGCCCCTCATGCACTGTTTGTTATTTGGCCTATGTCTCCCCTTTTCTCTTTTTCTTATTGGATAAGCAGGGCTTTGGGGTGCCTGCGGCTGCAGCCCTCGGCTGTGTCGGGGCACCCTGGGCAGGCGGGGAACACCCTTGCCCATGCCCCGCCTCACAGGCCCAGGAGCCGCAGACGGTGCCTGCCCACTGGCCTCCCCACACCGCACCCAGAACGTTGTCACTTCAGAGATTCCCGTGTCTGCCTCCAGCGTCCGAGCCGTGGGGCAGCCTTGCTCCTGGGTGCCGGGCGCTTCCGGAGAGCTGTGGAAGCACAAGAAGCTGCAGAGAAGAATGGGTGCGGGCAGCACCGGCCCCTCCCCCACACTCCCCCAACGTGGGACGGCGCGGGTACGAGCCCACCAGATTCACACGCACACGTGTGCGATTCTTGGATTCCCTCACGCCTGGGTTGATGAAGCCAGCACCAAGATCAAGGCGTCCCTCGCAGGGCCCCCGCTGGCCTCTGTGCCTCCCCTGCCCGGTGGGCTGCCCCCTCCTACCGAGCACTCCACGTGGACCCTTGGTCTGGCCCTGCCCTCCTTGAGGACAGGAGGGTTTGGGGCTTGCCCCCTGGGCTGAAGCGAGCACCTGTGGGCTCTCGGTGCCACCGGGCACCGCCCAGACCGGCACAACGCGCACACGCCCCCAGCAGCACGCCTGTCGCCTGTGGCGTCTTGTTCCCGGCCCCGAGGGGCATGTGGTGGCCTGATGTGGCTTGAGAGCACATTTCCGTGGTCTGTCTGTGGGGTTCTCGCTCAGAGCCGAGGCCCCCGTGCGCTCCACACAGCACGTCTGCGGCTGACAGACGTTTTCTCCCAGGAGTCTGCCAGCCCCCGCGGGACCCGGGGACAACAGAACTCAGTCAGTGGTGCCCGTGTGTCGCGGGCTACGCCAGCCCGGGCCCCAGGGAGCTTCCCTTCTGCGCCGCTCTGAGAGCCGTGCGCCTCGTGCTGGGCGCTGACGCCGGGACCCTCGGGAGCGCCCTCCGTGTCTCCCTGTTCTGTGTTCCGCAGACTTGGTTTCTGACGCCGTTTCTGCACGTCCAATCCCGTCCGCCAAACTCTACTCCAACACTGTCGTTTTCGACTCTAGGATTTTGGTTTGGGTCTGTCTTTATAGCCTGCGTGTTCAATCTTCCCCCGACGCGGAAGTCGTTGTAACGGTGGTGGTATCTTCGCTCGACGACTCTGCCGTCTGATTCATGTTGGCCTGCTTGATCGCTTGAACTTCCTTCTCGTCGTGGGGCAGAGCCTCCTGCTGCTTCCAGCGCCTGCTGCTTTTCGGCGGGTGTCAGGTGCTGTGACTCTGACCTCCCGCACGTGCCTGTGTCCTTGTGAGCATGCTGGACTTCCTTCCAGGAGGCAGCCCGCCCTCCCGCCCTCCCGCCCTCCCGCTCTCCGGCTCTCAAGCCTCGGTGAGTAGGACCAAGCGGTGTCAGGCTTGGCCCATTTTCCCTTTTGAAGCCAGTCCCTCGTGAGCACAGTGTTCGGTGCTGTGAGTCTGTCCACGCTGGGTCAGGTCCCCCCGCTGCCCCCCGCCCGGCCTGGGTTCTTCCCCAGCACCGAGGGGCTTCCCGGCAGACACACGGTGGTCGGAGACCCTTGCGGAGCTGCCGTGCCCTCCCTCTGGGCAGCTCCCTCCTGTCTGGGAATTCACCCTGAGACTCGCAGACTCCTCACCTCCGGAGCCCTGCAGGGCCCTGCCGGGGCCTCTCCCTGCACGGGGGCCTGGAAGCTTCGCCAGGCCGGCAGCCCAGGCCTCGCCCTGCTCGCCTGTCCCCCGGGGCCGGCTGCCTGCCACAGCCTGATGTCGACCGTCTAACACATGTTTCATATATTTCGTCCGCTGTTAAAAGCTATTTTGGTGAGAGAGCAAATCTGGTCCCTGTTAGGCTCTGATCCCGGTATTTCAGAGCTTCCTGGGAAGGCCAATTTCAGTCGGAGCAGTAGTCCACCTCCCTCTCCCTGCATTTTATGTCCTGTAACAATAATGCTATTCAAATGGAAACTGCGTGTCTGGCCAGGAGCGCGGCTCCTGATCACCAGCTCTGCCTTGGGGCCTCGTATAATTTTAATCGGAAGGGAAGCATCAAACAGAGGCTGAAAAACAGCTCTCGCTGCCAAATGTGCTTTCTACCTGGAGGAAGAACCAAAAATCCTGGGGCAGAGCCAAGAGGTTTCACAGCTTTCACAAAAGCAACAGAGAGGCCAAGCCGTGTCTGCGTCCCCCGGGCGTGGGGGCCGCGGCCGGGGCCGGACGTCTGCGGGGCTCCTCCCAGCGCGCACCCCGGCTGGCGCGGCGCCAGGCCATCACCCGCGGCTCATCTGTGTGTGTGTTTCACCCAGAGAGCGCAGCAGGCGGCCCCTGGGCTGCTCCTCGATTCTGTTTCCACACACTGCACCTGGAAGCCTGTTCACAGGGACGACCTTAATCTGGAATTTGGAATAATTGGAGATTAATGATGATTTGGCTGGGTGTAAGTTTACCTTTCAACTTTCTGGTGAGACAGAGGTTTGCCAAGCGATTTAATCACTTAAAACAAGAGTGCAAGCACAACCCTTGTGGGAACTGTTTTAAAGACTTTGGGAACACTCATTGTTTGCATGCAAATGAGGCTGCTAATTATGAGATTTATTTTCCTATTCTTTGGAGCAGGCCCAGCCGGACCTTGACTTGAAAATATGCTATTAGCAATTAGTACCTTAATGACACACACTTGGAAGAAACGAAGCAGCTTTTCAAAGGCCCTGTAATTCAGACCCGTCCCTCATCTGGACTGTACTTAGCCTGGCTTGTAACCATGCCCGAGTCGCTCAGCCATGGCTTCCAAGGGGTTTTTCAGATGTGCTGCACCTCACGTGGCCCTCCAAGCTGCCCCGTGAGGGGGCTGGCAGGCGAATCTTCTAAAGTGCTGACGCTGTGGGGGGAGAGGCGCTTCCTGACACCCGTCTAAGTATTACCCATCCATCCGTTAGTCCTTCTTCCCTCTGTCCACTGCCCGTTGGCCAGTTACCCACCCACCTCCCTGCCTACCCATCCATCCACCCACCCATCTGTCCACCATGCATCTGTCCATTAGCAACCTACATACCTGCCTACTCCACCCATCTGTCCACCATCTGTCCGTTCCCAGCCATCCATTATCCACCCATCCACCCTTCTACCTACCAATTCTCCATCCATCCACCCTTCTACCTACCAATTCTCCATCCATCCATCCACCCATCCACCTGTCCGTCCATCCACCCATCCATCCACCAGCCATTCTCCAGCCACCCATGATGCTGCATCCGTTCACCGCGCCTGCACCCATCCACTACCCACCGTTATCCACCTCGCCAGCCAGCCACTCCCACAGGCTGACATGACACTTTTGTCACCCACATCTTGTGAGAGCAGCCCACTTTTCAGAAGAGTTCACTGAGGCCCAGCGAGAGCAGGGTGCAGAGAGCAGCCTGCCTGGCGCAGGCTCCGACACCTTTGCCAGTTTGGTTAGCCCAGCTTCTGCGCGAGGCGCGTCCAGGACACTGAGCAGTGACGAACGTCTGGCTTCGTGAGCAGTGCCAGCTGGAACCATGGAAGGGGAAAGCCTGGGGAGGGCTGGGGTGAAGTCCAGGGGTGGCTCTGCAGGCCGCGCCCCCCCCCCCCGCCCTGCGGGCTGCCCTTGCTGCAGACATCCTGGGGGTCCCTGCCGCCCCTCCTGTCCTGCAGACTCTGTCTCCTGGCCGACGTGAATCCCGCTGGGGCGGCTCAGCCCAGGGTGTGGGGGCAGATTCTCTTAGGGACCGAGTCCAGGTCATTTCTGCACCCCGTCCTTGGGCCATAGGCCTCTGAGGAGGCCCCCGGGGCCCTGCGCCTCGCATCCTGCCTGTGTGGTGGGTGGGCTGGGAGCGCCCTCAGGAACTCACGTCCTGTTTCTCTGGAGCCAGTGCAGAGCCCCGTCCCACTGATGAGCCTGCCGTGCCGGGGGCTTCTCGGGTCAGGCCAGGGCCACGGTGCCCAGGTTGGGAGAGGCACCAGGAGCAGGCCTGTGCACCACGTGTGGGACCCAGGGACTGGGCTGGGGGGCGAATACGTGGACCAAGGTCCCGGGCTGCTGCCTGGCGCCGCCTCGCCTGTGCCCTGTGTTTGGTATCCTGTGCATGGGCCTCAGGCCTGCGGTCATGCGGCCAGTGGTGGGGACGGGGCCCCCGAATGGCCTCTGGAGCTCTGTACCCCAGTGCTTCACACCCTCAGGCCCCCTACTGACCTCCCCACGTCAAAGCTGCCCATTTCCCCAGGGCTGGGGTTGGGTGCTGGACACTTGAGAGGGGCACCCCAGCACCCGCACCCACTGGGTTCTGGGAGACCCCTCCTCAGGCAGGGTGGGGCGTGGGGCACTCCCGTGTGGCCAGGCTCTGCCTCTCCCTTTGGCTGCTCATTGTCGCCCCAAAGCCTGTGCCCTTTGGTGCTCACACGGCACCCCCTTCTCTCCCAGGCCCCAGGTCAGGCTGTGAAATCCTCTCCAAGGGGAGCCCCCGCTGTGCATGAACAATGCCCACCGCCTGGCTGCTCTCCCTACCCTGCTGGGTGTCAACGGCGGTCCTGGGGGCATGCAGGGAGGGCTGGGGGAACCAGGAGGGCTGGGTCCCTCCGCTCACTCAGCACCTGCAGTCCCGGGCGGCTGTGTGAGTAAAGATGGCTGCAGTGTTGTCGGTGAGCCGTGGAGCCCTCCCCAAGGTCTCAGTGTGTCCAGGGGCGGCAGAGCTGGAGGTGGTGGTCTCCAGCCCACCTGAGAACTCTCGCCCCATCCCCCAGGTCATCGACATCCCAATCATCCCATTAACCAGAGATTCCTGAGTGATGAAATCCCAGGTGGTGTCGCTTCTAATGAGGAGCGGGGGAGGGAGCCTCCTCTGGGGGGATCTGCACCACCACCCGCCCCAGCAGTGGGAAGACAAAGAGCGGAACAGGCGCTAATTAGGGGCGAAATGATGAGATGGGGCCTGTCCTGACGGAGCAGCCACTCACAGGAGGGGCTGCTGGGCTGGCCCAGGGAGCTGCCGTCTGCGAGCTGGGAAAGCGGGTTTGGGACCCCGAGCAGCGGCCATGGTCTGGGGCACAGTTCAGAGGGCAACCGGGTGCCCAGTCTGCACGGGGACCTCCCCTGTGCCCTGGGCTCCAGGACAGGCTCTGGTCTTGGTGTGCGTGGGACTGCTTCTCCAGTGCTCTCGCTCCAGCCGGAGGTGCTGGACGTGGTGGCCACGAGTGCAGGGGACGCTGGGAGCCGCCACAGGCTCCTGGGTCCAGCGGCACAGGGAGGCTTCCCCAGCAGGAGGCCGCTGACCTCCCTCGGTCACGTGCATGCGAGACAGCCGGTGTCATGGCTGCCCTTGCCTGCGAGCCGGCCTTTCCAAACATTTCTAGCGGGGATTTAGACTTCCTCTGCCGTGCCCCCAACCTGCACTGCTGTTCCCTGACTCGGCTCAGCTTCCGGGTCCCCGGTTCTGGGGGCCGCCCGCCAGGTCACGGAGTCAGGCGCCAGGGCTGTGTGGCGTCTGGCCCAGCAAGCTCTGTGCAGTTCCAGTGGTTGAGCTGTTGGTGCTGGGTCCACTTCTTGTCAGCTCAGCCTCAGTTTGAACCCAGAGCCTCGTGCAGCTCTGCACCCTGCAGAGCAACAGGAGCTCCCGCCGCCCAAGGCCACTGCGCAGCCACCGGCCCTTCGTGCTCCCTGAGGTGTGGCCAGAGGGCTGAGCCCCGAGCGCCCTGGTCGCCCAGGGGCCCTGCCGGGTCTGCCCCAGCCCTGTGAGCACGACTTATTCTTGCTCGAGATCCTTCATCCTTTTATTTATTTGAAAGATAGGGTTAGAGACAGAGAGAGGGGGGTCTTCCGTCAGCGGGTTCACTCTCCAAATGGCCGCAACAGCCGGATCTAGGCCAGGCTGAAGCCAGGAGCCAGGAGCTTCTTCCAGTCTCCCACGTGGGTGCAGGGGCCCAAGGACCTGGCCATCTTCCACGGCCTTCCCAGGCCATAGCAGGGAGCTGGATCAGAAGAGGAGTAGCCGGGACTTGAACCAGCGCCCATGTGGGATGCCGGCGCTGCAGGCAGCAGCTTTGTCCACCACAGAGAATGCAGCTCCAGTGACCAGGGGCCCCTGGGCTGGGCTTGGGGCAGGCAGAGCTCCCTGCCACTGTTGGTGGGTATGGGGGAGGCCTGGGCCCCGAGAGGGAGCTGCATTCGTGGACAGCGCCCGCCTCCTCCTCCAGGCCCTGGGAGACCTCAGCCTCCACATGGCCGGCTTTCCACAGCACTTCAGCCCCACACCCGGTGACCGCCGCAGCCCCTGCCGCCTGCCCAGGGTCCCCTGTGAGCCCGAGCAGATGGCCGCCCTGTATTCTCACTGGACACCACGCTGCCTACATTGCCGCAGACTTCGCGGCCCCTCTGCTGCCTCCGCCATTGTCCAGGGCTCCGGGCCACGCCCGTGGGCCCGCCTGCTCTCCCGGTGTCCCCCTCCCCACATCGGCCTCTCACCTGTGTGCTCCTCAACCACCCCCTGCAGACACGCGCGTCTGAGGCAGGCGGCGGCGCCCCCCGCGACCTCCTAGCAAAGGGGGGGCACAGAGCCCGTGCCCAGGAACCCCGACTCGCCCCCGCCCCGCCTGCTCCGCGACAAGGCCCAGAAGAGGCTGCCAAACCCACTGGCTCTTCGGCTCCGGCACGGTGGGCTGTCCCTGGGGGTGCTGCCCACCCCGGCTGCGCGAGGCCCCGCCCCCGCACGTGGCTGGGGGCCCTGGGCGCAGCCCAGACGGCGCCCCGCTCCCGGCGCTGCCTGCCCCGACAGCTCGCCTCGCCGAGCCTTGTGCCCGAGACAAGGGCGCCTTGTGTCCGCCCTTCTTCTCGGTGGGTGAGCCGGCTCTCTGTAAGTGCGGTTTGCGACGCAAACCCTGCTCGCGCCTCCTGACGCCGCACCAGCGCGGAAACTGGGAACCCCGAGTGGAAGCTTCCAGGAGCTGCCCGGGTCCAGCCGCGGTGACACCCGCGACGGGCGTCCCCCGCCCGAGGCCCCGGCAGGCTGAGCCGGCCGATGTCCGCTGCCCCTGGGGTCCCCGCGCCGAGCCCGTGGGCGCGGACCGAGCCGTGGCGCTGCGGCCGCCTGCTCCTCGGCGCCGCGCACGGGAACTGGCCGATTGGGCCCCGAGCGGACACCGGCCCCCGAGGTGGCGCCCTGACTCCAAACCCAGCGAGCTTGACTGAGGCGTGCTTCCGGAAGCTTCTGGAAACTGCAGGCGCGGAGCTCCGCTGTGCTGTCACTCAAATGGATGGACAGCGTCCGCGGCGTCCCGGGTGACGCGAGCACCTGGGCTGGGCCGGGCCGCAGTGCGTGGGTCCCGCCCCCAGTGCGGGGCCGCGTCCAATCAGAAGTCCCCACCGAGCAAAAGCCCGCCCTTTCCGGGGCGGCCCGTCGGCCGGAGTCTCCGTGTTGCTGCGGTGGTTCCTGGTCGGTTCCGCGAGAGGCGGCCGCGGCAGCCTTGGGAGCGCGGTCCTCGAGTCTCGGTCGTCATCCGTGTTGGGCGTTAGACTCCTGTGCCTCAGGGCCCACCGGGGTCACCACCCCCTCTGCTCTCCTGTGGGAAGTGGGCGCGGGAAGGGGTCGCGGGTCAGGCGTGGGCCGGCCGTGGGCCCTCGGGCCCGTTTCCGAAGCTCGGGTGAGTGGAGTTGCTGTTGTAGCGGGAACAGAACAGCGGATGGGGCGAGACACAGGAGGTTCTCCGTAGTCTGCCAGAACCGTTCAGGGTCTGCCTTATGGACTGAAATGAGGCGAACTGAGCCAAGTCTGCCGGCGGTGTCGGTTCCCAGCGTGCACAGCCACCCCTGGGGCGCCCCCGGCCCAGCTGCAAGCAGGGCCTCCTGGGGAACGCACCCCAGGAGTCAGGAGGGCTCCGCCCACGGAGTCACCAGTCTGCACCTGCCCGGGCGTGGGGCTCCCCGGGACTGCACTGACTCTTCACGATGAGGCCGATGTCTAATTAAGCACCAGGGGTCACCAGGCACCGGCAAGGTGGCAGTGACGGTAAGAACCCAGCTGGCAACAAGGAGGTGGGCAGAGGCCGGCCTCGGGCAGCGTGGGGGAGCAGCGGCGGCCAGCAGGCCCGGGGCTCCCAAGGCTCCGTTCCCTGAGGTTGTCCTGGAAGGTCCCACAGGTCCAGCCTGAAGGACACGACGCCAGGACTCGCATCCCACACCCACCCTGTCCTTCATGCAGCAGCGTGAAGGCAGAGGAAAAGTGGCAGACAGAGGACAGAGGCAGTGGACAGAGGGGCAGGCAGGCAGCGGGACAGGCAGCGGGACAGACACACAGACCAGAGAGAGAGCGACAGGCAGACCAACAGAGGGGCAGGCAGAGACAGGCAGACAGCAGGACAGACAGAGGGACAGACACACAGACCAGAGAGAGAGCGACAGGCAGACCAACAGAGGGGCAGGCAGAGACAGGCAGACAGCAGGACAGACAGCGGGACAGGCAGGCAGGCAGCGGGACAGACACACAGACCAGAGAGAGAGCGACAGGCAGACCAACAGAGGGGCAGACAGAGACAGGCAGACAGCAGGACAGACAGAGGGACAGACACACAGACCAGAGAGAGAGCGACAGGCAGACCAACAGAGGGGCAGGCAGAGACAGGCAGACAGCAGGACAGACAGCGGGACAGACAGGCAGGCAGCGGGACAGACACACAGACCAGAGAGAGCGACAGGCAGACCAACAGAGGGGCAGGCAGAGACAGGCAGACAGCGGGACAGACAGAGGGACAGGCAGACCAACAGAGGGGCAGGCAGAGACAGGCAGACAGCAGGACAGACAGCGGGACAGACACACAGACCAGAGAGAGAGGGACAGGCAGACCAACAGAGGGGCAGGCAGAGACAGGCAGACAGCAGGACAGACAGCGGGACAGGCAGGCAGGCAGCAGGACAGACACACAGACCAGAGAGAGAGGGACAGGCAGACCAACAGAGGGGCAGGCAGAGACAGGCAGACAGGAGGAGAGCCAGAGTTAGGGACACAGAGGCGGACAGAGTTCACTGGCCAAATGCCTGCGTGACCGGGCCTAGGCTGGTCCAAGCCAGCACGTGGAACTTCATCCAGGTCTCCCACACGAGTGTCGGACCCAAGTACCTGAGCCATGGCAGCCGACGTCGCGAGCCAGAACTGGGACTGGGCTCAGCACTCCACATGGGCACCTGGCCAGTCACCCCAGGTGGCCGTGGCCTCGCGATCTCTTCCACTAACCGCAGAACCCTCCCACGGCACACTACGCACCGTGGCCGACGACTTGGGCGGGTGGCTCACTCTGGAGACCACGTGTATTCGAGTGCCACCCCAGTTCCAGGCCCACGCTGAGGGCCTCACGACTGGCGGTTGTGTCGCACACCTCACCCAGTGGGCTGTGACGACGTGAGACCCCTCTGCTCTGCCTCGAGCTGGGGTTTGGAGACGTGGGTGATGCATTTCACAGCTCGGCTGGCGAGAAGCGGCGCTGGGAGCCATGGCGCCTTGCTCTGAGCTCGCACTGTGCTAGGTGGGCCCTGGGGATGCCGACACCGCCGGCGGACTCCAGTGGGTGACTGGGGCCTGATGTCCAGTCGGCCACACGGGGAAGCACTCCTGGGTTAACGGAGGAGCTGGATCTGCTCTCGCAGGGGCCTCAGGGCGTGGGAGGAGCTGGAGCCCAGGGAGGCCCTGGCTGCCAGCGGCTGCGAGTTTCCTGTCTGAGCTGTTTGGCTTGGAAAATGGAGGCGCCCGCCCAGATGCAGTTTAACTTTGGAATCGCCGGCCGGCCAGGTGGGCGGGAGCCCTCGGGACTCTACCTTGAAGGTGATTGGGCTGGCCTGAGCAGGTCAGCCCACACCCGCCTGTAACGGAACTGGCTGCAGGTGTCCAGCGCCGTACCGATTCCTGGAGAGACCTGGGGGGGGAGGTTCAGACGCTCCTCACTCCGCACCTGCTTCAGCGTCCCAGTGCCAAGTGACGGTGTGCGCAGCACGTGGCCGAGCCGCGGACAGCCCCAGCTCTTGAACCAGCAGCTCCTGCTCAGATGCTGGGACAGGACTGCTTCGGGGGGGGGGGGGGGGGTCACACCCGGAGGAGCCCTGCCACCCGGAGGCTGTGGCTCCGCCTCACCCCTCCCTCCTCCTCCTCATTGTCTCTGTTTGGTCCACAATTTGGGAGAGGCCTCGTGGCCCAGGGAGGGGCTGGAGCAGACCAAAGGCCACAAAGACCCCAGCCCACTTGGTGGAGTGTGGCCCGCCCCTCGGGGGTGCCATCTCCTTACTGGAGAGCTGCCGCAGGGGTCTGTGCAGGCAGAACCGAGGGCGCGTAGGCCAGCCGCCCCAGCACAGCCCTGCACCTGCCGTGAGGCCGCCTGCCTGCAGAGCAGGGTGTGAACTTTGGGAGACGCTCGGTGTTCCGTGCTTCTGGTCCCGCCGGCAGGGGCCTGCCCGCGCACTTAAGGCCACCTCGGGAGTCGAGCCCAGATGGAGAGGGGGCCAGAGGTGCCGGCAGCCAGGCTGACAGAGCCCCAGCCTCTCCGAGGAGCAGTGCTGGGCTCATGGCTGTGGCTGGAGAGGATGGCCTGGAGGCAGGCGTGGGGTGGGAGGTGGGCTGTCCCCCAGTGTGCTGCCCAAACCCGCTGAAAAGGGACAGGCAGGTGTGAGCGCCGGGCGTGGAGCCACGTGCCTTCCGGAACCCGGCCCAGGACTCCAGCCTGGGGACCGTGGGGAGCCTGACCAAGTCCCTGTGCCCGGAAGGACCTCGGGCCCCGGCGCTCCTCCCACACCCACGGTCGCGCAGGTTCCTGCCCGGGCCGCTGTGCTTGGACAGTCCAGCTCTCCCCATGCACAGAGGCCAAGAGCATCACGGGAAAGCACCCAGGCGCCTCGGAAGTGGACGGCGCCCATCCCGGGCCTGCAGAAGTGCAGCCAGCAACGACCGGCAGACACGGAGCCTGGGCCAGCATTGAATGGCGTCTCCCACGTGGCTGCTGCCCTCGCTGGTGAGCGCACAAAACAGAAACGAAGGGCCCCCCACCCCGACTCCCGGACGTCTGTGCTGTCACCCACAGGGCCAGCGCGTGGCCGGAGCCTGGAGCAGGTGCTGAGCTGGGAGGTGAGCACGGGTGACAGAGGGGCACAGACAGGTGGACACAGAGGACAGGTGGACACTCAGGACAGGTGGACACTCAGGACAGGTGGACACAGAGGACAGGTGGACACAGGACAGGTGGATACTGAGGACAGGTGGACACACAGGACAGGTGGACACACAGGACAGGTGGACACTGAGGACAGGTGGACACAGGACAGGTGGATACTGAGGACAGAGGACACACAGGACAGGTGGACACAGGACAGGTGGACACAGGACAGGTGGACACAGAGGACAGGTGGACACAGAGGACAGGTGGGCACAGGACAGGTGGACACACAGGACAGGTGGACACAGGACAGGTGGACACAGGACAGGTGGATACTGAGGACAGAGCACACTGGGGACACAGCGTGCAGAGGGCAGGTGGACACAGAGGACAGGTGGACTCAGGACAGGTGGACACAGAGGACAGGTGGACACAGGACAGGTAGATACTGAGGACAGAGGACACAGAGGACAGGTGGACTCAGGACAGGTGGACACAGAGGACAGGTGGACACACAGCACAGGTGGACACAGAGGACAGGTGGACACACAGCACAGGTGGACACAGAGGACAGGTTGACACAGGAAAGGTGGACAGAGGACAGGTGGACACACAGGACAGGTGGACACTGAGGACAGGTGGACACTGAGGACAGGTGGACACAGGACAGGTGGACACAGAGGACAGGTGGACTCAGGACAGGTGGACACAGGACAGGTGGACACAGAGGACAGAGCACACTGGGGACACAGCGTGCAGAGGGCAGGTGGACACAGAGGACAGGTGGACACAGAGGACAGGTGGACTCAGGACAGGTGGACACAGGACAGGTGGACACAGAGGACAGGTGGACTCAGGACAGGTGGACACAGGACAGGTGGACACAGAGGACAGAGCACACTGGGGACACAGCGTGCAGAGGGCAGGTGGACACAGAGGACAGGTGGACTCAGGACAGGTGGACACAGAGGACAGGTGGACACAGGACAGGTAGATACTGAGGACAGAGGACACAGAGGACAGGTGGACTCAGGACAGGTGGACACAGAGGACAGGTGGACACAGGACAGGTGGATACTGAGGACAGGTGGACACAGAGGACAGGTGGACACACAGCACAGGTGGACACAGAGGACAGGTTGACACAGGAAAGGTGGACAGAGGACAGGTGGACACAGGACAGGTGGACACACAGCACAGGTGGACACAGAGGACAGGAAAGGTGGACAGAGGACAGGTGGACACACAGGACAGGTGGACACTGAGGACAGGTGGACAGAGGACAGGTGGACACAGAGGACAGGTGGACACAGAGGACAGGTGGACACTGAGGACAGGTGGACACAGGACAGGTGGACACAGAGGACAGGTGGACACTGAGGACAGGTGGACAGGTGGGCACACAGGACAGGTGGGCACAGAGGACAGGTGGATACTGAGGACAGGTGGACACTGAGGACAGGTGGACACAGGACAGATGGACACAGAGGACAGGTGGACAGGTGGGCACACAGGACAGGTGTACACAGAGGACAGGTGGACACACAGGACAGGTGGACACACAGGACAGGTGGACACAGGATAGGTGGACACTGAGGACAGAGGACACACAGGACAGGTGGACACACAGGACAGGTGGACTCAGGTGCGTCTGCAGGACAGAGGACACTGGGGACACAGCGTGCAGAGGGCAGGTGGACACTGACAGGTGCAAGTTTCTGGAGGAGGCGGGACAGGGAAGGGAGGAGAGTCTGTGATGTCTCCCTGGTCCGTGTGGTTGCTGGGACACAGGTTCCGCCAATGGCTCAGTTCAGAATGGCAGACACGTCTTAGCTGTGACATCGGCAGACATAGCACCGCGCCTCCCTCCTGGCTTGCTCAAGTGGGGCTGGAGTCCAGACTGCCCACTGCTGGCCGCTGGCGGAGCCTCCCCTGGAGGAAGCTCCCAGGAGGGCACCAGTGTGGGCGGCCTGAGGTGGGCCCTCCCCAGAGGCTGTGGGCGCCGCAGGTGAGGTCGGGGTGTCCCAGAGTCCCCGTGTCCAAGTCCACGTTAGCTGAAACACCGCAAGTCACCTGGGGGAGGACAGCGCGCCCCGGCTCAGGGTTTGGAGCTCACGGCCCACGGTCGGGCGTGGTCTGGTGGCTGACGCGGGGAAGAGAACGGCCCTAGGCAGGGAGGCGGCAGGGTGCGCGCTGGGCTGACCAACCCCACCCTCTACAGACGGCTGACCCTGGGCAGGGCAGCCCTGGCCACCCGAGGCCTCTACTCAGCCACCTCCAAGCCCCCACCCTGCATCCCTCAGCATCAACCCAGGGCACTGGGGACAGAGGACGCTGGGACAGAGGACACTCGGGACAGAGGACACTGGGGACAGAGGACGCTGGAACAGAGGACGCTGGGGACAGAGGATGCTGGGACAGAGGACACTGGGGACAGAGGACGCTGAGACAGAGGACGCTGGGACAGGGGACGCTGGGGACAGAGGACGCTGGGGACAGGACACTGGGACAGAGGACGCTGGGGACAGAGGACACTGGGGACAGAGGACGCTGGGACAGAGGACACTGGGGACAGGACACTGGGACAGAGGACGCTCGGGACAGAGGACACTGGGGACAGAGGATGCTGGAACAGAGGACGCTGGGGACAGAGGACACTGGGACAGGGGAAGCTGGGGACAGAGGACACTGGGGACAGAGGAC
The DNA here is from genome assembly GCF_033115175.1 of Lepus europaeus. Taxonomy (NCBI): domain Eukaryota; kingdom Metazoa; phylum Chordata; class Mammalia; order Lagomorpha; family Leporidae; genus Lepus; species Lepus europaeus. Next base: position 125,297,245 of record NC_084835.1, read on the forward strand.
GCTGGGGACAGGGAAGCTGGGGACAGAGGACACTGGGGACAGGAGAAGCAGGGACAGGGACCCTGGGGACAGAGGACACTGGGACAGAGGACGCTGGGGACAGAGGACATTGGGACAGAGGACACTGGGACAGGGGATGCTAAGACAGAGGACACAGGGGACACTGGGACAGAGGACGCTGGGGACAGGGGATGCTGGAGACAGGACACTGGGGACAGAGGACATTGGGACAGAGGACGCTGGGACAGGGGATGCTAAGACAGGACACTGGGGACAGGGGACACTGGGACAGAGGATGCTGGGACAGGGGATGCTAAGACAGAGGACACTGGGGACAGGGGACACTGGGACAGAGGATGCTGGGACAGGGGATGCTAAGACAGAGGACACTGGGACAGGGGACGCTGGGACAAAGGGTGCTGGGACAGAGGACACTCGGGACAGGATGCTGAGACGGGACACTGGGACAGAGGACAATGGGGACAGGGACACTGGACTGGTCCCCCCAGTCTCTCTTGTTCCATCTTGGGCACCCTCCTCCCCACAGGGCAGTGTCCACAGTTTGAGATGGCCTTGTCCTAGGGTCTGGGCCCCGTTCCTCGACCCCAGTCTCATGGTGCTGCCCCTGCCGGACTCTGACCTCCCAGGGAGGGACCCCAGGCAGGGCTGGCCATGGCTCAAGGCCTGTGCGCAGCGCCCGCAGCCTGCAGCCTCAGTGCGGATGGGCTGAGGCGAGCAGGGGCCGGGTCCCTCCCCACAGAGCCCCTGCGCCCTGCTGGGCCGGGCACCTGTGTGCTCATGCCCAGGAGGCCTTGGCACAGGCGGCCGCTGAGCTCCTAACCGTCCGTGAAATTGACATCTATTTACAGACACTACTGCCCCAGAGGGACTGGCAGTGCCCCCGCTCCTCCCAAGGCTGGGGGTACAGAGCCACTCCCTGTGCGGGGACCCTCACAGCTCTGTGAGCGCTGCACCCCACTCAGGAGCCAGGCTGAGGCAGCTGCACCCCGGGGCAGAGCTGGTCACGTGGCTGGGTATGGCCAGCAGCTCCTGGGGGTGGAGGAGGCGGGGGTGACTGCCGCCCTCACCTGGGACCTGGTCTGTGTGAGTGTGGACCCTGGGGGCTGACTGGGTCTGTGTGGGTGTGCACCCTGGGTGCTGACCTGGTCTGTGTGAGTGTGGACCCTGGGGTGACCTGGTCTGTGTGAGTGTGGATCCTGGGGCTGACCTGGTCTGTGTGAGTGTGGACCCTGGGGGTGACCTGGTCTGTGTGGGTGTGTACCCTGGGGGCTGACCTGGTCTGCATGAGTGTGGACCCTGGGGGTGACCTGGTCTGTGTGAGTGTGCACCCTGGGGGTGACCTGGTCTGTGTGGGTGTGGACCTGGGGGCTGACCTGGTGTGTGTGGGTGTGCACCCTGGAGGCTGACCTGGTCTGTGTGGGTGTGGACCCTGGGGTGACCTGGTCTGTGTGGGTGTGTACCCTGGGGGCTGACCTGGTCTGCATGAGTGTGGACCCTGGGGGTGACCTGGTCTGTGTGGGTGTGGACCTGGGGGCTGACCTGGTGTGTGTGGGTGTGCACCCTGGGGGCTGACCTGGTGTGTGTGGGTGTGGACCCTGGGGGTGACCTGGTCTGTGTGGGTGTGTACCCCGGGGGCTGACCTGGTCTATATGAGTGTGGACCCTGGGGGTGACCTGGTCTGTGTGGGTGTGGACCTGGGGGCTGACCTGGTGTGTGTGGGTGTGCACCCTGGGGGCTGACCTGGTGTGTGTGGGTGTGGACCCTGGGGGTGACCTGGTCTGTGTGGGTGTGTACCCTGGGGGCTGACCTGGTCTGCATGAGTGTGGACCCTGGGGGTGACCTGGTCTGTGTGGGTGTGGACCTGGGGGCTGACCTGGTGTGTGTGGGTGTGCACCCTGGGGGCTGACCTGGTCTGTGTGAGTGTGCACCCTGGGGTGACCTGGTCTGTGTGAGTGTGGACCCTGGGGGGCTGACCTGGTCTGTGTGGGTGTGGACCCTGGGGGTGACCTGGTCTGTGTGAGTGTGCACCCTGGGGGTGACCTGGTCTGTGTGAGTGTGGACCCTGGGTGTGACCTGGTCTGTGTGAGTGTGCACCCTGGGGGTGACCTGGTCTGTGTGAGTGTGCACCCTGGGGGTGACCTGGTCTGTGTGAGTGTGCACCCTGGGGGTGACCTGGTCTCTGTGAGTGTGCACCCTGGGGTGACCTGGTCTGTGTGAGTGTGGACCCTGGGGGGCTGACCTGGTCTGTGTGGGTGTGCACCCTTGGGGTGACCTGGTCTATGTGGGTGTGGACCCTGGGGTGACCTGGTCTGTGTGGGTGTGCACCCTGGGGGTGACCTGGTCTGTGTGAGTGTGGACCCTGGGGGTGACCTGGTCTGTGTGGGTGTGGATCCTGGGGCTGACCTGGTCTGTGTGGGTGTGCACCCTGGGGGCTGACCTGGTCTGTGTGAGTGTGGACCCTGGGGGTGACCTGGTCTGTGTGAGTGTGCACCCTGGGGTGACCTGGTCTGTGTGAGTGTGCACCCTGGGGTGACCTGGTCTGTGTGGGTGTGCACCCTGGGTATGACCTCGTCTCTGTGGGTGTGCACCCTGGGGGTGACCTGGTCTGTGTGAGTGTGCACCCTGGGGGTGACCTGGTCTGTGTGGGTGTGCACCCTGGGGGTGACCTGGTCTGTGTGAGTGTGCACCCTGGGGGTGACCTGGTCTGTGTGGGTGTGCACCCTGGGTATGACCTGGTCTGTGTGAGTGTGCACCCTGGGGGTGACCTGGTCTGTGTGGGTGTTGTTCCTGGGGTGACCTGGTCTGTGTGGGTGTGCACCCTGGGGGTGACCTGGTCTGTGTGAGTCTGCACCCTGGGTATGACCTGGTCTCTGTGGGTGTGCACCCTGGGGGTGACCTGGTCTGTGTGGGTGTGGACCCTGGGGGTGACCTGGCCTGTGTGGGTGTGCACCCTGGGGGTGACCTGGTCTGTGTGGGTGTGGACCCTGGGTGTGACCTGGTCTGTGTGAGTGTGCACCCTGGGTATGACCTGGTCTCTGTGGGTGTGCACTCTGGGTATGACCTGGTATGTGTGGGTGTGCACCCTGGGGGTGACATGGCCTGTGTGAGTGTGCACCCTGGGTATGACCTGGTCTCTGTGGGTGTGGACCCTGGGGTGACCTGGTCTCTGTGGGTGTACACCCTCGGGCTGTATGCTCACTGTGGTTGGTGTCGAGGACGTGTCCGCAGCTCTGCCTGTGCCCTCCTCACTCCCGTTTCAGTCCCTACTGCACACTCTCTACTTTCTGCTTCTTCCTGTCTACCACTGGAAGGCTTCGTTCTAGAAGTAGAGACGATGACAGAGAGGTTGTCCGCCCGCTGCTCACTCCCCGCTGAATGTAGCTCTGTGACTCGAGGGCTGTGGGGAAGTGGGGGCCGACACCTCCAACACCCCAGCCCATCCTCCACGCGTGACAGCGGGAGCCTCCAGGCGTGGAGGGCCCACCCAGGCCATCCCCAGCGCTGTGGCCATCGAGGCCGTCAGAATGCACCCTCAAAGCTGTCGCCCCGGGCGGGGCTGTGGCCCCGCAGTGGAGACGCTGTTGGGCGCCTGGTTCAGTGCCGGCTCCGCTCTTACGCCAGCCCCCTGCGCACCTGGGAGGCAGCGGTGACGGCTCAGGTTCCGGGGCCCCTGCCACCCAGGTGGGAGACTTGGATGGAGTTCCCAATATTTGTATGTCTCCAATAATAACAATAATAATAAACCCTGTTACTTTAACAAAGTAAGATTAGACAAAGAGGCGGAGGAGCCGGACAAGGGTGCGCCGAGGAGGGCTGGGAACCCCCGGCAAGGACGCGCTGGCCCAGCCCACGTCCTGGCACCACAGCCTCAGAGCCCAGAGCGGGGCCTTGCTGCCCGCGGGCAGTTGTACACTCGTCAGCTGCAGGGCTGGAAGGGCCCCGAGTCCCAGCGTGGGCTCAGCCGGACTCGCGAGGTGGGCGGCGGGCGGCAGGCGCGCCCTGGAGTCTGGGCGCTGTTCCAGTGGATGCACGCACGGCAGGCTTAACCCCTACATGGCTGGGATGTGGAAGAAATCTGGCGATGATCAGACTGCAGGCTTGAGAGCTCTGAAGGCCGACGTGAGCTGGGCTGGGCACGGAGGCCCAGGCAGCAACGTGGCCGAGAGCAGGCCGGGTGACGGCCAAGGTCAAGACGCATCTGAAATGGAGCAGCGGTCCTCACCCTTGTTCTACCGTCAGCCCCAGGGGCAGGGTCTTGGAGCCCCTACGGTTAACGCAGGGGCCAGATGCTGGGGGCCGCTGGGGTCAGGGTCCCTGCACACGTGATCCGGGCGACCTCGGGGCCTGACACGGCCATGGGCCCCACAGAGCTCAGCACGGGCTGCTGCCCTCGCCCACTGCAGGGGACAGGGCTGCCATGGGGAAGGCTCCTGGTCCAGGCACATCCCGGAGGTGCAGGGGGAGAAGTTTCTGGAAGGTTCCAGATGCCTGTGCATCAGGGAAGGCCACCGGCCAGGCGTGCTGCGGAGAGGGGAAGTACCAAAAACATGATGGACAGGTGAGCGACCCGAGTGACGTCTCCACGAACTGCGACTTTGTTCACGCCCTTACTCACAGTCGCCAAGACAGCTGTTCACACCACAGATGAGCCCCTGGGGCCCCGGCCGCTCCCGGCCGCCCACGGAGCCGCGGCAGCACCCCCAGGCTGCCGGAGGAGGGGAGGGTCCCGTGGCCCGGACCCCGCGTGGCTGCTGAGCCCTCCTGGTTGGGTAGCCCTGTGCTGACTGGAGGCAGACAGGTGAAAACTGCAGACCGAAGTCCGGCGCTGGCTTCGGGGCTTCCCTCCCAGGTTTTCCGTTTGGAAAAACTTTTCCTTAATGTATTCCATGCGTCGCCGTGAGGCAGGGAGATCGTGGCACGCACAGAAAAGCTTCAAACGAAAGAAAATCCTTTTTGTCCAAGAGTAAAATCCCGGTGAACGGCAGCTCGCCATGGCCCTCATCCAAACGGCCTCTCCCGCCGGCCGAGCCTGGCCCCAGGGGCTGGGGCACAGCCAGGCTCTCCCCGGGAGCGTTTCGGGGATGCAGGGCTCCCCTGCCCTTGGGGCGGCTCCTGTGGAGACAGGGAACGGCCAGGGTTCGAGCGAGAGCTTCGCAGGCCTTGCGTGCGGCTGAGCCTTCCTGTGCTGCCTGCGTGTGCACAGAGCTCTCTGCGCGGGCCGTGTGCCTGTGTGCAACCCCCGTGTGCAACCGCCCCCGCCCCCTGCCGTGGTCTGCAGCTCTCTGAGCACGGGACGCCCCCAGGCCTCGACAGTGGACCAGGAAACGGGGTCACTGAGGGCCCAGGTCTTATGGAAGCTGGCCAGGGGCACGTGGGCCCCAGAGACACCTCCAGCTGGCCACAAGCTTAGCAGACTGGGGGGGCTGGGGTGGGGGAGGAGCCCAGCAGGGTGGGGCAGGAGTGGCACCCTCACCCCTTCCCACCCACCCAAAATGGCCCCCAAGGTGCCCAGAGAGTGGGCACAGTGGCCGTCGAGGGCGGGAGCCCAGGTCAAGCCCCTCCACGTGGGGGTGTGGGGTGCGAGTGGCAGTGGACTCTCAGCCTATGTCACCCCAGCCGTGTCCAGCCTGCCCTGGCCCTGTCCAGCCCGACTTCCAGGAGGACCGTGGGGGGCCCCAGGGGCTGGGCATGACTGCAGTGAGCACATCACAGTCCTGCCCTGGGCAGCACGGCCACCTGGCCCCGTGGGGATGAGCAGAGCAGGACACGGATTCTCCATGGGGCCACCTGTCCACAACATGGAGTGGCCACAGAGATCTCCACTGACCCTCAAGGTGCTGGGGGGTGGCCTTCCCTGATGCACGGGCATCTGGAACCTTCCAGAAACTTCTCCCCCTGCACCTCCGGGATGTGCCTGGACCAGGAGCCTTCCCCACGGCAGCCCTGTCCCCTGCAGTGGGCGAGGGCAGCAGCCCGAGCTGAGCTCTGTGGGGCCCACAGCTGTGTCAGGCCCCGAGGTCGCCCGGGTCACGTGTGCAGGGACCCTGACCCCAGCGGCCCCCTGAAGGCAGAAGAATCGACAGAGTCCCCCTCAGCTGGAGGGGCGGGTCAGTGGGGAAAACCCAGTGAAGTTAAGACACTGCTCATGTATGTGCACACACGTGCACACAGGACACTTCTCACATTGAACACACACACAGACAGGATGCTGCTCACATGTGCGCACACCACACACATACACATGCAGACAAGACACTGCTCACACAGTGCACATATCACGTGCGTACACACGTACGTTTTCTCAGTGTACTTGTCACACACACACACGCACAGAAGACACTGCCCACACAAACGTGCATGCACAAGACACTTCACACAGTGCACAACCACACATATACATGCACACACAACACTGCTCACACACGTGCACACACAGACAAGACACTGCTCATATGTGCACGGACAGACACTGCTCATACTTGTACACACACAAGACACTGCTCACATGTGCACAGACACTGCTCATACGTGTACACACACACAAGAGACTGCTCACATGTGCACATCATACACACATGCACACGCACACTCACACATGTGCATGTCATACACACATGCACACACACATACACAGGGCACTGCTCACACACGTGCACGTCATACACACACATGCACATACACAGGACACTACTCACACACATGCACATCATACACACACACACATACACAGGACACTGCTCACACATGTGCATGTCATACATACATGCACACACACATACACAGGACACTGCTCACACATGTGCACGTCATACACACACATGCACATACACAGGACACTACTCACACACATGTACATCATACGCACACATACACACACATACACAGGACACTGCTCACACACGTGCGCGTCATGCATACATGCACACACACATACACAGGACACTGCTCACACACGTGCACGTCATACACACACATGCACATACACAGGACACTACTCACACACATGCACATCATACGCACACATACACACATACACAGGACACTACTCACACACATGCACATCATACACACACATACACAGGACACTGCTCACACATGTGCACGTCATACACACACATGCACACACACATACACAGGACACTGCTCACACATGTGCATGTCATACACACACATGCACACATACACAGGACACTACTCACACACATGCACATCATACACACACATACACAGGACACTGCTCACACATGTGCACGTCATACACACACATGCACACACACATACACAGGACACTGCTCACACACGTGCACATCATACACACACATGCACACACATACCCAGGACACTGCTCACACACATGCACATCATACACACACATGCACACACATACCCAGGACACTGCTCACACACATGCCCATCATACACACACATGCACACACACATACACAGGACACTGCTCACACACATGCACATCATACACACACATGCACACACACATACACAGGACACTGCTCACACACGTGCACATCATACACATGCATGCACACACACATACACAGGACACTACTCACACACATGCACATCATACACACACATACACAGGACACTGCTCACACACGTGCACGTCATACACACACATGCACACACATACCCAGGACACTGCTCACACGTGTGCACTGACACACACAGGCTCCTCCTGGCTCCGGCCTGCAGTGTCTGGGCCCCAGGGAGCACAGCGGGCAGTGCTCAGGTGGACCCTATCTCAGCCCCGGGCCTCTCCCTCAGCAAATGCCCTTCCTTAAAAGAACCGTGACCGGGAGCAGCCGACGGCAGCTGTAGCTGCCAATCTGCCGGGAGGGTGGCCCCAGCACTGCTGGGCGAGGGCGACCCAAGTCTCCCGCTCCGCCCACTGGGTGCAGGAGCTGCCTGGCGTGGCTCGGTGCTGCCCTGCATCGAGCACGGTCTGTGGCCCTTCGCCACCTCTCAAGGACCTGGAGCCGAAGCAGCCGCCTGGAGAAGGGACCAGATGGGGCCACAAGCCAGGCCCTGCTAGGAGCTGGGGACACAGAGGGCCACGGGCCCTGCCCAGGGTGTGTTGGGGACCTGGGGGGGCCCTGAGGACAAGCCTGGCTAACCCTGGAATCACAGCCCAGTGTTTCAGTTCCCAGGGCTGGTGACAACGTTTCACAAAACGACTGAACACAACTTGCTGTCTCCCTGTTTCACAGGCAGGGGGTGGACACTGAGTGGGCTGGCAGTCAGAGCCACTGTTCCCGAGAGCAGGGCCCGGCCACTCACCTGGCGCCCGCTCAGTGCCACTGGCCCCTCCGTGCTTGTGGTCCACATGTGCCCCGGGGGGTGGGAGGAGGCAGGCAGGGAGCCTGAGCCGGCGCTGCCTCAGGGGCAGCCACCTGCCACCAGGAATGACAAGGGGTTTTCTGTGCATGGAGCTCAGGAGACGCTCAGCACCCACGTCCAGCAGCAGGGCTGGGAGCCAGGCGGAGACAGGCCTCTCTGTCCACTGACGGACACCCCCACCCCACGCAGACTCCAGGCAGCCCAACGCAGACGGCCCTGGGCCTGAGCAGGCAGCGCTGTACGAGAGGAACAGCCCGGCCCCCGTGAGTGGAGACTGCTGCTGGCCAGGTCTAGGACGCCCCCAGAGTGGGCCCACACCCTTCCTGGGAAGAGGAGCTCGGCTCCCAGGGCTAACTCCCAGTCCTCAGGATCCTAAGAGCCCAGCACGGCAGGTGGCCAGGACACTTAGGGAAGCTCCTAGGGCTTGTGACTTTGCCCCATGGAGCCCCTCCCCCCACCACACACACAGCCGGTGCAGATCCCCGGAGCACTCCGTGAAGACCCGGATAAAACTTGTGAATCAAGGACAGACCAGTCGGGCGAGCACAGAGTTCTCACAATGAGGTCACGGAGGGCAGAGACTCCCAGGAACCTGCCCAGTTCAGAGGCTGTGGCAAGAGCAGGTGGAGCCCAGTGCAGGCATCCTCACACGCACAAGTCCCCTAGCCCCTCTCTGATCCGGGCAGTCTGGATGGATTCCAGCGTCCCCAGCACAGCTTCAGCTCTCCTGGCCAAATGCAGTGAGGGCTCCTGGATCAAGTATACTGAGGGCTCCTGGACAAGTATACTGAGGGCTCCTGGACAAGTATGCTGAGGGCTCCTGGACAAGTATACTGAGGGCTCCTGGCCAAGTACACTGAGGGCTCCTGGACAAGTGCACTGAGGGCTCCTGGCCACATGCACTGAGGGCTCCTGGATCAAGTATACTGAGGGCTCCTGGCCAAGTGCACTGAGGGCTCCTGGACAAGTACAGAGCAGGCTCCTAGTTATAGAGCAGCAGATGCTCCTGGACCCAGCCCTACACCCTCCTCCCAGGTCTGTGGTCCAGGACCTTGGAGGGGTCAGGGAAGGGGCAGACTCGGAAGATGAACCTTCCAGTCGAGATTCTCAAAGCTCCCAAAGCAGCTGTGCATTTGGGTGGTGAGGACCACAGGGACCGTGCTGGGCAGCAGTTCAAGTCCCGACCTACAATGCCGGCATGTTACGCTGGAGTGCCGGCTGGAGTCCTGGCTGCTCCACTTCCTATCCGACTCCATCAGTGCACCCGGTGTGGCAGCAGGTGCAGGCACAGGGACCTGGGCCCCTGCCAGCCATGCGGGAGGCCCAGGTGGAGCTCCTGGGCCCTAGCTTTGCCCAGCCCAGCCCTGACCGTTATGGGCATCTGGGGAGTGAGGCCGCAGGTGGAAGATCGCTCTGGTTCTGTCACTCTGCCGCCTGCGGCCTGGCGCGTCCACGTTGTCCCGACACCAGAAACGCACACACGAAGCGCCGAGCTAAGGCAGACGTACCGCGGCCCCGCTGAGGTGCCTCGGGGGCAGCAGAGCCTTTCCAGGTGGCTCACGAGCCAAGGTGGACAGTCCCTCGTGCTGGCCCCTGGCTGCAGGCGCAGTCGCTACAGGGGCTTCTCCAGCCACAGGTCCTCAGGAGGTAGCCAGCACTGACTGCCCGGCTGCCCCAGCCCATGGGAGAGGGAGTCTTCTTCCCAAGTTGTAGTTGAGGAAACAGACGCAACACCAGGCACCAGGTCCGGCCCTGACACAGGTGGGTCTGCCCCAGCCCTCCAGGACCCTCCTCGGCACGGAGCCTGAGCCCAGGGCTGGCCCCTCACGCCGTGGGCCAAGAGCAGGTGGAGCTCCCCCCAGCATGCACACCCCCCTTAACGGAGCTCCTCCGCCCGGCCCCGGCCGTCTCACCTGGGACATGTGAGGCTTGTCACCGTGGGAGCATCTCCAGTGTCTGTGAGTCCACACACCTGTGGAAAAGACAGGGTGCTGGCTTCCCGGGCAGTCAGGCGCACCAGGCGGCCCCAGGGGTGCCCACCTCCCATGTCCTCTGGTCCCTTCTGGGAACCCCACAGTCCTCCCAGGTCGCACTGCTCTCAAAAGCAAACTGCTGGCCCCGCAGTGTGGTCAGCACACGGCCCCCGCCCTCCAGTCACCTCGGCCGCCCCTAACCTGCAACCCGGCAGCCCGAGCTCCGGGAACTCGAAGCTGCGCCCGGCGGAGTGAGGCCCCAGGCCAGGCGCTTGCCCGCCGAGCTGACAGGGCAGAGGGCGGCCTGGAGGCCCCGACTCCCACAGGGCTGCTCCCGAAGGCGCTGGCAGCCGCCGGCCTGGGGCTCCCGGCCCTGCTGTGGCTGCCCAGGCTCCCGTCAGCAGGGCCGCCAAGCCCCGGCCCTGGCCCCTCGCACAGGGAGCCCTGGGCAGCCGTCCCGGCGCAGCCTCCCTCCCCCGGCTGCTGTGAACCCGGGGCCACGCTCTGAAAGCGAGTTCTGTTTCAGCCGGTGGCGCTTGGACTGCACAGACTCAAAATTAGCTCACAGCGGTCCAGACGCACATCACAGCTCGGAAACCACACGGGAGCCACGTCGCCGAGCAGCCAGGCCGGAATTTATCGCTGCGGCCGGGGCCTCCTCGGGGCTGGGACGGCGCCCGCTGAGTCACTGCTGGCGCAGCGCGGCCTGCAGGCCAGACGGCAGGAGTCTGTCTAGACGGCCGCCGCCCTGTTGCACCCCCACCCCGCCAGCCAGGACCCGATCCACGCCCCCCAGCCCGAACGCCAGGGCCCCCCGAGTCTGCACCCCAGCACGGGGCTGGCTCAGACCCACGGCAGCATCGGCTGGACACAGCCCCGGCAGCCGCTCCGGGCCGGACCAGGCCACGGCACCCACACAGCCCACACGAGACCGCGCCGGCGGTGGCCACGCTCTCTGAGGGCGTCACTCACACCTTCTGTCAGGGCCACCTGTCACGGGTGTCAGGAAAATGCGTGACTCGCACGGGTGTCCAGCAAATCCTCTGTCCTGATGTCGTGCGGAAACCGCAGGGATGGGGCCAAACACAGCACTTCTGAGCCACGAGGGGCACGGGCCACAGAGGGCCCACGAGCAGAAGGCTCATGGCGCCCAGTGGGGCAGCAGGCGGAGGGGCCTCCTGGGGGCAGGGGCGGGGCACGTGCACAAGACTCCGGGGGGGGGGGGCGGGGGGGGGCACGTGCACAAGACTCCAGGGTGGGGGCAGGGGCAGGGCACGTGCACAAGACTCCAGGGTGGGGGCAGGGGCGGGGCATGTGCACAAGACTCCAGGGTGGGGGCAGGGGCGGGGCACGTGCACAAGACTCCAGAGTGGGCCACACTCCTTGTGGGAAAGCCGAGATCAGGCACGCGACTCAGGAACCCCTGGCACCAGTTACGGGGCCGGGAGGAGGCCCCACCGGAGCAGCCCAGCAGGCCGCCCTGTGCCGGAGGAGGACCCCAGGCCTGCCGGAGCCAGCAGCCGCCCTGAGCACACACACGCCCTGTAGTTCCAGGGCGGCCCGGCTCCACCTGCAGGAAGGTCTGCAGAGGTCAAAGGTCGCAGTCAGGAGTGGGCACCGAGGCTACAGGCAGCAGCCGGGACCCAGGAGAACCAGAGGGGAAGCACCCATGGTCAGGGCGCCCAGAGCAAGGAACCCCGGGGAGACCCAGGGCCGCACACAGCGCCACTCAGTGCTGTCCGGCTGTGTCCAGTTCCTGCTGCTGGGCCCGGACTTTCCCAGGAGGGCACTGCTGTGTGTGTCCCCAGCCCCCACAGGGAGGCGGGGGGAGGGCGCCCACACCTGTGTCTTGGCGCCGCCTGACCTCCGAGCTGCCCACTTCCTGTCTGCGAGAAACAAGCAAACCATGCTATGTTTCCTCTCTAAACACAGACCTGGCCCACAGGCGTCTCGCTGGGTGCTGACAGTGCTGTGCCCCTCCTCTGGCCCCAGATTCAGGGAGAACCCCCACCCCAGGGGTGTCCCCGTGGGCGCTGGCTCTCGCACCCAGATTCAGGGAGAACCCCCACCCCAGGGGTGTCCTCATGGGCACTGGCTCTCGCACCCCAGATTCAGGGAGAACCTCCCAGGCGCTGGCTCTCGCACCCCAGATTCAGGGAGAACTCCCCAGGGGTGTCCCTGTAGGTGCTGGCTCTCACACCCAGATTCAGGGAGAACTCCCCAGGGGTGTCCCCGTGGGTGCTGGCTCTCGCACCCCAGATTCAGGAAGAACTCCCCAAGGGTGTCCCCGTGGGCGCTGGCTCTCGCACCCAGATTCAGGAGAGAACCCCCACCCCCAGGGGTGTCCCTGTAGGTGCTGGCTCTCACACCCAGATTCAGGGAGAACTCCCCAGGGGTGTCCCCGTGGGCGCTGGCTCTCGCACCCCAGATTCAGGGGAGAACTCCCCAGGGGTGTCCCCGTGGGCGCTGGCTCTCGCACCCCAGATTCAGGAAGAACTCCCCAAGGGTGTCCCCGTGGGCGCTGGCTCTTGCACCCAGATTCAGGAGAGAACCCCCCACCCCAGGGGTGTCCCTGTAGGTGCTGGCTCTCACACCCAGATTCAGGGAGAACTCCCCAAGGGTGTCCCCGTGGGTGCTGGCTCTCGCTCCCCAGATTCAGGAGAGAACCCCCACCCCCAGGGGTGTCCCTGTAGGTGCTGGCTCTCACACCCAGATTCAGGGAGAACTCCCCAGGGGTGTCCTCATGGGCGCTGGCTCTCACACCCAGATTCAGGAGAGAACCCCCTACCCCAGGGGTGTCCCCGTGGGCGCTGGCTCTCGCACCCAGATTCAGGGAGAACCCCTACCCCAGGGGTGTCCCCGTGGATGCCAGCTCGCACAGCTTCCTAGCCAGACTTGTACTATGTGGAGCTCTGGGGATCAGGACAGCTGGCCCAAGGGACAGAGACGACGTCCAGGGGCTGGGCTGGTGGCCGGGCCTCATGGTATCAGTTGGTGGGTGTGGGGGTCTCAGGACTGTAGGCAGGAGGGTGCCTCCCAGCCACTTCTGCTGGTCCAGCTTCTGACCCACCCCTGGTGCCACTGGGCCCAGCTCCATCACAGGGGACAAGCCTGGTGGGGGGACAGGCCAGGCCCCAGCCTGCATCCCCGGAAGTGCTGGACCTGGCCGGCACGTGCCTGCCACCCTCCGGAGCCTCCCCTCACTGTTTCCAGGGTTCGCCCAACCACGCGTTGGGCAGCAGACAATGGTTGCGGCCTCTGGACCACAGCTGCTCCTGTTTGCTGTTGAGAAGCGTTTCACTCCTGCCCAGAAAGGCGAAGAGAAACACCCGAAACTAAACAGGCGCACAGGGCACGGGAGGGACAGGGCCCGCATGAGTCTTTGCGGGGCCAGGACAGGGTCCCCCACCCAGCCCCTCCCCAGCTTGCCCCGTCCGGGCCCCGCCCCGAGCCGCAGCCCCAGGTGTTCCTCTGGGAGGAACTGTTGAACTGCCTGTTTGAGCTCCCGGCCGAGGCCTCGGCGGAAGCCCCGTGGAGCGCGGGTGTCCGAACAGAGGGCCCGCGGCTGTGTCTAAAGTCCTGGCTGGGAGGCCGCCGTGGGCAGCCTCTCGCGCCATCTCGGTATCGACGATGACACGAATCCACAGCTCCCAGGATGGGAGGCACAGAGGGGACAGCTGGCCCCTCCTGGAGGAGCCAGGGACGCCAGGCCTCAGCCGGGGTAGACAGGGAGAGAGAGAGAGAGAGGGACACCCTCTCAGAAGGGCAGGGCGGGACTCAGCACCGTCACTCAGCTGGGTGTGACTGGCAGCTGGCGTCACGTGGTCCAACGACAGCAGAACACGTTCTCTGGTTCACAGCGCAGGTGCCGCACAGCCACACATACGACGGAGCAGAGATCAGTGTCTGCTCTCAGACCACGGTGGAGTTAGCTGGAAACCTACGGCAGACAGAGCTCCAAGAAATCACCAAGTACATGGAGGTCAAGAAAACCTTCTAATATTACATTGGCCAAAGAAGAAATAGCAAGATAAATTTTTAAATATTTTGAACTGAAAACACAACTTATCAAAATTTAGAGGCTACAACGAGGCAGTGCCGAGAAGGAAATTCGTGCATCTTAGAGAAGAACGGTCTAAAATCACCAACCACAGCTTCCACCTCAGGAGACGAGAGTCAGAATAAATTAAATCCAAATCAACCGAAATAAAACAAAGAATAAAAATTAGAGCGCATATCAGTGAAATGTAGAGCAATAAATAAATCAACAGAGAAAATTCGTGAAACTAAAGGCTGTTTCTTTTTTAAAAAATAATTATTTATTTGAAAGGCAGAGTCAGAGAGGCAGAGGCAGACAGAGAGGGCCTCCGTCCGCTGGTTCACTCCCCGAATGGCTCCAACAGCCGGAGCCGAGCCGGTCTGAAGCCAGGAGCCAGGAGTTTCTTCCGGGTCTCCCACGTGGGTTCAGGGGCCCAAGCACTTGAGCCATCTTCTGCTGCTTTCCCAGGCCACAGCAGAGAGTTGGATCAGCAGTGGAGCAGCCGGGACTCAAACCAGCACCCATATGGGATGCCGGCGCTACAGGTAGCAGCTTTACCCACAATGCCACAGCACCGGCCCCACAGCTGGTTCTTGGAAAAGATAAATAAAATTACTGAAGTAGCCAGGCAACTAATCAAAAAAGCAGACACAAGGCCCGCGCCGCGGCTCACTAGGCTGATCCTCCGCCTTGCGGCGCCGGCACACCAGGTTCTAGTCCCAGTTGGGGCGCCAGATTCTGTCCTGGTTGCCCCTCTTCCAGTCCAGCTCTCTGCTGTGGCCCGGGAGGGCAGTGGAGGATGGCCCAAGTCCTTGGGTCCTGCACCCCATGGGAGACCAGGAGAAGCACCTGGCTCCTGCCATTGGATCAGCGCGGTGCACCGGCCGCAACGCCGCAGCAGCCATTGGAGGGTGAACCAACGGCAAAGGAAGACCTTTATCTCTGTCTCTCTCTCTCACTGTCCACTCTGCCTGTCCAAAAAAAAAAAAAAAAAGCGGACACAGAGGGGGTGTCCCTGCAGTCAGACACGGAAGGGGCGTCCCTGCAGACTGTGTGGACATCAGGGGATAACAGGGTTCCTGTGACAATCCCATGCCCACTGTGTTCCTGGACGCAATGGACCAGTTCCCTGGAAGACGCAACCTGCAAACCTCACTGGAGAGGACGAGCCCGTCAGTCAGTATCTGCCAAAGGAAGCCGACAAATGAAAACTAAGAACTTTCCAAATCAGAAAACACCAGGCCCACGGTGACTGCGGTAAATTCTGCCCAACAGTGAGGGAGGAATTCTATCAATTCTGCATCCTTTCTTTCAAAAGCTGGAAAGAGAAGGACTGCTTCCCGACTCCTCCTCCGGTGAGTCCAGCGTCACCTTCATGCCAGTGACATCACCAGGAAACTGCAGAGCCGGATCTTCATCGCCTGCGGCAAAAAAGCCTCAACAAAACATGAGCAGACCAGCCCCCACGTGCATAAAGATCATTTCGCACTACAATTAGCTGAGATCTACCCCAGGCATGCAAGGCTGGCTCAATATTCAAAAGCTAATGAGCGCAATCCATCACACCAACAAACTAAGGAAGGAAAATGACATTACTAAATCAATGGGTGCACAAAAACTGCTCGACAAAATCCATCGCCCGTTCGTGGTTAATGAAAACACTCAGTGAACGAGGGCTACAGCAGCTCCTCAGCCTGACGGAGAACACCGGCAAACAGCCGACCTCACGCTTTACCCAGAGCACCTTGACGCACCCCCCCCAAAGCTCAGGACGAGCCAAGGGTACAGGCTCTTGTCGGTCTTTCCCGCGTCAACCCTCGCAGCAAGCCCCAGGAAGGAAAGAAACAGCACCCGGAGTCGGAAGGAAGGACTACAGCTCTGTGTCTGCTGACAGCATTGTCTGTGTAGGAAATCCAGGTTCTAAAATTGGAAGCCTGCCCTGGGCACCTGCCGGGGCTGTGTCCCCTCCTGGAGCAGTCACACCTGGCAGCTGACAACCGTGCAGCCTGAGGGACCCCGGGGGCAGAGGAGCCAGGCGCTGGGGCAGGGGATCCGACCTGGAGCTCAGCAGGTGCAGGCGTTTTTTACTCATTTATTTGAGAAGAGAGTTGGGGTAGAGAGAAAGGGAGAGACACCCCCCACCCTCCGATTCCCTCCCCAAATGCCCACAACAGTGAGGGTTGACCGTGAAGGGTGGGCAGGGGTCTCCCCCACCCCTCCCCGGGCTCAGATTAGCCGAGGTTAACGCAGCGTCCAGCAGGCCCAGGCCCCAGGCTTTGGGCAGGGAGGCAGCCCAGGTCTCCCCGTGTGACACACAAGACTGAGAACTGACTCCTGCGCTTCCCGGCCCAGGCGCAGCGCCCTGTGCAGGACCCTGGCGGCCCAGGGCTGTCAGACCCAGGGCACTGCTGACCACTTCCCTGCTGGCCCGCGGCAGCCTCCCACCGCCGCTGACCACTTCCCCCGTGACACCCCCGTGCATCTGTCGGCTGAGAGCCAGGGCCCTGGTGCAGAGGACGCGTCCCGTGTCTGCAGATCTGGCCCGGGGCCGAGGCACCGCAGAGCGGGGTCCGCATTTCACCAGTCTTTACAGAGGGAGACTCCCTTAGGAGAGGAAGGGAGGGCAGAGGGCAATGGGCGGCGACACCCAGAGCACCTTGGGCGGCGGCCAGCGGCACCCTCTGTACAGGTGGGGAGAGCAGGCCAGGAGGAGGGGCTCTCCCCCGGGGTGCAAGGCCACCTTGTACCGTGGCCAAGCACACACTGCCAGCCTCCCTGGGGCTGCTCGGCCCCTCCCTACCAGGCGCCCCCTCCCACCTCCCTGTGGCTCTTTTTAAGCCTTTGGAGAGTTCAGAGGTCAAACTGGAAGGATTCCCACAGCGAGGTAAACCCGCAGGTTTCCAGCCGGAGGGTCTGTAACTGGCCGGGAAAGTCGGCCCTCTGGACTCTCAGACTCCGATCGGTGCCGTTCGCCCTCATGGGCGAGCTGACCTCCGGGAGGCGCTCCATCCCGGGCCGAGAGCAGCCGGAAGGCTCCCCGCCCCGCGGTTTCTCACCCACAGCACCATGCACGCGCCTCAGGCAGGCCTGGGCAGGAGTGTGGACAGAAGAGCCCAGTGAGGGAAAGGCGTGATTAACCCTCAGGACCCTGGCCTCAAACAGAGCTCGGCCCGCGCTGTCCGAGACACCTGTCCATCCACGGCGGTCCGTCCATCCCGGGCAGCTGGTCTGTCCAAGGGCCCGTCCGCCTGCCACCCGACCACAGGCCACAAATGGCAGCAGGCCCTGCACAGCTCCACATGGCTCTGACATGGTCCCCATATGGCCCCACACAGCTCCCACATGGCCCCACACAGCCCCACACGGCTCCACACAGCACGGCCCCCACATGGCCCACACAGCCTCCACACGGTCCCACATGGCCCCACACGGCTCCACACAGCACGGCCCCCACATGGCCCACACAGCCCCACACGGCTCCACACAGCACGGCCCCCGTACGGCTGCCTGCCAACCCGGGGGAGGCTGTGCGTGCTTGCTCGGACATCCCCGTCTTCCACGCGTGTTCTCGGGACCTGGCAAGCCCTGGCCAGAATGCCCGGCACAGTTACTGTGAGGTTTGCCCACTCAGAGTGGATTTTCTCAAAGCAAAGGTTGCACAGCCGGCTGGGGCGGAGCCAAGGCTGAGGGGTGCAGGTGTCCTGTGCTGGCCTCAGTCCTGGGCCCCCCTAGAGGACTTCTCCAAGGGAGAGACCCTGACCCTTGGACCCGGCGTGGAGAGCGGGGCAGGCGTGGGGGTGGGGAGGACCTGGCCGTGGAGAGCGGGGCAGGCAGGCGTGGGGGGTGAGGAGGACCCGGCCGTGGAGAGCGGGGCAGGCATGGGGGGGTGGGGGGTGGGGAGGACCCAGCCGTGGGGAGCGGGGCAGGCATGGGGGGTGGGGAGGACCAGGCCGTGGGGAGCGGGGCAGGCGTGGGGGGTGGGGGGGACCCGGCCGTGGAGAGCGGGGCAGGCGTGGGGGGTGGGGGGGACCCGGCCGTGGAGAGCGGGGCAGGCGTGGGGGGTGGGGGGGACCCGGCCGTGGAGAGCGGGGCAGGCGTGGGGGGTGGGGGGGACCCGGCCGTGGAGAGCGGGGCAGGCGTGGGGGGTGGGGGGGACCCGGCCGTGGAGAGCGGGGCAGGCGTGGGGGGTGGGGGGGACCCGGCCGTGGAGAGCGGGGCAGGCGTGGGGGGTGGGGAGGACCCGGCCGTGGAGAGCGGGGCAGGCGTGGGGGGTGGGGAGGACCCGGCCGTGGAGAGCGGGGCAGGTGTGTGGGTGAGGGGGACCCGGCCGTGGAGAGTGGGGCAGGCATGGGGGGTGGGGGGGACCCGGCCAAGCCACAGGCAGGGGCGTCGGGTCAGACCTGAGGTGAGAAGCCAGCGCCTCCCACAGCCAGAGGCCATGTGGCCTGCTAGGGAGCTCGGCGCTCGGTGGCCAAGCGGCCTCAGAGCTGTGGCACTGGCTCTCCACCGACCCTTCTTCCGCACAAGCGTGAACCCGAAATCCCTTTTGGAGCCGATGAGCAGAAGTGACCCAGCCAGCTGGGCCCCCCACCCGTGCCCTCCCACACGGCCTCAGAGAAGTGGCATAAAACAGAGCGCAGAGGCGTGCGCGGGCACGAAGACACTCAAACATTGTAACCGGGAGGCCGCCGCGTGTCCGCTCCCGCCGTGCCCTCGGCCGCAGCAGCGGCTCCGCGGACGCTGGATCTTCACACCTTCGTAGCATCTGCAGTGTGACACAGAACCACGACTTCTGGGGACACGAGATTCACTCCGCCGCCCACAGAAACGCCAGGCTTCCTCAAAGGCCCTGCCCCTGCCCTGAGCCGAGGCCCGGCAGCCCTCGGCAGGGGGACTCAGGCCCCAGACGGCTCAGGAAGGGACCCCCGGCAGCCCCTGGGCCGAGCTCTGCTGCTCAGGCCCCAGCCCCCCCAGGATGCCCCCCCAGGATGCCCCCCCAGGACGCCCCCCCAGGACGCCCCCCAGGATGCCCTCCCCAAGGAGGCTCTGGCAGGCCCAGGGCTTGCCTCCTGAGGGGCAGCCTCGACTGTTGATGGGCCTGACCCCTCCCACACACTCACTCCAGGCCCCCAAGGCAGTGTGCACCCAGGAGGAGGCCATGAGCCTCAGACCCAGGCCCCACCCCAGGGCTCTCTCTTGTTGAAGCAGAGACCAGTGGCCAGGGCGTGGCCTGTCTGCCCACTTCCCCTGGACATACTGCTCTCAGCCCTGAGCGTCCCACATCCCAGGAAGCCCTCTTGTCAGACCCCTGGGCCGTCCCAGTGCCTTCAGGGGAGCTGACCGTGTGGTGGGGTGACCCAGCAGGCAGTAGACAGCAAACAGAGAAGCCAGGCGAGGTCCTGGCTCTGCCTGTCTGGAGCCACAGGCGCAGGCGCTCACCGAGAGGCATCACACAGAGGTGCCCCCTCCCGCCCCCGTCAGGTCAGCTCCAGGGCAGGAGACGCCCACCCATGCTCCCGGTCAGAGCCAGCGACCCTCCCTTGGCTCTCCCTGGCTCTCTGGCCCCTGGTTCTGGGGGAAATGCGATGGGGAGGGGCGTGCTTTCCACGCCAGAGGTGCCTGGTCAGCATGCCCTCGGACCCCTAGCTTGTGGGCAGCACGCCCCGGGCTGTGCATCCAGCAGCCAAGCACCCCTCCCTGAAAGGGGCTCAAGTGCCATTTCCTAAGACCCCTCCCTCTGGGAAAACGCCCCCCAGGTGATTCCACCAACCATCCAGGGGCCCCTGGGGCCGGACCCCCTCAGTGCCCAGTCAGGCTTATCACAGGACTCGGGCCCCCCAGGGGGCCGGGCGGAGTTCATGGGGGTCAGGCCACCGTCTGCTTGCATTCCAGGGGCCGTGGGTGCAGGCGCGGCCAGGGCGGGAGGGAGCGAAGGCTGGGATCTAATGACATTTCCCTTCCCTGAGTCCGCCGATCGCACGCTAAGAGCTACTCTCCCTTAATCACGCTCAGCCTCCAAGTCCTCTCCACCACGCACCTCTCGGAGATGCGCACATCTTTCCAAATTAGCCTTGAGCCGAGGAGAGCGAGACAGCGAGAGTTGTGCTAATTTACTTACCCCAGCCGCGAAGCCAGCGCCAGGCTCGCATTTGCTTCCCGCGAGCCAGCACTCATTAAGCGTGGAGGACGTTCCGGGCCTCAGGGGCACATCCTGCTGCCCGCACGGTCTCACAGCCTCTGAGGTCAGAGACGGGAAACAGGGATGCCCCTCCTGCCCCTCCAGCACCACAGGAGGCTCCACTCAGCACCTGCTACAGTAACACGCGGACCGCCCGCAGTACCTGCTACAGTAACACGCAGGCCACTCAGCACCTGCTACACCTGCTCCTGTTCCGAAGAACCAGGAGGCTTTTCAGAGACGGCACGGGCGCTGACAACCATGCCTGCGACGTGCGGGGCCTCGAGCCCGCCCACCTGGCCCCCAGCCTGGCCACAGCGGGCTCCTGGGCCAGCACCAGGTTCAGAGGCGCGGGGTGTTGGGGCCCCCTGCAGACTCCTTCAGAAACCTCTGAGCGTGGTCTGGGAACTTCCTTCTGCTGTGCTTCCATGCCGGGAGCTGCCCCTCGGGCACGGGGCCACGCTGTGTGTCGGAGGCCCCACTCTGTCCACCCTGAGACACGGGATGTGCAGATGCCCACGGGGCAGGGAGGCCCGCAGAGGACAGCGGCCATGGTGCTGGCTCAGGAGCCCAAGCAGGAACAGGCAGGCAAAGAGCCCAAGAGGGAGACGGGCACGGAGGGAAAGCCAGGGGCACCGCGGCGGCCTGGGGGAGGCGAGCGGCCAGCCCTGGCACCCGGCACCCAGCACCGCGCAGGCCAGGCCAGGCCCCACGGGGGTTCCCGGTGTTTGAGCGAGCGCGGCTCGGATTCTCCTTCAGTGAAGGGCACAGAGCACTGCCCGTGGGGCTCACTCACTCAGGAAAAGTCCTGGTCGTGGCCCCCAGAGCCCCCAAAAGGAGAGGCCCACATAACAGGGCGGCTGTCCACATGACCTGGGGTCATGGGGGTACATCGGGTCACGGGGTACAGGGCTCCCACACAACCTGGCTCACAGGCACCCCTGTCCTGCAGACAGCCCGCTGAGCCCCAGGGCCGTCCCCCTGCAGTGTGGGGAGTGCTGGCGGGGGAGGGGCTGTCAGCCTGCCTGGCGCACTCTGAGTGTGCGTGCTTCCGGACGCTTCTAAGCCTGTGTCCGACAGAGCGCTCTCCCCTTGACCACTCACCAGATGCCCCGGCGGCCAGGGGACCCAGGGAGCTGGTGCTCAGTGCAGGTCTCCCACGTGAGTGGCAGGGTACCGCTGCCTCCCAGGGTGCCCACTGGCTGGCAATTGGGGTCAGGAGCTCTGAACCCCAGGCTGTCTGATGGGGCACGCAAGCACCCTGAGGGGGTCTGGGCCAGGGGCAGGTGCCCGGGATGCTGGGCAGCTCCGCTGGAGGCTGGGTTCAGCCTGGGCCCGCGTGCCCCGAGGTCCTTCCCTGTGTGGAAGCAGCGGCCAGCCGTGTCCCTTCCATCTGGCCCTCACCCTGACCCACTCCTCCAAGGGGCTCTCGGGAGCCGCAGGGTGGAGGAGGCCCAGGCCAGGGGTGGCCAGCGCAGCCCGGCCTGGCCAGTGAGGGCCCAGGAAGTCCAAGCACCCATCGTGCCCTCGGGGTGCCAGCCACGCCCCAGAGCCACCCGTGGGTCTCCTCGGACTGGCCCACGGACCCCCCTCACACTCAAGGCATGGCACCCCCCCCAGAATGGCCCATGGACACCCCTCACACTCAGGGTAGGGTGCCCCCCCCAGAATGGCCCATGGACACCCCTCACACTCAGGGTAGGGTGCCCCCCCAGAATGGCCCATGGACACCCCTCACACTCAGGGTAGGCTGCCCCCCCAGAATGGCCCATGGACACCCCTCACACTCAGGGTAGGGTGCCCCCCCAGAATGGCCCATGGACACCCCTCACACTCAGGGTAGGCTGCCCCCCCAGAATGGCCCATGGACACCCCTCACACTCAGGGTAGGGTGCCCCCCCAGAATGGCCCATGGACACCCCTCACACTCAGGGTAGGCTGCCCCCCCAGAATGGCCCATGGACACCCCTCACACTCAGGGTAGGCTGCCCCCCCAGAATGGCCCATGGACACCCCTCACACTCAGGGTAGGGTGCCCCCCCAGAATGGCCCATGGACACCCCTACCACTCAGGGCAGAGCCCCACAGAGTGGCCCACGGACACCCCTTGCACTCATGGCAGGCCGTCCCCAGAGCGGCCGTCTGCCCTGAGAGGAGAGGCTTGCTAGTTGTGTGGACGACTGGGCATTTGTCCCTGCAGAGAACAGAACAGCGCCCAGGAGCAGGTGTGCACACTACGGCAGTGTGGCGGGTACCTGGGGCTGGCACTGGTGGCTGTGGCTCCCTGCCTCTGTCAAGGGCGGCAGCTGCACACCAGGAGGGGCCGGAGCTGCCCCTGATCTCGCCAGGACCCTCAGCGGCAGGGAGAGCGGGGACCACTGGTCCGTTGCCGACAGCCTCTACCTGTCAGTCCTCGCTGTCAGTCCTCGCTGTGCACTGACAGGCGCAGCAGTCGAGGCTCCGGCCACCTTCACGCCAGGACCCGAGGCCAGAGACCCAGCTGTGGGGAGGAGCCCTGTGCGGCCCCCACCCCACGCCGGGAGACGGTGGCGCTTAGTTGTGGGATGCCAGCAGCCATGGCCCTGAGACAGCCACTCTCCCCAGAAGAGCGGCCAACAGGTGGCCAAGGACAAGGCCACATCTGCAGGACACTGGACGTGGCTGAGGGGTCCAGAGATGTGGACCACTCAAAGTGGCCAAGAACTCACCGGGTGACCGCCGGCCAGGCAGCCACGCCCCTCTCTACCTGAGCGAAGCAAAGGACACGGAACTGTAAAAGTCAGATCTCAACTCTTAAACAAGAACATACATTTTTTAAATGAGCGTGCAAAAAGAGATTATAAATGAGCAGGCGTATTTAAAAAAATAACAGAAAGTTTACAAATGAAAAAACTGTAACCTGAGTGAAATCTCAGAGGAGGAGTTAGACAGCAGGTTTCCTGCTCGCCTGCCACTCCCACTGTCCTCCCAGGCATGATTGCAGCTGTGCCCGTTCCACACAGGGCCACATGAGGTCACACGGGGCCACACAGGGCCACACGGGGCCACACAGGGCCACACAGGGTCACACAGGGCCACACAGGGCCACATGAGGTCACACGGGGCCACACAGGGCCACACGGGGCCACACAGGGCCACACAGGGTCACACAGGGCCACACAGGGCCACACAGGGCCACACAGGGCCACATGAGGTCACACGGGGCCACACAGGGCCACACGGGGCCACACAGGGCCACACAGGGTCACACAGGGCCACACAGGGCCACATGAGGTCACACGGGGCCACACAGGGCCACACAGGGTCACACAGGGCCACACAGGGCCACATGAGGTCACACGGGGCCACACAGGACCACATGGGGCCACACGGGGCCACACAGGGCCACATGAGGTCACACAGGGCCACACAGGGTCACACAGGGCCACACAGGGCAACATGGGGCCACACGGAGCCACACAGGACCACACAGGGCAACACAGGACCACACAGGGCCACATGAGGTCACCCGGGGCCACACAGGGCCACACGGGGCAACACAGGGCCACACAGGGCAACATGGGGCCACACGGGGCCACACAGGACCACACGGGGCCACACAGGACCACATGGGGCAACGTGGGGTCACACGGGGTCACACAGGATCACACAGGGCAACATGGGGCCACACAGGGTCACACAGGGTCACACAGGGCAACATGGGGTCACACAGGACCACACAGGGCAAGATGGGGCCACACGGGGTCACACAGGGTCACACGGGGTCACACAGGGTCACAGAGGACCACACAGGGCAACATGGGGCCACACAGGGTCACACAGGGTCACACAGGGCAACACGGGGCCACACGGGGTCACACAGGACCACACAGGGCAACATGGGGCCACACGGGGTCACACAGGGTCACATAGGACCACACAGGGTCACACGGGGCCACACGGAGCCACACATGACAACACAGGACCACATGGGACAACACAGGGTCACTCAGGGTCTCACAGGGCCACATGGGGCTGCATGGGACAACAGCATCACACAAGACACAGTGCCACATGGGGTTCATATAGGGCCACACGGGGTCACAGGGGACCACGCAGGTCTCAGGCAGAGCAGTACACAGCTATTGGCCCTAGAGCAGAGCCACTGAGCCTGGAAACAGGCAAGGCAAGCACTGAACCCCACGGAAGTCACTCGGTGTCGAGGGCTGCAGGCTGGAGCTCACTTCCCTGGCGCTCGTCCCCCCTTCCTGGGGGCCTCTCGGCCTGGGGTGGGAGCAGCCGGCAGGTCCTGGGCCCCGGAGGAGGGTACGGAGTAACCTAGCCTTTGGTAAAACACAGCTATTTCTTCCTGGGAAGGAGAGCCCATGTGCCTGGGTATGACAGTCCCATGACCATAGCATGATGTTAGTGTGGTGGTAGTATGACCACAACAGCTGTGTGTGCCATGATGGTGGCATGACGTTAACATGATGTTGGCATGCCTGTAGTGTGCTGCTGGCGTGACCATGGTGTGATGGTAGCATGAGAGTAGCATGGTCCTGCTGAGCAAGAGCCGGCCCCTGCCCAGCCTCCCCACTGACAATTTAGTGTCCAGCGAGCCCTGGCCACGAGCCACGCCAGCCCAGTTCAGAGAGGAGCCCCGAGGGTGGCAGTGCCCCCACCCCACCCATCTGCTCTGCTCCCACACGAGCAGCCGCCCGCTGCTCTGCCAGCACCCACGCCCCTGGGGCCTGAACACGCCCCCTGTCCCCTGTAGGCCCAGCTTCACAGGTGGGGAGCCGCCAGCCGTGCAGAGGAGGCGGGGCTGTCTGCGGCAGCACCAGGTGTCATTTATTTGTCTCTCTTGGGTGCTGGGGCTCCTGTGGTGACAGCAGTGGTCAGTCTCCCACGAGACCCTGAGTGACAGACACAGTGCATTCCACTCAGGGTCCTTGGCGGCATGGAGGCGCCAACCACCTGCTGGGCCAGCGTCCATCTGGGAGCGCTGAGTCCCGGCCGCTCCATGTCCGATCAGCTCCCTGCTAATGCACCTGGAACAGCGGCGGAGGACGGCCCGAGTGCTTGGGCACCTGCACCCGCATGGGAGACCTGGACGGGATTCCTGGCTCCCAGCGCTGGCCTGGCCCAGCCCCACCTGAGCGAACCAGCGGATGGAAGATCTCGCTCTGCCTGTGTCACTCTATCATTCAAATAAATGAAATAAATCTTTGAAAGCTGCCCTCTGTGAGATTAATCTTGAGGTTTCAGCCCTTGAACATGGACCTTGCTAACACCCGGCTGGGCAAGTGGGGGTGCAGGGGGCACCTCATGTCGCTGCCCAGGCTGGTGTCGGGCCGCGTGGCCAGCACCCCTCCCAAAGGGGCAGCGGGCAGGCAGGGCTGGTCCAGACCTGAGCCCCAGGCAAGTCCCTGAAACTCCAGGCTCTGTGTGCCGAGGCTGACTGACAGCATTGCTGGCCAGCTGTCAGGCACAGCTCAGAATTCTGGAAAACTTGCGTCCCCACGGCTGCCTCCGAGGGCGCGGGCTTTTCCAGGGAAGTTGGTGTGACATTGACAAGCGTGACTTTCTGATTTCTATGAGGAAATGTGTCGACACGTGGAGGACCTCCGTGACTCATGTTCCAAATGACCGTGACAAAGCCACGGACGGGGGGGGACGCCCAGGTGTGCTGGAGGCCTGCAGGCCCCCAGCTTCAGACTCCACGGGCAGCTTTGCAGGATGCACATGCGAAGGCGCCTCCCAGCCAGACCCCCGGCTGCGGGCAGAGCCCAGCGGCCACTCAGGCCGGACTCGGCCAGGTCACAAGGCCACTCCTCTCGCTAAGAGGTTTGCTATGCCTCACACAAATGTCATTTATGTCAACACTTAATAAGCTGATTGTTATCTTTTTTTAAAAGATTTTTAAAAATTTATTTGAAAGGGAGAATTACAGCGATAAGAGGACAGAAACAGACAGAGAGAGATGGTCCATCCGCTGGTTCACTCCCCAAATGCCTCTAACAGCCAGGGCTGGGCCAGGCCAAAGCCAGGAGCCAGGAGCTCCATCCTGGTTTCCCACGTGGGTGCAGGGGCCCAAGCACTTGGACCATCTTCTGCTGCTTTCCGGGGCCATTAGCAGGGAGCTGGATAGGAAGAGGAGCAGCCAGGACTGGAACCAGCGCCCATATGGGATGCCAAGGCCCCAGGAGGAGGCTTAGCCTACTACGCCACAGCGCCGGCCCCAGGTTTATCGTTATCTTGGAGTGAGTGATCAATAAATATTTTGAGAATGTCTCAGCTCTCGGTGTCGATACGGAACATCCCAAAGCTGTGAGCTCTCAAGAGCAGGAGAGTTGACGCTTCCAGAGCTCCCCGGGGGCTTTCTGCTAACAGAGCCACGCTGGTCTGTTCCCACGACACGGACTTCAGACCCGGGGGCCCCTCTCGGGGTATGGGGGGTCTGTCCTGGTCCTGGGTGTGTAGGGGTGAGGGCTGCATCTCTTGAGAGCCGTGGGTGTCGTGGAATCGGCTGTCACCAAACAGCAATGCCCCCTGAGCCCAGGGCCAGGCACTGGGGCCACCAGGGGTGGCCTGGGTCCATCCAGGCGTGTCCCCCGGTCTGCATGGCACCTTGGGCTGAGCGCTCTGCTCTCACGCCTCAGTTTCCTGATGTGTGCAGGTGACAAGGACAGAACCAGCACCCAGGGAGTGAGGACTTCATGCAAAGGTGGTGGCTGTGTGCAGCAGGGTTCCCACATCCCTATGAAGTCCTGCGCCCCTGTAAAGTCCCTGTACCCCTGGAGGTTCTTGCACCCCTGTGGGGTTCCCACGCCCCTCTGAGGTTCCCGCGCCCCTGTGGGGTTCCCATGTCCCTGTGGGGTTCCCACGTCCCTGTGGGCATCTCAGCGGCTTCGCAGCACCGCTGTGTGTGGTCAGGGAGGTGAGGGCGTGTCCAGGGGTGCAGGCAGGACCACAGAGGGTGCCCCAGGCCCCACACCCGTTGGCGGGGTGCCTGGCCTGCAGGAGGTCGTGAGCAGCTGTGACTCAGGGGTTCCGGCAGTGAGGCACTCCAGGGCCAGGGCCAGGCTGCGTGCAGGCCCCAGCGGCAGGGGAAGGAGGTCAGGGCGGACCTGGAGCCAGAGAGGCAGGAAGGGCTGACCCCGGGGCCTCCTGGGCGGTCCCCAGGGCTCCTGGCTGGGGAATCCCTGCCTCAGGCACCTGAGGCGTCTCCACCATGAGAAACCTGACCGTGGCGCTGGACCCGGCTGCAGCACACACAGCAGTGGACGGTGCTGCTGCTCAGACTGTGGGTGGCTGCGAAGACACCGCACGGGACGCCCCTCCCACGTCAGAGCCTGTGCTCCGTCCCAGCTCCACGCCCAGCGCAGCCTCCTGCTGAGGCAGAGGTCATGGCCAAGGTTCTGGGTCCCTGCCACCCACGAGGGAGACTGACGGAGCTGCTGGCTCCTGGCTTCATCCTGGCCCAGGCCCAGCTGTCGCAGCCACTTCGGGAATGAACCAGCGGATGGAAGAGCGCGCGCACTCTCTCTCATAAATAAATAAATACGTTGTAAAGGTAACCGCGTTTCCTGTGAATACATTTTCTGTGAGAAGCACCTTAGAGGCACACGGCCCCTGCCTTGTCAGTCCCACTGCTGCAAATAAGGCGGCGGACAGCTGAGTGACGGGCGATGGGCGGACAGAGCAGAAATGCTAATTACAGAACCCAGGCAGCGAGAGAGCTGGGCTCATTACCAGGGCGGGACTGCTCAGCTTCTCTGGAGGCTTGGAGCATGTCTATCCATTCTGTGAAGACGCGAGGAGCCGTGTCCCCGGATGTCCCCTGCACTGCTCCCAACAAACATCCGGTCTGCCCTGCTGCTCGGACCCCTCCCCGTGGCCTTTGCATTTTGGGGGAGCAGACCCCAGCCTCCCCCCAGACCCTCAGTGATCACCTGGGGCTGGACATCGGGCCTCCAGCCAGTCCACTCGGAGCGGCTACTGGCACCAGGCGGGGAGAGCATCTCTCCCACCCCTGCAGGTCTGTGACAATCTCAGGGTGACACGGGCAGAAGACTAAACACCAGGTCACCTGGGGGTGGCATCCCCAAGCCCTGGATCAAATCTGGCCCTCAGGACACCTCGATCCGAGAGCTTGTGTACCTGAGTCGCGGCTTAATGTCCCATAGCCCTGCCAGTCCTGCCAGGCTGAGGGACGCCTGACAGGTGTCCCCAGGAGTCCATCCGGGATCTGCCGGTGCCATGACCTCATCCCCGTGCCGCGCAGGACGCTGGCCTGGGAGAGAGGGCACCTGGGAGACCACAACAGGCAGCCTCGGGAGCAAACCGCCGGCCCTGCACACACGCGGCCTGAACCCACGGAGCAGCCGCGGCCCAGAATCCGGCTCAGAGGGAACCCCCAGGGGAGCGGACGGTGTCTCACCCGCGGTGCACGGCGAAGCAGCCGCGCTGAGAGCACCCGTGACCATCCCAGCTTCCCCTTTCGGAGAAAAACCAGAAGTGGCCCCTTCCGTTTTCCTGCGGAGACCCTCGCAGGTGCCGACACGAGGTCGCTGACCGCCGGCTGGCGGCTGAGTCATCCCCAGTCCTGTTCCTGCGGGGCCAAGGGCGCCGTGTGACCCCGGGGAGCGGGGAGTCACCAGTCGGCCCCTGTGCCCCGAACCTCAAAGCTTACTTGTAATTTTCCCTTGGATAAATAAGAAGAAAAATGAAACAAAGCTCCAAACAGGAAAATCCATTTAGGAGAAAGGGTTTGTGCGTCCAGCCAGGTACACACCACAGCCACCGAAGCCACGGTGCAGGCCCAGCTCAGGAGGGGCCGCCTGCTCCTGCCGTGTGCCCTGTGACCCCCCACCCCAGGGTCCTGCTCCCGCCATGTGCCCTGTGACCCCCCACCCCAGGGTCCTGCTCCCCCCCATCTGCCCTGTGACCTCCCCAGTGTCCTCTTCCCCACCCCACCTGTCCTGTGACCCCCCACCCCAGGGTCCTGCTCCCGCCATGTGCCCTGTGACCCCCCACCCCAGGGTCCTGCTTCCCCCCCCCGCCTGCCCTGTGACCCCCCACCCCAGGGTCCTGCTCCCCCCGCCTGCCCTGTGACCCCCCATCCCAGGGTCCTGCTCCTGCCATGTGCCCTGTGACCCCCCCACCCCAGGGTCCTGCTCCCCCGCCTGCCCTGTGACCCCCAACCCCAGGGTCCTGCTCCTGCCATGTGCCCTGTGACCCCCCACCCCAGGGTCCTGCTCCCCCCGCCTGCCCTGTGACCCCCAACCCCAGGGTCCTGCTCCTGCCATGTGCCCTGTGACCCCCCACCCCAGGGTCCTGCTCCCCCCGCCTGCCCTGTGACCCCCCATCCCAGGGTCCTGCTCCCCCCGCCTGCCCTGTGACCCCCAACCCCAGGGTCCTGCTCCTGCCATGTGCCCTGTGACCCCCCACCCCAGGGTCCTGCTCCCCCCGCCTGCCCTGTGACCCCCAACCCCAGGGTCCTGCTCCTGCCATGTGCCCTGTGACCCCCCCACCCCAGGGTCCTGCTCCCCCCGCCTGCCCTGTGACCCCCAACCCCAGGGTCCTGCTCCTGCCATGTGCCCTGTGACCCCCCACCCCAGGGTCCTGCTCCCCCCGCCTGCCCTGTGACCCCCAACCCCAGGGTCCTGCTCCTGCCATGTGCCCTGTGACCCCCCACCCCAGGGTCCTGCTCCCCCCGCCTGCCCTGTGACCCCCCATCCCAGGGTCCTGCTCCCCCCGCCTGCCCTGTGACCCCCCACCCCAGGGTCCTGCTCCTGCCATGTGCCCTGTGACCCCCCACCCCAGGGTCCTGCTCCCCCCTGTCTGCCCTGTGACCCCCCACCCCAGGGTCCTGCTTCCCCCCCCGCCTGCCCTGTGACCCCCCACCCCAGGGTCCTGCTCCTGCCATGTGCCCTGTGACCCCCCACCCCAGGGTCCTGCTCCTGCCATGTGCCCTGTGACTCCCCACCCCAGGGTCCTGCTCCTGCCATGTGCCCTGTGACCCCCCACCCCAGGGTCCTGCTCCCCCCACCTGCCCTGTGACCCCCCACCCCAGGGTCCTGCTCCCCCCCGTCTGCCCTGTGACCCCCACAGTGTCCTCTTCCCCACCCTACCTGTCCTGTGACCCCCCCACCCCAGGGTCCTGCTCCCCCCGCCTGCCCTGTGACCCCCCCAGTGTCCTCTTCCCCACCCCACCTGCCCAGGGTCCTGCTCCCCCACCGCCTGCCCTGTGACCCCCCCACCCCAGGGTCCTGCTCCCCCACCGCCTTCCCCGTAACCCCCCAGGGTCCTGCTCCCCACCCCAGGGTCCTGCTCCCCCACTGCCTGCCCTGTGACCCCCCAGAGTCCTCTTCCCCACCCCACCTGCCCAGGGTCCTGCTCCCCCACCGCCTGCCCTGTGACCCCCCCACCCCAGGGTCCTGCTTCCCCCCCGCCTTCCCCGTGACCCCCCAGGGTCCTGCTCCCCACCCCAGGGTCCTGCTCCCCCACTGCCTGCCCTGTGAACCCCCCAGTGTCCTCTTCCCCACCCCACCTGCCCAGGGTCCTGCTCCCCCCTGCCTGCCCTGTGACCCCCCCACCCCAGGGTCCTGCTTCCCCCCCACCTTCCCTGTGACCCCCCAGGGTCCTGCTCCCCACCCCGCCTGCCCTGTGACACCCCCACCCCAGGGTCCTGCTCCCCCCCTGCCTGCCCTGTGACCCCCACCCCAGGGTCCTGCTTCCCCCCCGCCTTCCCTGTGACCCCCCAGGGTCCTGTTCCCCACCCCGCCTGCCCTATGACCCCTCCAGGGTCCTGCTCCCCACTGTACCTGCCCTGTGACACCCCCCCAGGTCCTACTCCCCACCCTGCCTGCCCTGTGACACCTCCACCCCAGGGTCCTGCTTCCCCCCACTGCCTTCCCCATGACCCCCCAGGGTCCTGCTCCCCACCCCTCCTGCCCTGTGACCTCCCCCAGGGTCCCGCTCCCCCCTGCCTGCCCTGTGACCCCAGGGTCCTGCTCCCCACCCCGGCTGCCCTGTGACCCCCCCCCAGGGTCCTGCTCCCCACCCCGCCTGCCCTGTGATCCCAGGGAAAGCCTTGTGGGCAGGAGTGGGGGGACAGTGCCCTGTGTGAGCTCAGCCTCTGAGCAGTGGGGCAGAGTCCCCCACACCTGTCCCCTGGCTGTACACGGGGCACGCTGTGTCCCTGGCCATGGCCGCCGCGCTCTGTCCCCCATCTACCCGGGGTTGGACCACAGGTGAACAGACAGACCAACGGCCTCTGGCTCCTGCCCCCCCCCATGTCACGGAGGACACTATCTGGGGGCTGGGGGCGTGTGCAGCTGCCGTCATGCAGAGTCCACCACGGATCAGGGGAAGCCAGTCCAGGCCCGGTCACAGCTGCCTCGTCACTGTCCACGCTGCCCTCCCCTCGGGCGGGAGCTGCCATCTCACGGCTAAGAATAGCCATGGATCCGCCATGGCCACGGCCGCCAGGCACTCTGGGTTTTCCGCCCACTTCCGGAACCTGAGTTGGGAGAAGCACCGTGTTTAAAGGGCCGTATTAGGCAGATGGGCTCCGGGCGTCCACGCAGCACCTGGAACCTGCCGCTACCCCGGAAGCCCGCCTGGCCTGCCACTGGCCTGGCCGATGCCCAGCTGGCTATGTCCAGGAACTGCAGGGTCCGGCCCAGCGCAGACCCTGCTCCGTCACATCCAAACAAGCAGGTGTCAGTCATGCCGCGGGAACCCCCACATCAGCGCCTCCGCCTTCTCCCTTCTGCTTGACGGGAGCCACCGGGGCTGTGAGGTTGCCACAGGGACACCGGCCAGGGACGCAGAGTGGCCAGCAGCTTGTCGGGAGAAGCTGGGGTGACCACAGCAAGGGGAGCACCCGGCCTCCCACAGGACGTCCATGCTGACATGAGAGCCCTCCACGCACTTCCCCCCCACACCCCGGCAAGCTGCGGCCGGGAACACTGGGGGAGGCCTGCGCAGCCCCCACCTCTGCCGTGGGGGAGGAAAGTCTGAGTCTGGCCAGGCTCTGGAGCAAGACCCTCCCCTCCCTGGGACCCCGCCTCCCCGGGACCCCGTCTCTCTGTGCCCCGCTTCCCTGGAGACCCCCTACTCCCACCTCCCTGGAGCCCCCCACCTCTGCCTCCCTGGGACCCTGTTTGTTGTTGCAGGGCAGATCTGAAGGCTGGGGCATTGGTAGAGCCCTCACCCTGCAGAGCCCCGGCCTCTCCTGCCAGGAGCTCCCCTCTCGGGCCACGTGGACGCCTGGCCAAAAGGGTCCCACCTGGGCCCGGCACGGGGGTCCCAGGCCGAGGCTCCTTCCTCCTGAACCGGGTGCACGTGGGCTGCTCTTGGATGGCCTCGGTGCCACCGGAGCTCTTCCAGGTGGCTTCTCTGACAGGCCTGAGCCTGAGGGGTTCCCCTGGGTCCGTGCAGCAAGACCGGCCGGACAGGACCCCGGCGTGTTGGGGGAGGCGCCTCCCAGGACCCTGCGTGTTGGGGGAGGCACCTCCTGGGACCCCCACATGTCGTGGAAGACACCTCCCGGGACCCTGGCGTGTCGTGGGAGGCACCTCTCGGGGAGCCGTCAGGCGTGGGGAGCACCAGGGAGCAGGGAGAGGGCGCTGCGGGAGGCGTCGGCAGCAGGAGGCAGCCAGACCGCCAGGGTCCGTGCCACCGCCTCCTGAGGCGTCCGTCCCAGTGTGCCAAGGATGGAGAACCCCACCCGGCCGGGCACCGGCAGAGAACAGGGGGCTGTGCGGGGGGGAAGGAGGGGATGGGTCCCCACAAGGCCCTGAGCCCGCCCTTTGCTGCACTCACCCTTGGCCCTGCAGCCTGGGCCTCCACACACAGGTGGCTGTATTTCTTGTCTGGGTTTTCAAAGATTTGTATCCGCAAAGCTCACTGGGGACAAGGATGGTGACAGTGTTGTGGTGTAGGCACATCAGTGAGGGTGAGCATGTGTGTGCACATGTGTGTATGTGTGCACCTGTGTACGTGTGTGTTGCAGTGTGGGCACATCAGTGAGGGTGAGCGTGTGTGCACACGTGTGTATGTGTGCACCTGTGTACGTGTGTGTTGCAGTGTGGGCACATCTGTGAGGGTGAGCGTGTGTGCGCACGTGTGTATGTGTGCACCTGTGTACATGTGTGTTGCAGTGTGGGCACATCTGTGAGGGTGAGCGTGTGTGCACACGTGTGTATGTGCACCTGTGTACGTGTGTGTTGCAGTGTGGGCACATCTGTGAGGGTGAGCGTGTGTGCACACGTGTGTATGTGTGCACCTGTGTACGTGTGTGTTGCAGTGTGGGCACATCTGTGAGGGTGAGCGTGTGTGCACACATGTGTATGTGCACCTGTGTACATGTGTGTGGCAGTGTGGGCACATCTGTGAGGGTGAGCGTGTGTGCACACATGTGTATGTGCACCTGTGTACATGTGTGTGGCAGTGTGGGCACATCTGTGAGGGTGAGCATGTGTGTGTGCACGTGTGTATGTGCACCTGTGTACATGAGCGCACATCTGTGACTGTATGAGCATGTGTTTGGGACATTGTATATGTGTGCACATGTGTGAGTCTGAACATTTTGTGGGCAAGCTTTGTGTGACTGTGTGCATTATGTAAGTGTGCACATGTGTTAATGTATGAGCATCCCGTGAGCTCTGTGTGCACACATATGACTGAGCACACATGTGCACTGTGTGAGTGTGACTATGTTGTGGGCATGCATGGTGCATGTACACCTTGTACATGTGTGCACCTGTGTGACCATATGAGCACTGCACACACTTGTGTGGTGTGCATGTTAGTGTGTGAGTGTTGTGAGCAAATGTGTGCACACATGACTGTATAAGCACAAGTGCACTTGTGTGAGTGCAC
This sequence comes from Lepus europaeus, assembly GCF_033115175.1. NCBI lineage: Eukaryota > Metazoa > Chordata > Mammalia > Lagomorpha > Leporidae > Lepus > Lepus europaeus. The sequence goes on from NC_084835.1 coordinate 125,331,683, forward strand.
ATGTGTGAGCATGTGAGCATTTCGTGAGCAGGTGTGTGCACACGTGTGACTGAGTACGTGTCTCCTACGTGAGCGAGGAGCATGCATGTGTGCGTGCATGTGTGTATGTGTGTGCACGGGAGGCATGTGTCTTTGCTTGCACCTGCTGTTGGAGTGGTGGCCAAGCCAGTGCCCAGCTCTCCCTGCGAGGACGCCCTCGGCCTCCCCCAGCTGGGAATGCTCGAGAGTCGTTTTAGGAAAAGAGCTTCTCCGAGTGTCCGAGCCCACAAGCGGACACAGGCTCGAGACGGAAGAGCCAGGGCCTTGCCACAGGCCGGACACAAGTCAGCTCCAACCCCACGGCACCGGCTCCCTACTGCCCTATGGCCAGGCTGTGGCCACAGGTCTGGAAGCCACAGGCTGGACAGGGTGGGTGCTGGGCAGTAAGGCCGCTCTCTGGTCCCAGCTCCAGTGCTGACCCACTCACATCTGAGTGCTGTGCTTTCCTGGGGGAGGGGCACCCGCTCGCTCTGGAGACCCGGGGAGCAGGGGGACAGGAGACACCAGGGTCACCCACAGCAGTGCTGCCCCGAGCTGTCACAGGTCAGGATTTATGCGTGCTGCTTCCAGCTGTAAGTGTGGCTGACTGTGACTGTGCGTGCGAGTGTGTGAGCGAGACCGTGGCTGTATGTGTGACTGTGTGAGCATGTGTGTGTCTGTGTGTATGACTGTGACTGTGAATATATGTGTGACTTTGTGTGTGATTGTGTGTGACTGTGCATGTCAGTGTGTGTGCATGTGTGTGAGCATGTCGCTATGTGTGACTGTGTGGCTGTGAGTGTATGGCTGTGTGAGTGTGAATGTGATTATGTGTCTTTGCGTGACTGTGAGTGTGACTGTGTGTGGCTGTGACTGTGTGTCTCTGTATGACTGTGAGTGTATAACTGTGTGTGAGACTGTGACTGTGAGTGTATGTGTGACTTTGTGTGGGATTGTGCATGACTATGCATGTGGCTACGTGTGACTGTGTGGCTGTGAGTGTATGGCTGTGTGAGTGTGAGCATGTATGTGTAAATGTGATTGTGTGTCTCTGTGAGTGTGACGGTGTGTGGCTGTGACTGTGTATCTCTGTGTGGCTGTGAGTTGTGACTGTGTGTGGCTGCAGCTGTGTGTGTCAGTGTGACTGTGTGTGTCTCTGTGACTGTGAGTGTGGCTGTGTGTGGCTGTGTGTGTCAGTGTGACTGTGTGTCTCTGTGACTGTGAGTGTGACTGTGTGTGGCTGCGGCTGTGGCTGTGAATGTGTGTGTGGCTGTGTGTATGTGACTATGATTGTGGGTATATAACTGTGTGACTGTGACTGAGTATATGTGCAACTGTGTGTGGCTGTGTGTTTGTGACTATGTGTGTGTGGTTGTGAGTGTGTAACTGTGTGTGAGACTGTGACTGAGTGTATGTGTGACTTTGTGTGGGATCGTGCGTGACTATGACTGTGCATGTGTGTGACTGTGGTTGTGTGAGCATATGTGTGTGACTGTGTGATTGTGGGGCCCCACATAGCCTGTGCCCGCCCACGGGCCCCCCACTGGAAAGCAGCTGGAGCTCCCAGCAAAGGCTGTGCAGGGCGAGCATGGCCCGCGCTCCCCACCTGCCCCGACTTTGAAACCGGATTTCCCGCAGGTGAAGCCCTCCTCACCAGCCCACCCTCCAGCTGGGTCGGACTCCACCCCCTCCCAACGCAGGGACCAGGCCGCCTGCCCGTGGCCACGTGGAACCACCGGCACCGTGAACAGGGTGCAGACTGCGATTCTTCCGGGTCTGTAGCCAGCGTCCCTTTCTGCGCGTGCCTTCATTCTGGAAGCCATGCGTCACCCACGTTTGTAGAATTCCACTCGGTCGACTGACGCCTGCAATCACTGTGTTTACATTGACAGCCAACGCCCTCTCCCGGCAGCTTTTCCACTAAAAATACTTCTGGGGGGCGGGGCTGTGCTGTGAGCGGCGGAGCTGCACCTGCAGTGTCTGCTCGGAGGTCGGGGGATGAGGTCCGGTCCAGGGGCAGAGCTGTGGGCCTCAGCCTGGGCCTGCGCCTGCGCTTCCGGTCTCCTCCTGCCACCTCCTGCAAGTGGGGCCACAGCGAGGCCACCTCTGGGGACAGCAGGCCTGGCGTTGCTGCCTGAGGGCCTCCCCCAGCCCTCCACGAATTCCGCTCCTCCTCAAACCGTCTGCTCTGTTTCCTATCTTTTCTGTCTCCACAGGTGAGCCCCAGCTTTCCATGGAGCAGAGAGACCACGACACCCTGACAATCAGCACAGTGACACTGGGGGTGCCGGGTGTGGTGACACTGGGGGTGCCGGGCGCAGTGACACTGGGGATGCTGGGCGCAGTGACACTGGGGGTGCCGGGTGCAGTGACACTGGGGGTGTCGGGCGCAGTGACACTGGGGATGCTGGGCGCAGTGACACTGGGGGTGCCAGATGTGGTGACACTGGGGGTGCTGGGTACAGTGACACTGGGGGATGCTGGGCGCAGTGACACTGGGGGTGCCGGGTGTGGTGACACTGGGGGTGTCGGGCGCAGTGACACTGGGGATGCTGGGCGCAGTGACACTGGGGGTGCCGGGTGCAGTGACACTGGGGGTGCTGGGTACAGTGACACTGGGGATGCTGGGCGCAGTGACACTGGGGTGCCAGGTGTGGTGACACTGGGGGTGCTGGGTACAGTGACACTGGGGATGCTGGGCGCAGTGACACTGGGGTGCCAGGTGTGGTGACACTGGGGGTGCTGGGTACAGTGACACTGGGGATGCTGGGCGCAGTGACACTGGGGTGCCAGGTGCAGTGACACTGGGGGTGTCGGGCGCAATGACACTGGGGATGCTGGGCGCAGTGACACTGGGGGTGCCAGATGTGGTGACACTGGGGGTGCTGGGTGCAGTGACACTGGGGGTGCCGGGTGTGGTGACACTGGGGGTGTCGGGCGCAGTGACACTGGGGATGCTGGGCGCAGTGACACTGGGGGTGCCGGGTGCAGTGACACTGGGGGTGCTGGGTACAGTGACACTGGGGATGCTGGGCGCAGTGACACTGGGGGTGCCAGGTGTGGTGACACTGGGGGTGCTGGGTACAGTGACACTGGGGATGCTGGGCGCAGTGACACTGGGGTGCCAGGTGTGGTGACACTGGGGGTGCTGGGTACAGTGACACTGGGGATGCTGGGCGCAGTGACACTGGGGTGCCAGGTGTGGTGACACTGGGGGTGCTGGGTACAGTGACACTGGGGATGCTGGGCGCAGTGACACTGGGGTGCCAGGTGTGGTGACACTGGGGGTGCTGGGTACAGTGACACTGGGGATGCTGGGCGAAGTGACACTGGGGGTGCCGGGTGCAGTGACACTGGGGGTGTCGGGCGCAGTGACACTGGGGGTGCCGGGTGCAGTGACACTGGGGGTGTCGGGCGCAGTGACACTGGGGATGCTGGGCGCAGTGACACTGGGGGTGCCAGGTGTGGTGACACTGGGGGTGCTGGGCGCAGTGACACTGGGGATGCTGGGCGAAGTGACACTGGGGGTGCCGGGCACAGTGACACTGGGGTGCCGGGTGCAGTGACACCAGCAGTGCTGGGAGTGGTGACACCAGTGCCAGGCATGGTGACACCGGGGGTGCCGGGTGGTGTCCTGCCAGGGCTCCCACACTGACTGCCCGGTGCCCACTGGCTTCTCTGCACGGGTTTGGCTCTCACCGTGCCTGGCGGAGGACTCACCAGCACCACAATTCTTGAAGACCAGGAGCTGTGCTTGCCTAAGCCGCGGTTCATTTACTCCCTCCACTAGGGTTTCTGGAACCCGAGCACTTCCAGCAGGTGCTTCACAGGGCGCCGTGCGCAGCCAATCCGTCCCCACGGGCAGTGTGGCCGCAGCCCTGGGACTGCACTGCTGCCGTGGAGAGGCCGTGTGTCGGTCTCTGCCGTCCTCCTGCTGCCGCTCCCCACAGTGGAGCTGGCAGTCAGCGCGTGGGAGGGTGGCGTGTCAGCTCTGAGACTGCACTGGGAGAAGCTCCGATCTCCCAGGTCCAGTTTCCACCGGGAAGCAGGGCAAGAAGACATCTGACCTCACGGCGTGGCCATAAACACGAGCCACGTGTGAGCCCGGGAAGCCACTGAGGCTGCACAGCGCCGACTGCACACACACAGGTGAGCCCCCGCACTCCGCACACGGCCACATGCACACACACCACACACACGTGTGCATGATGCCCACATACACACACACGTGTGCATGATGCTCACACGCACACACACTACACACATGTGTGCATGATGCCCACATGCACACACACTACACACGTGTGCATGACGCCCACACGCACACACACCACACACGTGTGCATGACGCCCACATGCACACACACTACACACACGTGCATGACGCCCACATGCACACACTACACACGTGTGCATGACGCCCGCATGCACACACACCTCACACATGTGAGCATGACGCCCACATGCACACACTACACACGTGTGCATGACGCCCGCATGCACACACACCTCACACATGTGCATGACGCCCACACGCACACACACCACACACGTGTGCACGATGCCCACATGCACACACACCACACACACGTGTGCATGACGCCCATACGCGCACACACTACACACACGTGCATGCGTGTACACACACGGGCCTTGCAGGAGAACGGGGACCCCTCAGGGAAGACGCGGGGGAGGAGTTGGCTGCAGAAAGAGATTGGGGAAATGGGCTCTGGCTCCCGGGTGACACGTTTCCTCCCAAACCCGATCTCCTGGTTCACCCCACCAGCCCCACTGAGCGCCGTGTGTGCCCAAGCTCCTGCCCTGGCCCGGGCCCCTGTCCTCTGTGCTCACGGGAGCGCCCACTCTTTACAGAAGTCCACAAGGAAACAGCTTCCTGGTTACGTCATCTGCAAAGTTCCAAATGACTCTTCTCCTGCCGGACTCTCCCGGGCCAGCAGGGCGCCCCGACAGTGTGCTCCCCGCGGGAACGGGTCTCCACTGACCCTCCGGGTCGTGCAGCCAGTCCTGCCCCCAAAACCTCAGCCGGGAGCCTCAGCTACTTTGCGGCTTAGCCTCCGCGTAAGTAAAACGGTGGCAACGCGGACTTAGCGCTTGCAACATCCAACAATCATACAACACGAAAGCCAGTTATTAGGAACATGGAGACGCCCACACTGGATTCCTGGAGCGCCTCTCCTGCTCCTGCTGTCCAGTCTCAGAGAAGGGAGTCCCCACGGAGGGCCCGCCGGCATGGCCCTGGAGCCGCGTCCCCACCTAGTGGCCGCCTGCCGCCATCGCACCCAGAAGCAGGTCGCTGGTTTTCTGAGAATGAGAGAGTGGGCGGTGTCACGGGCAGGGAATGTGCTGGAACATGGAACTGGAATCCGAAAGGGCTGGAGGACACAGGTGTGTCCCCGTGTCCTAAAAGAGACGTGGCAAAGGCTTCAGTGTGACCAGACACGGCAAAGCCCGCCCCTGCCTTCCTGTGGCAAAGTCAAGTTATCTGAAGTTCCACAAGGGGGTTGGTCCTTGACTTCGAAGTTCAAAGCATCCAGGCACCAAAGACCTGACAAGCGGAGAGCTGCACAGGTGTGCAGCCTCGCGGTGAAGGCCCTGCAACCACCGCACTGCCTGGGCTTCCGGCCTGGCTCCAGCTCCAGCTCCAGCCTCCTGCTAGTGCACACCTGGGAGGCAGCAGCGATGGCTCCCGTCCCTGTGCACCTGCTGCCCTGCAGGGGAGACCTGGATGGAGCTCCAGCCTCCCCGTGCACCTGCTGCCCCACAGGGGAGACCTGGATGGAGCTCCAGCCTCCCCGTGCACCTGCTGCCCACAGGGGAGACCTGGATGGAGCTCCAGCCTCCCCGTGCACCTGCTACCCCACAGGGGAGACCTGGATGGAGCTCCAGCCTCCCCGTGCACCTGCTGTCCACAGGGGAGACCTGCATGGAGCTCCAGCCTCCCCATGTACCTGCTACCCCACAGGGGAGACCTGCATGGAGCTCCAGCCTCCCCGTGCACCTGCTGCCCACAGGGGAGACCTGGATGGAGCTCCAGCCTCCCCGTGCACCTGCTGTCCACAGGGGAGACCTGGATGGAGCTCCAGCCTCCCCGTGCACCTGCAGTCCACAGGGGAGACCTGGATGGAGCTCCAGCCTCCCCGTGCACCTGCTGCCCACAGGGGAGACCTGGATGGAGCTCAGCCTCCCCGTGCACCTGCTACCCCACAGGGGAGACCTGGATGGAGCTCCAGCCTCCCCGTGCACCTGCTACCCCACAGGGGAGACCTGGATGGAGCTCAGCCTCCCCGTGCACCTGCTGCCCACAGGGGAGACCTGGATGGAGCTCCAGCCTCCCCGTGCACCTGCTGCCCACAGGGGAGACCTGGATGGAGCTCAGCCTCCCCGTGCACCTGCTGCCCACAGGGGAGACCTGGATGGAGCTCCAGCCTCCCCGTGCACCTGCTGTCCACAGGGGAGACCTGGATGGAGCTCAGCCTCCCCGTGCACCTGCTGCCCCACAGGGGAGACCTGGATGGAGCTCCAGGCTTCAGTTTCTGCTGATGCGCACACCGGGAGGCAACAGTGATGGCTCACATGGCTGGGTCACACCAGGAGACCCAGATGGAGCTCCAGGATCCTGGCTTTGGCCTGGCCTAGCCTAGCCTGGCCCTGGTTGTTGCAAACACTTGGGGAGTGAACCAGCAGACAGGCCTCTGTCTCTCCCTCTCCCTGTTCCCTCCCTCTCCTTCTCCCTCCCCCCTCCCTCTTCCGGTCCCTCTCCCTCCCCCCTCACTCTCCCTTTCAAATATAAATAAATAAAGTCTTTAAAACTAGACCCCAGGTGTTCCATTCTGTGTCTGTGAATTGTCCCTATTAAAGACTTCTTCCAGGACTCCTCTATGTGATGCCCTAATAGGTTGTTTTTTCTTTTCAATTTTTATTTGTTCATTAAAGAGGCCAACACAGAGCAAGACAGAGAAGGAGTCCTGCATTTCGCTCCCCAGATGGGGGGCTGGGCTGGACTGGAGCCAGGAGCCCCACCCCGTCCCCACGCGCTGGCAGGAGCCCAGCTCCTTGGTGCATTAGCAGGAAGCTGGAGTCAGGAGCCTAAAGCCGGCACCAACCCGGCCCCCGGTGTGGGACACGGGCGCCTTAGCCAGCGTCTCCGTGGCTGACGGCCCATCCCACTGGCTTCTCGTGAAGGCCACATCTCCCTGGAAGGCGCTGTAATCTGTCTGCAGGGTGCGGCAGGAGGGGCCTGTGAGAGCTGGGGTGGGGAGGGGCTGGCAGGAACCCCCTGTTCTCACGGCCCAGCCCTGCATGGCTGCGTGGCTCCTGTGGGGCTGATCAGTGCAATTATCTTGAAAGGTCTTTGCCAGTGGATTCAAAATAACCAGAAGCCATAATCATGATCATTTAGGATCTAAGTGGTAACTTTTCCAGCTGAGAAGCAGCCCCAGGCTGTGTAGACATGGCTACAGGTGTGGACAGAGCGGAACACAACCACAGGCTGTGTAGACGCGGCTACAGGTGTGGACAGAGCGGAACACAACCACAGGCCCTCTGCCTGCGAGGGCACACAACTGTGGCTCCGAGGGTCCTGAGGCTGAGGTGGGCTCCTGAGACCACAGCTGTTCCCCAGCCCTACACACATCCAGCCGGCCTGGAGGCTGCAGGCAGAGGAGCGACCTGGTGCGCCCAGGCGGGGTAAGTGGCCGAGGGCGGAGCCCCTCCGAGGAAGAAGGCCGCCCTGGAGCTGGGCCCCGGGCAGGAGGCCCTCTTCCCTCTCACCTCTGTCCCCGAGACACCTCCCTCCTGGAAATTCACCCAGCACATAGGCACAGCTGAACGTACCGGCCGGCCCGGGACCAAAACGAACCCAGCGCAAATGGCAGGAGTGCAGGGCAGAGAGCGAGAGGAGCTGAGCCTGCAGCCAGCCGGACCCGGGAACCGGCGAGGCCCGAGACGACAATGACCAAGACCCACGCCGGGAGAAACGGTGTCTGAACAGAGACTTACAAATCTTTCCGCAAAGAGACAGCCAATCCCACATGGCCGCAGGGTGAGTTCTACCAGATGGAAAAGAAGAAGCAGCAGGATGGCAGCCATACACAGCTACGCCAGAAGACGCCACTCAGTCCTTGAGCCCCATCCCCCTGGTGTGCAGGTGGACAAGACCACAGATAACCTCCCACAAACACCCTCAGGAAACACAGGGAACCAAATCCAACAGCAAATAACAAGGTTACGAAGCAGGGCCAGCTAGGGTTTGGCGTCTGAAAACAGTCACAGACGCAGAGAGCAGTCAAGGAAAGGGGCCCGCGCTGTGGGGCAGGGGGTTAAGCGCCGCCTGCAGTGCCGGCATCTGGTACCCAGGCACCCATTCGAGTCCTGGCTGCTCCACTGCAGATCCAGCTCCCTGCTGATGGCCTGGGAGAGCAGCGGAGGGCTGCCCAGGTGCTTGTGTCCCATCACCCCGTGGGTGACCCGGACAGAGCTCCGGGCTCCCAGCCCTAGCCTGGCCCAGCTCTGGCTGTTGTAGCCATCTGGGGAGTGAACCAGAGGATGGAAGGTCTCTCGCCCTCCTCTCTCTGTCACTCTGCCTTTCAAATAAATAAATCTTAAAAAAAAAAACTAGACAAATGCACAGCTGTTGGTGGTACCAAGTGACCTGCACTCCCTCACGGCCGCACACAGCCCTGAGCCGCCAGCCCCGCTGGAGAAAGGTCGGCCACGCCCCCTGCTAGGGCAGCAGTGTGGGGGGATGGGGCTCCCTCTCTCCACAAGGAGGGAGGGGGGGACAGGGGGAGGTGCACAGAATTAAGAAAGTACAAAGTTGGCCGGCACCGTGGCTCACTAGGTTAATCCTCCGCCTGCAGCACTGGCATCCCATACGGGCGCCGGGTTCTGTCCCAGCTGCTCCTCTTCCAATCCAGCTCTGCTGTGGCCCGGGAGTGCAGTGGAGGATGGCCCAAGTGCTTGGGCCCTGCACCTGCATGGGAGACCAGGAGAAGCACCTGGCTCCTGGCTTCAGATCAGTGCAGCGCCGGCCGTGGCGGCCAATTAGGGAGTGAACCAACGGAAGGAAGACCTTTCTCTCTCTCTCTCTCACTGTCTACATCTTCTCTACCCGTTCAAAAAAAAAAAAAAAAGTACAAAGTATTCAGGTGACCTGATCCCTACATAGGAAAGCCTAAGAAACCTACAAAAAAAAAACCTGAAGACGGGTAAATGAGTTATCCAGACTGCAGGGCACGAGATGGCGCAGAACAGCCGCACTTTACACCCTGGACTGAGCTAGGAAAGCGTGCCCTGATGTCCAGCTGCACCAAGAACCCTCAGCGCTCTGTACCGAGCAGACACCTTTGCTCACTAAAAGCCACAGCACAGGATTCTCACCACTGAGAACCGTGGAAGGTCTCAACAGACGGAGACCATCTGCTTCCATGGAAACACGCAATGTTGTTTACAGACTGCTACAGATTCACAAAACCTCTGTTGCATTACTTACATGCACGTGGGAAACATACAGCCAAAATAATTTTGAAAAGAACAAAGTTTGCCGGCGCCGTGGTTCAACAGGCTAATCCTCCGCCTAGCGGCGCCGGCACACCGGGTTCTAGTCCCGGTCGGGGCGCCGGATTCTGTCCCGGTTGCTCCTCTTCCAGGCCAGCTCTCTGCTATGGCCCGGGAAGGCAGTGGAGGATGGCCCAAGTGCTTGGGCCCTGCACCCCATGGGAGAGCAGGAGAAGCACCTGGCTCCTGCCTTTGGATCAGCGTGGTGCACTGGCCACAGCCCGCCGGCCACAGCGGCCATTGGAGGGTGAACCAATGGCAAAGGAAGAGCTTTCTTTCTGTCTCTCTCTCTCACTGTTCAGTCTGCCTGTAAAAAAAGAAAGAAAGAAAGAAAAGAAAAGAACAAAGTTTGAGAACTTGGATTTTTAAAAAATATTTTATTTATTTATTTCAGAGACAGAGTTACCGGGGGGGGGGGGGGTCTTCCATCCACTGGTTGACTCCCCAAATGGCTACAACGGCCGGAACTGGGCTGATCCAAAGCCAGGAGCCAGGAGCTTCTTCCAGGTCTCCCACGTGGATGCAGGGGCCCAAGGACTTGGGCCATCTTGCACTGCTTTCCCAGGCCACTGCAGAGAGCTGGATGGGAAGAGGAGCAGGCGGGACTCGAACCGGCACCCATATGGGATGCCGGCGCCGCAGGCATCTTAGTCCACCTTGCCACGGTGCCGGCCACCACGCTGCTGGATTTCCAACTCCAGGCGGAGCGGCAGTAATAGAGATCGCCTGCATTTGTGGTCAGGCCACACAGGAGGTCAGCGGAGCAGGCCTGGACGTGCTGGGGGTTTGTGCTCTGTGTCAAACACCAGGGGACCGACACTCGGCCGAGTCACCGCAGCGAGAGGTCGTGACCCCAGCCATTCCTGGCCTTGGCCTGCACCTGAGATACAAGCACCTGGGCCGTCCACCTGGGCCCTGCTTTTTATAAACCTCTCCAGCAGTATGATGGAAACCTGGCATTCACAACACAGGTGCAAATGAGAAGATGATTCGTCTGTAAATTACACATAAAAACCTATTCGGGAGGATTATTTACTCCAGCAGCAATGAAAAGCACTGTGAAGAATTTCAGACTTGTTCCCAAATGCCGGCCCCGCCCAGCAGCTGTCGGCACGGCCACGCCCGACACGGCAGCCTAGTGTCTCCAAAGGCCTTGCACGACAGGTTGGTCCCCAAAGTCTCACATTCGGGCTAATGATTAGCGTTAGTGGAGTAGGGGTGGGCGTGTGACACGGTGTCCACGGCCCACTTGGGAGCCCCGGGCTCAAGCCTCGGCTACTCTGGGATGCCCATCCAGCTCCAGGGAAGCAGCAGAGGACGGCCGGGGCACGTGGGTCCCTGCCACCCACACAGGACACCCAGAGGCAGCTCCTGGCTCCTGGCTTCAGCCTGACCCGGTCCTGGCTGCTGTGGGCACTTGGGGCGCGAACCAGCAGATGAAGCTCTCTCTCCCACCACCTGTCACTCTGTTTTTCAAACACATAAACTACACGATTTCTGATCATCAATAGTGGAAATAGTGGTGACTTAGTGAGCACAGATGACAGCGCATAGATGGGTACCGGTTCAAGTCCCGGCTGCTCCTCTTCCCATCCAGCTCTCTACTGTGGCCTGGGAAAGCAGTAGAAGTTGGCCCCTGCACCCATGTGGGAGACCTGGAAGAAGCTCCTGGCTCCTCGCCTTGGATCGGCACAGCTCTGGCCGTTGTGTCCATCTGAGGAGTGACCTATTGGCTGGAAGACCTCTCTCTCTGCCTCTCAATCATCCTTAAATAATGTCTGATGGGGGCGGTAGGCACTGCGGGGCACAGGTATGAGACCTGCAGGGCGCGCAGGAGAGGAAACACCTCACCAGGAAGGGCGGTGATGACGTCAGCACCGATTGCCAAGAGGGGCAACGGAGTAGGAGAGCAAGAGTAATGTCACATATATCCCCAAAGGACACACGCACACACACACGTGTGCACACACACGCGTGTGCACAGGGCCTTCAAAGAGTTAGTGGAAAAGGTGCGTTATGAAGAAAAAACCTGCATGGACTTCATTTTTTTTTTTTTTGCCCCCAAACATAGCCACCTTTCAATGCCGTTGTGGCACCAACCCTCTGAGGGACCCCTGCAGTTCTTCCTCAGACAGCAGCTGTGGCCTTGCGCCACGGCTCCCACGGCTCCCACGGCCACACGGCCACACGGGAGACTCTGCTTCTCCTATGCGCTGAGCCTTTGAACAACAGCCAGGCTGCTCATGTTTAAGACAACGGCTTTCAGGTTCAGTGACTACACCTTATCTGGGAAATTTCAGCTATTTTAGAAATAAGTGAAATGTGTCACTCAGTGGAGGGCGGGCTCAGACGAAGCGACGCTAACCTGCTCTCGTGACAGTGGGGAGCCCCTCCCCAGGTGAGGGGCCCTACAGGCCCTCTGCTGGCTTCAAAGGGCCCCCGGGCCTTTCCATCCATCCGGGAGGAGGTTCTGAGTGAGGCCCGAATTGGTCTCCTCACTTCTGCTGTTGCTCCATCAGCTGGCATTCAGCCACCAGGACCACACCCCAACCCCGCCTGACCTCTTCTGGTCTCTGACTCCCACCCGAGGGTCAGGTGTGGCAGCTGGTGCAGGCCCTGTGGTGCTCGGGGGACCAAGCACCATCACCGTCTCCCAGAGACCTGAGGCGAGGCCCACAGGTTTCCAGGATGAGGATTTGGGGTGACCTGACCCAAGGCTGCTCGAGTGGGAAGCGAGGAAGAGCTCAAAAAGAAACCACAAGAGAAGGGGAAGCAAGGAGAGAGAACCGGTTAACACGGCCTTTCTCTGCCCTAGAAATCTGACATCCCACAGCAGCGTCGCAGCCCCTCCCCCGCAAGGCCCCAGGACCAGCACTGCTCTTCTCGTGCACCTGGTTCCCACGGCCTGCTCCCTGCTCCCGTGCGTGGAGCAATGCTGGCTTGCATCAAGAATTAACACATAGCACTCAGGGTAGCTGATCAGAAGCACTTTCTAAACAAGATTTATTTAAGTCAGAATTAGAGAGAGGGAGAGACACACAGAGCTCTTCCATCTGCTGGTTCACGCCCTAGTTGGCTGCAATGGCCAGGGCTGGGCCAGGCTGAAGCCAAGAGCCAGGAGCTTCATCCGGGTCTCCTGCGTGGGTGGCAGGGACCCAGGAACTTGGGCCATCTTCTACTGCTTTCCCCAGGCCACGAGTAGGGACCTGGACAGGAAGTGGAGCACCAGGGACACGAACCAGGACCCATACGAGATGCTGGTGTTGTAGGTGGCAGCTTTACCCGCTGTGCCACAACACCAGCCCCAGAATCACTAATATTTTCCCTATATGTGTTATACCAAGAATTAAGCAGGACACTGCAGAGTGATTTTTAAAAATATTTATTTATTCGAAAGTCAGAGTTACACAGAGAGAAGGACAGGCAGAGAGAGAGATTGAGAGAGATTGAGAGAGGTCTTCCATCTGCTGGTCCACTCCCCCAATTGGCCGCAATGGCCAGAGCTGTGACGATCTGAAGCCAGGAGCCAGGAGCCTCCTCCAGATCTCCCACATGGGTGCAGGGGCCCAAGCACCTGGGCCATCTTCTACTGCTTTCCCAGGCCACAGCAGAGAGCCAGATATGAAGTGGAGCAGCCGGGACTCGAACCAGCACCCATATAGGATGCTGGCACTGCAGGCGGTAACTTTACCTGCTATGGCACAGCGCCAGCCCCTGCAGAGTGATTTTAAAAATAAGCTTAAAAAATAGTCACCCTCCTCCATTCCAGTAAGCGCCTCCCTCTCACCTGTTTCCAAATGTGGTTAAAAATAGGTTTCCGTGTTAGCCGTGGTGTGCAACACAACTCCTGCTCTTTCTCATCTCACAACACTAGAATGTCCCCAGCCCTGGGATCCGCCCATCACTGCTGTTTCTGGACCTGAGCCTTCAGCCTCCCGAGGGCCACCCCGTGGAGTTCTGTGCTGGCTGACTCCACTTGGCACCGTGCCCCCGAGATGCAGCGCGTGGTGCCCAGCCAGCACTGTGCCCACCGCACCCACCGCGCCGGGGCCTCCCCACGCGCTCCTCTGTGCTGGCCTTCTTGGTGCTGCTTTTGTGTGCACTGAAACAAGCCAACTGATTCAGGAGCTATTTGTGCCAGACGCGGTTTGTCCTTTAACTAGCAGGGCAAAAGGGCCTGCGCCTCCTGGGAAACTCCATTGTGGAGGCGCAGGCTGTGGCCGGGGCCTGGGGCAGCACACGGCCTCCAGGGGCAGGGTTTACCCTCCCCGGCCCAGGGGCTCTCTCTCCACATCTCCGCTGCGCCCTGGTGGAACGCGGACCCGGAGGGCTCTCCTGCCGCTCTGGTGAGCAGCCGTTCTGGACTTTGAAAGCTTCTGGCGTCTGCACAGCCGTTCTGGGGACGTCGATCAGCCCTCTGCTCCTCTGAGGCCGGGCTGCGGGCTGGCTCTGAGCCGCCGCTCTCCGTTCACCCTCCGACCGTGCCTGTGCGGGCCGCCGTGTCCTGCCGTGCGGGAGGCCTTCCCGGCGTCTTCCGGACATCCTGTGGGCTTGGGTCTGGTTAGCCTTTACCTCCCGTGAAGGTGTGCGTGAGGGGGGACTTTCGGATGTCTCATTTCTTTGAAAGGCACAGTGACAGTCTTCTACCGGCTCGCTAACTTCCGGGTGCGGGCATCACACAGCGCTGGGCCAGGCGGAGCCAGGAGGCTGCTTCCCGGCCATCAGCGGAGCTGGGGCACACACAGAACCTGGACGTGCCCCGGGGTTCTGACACGGAGGCGGGCGTCCCAGACAGCGGCTGCACCTGCTGCACCGCCGCTCGTGCCCGTGACTTCGGCACGAGGTCGGAGGGAAGGGGCCTCCAGCATGGGGCGCAGCGGATGCGCTCACACAGCCCCAGGTGCCCAGGCGGACGCCCACGCCCACCTCCACCCCCGCGGCCTTTCCCTGCCTGCCCGTCTGCCCACCAGGGAAACACACCCCGCCACAAGGGACCGCCGCAGGAACACACCGGGAACCAGAGCTCGGCGAGCGGCTTCCTGTCCCGGCCTCCCGGGAGGCTGACCAGGCCGCAGTCCTCACGCCGAAGCCTCAGCACAGGCGGCTGCACCCCGAGGTCCGACCCGGGCCGAACCGGGCCAGCTCTGTCCTGTCCCCTTCAGCTTCGCGGAGAGGCGGCGCGGGCACGCGGCACGGCCCTGGTCTGCGCCCGCTCCGCCCGCGCCTCAGAGACCCCCGGGGTGGCCGCCGGGCCCAGCGGCGGGGCGCCCCGCGAGAAGACGCGTGTTCCACGCGGGACGCTACAGCCGACTTCAAGCCAGCCGGCCCGCGCGCGGGCCACACCCACGGCCCCGTCCCCTGCCGGACCCAGCACTCAGCACCTGCAGCACAAGAACCATCCAGAGCCCCGGAGACAGCCCCAGGGACAGCGCCGCGGTCCCGGCCCCGCGCCCGCGCCGCCCACTTGCAGGCCCACGCGGCGCGCGGCTGAAGGGCCGGAGGCCACGCGTCGCCGCACGGGGCCGCCGGGGAGCGCCCTCCGGCAGCGGCCCAGCCCAGGGCGGGAACGCGCACGGGAGCGAGCGCCGGCCACGGCCCAGCGCGCCGCCAGCAGAGCGAGACGCGGCGGCGCGGACGCCCTCGGCCGTGACCCAGCACCTCCGGGGCCCGCGCGCACAGCCCCGCCCCGCGGCTCCGGGGACGGCCGAGGGCCAAGCTAAGCGGAGGAAAGGACCTGGCGGCCACCCGGGCCGCGGCGCGCTCGGCATGCCGGGACTCGTAGTCGCTTGGCTAGGGGCGGGCGACTGGTGTTGTGGGAGCGGCCCGCGTTGCATGCCGGGAGCCGTAGTCGCTTGACATTGGGACACGCGGTGCGCCACGGGACTTGATGGCCGCCGGCCTGCGTTGCATGCCGGGAGTCGTAGTCTTTTGACGTTAGGGCTCAGGGCGCGCGACGGGAGTTGACGGCCGCGATGCGCGTTGCGTGCCGGGACTTGTAGGCTCCCAGTGTTCGACGGGAGTTGAGGAACGCGCTCCGCTGTGCACGCCGGGAGTCGTAGTCTCGCGCTGGGGCTCGCGCGGCGCGGGCGTACTCGAGGGCGGTGGTGCCAGGAGTCTCCGGCGCGGTTGGAGGGCAGCGGGCTCCCGGCCCCAGCCGGCCCCGCCTGAGGGAGGCTGACGCCGGGGCCCCTCGCAGCGCGAAGCCGCTCGGCGCGCCAGGGAGCCGCGCGTCCGCTCGGAGGCCGCGCGTGGCCCGTGTTTACGCACGCACGCACGCCGTGCGTCCCGCCTTCGCGTGACGTCAGCGCGTCCTCCCGGAACTCGGCGCGGGCCGAGCGGCGGGTGGAAGCCGGTGCCGGAGCGGGAACTGCGGCGCTGCCCGGCCGGGCCGCCCGCGATGAGCTGTGCGCCCTGAGCGCGCTGCGCCGCGATGGAGGCGCCGGCCGCGACCCGCGGCCCCGCCGAGGGCGCCCCGGCAGTCGCCGTGGCCGAGGTGCGCTGCCCCGGCCCCGCGCCGCTCCGCCTGCTCGAGTGGAAGGTGGCGGCGGGCGCGGCGGTGCGCATCGGCTCGGTGCTGGCCGTGTGCGAGGCCGCCGCCTCCGCGCAGCCCGCCGGGGGCGCCCCGGCCCGCGCCTCGGGGAGCTGCGTGCGCACGGCGCGGGCTGAGCGCAGGCTGCGGTCGGAGCGCGCTGGCGTGGTGCGGGAGCTGTGCGCCCAGCCGGGCCAGCTGCTGGCCCCCGGGTGAGTGGGGTCCGCGCGTTCTCTGCCGCCTTTCGGCGGCCCGGAGCAGCTCGCGAGCCGCGCGGCGCCTGCAGCCTCGGCACACCGGGCGCTGGGAGGCGGGCCCCCGGCTCTCGGGCTGCCGCCGGGCTCGCGCCGCGTCTTGGGCAGCAGCCTGGGCCCGGGAGCCGGAAGGGAGTCGGCGGGCTGGGCGCTCCGCGGGGCCCGGGAGCCCTGGGTGCGGGCGGCGTCCAGCGCCGTCGTGGCCCGCAGCCGGTTAGCGTGGAAGCCGCGGCTTCACGCCTGCTCACCAGCGCGCGAGGCCGGCCCGTGCGTCCGTCTGAGCGGTCAGCCATAGCGCTTCCTGGCCGGACCACGTGTCAGGGTCCTGGAGCTGTCGCCGCGGGGCCCGGCCTCTTCACAGACCAAGGGGACCGGGGAGCCCGCCGATCCCCAAGCCGGGGGCGGAGCCCTGGGCCGTGTCCAGCTGCGAGCAGGGTGTCGTGAGCGTCCCCTGGCCCTTCCGAGCCGCTTGTCCGGAGCGAGCCCCACGGCCTGCGGTGTGGACCTGTGGTTTTCTTCCTCTGTGCGCTGTGGGCAGACGGCCCGCAGCGGTTCCTGTGCTTGCCCCACGAGTGGGTTCTGGTGTCTGTGGTCCAGGGTTGCAGGCTGAGCGCTGGCGATGCGGGCTCCGAGTCACACTTTGTTTCGAAATCCAAAAAATTCCCCAATCTGAAAGACTTCCGGTCCGGCAGTTCCGATGTGGCCGCCACCAGGCCTGGGCCCGGGGTGTCGCTGGCTCTGGATGTAGGGCAGGGACGGTGGTGAGCGTCAGCCTCCAGCTCCGTGGCGCCCGCGGGGCCGTGGGAGCCGCTCTGACCTCAGAAGGCGTCCCCTGTGGCCTTGTGCCCCTCGGTGCCCGCGAGTGCTCTCCGGCCGCCCGGGGCCCCGGGACTGTCTTGGGAAGCTTGCCTGCAGTGGCCCGACCTTGGGATCTGGGAGAGCAGGCACTCGGGGTTCGGTTGAAGTTTGCTGAAGCGTTGGTGGTCGTGTGGCCTTTCACAGTGTGTGGGCACAGGCAGTGTTGCTGACACCCACGGCTGCTTTTGAGGCACATCCTGGCCCACCCTCGGCCGTGGCAGGGGTCCTCTGCTCACGGCCCAGCCTGGAAAGGCCCCGAACCTCCCAGCCTGCGTGCAGCCCTGCTGACGACCCGAAACTCGGGTGTCAGACGAGAGTTCTGGGAGGCCAGCCCGAGCCCGTCCCGGGGGTGGGCAGGTGAGGCCCGCAGAGCCCGCTGTCCCGGTCCTCATGGCTCTGCTGGCCTGCTGGTCACCGGCCGGAGAGGGCTGAAGACGGCGGTGGGCAGGCGGTGGCGGGCTGGGCTCCCCCTGCCTGAGACGCTTCAGGTCCATGGCCGCTGCTCCCTCCTGGTTGTCTGCAGGGCACCTGTGAGGGTGAGCGTGGCCGCAGCTGTGTGGTGGTAGAGCCGGGACACAGGGACCCTGGATGCTGGATGGCCACGTGTGGCTGAGCCCGAGAGGCGTGGGTGGTGCTGGGGAGCAGGTGCACTGGTCCTGCCCTTGGGCCCCGGGAGCCGCCACCGGAGCATGTGGCCGCGGGGTCCTCGGCCAGGTCGTGTGTCCTCACAGCACCTCCTCCTCCTCTAGCTGGAAGCAGGGACTCCTCAGGCGCCTGAGCAGCCGGGGGACAGCGAGGCCCCAGCCCCACCCCCGCTCCTGCCACAGGAACCCCGGGGTGGGCAGGTGGACCCGTGTTGTCACGAGGTTCGTGTGCGAGTGTTGACACGCCGCCGCCTGGCAGAAGCTCAATCTGAGTTGTTCGTTTATTGAACTATTTGCTTTCTCTGCTTTGTCGTCACCAACGTGCTGAGGACGGGGACGTGTGGCCGCAAGCCCGAGTGCTTTGTAGATGCTGGATCGGAGCTGTGGGAGCCACAGCAGAGACGGCAGCCTCGCCCCCCACCCGCCGTGGGCGCCCAGGGGCCGGGGAGACCCCAGCTCTGCGTGGTGGCCCGAGGCCCTAAGGCGGGGCTGAGGGATTCTCTCCGTCCTGCTCTCCAGAACCTTGATGAATTGGGTTTTCAGTCACGTTTGACTCTGTTACCGACATCAGCGCCGTGTAAAAGGCTACTCCGGGAAAGGCATTTCTTGTTGAAGTCAGGGAAACACCACTCGGCTGCCGCGCGTGCACCCGCTCCGGCCTTCTCCGTTCTGGTCTTTGAACCCGATGGTTTTTTTGTTTTGTTGGAACTATTTCATTCATTTGAGAGGTAGAGTCACAGACAGAAGGAGAGACGAGAGAAAGGTCTTCCACTCACTGGTGCACTCCCCAAATGGCCACAACTGAGCTGATCCAAAGCCAGGAGCTTCTTCCGGGTCTCCCACGTGGGTGCAGGGATCCAAGGACTTGGGCCATCTTCTACTGCTTTCCCAGGCCACAGCAGAGAGCAGGACTGGAAGAGTAGCAGCCGGGACTAGAACCGGCGCCCATATGGGATGCCAGCGCCCCAGGTGGAGGCGTAGCCCGCTGAGCCACAGCGCGGCCTCCCGGTGGGTTTTGAAGCATGTCTGCCTCCAACAGTTGTTTGGGTTTTAACAAACTTCTGGGTATGTTATCAAATGTGTCTCCATCTTCATGGGGTTTAAAAAATGTGTGTATTTGAAAGCAGAGAGCTACTTTTTTTGCTTAGAGGAAGGAGACTAAAGAAAATGGGACGAGTTAATGTCAGTGTTTAGGTGACATTTTAAAAGGCCGGTGTGCTTCCCGAGTCTAGGAAGAGAGATCGAGTTTAGGAAGAGAGATTGCGGGCGGGGCGGCCGGGGAAGCTCTGGACAACAGCCAGGTGTTTGGGAGACGAGGCTGGAGCCTCATGCTGGCCCAGACCTGGCTGTTCCGGCCGTCTGGGGAGTGAACCAGTGGGTAGAAACTCTCCTCCCTTTCTCTCTCTCTCTCTCCCTCTCCCTCTCCCCCTGCCTTTCAAATAAATAAGTGAATATTTTTAAAAGATACCTTAATGGGTTGTTACCTATTATTTACCATGAGATATATGCAGAATTTCTAATAATTTCAAGAAAAACTTGAGCTAAAATGTACTTTGTTTAATGTTTACAGTTTGAAAGAGGTTTGAAAAGACGGCCGTGTGCTGGTCCTGCTCTGTCGGAGCCCTGAGCCTGCTGGCCCGGGTCCCACACGGCACAGGCTTTGGTCTTCACCGCTCATGGGGCAGGCGATTGCTCCTGGAGCCGTCCCATGTGTTCAAGCCAGTTCAAGCCCCGGCTATGCCACTTCCAATCCAGCTCCCTGCTAACGCGCCTGAGCAAGCAGCGCAGGATGGCCCGTCACTGGGCCCAGCCGGTGGGAGACCTGGGTGAGGCTCCGGGCTCTGGCCTGGCCCCAGACCTGGGTGAAGCTCCGGGCTCTGGCCTGGCCCCAGCCGTTGTGGCCATTTGGGGAGGGAATCAGCAGATGGAAGAGCTCTCTTGTAAGTCTGCCTTTCAGAGGAATAAATAAAACTTGGAGAAGTGCGAAGCAAGTCGTGGCCCCCAGGCGACGTCTGTCGAGGCTCCCGCGAGCGGCCCCCTCGGGGGCAGAGAGGGCAGACAGCTCAGGAGCAGCGCTGGGTGGATGTGCGTGGCGCGTGGCGGCCGCGTGAGCAGGCCCCCCGGGCCGGGGTTTGGGCTGGCCTTTCCCGGATCCTGCAGACTCGGTGGTTCGCAGGCCCCGCTGGGGTCAGATCTCCCCTCCTCGCTTCGTAGCGTGTCTGCAGGACTGTCCTCAGGCGGCGCGGCCACGGCTTGTCCCACCTGTGATGCCAAGCGGGTCCCCCATTTTCTCGTTGAAATTGAGCGTCTGTGAGAGATACTGTGGTAACTGCCAGTGCTCTGCTGCCCGCGCACCCACCCTGGCGTCTCGTGGCCTTGGCCACGGCTGTTCCGTGGTGCTGCTCCAGGCTCCGTCATTCTGCTCCGCTGGTGTTGACTTTTCTACTCAGAACAGCAGATTAACGTTCTTGTGTAGCAGTGTGGACTCGGTTAGAATCCATTGTTACTCCTTGCGGCGCCGGCACACCGGGTTCTAGTCCCGGTCGGGGCACCGATCCTGTCCCGGTTGCCCCTCTTCCAGGCCAGCTCTCTGCTGTGGCCAGGGAGTGCAGTGGAGGATGGCCCAAGTCCTTGGGCCCTGCACCCCATGGGAGACCAGGAGAAGCACCTGGCTCCTGCCATCGGAACAGCGCGGTGCGCCGGCCGCAGCGCGCTACCGCGGCGGCCATTGGAGGGTGAACCAATGGCAAAAAGGAAGACCTTTCTCTCTGTCTCTCTCTCTCTCTCACTGTCCACTCTGCCTGTCAAAAAAAAAAAGATAATAAAAAAAAAAAAAGAATCCATTGTTACTTGTCCCAGATTTAGCCGGACGGTGCCCCCAGGTCCTCTGGGCAGGCCGGGTGTGTGCTCCTGATGCAGCCCCAGCCCCAGCTCGGCCGTATAACCCTTCTGGTGGGAACGGCGGAAACCGGGATCAGGGCGCAGGTAGCCATGCGCCGCCCCCCCCCCAGATACTTCTTGTCCCACCCCAGGCTCTCCCTCCCCTGCCCCAGGTAC
The DNA here is from genome assembly GCF_033115175.1 of Lepus europaeus. Taxonomy (NCBI): domain Eukaryota; kingdom Metazoa; phylum Chordata; class Mammalia; order Lagomorpha; family Leporidae; genus Lepus; species Lepus europaeus. The sequence goes on from NC_084835.1 coordinate 125,352,619, forward strand.
TCCCTCCCCAACCCCAGGTACTTCTCAATGCACTCTAAGTACTACCCCCCCAGATCCCGCCCCCAGTACTCTCCTGTCTCAGTGTGGAGTTGTGGACTTCCTGGAGCCCTTGCTGAGCTGTAGGAGTGGCATCCATGGGCCTTCCCCGTGGAGAGCGGAGAGCCCAGAGCCCAGGAGAGCATTCCTGTGCATTTGCGAGGAAATCACTTGTTTGGCAACTCTATCTTCAGCTACTGGGGGTGACTTGACATCTCAGGTTGATCCTAAACTTTGTGTTGTCTTCACAGCAATCTTAGTGTCCGAGTGGATGTGAGTGATGCAGGCCTGGGTGGGAGCTGTGAGGGGGGTGTGGTGCAGGCCTGGGTGGAGCTGTGAGGGGGTGTGGTGCAGGCCTGGGTGGGAGCTGTGAGGGGGGTGTGGTGCAGGCCTGGGTGGAGCTGTGAGGGGGGTGTGGTGCAGGCCTGGGTGGAGCTGTGAGGGGGGTGTGGTGCAGGCCTGGGTGGGCACTGTGAGGGGGGTGTGGTGCAGGCCTGGGCGGGCACTGTGAGGGGGGTGGTGCGGGCCTGGGTGGGCGCTGTGAGGGGGGTGTGGTGCAGGCCTGGGTGGAGCTGTGAGGGGTGTGGTGCAGGCCTGGTGGGCACTGTGAGGGGGTGTGGTGCAGGCCTGGGTGGGCGCTGTGAGGAGTGTTGCCCTAGCTCTTCCTGTCTTAGTACTACATACTCTTCTTGTTTAAACATTCTTTTTTTGTTTGAGAGGCAGAGTTAGATAAAGTAGTCCTCCATCTGTTGGTTCATTCCCCAAATGGCTGCAACAGCCAGGTTGGGCCAGGTGCCTGAAGCTGCACCCAGGTCCTCCGGGGGTGACGGGGCCCAGTTATCTTCTGCTTCCCCAGGCATGTGAGCGAGGAGCTGCATCAGAAATGGAGCATTGGGGTTCTGGCATTGCAGTTGGTGGCTTAACCTGCGCCACACCAGCCCCTGTACTACATTCTTACGTGGTCTTTTTTTTTTTTTTTTTTTTTAAGATTATTTGAACGTCAGAGATATACAGAGAGAGGTCTTCCATCTGCTGGTTCACTCCCCAGATGGCCCCAACAGCCAGAGCTGTGCAGATCCGAAACCAGAACCAGGAGCTTCTTCCAGGTCTCCCGCGTGGGTGCAGGGGCCCAAGCACTTGGACCATCTTCCACTGCTTTCCCAGACCATAGCAGAGAGCTAGATTGGAAGTGGAGTGGCCAGGACTTGAACCGGCACCCACATAGGATGCCAGTACTGCAGGTGGCAGCTTTGCCCGCTATCCGTAGCACCAGCCCCTTTACTTGGTCTTTGATCGCAAAGCCTTCCCGAGCTGTTCAGAACACAGCCTAAGCCAGCATCTCAGAGCGTAGGTAGCCCCTCTGCCAGGTTAGAGACGGTGACGCCCTCCACAGGTTTCTCACGAAAGCAGTGGACCTGGGTTTTGGGGAGGGCGTGCATGTGCTGGTGCTGCTCAGCCTCCCAGGGCACAGCATGGGGATGCTCTGTGTGGGGCCCAGGACTGCACGGAGGGGCCAGGGCTCCTGGGTGGGTGGCTGCTTGGGCTCTGACACTGTAACCCTACAGTGCTCGGCTGCTGGCACCATGGCCCAGCAGGTAAAGCTGCTGTTTGTGACACCAGTGTCCCGTATAAGAGCATCAGTCGAAGTGGGAGATGTCCCAAGTCCTTGGACCCCTGCCACCTACCTGGGAGACGCTGATGGAGTTCCTGGCTCCTGGCTTCAGCTTGGCCCAGCCCTGGCTGTTGGGGCCATTTGCAGAGTGAACCAGCAGCTGGAAGACCCCTCTGTGTCCCTCCCCGCTTCTCTCTCCGTCTGTCTGTTACTCGGCCTGTCAAATAAATCTTCAAAAAGCAATTGGTGCTCAGGTAAAGGACTTCGAGGTCCAGCGTCCAGCCAGGGAGCTGGGCTTGGGTGTAATGGTTGGGGTGCCAAGGAGCCACGCAGGCGGGTGGGGTCCCAGAGCCGGGAGGAGAGCAGTGGTGCCTGGGGAGGCTGAGGCCCAGCCATCTCTTGTTTCTCTGAGTTTGGGGAGGCTGAGGCAGACTTGGGCGGAAGTGGAAATGGCGCTCTGCAGGATTCGGAAGCTCGGGGAGGGGACACGTGGACAAGCGGTGTTTCTGGAGCAGCTGCCGGGGTGGGGGGCACATGGCTCCTTGGGCTTGCTGACCTGTGAGCAGTGGGCAGAGGGCCAGCACCTGCGGGCTGTCACCTTCCTCGCACCTGCCGCCTGCCTCTGTGCCGATCCTGTGGAGCTAAGGGCGTGTCTGGCCGCCACACTGTTCCTGGAGTAGCTGAATTCTTTGCGTCCCAGAAGTGTGTGCAGCCCCACTGTGTGCGTGTTTGGGTCTCCCTCAGAGCTAAGGACGTGCGTGGTTCACATAGCTGTCGCTTGCCCGTTCCCTGGCCAGGCCGTGGCCTTCGCTGAGTCCTTTGTCCTGGACACCCGTCCCCGACAGGGTCTCCCGGAGCAGAACTTGATGTCTTGATGAGGCGGGAGCCCTGCCCGGGACGTGCGATGCGGGCGCTCTTCCCCTTTGCTCAGAAGCCTCCACACTGAAGAGCTGGCCGGCCGGCCGGGCAGGCCTGTTCCCAGGGCCCTGCTGGCCATGGGTGTTGCTGCAGGTCAGGTACAGCACTACCCCCATTCATTCATTGTCAGTCGCTTCAGCCATGCAGGGGCCGGGGCCTTCCCGTAGGTGTTAGGATAAGCTTGTCCGTGGTTGCAGCCCTGCGGGACTTGGGCAGGCCTGTGTGGGAGCCGGTGTCAGCATCCAGGCGCTGTCACACTCAGGTCTCGCCTTCTCGCCCGCGGCTGTGAGTGCTTGGGTTTCGCTCTGAGTGGCACGTGGTGCTGTGGTTTTAAGTTTGGTTTCCACTTCCTCAAGGTTGGCTCTAGAAATGCTGCTGATTTTCCCATGTTGCTTTGGCATGGCGCGGCCTCACTGAAGACTTGGTGTTGCTCCCCGGGGTTTCTAGTAGGCAGTGTCGGGGCAGGCGGGCCCCGCCGCCCGGTGTGTTGGGGCAGGCCCTCACCTGTGGGGCTGTGTGTCGCTCCCTGCGGTGCTGCTGCTGAGGGTGTTACTGGTGAGTCCTGGAGCCAGGCCTCGAGCGTGTCCCTTTGTGTCTGCTGGCCCAGAGCTGGTCACAGCAGCAGGTGCGCCATGCGTAGTGTGTGCAGGTCCTTCTGCGGCCAGGCGGTGCCGGCTCTGGTCTCACTGAGCAGTGTCTGGTTCCGGGTGCTCTGGCTCTCGGTGTTGCTAAGTAGTTTCTGTGTCTCGTTGTCTGACTCTGCCTGGGCCTTCCTCTGTGTGTTTTTGGTAACTTGGGCAGGTGGGTTGCAGAATTTTGATCACTAAGCTAAGGAGATCTTACTGTCACCTTCAAAAGCTTAATCCTTTTTTCAAAGAAAATACCACTGCCATGTTGTCTGTTGTAGAATGCTTGATGTGCAAAATTCAGATTTGTATACTCTTCAAGAAGCGTTTGGGGCAGAGCTCCTTCTGTGATATGGGTGTTAATGACCTTTCCTGTCCATCCCCACCAGGCTGCTCACCGTGGGTTGGGGCTGAGATTGCTTGAGAGGGGCTCCATGTCCGTGGAGGGCCCTGGCCCTGTTGCCCACGGGGGTGGAGGCTGCTGGCACATGAGGACGAGGGGTGGGAACAGATAGTGGGGCAGCTTCCTGCCCTGCTCTGGCAGGTGTGCGTGAGATGAGGGCTGCTGGGATTCCAGGCAGGAAGCTGCCAGGGCCCTGAGCTTGGTTCTGCTCCCTGCTGCCCCGAGGCACCAGAGCCTGGCTGCCTCCCTTGCATTCCCAGGTGCTCCCGTTCCCTGCAGGGAAAAGCCCCCCTCAGAGGATGCTGCCCCATAGCTGTGCCTCCCGCGTGGTGGCCTGCAGGAGCGGACCACCGTCCTCACAGTGTTGCCCTCTGCAGGTGTCTGTGCAGACGCCTTCTGGTGGGCGGGCTGCGTCCATGCCTGGGCGGGTCCTCAGAGTGGGAGCCGGGGTCCTCTGATTCCAGCCTTATTTTGGCTCATCTGCCGGACAAGAAGCACCATGTCTGTCCGAGAGCTGCAAGTTTTACGATAGATGCACTGTCGTCTAGACTGGTATATCTGGGTGGTGGTGACTTTCTGTACCTTGCTGAATTTCATTAACACCACTTTATCAGGAGCGTGGCGGTCGCGTGAAGACTGAGCACGTTTGGGGCAGCCGTGCGTCCTCCGCGGGTCTCTCCTGACTCAGACCCCTGGGTTTCACCGCAGCTCCGCCCGTGGCCTGGCTGATGTCAAGGCTAGGGTTGGTGTAGAGTTGGTGCGGAGGTGCACGGCAGGTGCCTCCAGGCAGGGGTCTCCGCGCACTGTGCTAGCGGAGGTTTAAAGTGGCCTTTCCTCTGTGATTGTCTCTGCTCCGTGTTTTGTAGGGCAGTGCTGGTGAGACTGGAAGGCTGCAGCCACCCGGTGGTCATGAAGGGGTTGTGTGCCGAGTGCGGCCAGGACCTGACCCAGTGAGTACCCGCCCCCAGCCGTGCCTGTGTCATGCCTGACCCTTGTCGGCCATGGCAGTGAGGTGCCGGGTGGAGATTGACCTCCTTGTCCTGCTGTGCGGACCGCAGGTCCCTTCCTGCCTCATGCCCCCTCAGAGGCCTGGGCCTCCTCCCCTCCAACCCTCGTCCAGCTGTTGGCCCTCGTGTGTCTGGGGAGCCGTGAGGGTTGGTTGTCTATGGATGCGTTCTCTGTGCTTCCATGTGAACTCTCCAGTTTATTTTCATAGTGAATGTTGATGCTGAGTCACTCCGAGTGAATGGCCAGCGTGACTGCGTGTGCGTGTGACTGCGTGTGCGTGAGCTTGGTCTGAGGCACTCCCAGAGTGTGGCCAGCGTGAGGTTACATGTGCATGACTGTGACTACATGTGTGCACGTGTGTGTGACAGTGCTTCTGAGTGTGACTGAGTGTGTGCACGTGCCCGTGAATGTGTATGTGAGCATGCATGGCTATGACTGTGTGACTGCGGGACTGACTGCATAGGACTGAGTGACCACGTGTGTGACTGTGTGAGTGTGACTGTGCTTGTGTGTGTGACTGAGTGTGACTGTGTGTGCACGTGCATATGGCTGTATGACTGGTGTGACTACGTGACTGAGTGACCATGTGTGTGACTGTGTGCTTGTGCGTGTGGCTGTGCGTGTGCATTTGTGGCTGCGTGTGTGCACGTGCGTGTGACAGTTGACTGCACATGTGCATGTGTGTGGCTGTGCCTGCATGTGCGTGACAGTGTGACTGTGTGTGAGCGTGAGTGCAGCCCTCACTGGTTGTCCTAACCACACAGGATGTTCCCGGGCAGCCCTAGAGCAGGGTTCTGCGCTGGGACAGCACCGTTCAGTGTCACTCCCAGCCCCTGTGCCCCGGGTGCACAGCTGACCAGTCGTGAGCGTGTATCTCAGCAGTGCTTCATTGCTTTCAAGGTTGCAGAGTAAGAATGGCAAGCAGCAGATGCCACTGTCCACAGCAACCGTGTCCATGGTGCACAGCGTGCCAGAGCTGATGGTGAGCTCCGAGGTGAGTCGGAGAAGACGCCCAGTCGGTGGTCGAGGTCGTCTCTGAGACAGCCCCTCGTAGCTGGGCAGCTCACGTAGAGGGACAGGCTGCCGACAGCAGCACCCGGAGAGGCACACGTCCCCGTTACTGGTGGGGCAGGAGCTCCCCTGGCTGCTGCCGCTGCAGCTGTGAGTGGTCAGCCAGTCTGGCTTTGCCAGGAGCCAAATTCTAGCTGGGACCAGGGATGAGAGGGTCCCGGTGTTGGAGCGCCAAGGCTGTTGTGCCACTGAGGGTGCGTGCGGGCCAGGCTGGCATGGACCCAGTGTACAGGTTGCGGCCCAGAGCAGGGCGAGAGCAGTGGCCCTCTGTCCAGAAGCCGATGGGGAGCCGAGGACCACGGGGGGCCGAGGAGGATCCAGTGCTGCTGGCGCAGAGCCGTGTGGTCCGGGCGGGGCTTGTGGGTCTGACCCCTGCTCCGTGGCACTCAGCTGAACTAGTGCAGCCCTCCCCCGCCTTCAAGCTAACGTAGAGTTACCACGCGTCAGACTGCCATCCGCAGGTTTGGCCCAAACAGAACTGCGGTGGACACCGCCTGTGGCGGGTGCTGCAGACCTCCTGTGGGTCCTGGCTGGGCAGTGGAGGCTGTTGGTTGGAGTGTGTCAGTGTGCTTCTGTTTGGGATCCAAAAGTACTCACTTTGTCGTGTTCCTGTGCTCTTTGTCGCCTTAGCAAGCTGAAAAAATAGCAAGGGAGGACCAGCAGCGACTGCATCGCAACAGGAAGCTGGTGCTCATGGTCGACCTGGACCAGACCCTGATCCACACGACGGAGCAGCACTGTCCACAGATGTCCAATAAAGTGAGGGGCCTGGTGGTGCCAGGCAGCCCTTCCAGAAGCCATGGGTCCCCCAGTGTTGCATGGCCAGCCTAGGCTGCAGGAGCGGACTGTCAGTCACGGGCCAGGGCTGTGAGCTGGGCCGCCCCGTGAGACCTGCAGCGTTGCTCGGGTCTCTGAGGATGCCCCTTGTTAGCACTCACACCCTCGGTGCCCTTGCTGGTGACGGGGTGTGAGGACCCAGGGCCCCGGCGGGCGGTGGGTGGGCAGGGGAGGCCCTGTTGGGCTGGGTGAGCTGATCAGGGATGTCCCTGGGTTGCTGGGGTTATGCTTGTGAGAACCCGGGCTGGAGGTGAGGGTGGAACTCGTTGTGCCTGGATTCTCCTGGGCCAGGAGGGAGCCCTGTCTGGGTGTGAACAGCACGTTTCCACAATGTAGCGTCTGCTCAGGACCGGAGCTTGTAGTGCCTGTTGCTGGAGGCTTGCCCGAGGGGCCCCATCAGCACTGAGCTACTGTGCGCTCGCACACACGTGCCGGCTGCACCGGTCCTGGGTCCTGGGTGCTGCGAGTCCTCCCATCTTGCCGGCTCCTACTGAGGCCTGGGCAGTCCGGTCTGGTGGGAGCCCTGAGTCTTCACCTTGGCCAGGTCCAGACACAGAAACCAGGCCTCAGGACACGGAGCGGTCGGGCTGGATGCTGAGCTGTTGGGCTGTGACAGCAGCAGTGGGCGTTTGACGGCAGGGAGTGCAGTGGGCTTGGTGCCAGACCCCATTGGCAGGGTGTTTGGTCGTTGGAGGCTGGCTCAGTGAATGCAGCGACACATTCGCACCCATGGGCGACCTGCACAGATCCCATGGGCAGTGAGGGCACTGCTCTGACTGGTTGATCACGCTGTGGAAGTGCCGTTGTGACGGTGGCGTCTGGCTGAGTGCCGTCACCATGGATTTCACAAGGGAAAAGACAGCAGCATTGCGTCCGTGCCGACCGCTCCCCCTGCTGCGGGGTCCGGGCCTGCGGCCTGAGCAGCTGCTGCCTGCGTGTCTGTGCCTGCGTGCGTTGCCTTTGAAGTTGTGTTTCAAGTCAGTTTTATTAGACAGTTTGAAGTGGCTTCACTGTGTCTGTTCCCGCTTGTGTGGTCTGGAAGGTGCTGCGTCTTCCTGTCTGCATGGGGCGGTTGAGGCGTGAACAGGCCTCTGGTGGTAGTAGCTGCAGTTACGTCCAACACAGACCCCGTGGCCCGTGCCTGCCCCGCTCCGGAAGCTCGGCCACCTGCTGGTCTGGCAGAGAAAGACCATCTGGTTCTGCGTTGTGGAGATCTGGACCCATGTTCTTAAGGAGGCTCATGTTGTAGCTGTTGGACTTTTGGTGTGATGTAGGGTGAAGGCCATCACTGTAACTCACACACGGCCTCTTCATGAGCGCCAGAGGTTTGACTGGAGCCCGTTGTTACGGGCGAGTGTTCTTGCTGAGAAAATGGATGACAAACAGGATTAAAAGGACCGAAGTCTAACTGCTTGAGGAGAGCAGACTTATCTGTGTACCCATCATGTAGGCTGCTGGATTGCCAGATGAGACAGGCGCACTGCCATGCCAGCCCGGTCCTCAGGAGAGGACGCTGTGTGGCCAGGGCCAGCGTGACCCCTTGGTGACACCCACAGAGGGGTAGTCATCCTGGCCACAGCTGGTAAGCAGACTTGGCACAGTAGTTAGCACAGCTGGTTACTGTAGCTGTCACTGTAGGTAGTTGCTATCTTGGGTACTTACTGTTGTAATCATGGTTGCCCTGGGTAGTGGGAAGTCAGCTACTGGAGTAGCTCAGTTATCAGGAGTAATTACCATGGGTGGTTAGTGTATGGTGTGTGTATCGTGGCTGTGAAGGGTAGCTGCCCTACTTACCGTGGCTGGTCGTTAGCATAGCTATCAGGAGCAGGTGCATGTAGTTACCGTGGTAGCTGTTACAGGGATCAGAGCGGTTAGCGTCATCACCATACTCTGTCACCAGGGGTGCCGCAGCTGCCGTGGGCGGGGCTCGGCCCAGGGCGCCGGGCACGCGGGGCCACCTCTGACCGCCGTTGCTGTTGCTCGCAGGGCATCTTCCACTTCCAGCTGGGCCGGGGCGAGCCGATGCTGCACACCCGCCTGCGCCCTCACTGCAAGGACTTCCTGGAGAAGATCGCGAGGCTGTACGAGCTGCACGTGTTCACCTTCGGCAGCCGGCTGTACGCGCACACAATCGCAGGTCAGTCCACACTGGGCCGCAGCGCTGCTCCGTTCACCGACTTCTGTCTACAGCTCCATGTTCCGGACCACAGTCGCGTGAACGATGGAAGCGTCGATAGGAACCTGTTACTGATTGGGTGCAAGTGGGCTTGGCGTGTGTTGCTTCTGTGTGCTTGCAGGTGGCACTTGAGCCGCGGCACAATGGCAGCGAACCGCGGGATGGCTGGGCATTGTTGTGTGTCTTGGTGGTCTTGGCGTGGACCTGGTGTGCGCGAGGCAGCAGTGTTCCCCGGGTGGCAGCACTGGCTGGCACCTGAGTCAGGGACAGAGCCCGTGGGCGATCACTGGCGCACACGTGTGGACAGTGCGTGGTGCCAAGGCGCAGCTCCTGTGTCTGCGGGAAGTGTTAAATGCTTCAGAATCCAGCGGTCTGGACAGTGTTGTGGCAGTGAGTTCAGATCCCTCTGTAGTAGTCAGTACCAGGGCCAGCGCGGTGGTGCAGTAGGCTAAGCCTCCATATGGGATATGGGCGCCAGTCAAGTCTGGGCTGCTCCTCTTCCAGCTGAGCTCCCTGCTAATGGCCTGGGAAAGCAGTGGAAGATGGGACAGGTGCTTGGGCCCCTGCACCCACATGGGAGACCCAGCAGAAGCTCCAGGCTCCTGGCTTCAGATAGGCCCAGTCTGGCCGTTGCGACCATTTGGGGAGCGTACCAGCCCATGGAAGTTCACTCTCTGTCTCTCCCTCTCTTTGTGACTCTGCCTCTTTTAAAAAGAAAAAATAGCGTTCAGCACCTCTGTAGGAAATTCTAACATGTGAGCAGCAACACGCTCAGCACGATGGCTGGCGTGTCGCTGCCCAAGACAAGGTTTGAAGACTGACGTCGTTACGTGACGGGAGAGCTGCGCGACACTCAGACTGGCAAAGAGGTGACTCCTGCTGTGGGCTGAGTGTCCATATGTTAGAACCAAAGTCACCAGGGGCTAGGGCTGGGACCTCTCAGAGGCCACTGGCGTGCTTCACACAAGAGACCCCCGAGAGCCCCTTCCTGTCCACGTGAGGCCGCAGGCTGCAGGCACTGTCTGAGCTGGGAGGCAGGCCTGCCACACGCAACTGCCAGCGCCTCATAGGCGCCCAGCGTCCAGGCAGTGAGAAGGAAACCCAGGTCATATTTTGTCTTGGTCCTGTCCCCCGAATGCACCACACGGCCCCCACGTGTGGAGATGTTTGTGTGTCTCTCTGTACCGAGATCCGTGGACCCCATGGATGGGAATCTCGGGCCGGGACTTGTGGCTTTGTGTCCAGAACCTGGCCCCTCATCTCCTCAGATGCTGCTCCCTGAGTCCTGTGACGCAGCGGTGACAGTGGCTCTGGTTGGGATCGGGAACCTGGCTCAGGCCTCTGGAGTTCTGTGAAGAAAACATCCCAGTTAGGCTTGCTCCCTGCCTTTCACTTTTGGCAGAGTTGGAGAGACAGAGCGATCCATGTATCATCCCTGGTTCGCTCCCCGGCTGGCCCCAGTGGCCAGGGCTGGGCCAGATCAGAGGCCCCTGCCACCCACATGGGCCATCTCCTGCTGCTTTCCCAGGCGCATTAGCAGGAGCTGGATCAGGAGCAGAGGGCCAGGGCTTGAACTGTGCCCATGCGGATGCTGGAGCTGCAGGCGCAGGCCTAACCCGCTGCGCCACGACGCCGGCCCCGGCACTTCCACTTTCAGAGCTAAAAAGTAGCATGGAAAGATTAACAATGAGAAGTTGTAGCGCGTCTCTGCTGTGTTTCAAGAGTGCGCCAGGCTCCAGTCTGTTCTTCACTGAGAGTTTATCGGTGTGGCAGACCTTTTTCCTTTCACGATCCTGACAGTGTTACGGGGTAGTAAGCGTGTCTTCCATTTTCAAATTTTAAATTCGGAGATTATTTTAAAGATTTATTTATTTACTTGAAAGGCAGAGTTACAGAGAGGCAGAGGCAGAGAGAGAGAGGTCTTCCATCTGCTGGTTCACTCCCCAGATGGGCACGTCAGCTGGAGCTGGGCCGATACAGAGCCAGGAGCCAGGGGCTTCTGGTCTCCATGTGGGTGCTGGGCCCGAGGACATGGATCTTCTGCTGCTTTCCCAGGCCATAGCAGAGAGCTGGATCAGCAGTGGAGCAGCCAGGACTCGAACCTGTGCCCATATGGGATGCCGGCACTGCAGGCAGCAGTTTTACCCGCTATGCCGCATCCCCAACAGTTTGTTGAAGGGTTTAGTTTAGGTTTTCCGTCAGACAGAAGACTTGCACTGAACATCAGGTAAGCAGACCTTTCTCCTCCTCTGAGTTGGATCTCTGGGTGAGTTCCTGGAACCAGGGTTGTGGTGAGGTAGTGGTTCCTGGAGTCCTGAATGTGTGGGGTGCAGCTGGTTTGGGGTGAGGGTGTTCCTCCCCGCACGGGGTCCACATCCGCCCGGTGAGCTCAGTCACGTGCACGTCTGGCACCTGAGGAGGCTGCGTGCGTCTGCGGTTTTCCTCTCCTGTCGGTCCGTCCCTGGCAGGGAGCAGGTGTCTTCTCTGGGGCCTCCTTAGAACGCTGTCACTGTGGGCCGTGGTTCCGTGGGAGAGCTGTTCTGCACGTCTTGGAATCATCCTTTGTAGTTGGCTCTGAGCACGGGGGCCGCAGGCAGGAGGAATGGTGCGGGGCTCTGGGTCTGCTTAGAGTCGGAGCTAGAGGTTTGCAGAGGCGTGAGAGAGGAAAGGACTTGGGCTTGCTGAGCCTGAGAGCTGACGGCCACAGCTCCTGGGTTCCTGGCAGTGAGTCCCGCAGGGCCGGCTGAAGGTTCCTGAGGATCCTGGGGCCCCTCTGAGGCCACCTCCATCTCAGGCTGTGCCTGCTGCATTAAAATCCCAGTGTTGCGATGTGTTTAAAGAATTGGTCAAAACCGAAGGCCACACAAGGAAGCTGCGTCCCTGTGAACGCAGGTGCACACACAGCGCAGCCAGGAGGCAGGCTGCACCCCCTGGGGTCTGGGGTGCTTCACCGTCAGGATTTGGGACGGTCGATCCAGGACGGGGTGGGGAATTTGTGAAGTGTGAACTTGGCTTCCACGTGTGAGCACAACGTCCTGTAGCTGGACGCAGTCGGGGGAGGTTATCGAGCTGAGTCGTTATCCACCAGGGAGGAGCTGAGCAGACTGGGACGGGACGCGGTGTCTGACAAGCGTGGCTGCCAAGCTTCCTCTCACCGTGGAGCTGCCCTCTGCACAGGATGTGCGCGCTCGCCGTAATCGGGAGAGGTGGAGAAGTTTGGGGTTTGGCCCCCGGTGGATCCAGTGTTCACACAGAACCTCTGTGTTTCTCCTCTCCTAGAAACTGGTGTAATTCACCTCCTCAGTGAGAGCAAGCACGTCCTGTCACTGACACGACAGCGTGTCTGTCGGTGACCCCAAGGAGCTGAGGCTTGTGTCGGTGCGGGGCTTGTCGCTGTGCCCGCACGTGGTGCACAGCCCAGGGTGAGAACAGTGAAACGGGTGCCCCACTTCGCTTCCAGAGAGACGGCTGCAGAGGATGGGCCGCGGTGGCCGACTGCCAGTCAGCGGGAGGCGTGGAGTGGCAGGCAGTGTGGTCCGGCTGTGCCGGGGACACGGATAGTGACACTGACGGGGCTGTGGCCTGAGATGCAGGTCCCCAGGACATGCTGGTGATACTGTGCACCTGCTGTATGGAGCACGCCCAGCGTGGCGGGCGGAGAGTGTGGTCATCCCCATTCCGTCTGTTCCTACCAAGCTCGCGGTGACGACTTTGGCACGTGTTACCTGGGCAGATACCCGTCCTCCACGCCTCAGCCGCGTGTGTGATGCATGGCTGAGGGCTTGCAGCCGTGTTGGGCCCAGGGTGTGCTCTCACTCAGTGCCCGCCTTCTGCGATTGGACAGGGGGTGTTCAGTGTGTGTTGACAGTTCTTCACATTGGAAGAGAAGCTTTGTGTATTGCTTACTGCGAAGCGTCAGCATGTCTAATTAGATAATGCAAATTTAAAACTTCGGAACCTTATGCAGGGAGCAGTAGGCTTTCCATTCAGGAAGTGAGTTAAATGTATGGATCCGGGAACCCAGGATGAAGGCAAGCCCAAGGAATCTGCCTCGTTTGCTGATTGCTCGCATGGGGTTTCTGAGATGTGACGCTGTTACCTGCGTGGCGTTCAGACAGACGTACCTTGCCTTGTCCTTAAGAACCTCGTGTCTTTGAGAGTTAATTTGGAGATTAAGCCAGGTGTCCTGCAAACCATCGATGTCCAGCGTGGTGCAGGCCTTGGTCACGGGGGACAGAGACACGTCCGTGATCTCAAGGTGCTGCTTACCTGGGTAGCACCGACACGGGGCGCGCGTGGTGGATAGCTGCAGGGCTGAGCTGTGTCTGCCCAGAGTGTAGGCCAGCCCGTGCACACCCTCCCCACGGCGTCCTGTTCTGTGGGTCCCATGACCAGCTGTGGTCTGGAGATAGACTGTATGGAAGCTCCTAGAAACAGGCACTACGTGCGTTGTAAACCACACGCCGTCCTGGGTGTCCTGACAATCTGGAGCTGTCGTCAGCATCTCCCTCCCTGGGTCCTCAGTGGGCAGTCAGTGTATGGGTTCAGTTTGCCCTTGTTTCACTTGAAACGTCAGCCGGGCGGGTGGCTAGGGAGCGCCGGCGAGTGCCGTGCGGGCCGCCAGAGTGTGCAGCTGCCTTGGGAGGACCACTGCTGCCGCAGTGCGTTGCTGGCGCGATCTCCTTCGGTTCCAGTTGCCGTTGTTAACGCTTTCACCACGTCTGACCCGCAGACTAAACTTTGCCATAGGTGTTGTCCATAGGAAAGATGCTCACAGGACAGGTGCAGCGTTGGGTGTCCCCTGGGGGCCTTGGCTCGTCCATGCTGTCCGAGGCTCTAAGAGAAGCCTCCCCTGCCCGCCCCCCACCCCCGACACTGTCCTGTGCTATCCCTGGGTCCAGGGAAGACCACCATGGGACACACAAGATCAAGTGGACAGCCACAGCCCCAGCTTCCTGAGGTCAAAGGTTAATGCCCTGGCTGTATATGGAGCTGTCTCTGGTTTTGTGCTTTTAGTGTAGATAGGCAATTCACATGAGCAGGGTGAAAGGCTCTTATAAACCAGCATCATGCCTGAGAGACTGGAGCCCTGCCCTGCGCGGGGGACAGCTGCCCCTGGGACCCTGTGTGGGGGACGGCCACACCTGGGACCCTGCGTGGGGGACAGCTGCCCCTGGGACCCTGTGTGGAGGACAGCTGCCCCTGGGACCCTAGTGGAGGACGGCCACACCTGGGACCCTGTGTGGAGGACAGCTGCCCCTGGGACCCTGTGTGGAGGACGGCCACACCTGGGACTCTGTGTGGAGGACGGCCACACCTGGGACCCTGCGTGGGGGACAGCTGCCCCTGGGACCCTGTGTGGAGGACGGCCACACCTGGGACCCTGTGTGGGGGACAGCTGCCCCTGGGACCCTAGTGGAGGACGGCCACACCTGGGACCCTGCGTGGGGGACAGCTGCCCCTGGGACCCTGTGTGGGGGACAGCTGCCCCTGGGACCCTAGTGGAGGACGGCCACACCTGGGACCCTGCGTGGGGGACAGCTGCCCCTGGGACCCTGTGTGGAGGACAGCTGCCCCTGGGACCCTGTGTGGAGGACGGCCACACCTGGGACCCTGCGTGGGGGACAGCTGCCCCTGGGACCCTGTGTGGAGGACAGCTGCCCCTGGGACCCTGTGTGGAGGACGGCCACACCTGGGACCCCGTGTGGGGGACAGCTGCCCCTGGGACCCTGTGTGGAGGACGGCCACACCTGGGACCCTGTGTGGGGGACAGCCACACCTGGGACCCTGTGTGGGGGACAGCTGCCCCTGGGACTCTGTGTGGGGGACAGCCACACCTGGGACCCTGTGTGGGGGACGGCCACACCTGGGACCCTGTGTGGAGGACGGCCACACCTGGGAACCTGCGTGGGGGACAGCTGCCCCTGGGACCCTGTGTGGAGGACGGCCACACCTGGGACCCTGTGTGGGGGACGGCCACACCTGGGACCCTGTGTGGGGGACGGCCACACCTGGGAACCTGTGTGGGGGACAGCTGCCCTGGGACCCTGTGTGGGAGACAGCTGCCCCTGGGACTCTGTGTGGGGGATGGCCACACCTGGGACCCTGTGTGGGGGACAGCTGCCCCTGGGACCCTGTGTGGAGGACGGCCACACCTGGGAACCTGCGTGGGGGACAGCTGCCCCTGGGACCCTGTGTGGGGGACGGCCACACCTGGGACCCTGTGTGGGGGATGGCCACACCTGGGACCCTACGTGGGGGACGGCCACACCTGGGACCCTGTGTGGGGGACGGCCACACATGGGACCCTGTGTGGGAGACAGCTGCCCCTGGGACTCTGTGTGGGGGATGGCCACACCTGGGACCCTGTGTGGGGGATGGCCACACCTGGGACCCTACGTGGGGGACGGCCACACCTGGGACCCTGTGTGGGGGACGGCCACACATGGGACCCTACGTGGGGGACAGCTGCCCCTGGGACCCTGTGTGGAGGACGGCCACACCTGGGACCCTGTGTGGAGGACGGCCACACCTGGGACCCTGTGTGGGGGACGGCCACACCTGGGACCCTGTGTGGGGGACAGCTGCCCTGGGACCCTACGTGGGGGACAGCTGCCCCTGGGACCCTGTGTGGGGGACGGCCACACCTGGGACCCTGTGTGGGGGACGGCCACACCTGGGACCCTGTGTGGGGGACAGCTGCCCTGGGACCCTGTGTGGGGGACAGCCACACCTGGGACCCTGTGTGGGGGACGGCCACACCTGGGACTCTGTGTGGGGGACGGCCACACCTGGGACCCTACGTGAGGGACAGCTGCCCCTGGGACCCTGTGTGGAGGACGGCCACACCTGGGACCCTGTGTGGAGGACAGCTGCCCTGGGACCCTGTGTGGAGGACGGCCACACCTGGGACCCTGTGTGGAGGACGGCCACACCTAGGACCCTACGTGGGGGACAGCTGCCCTGGGACCCTGTGTGGAGGACGGCCACACCTGGGACCCTGTGTGGAGGACGGCCACACCTGGGACCCTGTGTGGGGGACGGCCACACCTGGGACCCTGTGTGGGGGACAGCTGCCCTGGGACCCTGTGTGGAGGACGGCCACACCTGGGACCCTGTGTGGAGGACGGCCACACCTGGGACCCTGTGTGGAGGGCGGCCACACCTGGACAGAGCTCTGTGTGGGGCCGGGCCTGTGGCTGTGCCGTATGCAGGGCCTGGTGCATCTCAGACTCAGACCTCTCTTATCTCTTTTCTAAAGGCTTTTTAGACCCTGAGAAGAAGCTTTTTTCTCATCGCATACTGTCGAGGGACGAATGCATCGACCCGTTTTCTAAAACAGGAAACCTGAGGTGCGTATGGGTGCGGGTGCGGCTGCTGCCGCCACGGCCCCCCTTCAGCTCCTGCCTGACAGTGCACTGCTGGTCGTGCGCCACACCTGAGTAGGAACACAAGCCCCTCCATCCCCACCGTGGGCCCCAGCATGTGGCAAGTCCACATCCACGCCAGACTGCTCCGCCCTCGCCGTCCCGACGCTGCCCTGCAGCGGGGCTCCCCCTCCCTGCCTCCGTGTCGGCGTTCCGTGCTTCTTCGCTGCCTTCGGTGTGTGTGCAGCAGCACAGCCTGGCCTGGGTGCTCCCTGTAGCTGCAGATTCTCACTGCTGTGAGGGGCTGTCCGTCTCTGGTGCAGACTCAGAGCCTGTGGCTTCTCCCCCTGCTTACCCAGGGCCTGGTCTGGGCTTCAGGGGGGCCAGGAAGGTGGAGTGGCGTGGGGAGGGCACGGGGCCACAGGAGATGGCCGTCTGATGGTCGGCAAGGACCCCAGACCGGGCACGACTTCACCCAGGCACGATGGAGCAGCGGCACGGAGGGGTTTGGTGCTGGTGCTGGTGCCTGGGCTCCCCCGTTCTCAGGAGCTTGTGTGCTGCTAGTGCTGCTGGCGGCTCGGCAGCTCCTGGGGCGCTGCCCACGTCTGTGCTCGTTCCACTTCCCGCGTTGTCTGCTCAGTCCCTGGCTGAGCTGTCCGCTGCCCACACAGCTCTAGAGCCGGCTCCCGTGGTTCGCCGTGCCTTGCCCGCCCTCCAGTGCGAGCCACCCAGCGGCAGCTCCTCAGAGGCCGACCTCATGTCTCCACCCCTAGAAACCTTTTTCCCTGCGGAGACTCCATGGTGTGCATCATTGACGACCGGGAAGACGTCTGGAAGTTCGCCCCCAACCTGATCACTGTGAAGAAATACGTGTACTTCCAGGGCACCGGCGACCTGCACGCCCCCCCGGGGCCCCGCGAGCCACAGACCAGAAAGAAAGGTGCGCGGCCGGGCCTGGCGCCTGCGGGGACACTGCGTTCACCCGCGCGCTCTCACACCCTGTGCTCTCCTCTCAGCTCTGTTTCGCACTTGGAGGCTGGGGTTGGGTTTGGTTTTTAAGATTTATTTATCTGTTTGAAAGGCAGAGATACAGAGAAAGAGAGCTGCTGGTTTCACACCCCCAGTGGCCAAAACAGGTGGGGCTGAGGCAGGCCAAAGCCAAGAGCTTCTTCCGGGTCTCCCACATGGGTGCAGCACACAAGCACTTGGCCATCCTCCACTGCTTTCCCAGGCCAATAGCAAGGAGCTGGATCGGAAGTGGAGTAGCCAGGACTCAAACCACGCCCAGATGGGATGCAGGCACGGCAGGCTGGGGCTTTAACCCACTGTGCCACAGCACAGGCCCCAACCTCATGTTATTTTAATAATGTTCAACATAATTTTTTTTTTCAAAGATTTATTATATTGGGGCTGGTGCTGTGGCGTAGCAGGTAAAGCCACCGTCTGCAGTGCCGGCATCCCATATGGGCGCCAGTTCAAGACCCGGCTGCTCCACTTCCGATCCAGTTCTTTGTTATGGCCTGGGAAAGCAGTAGAAGATGGTCCAAGTCCTTGGGCCCCTGCACCTGCATGGGAGACCTGGAAGAAGCTCCTGGCTCCTGGCTTCAGATCAGTGCAGCTCTGGCCGTTGTGGCCAATTAGAGTGAACCGGCGGATAGAAGACCTCTCCTTCTCTCTGTGTGTAGCTGTTTCACATAAATAAATAAATCTTTTTTAAAAAAAGATTTATTATATATTTATTTGCAAGTCAGAGTTACAAAGAGAGACAGTGAAAATCTGCTAATTTACTCCCCAGATGGCTGCAACAGCCATGATTGGGCCAGGCCGAAGCCAGGGGCCAATACCTGGGCCGTCTTCCACTGCTTTCCCAGGCACATTAGCAGGGAGCTGGATCGGAAGTGGAGCAGCCAGCACTCCAGCCGGTGCCCGTGTCGGATGCTGGCCTTGCCGGTGGAGGCTTAACCTTCTGTGTCACAGTGCGGCCCCAAGGTTGGAACTTTAATACTGAAAACCAGGATATTATTTGGTTCCAATTTGGATTTTTTTAAAGTAGCTCTGCCTTCCGCATTTTCTTAGTTGAGTAAAGGTGGAAGTGCGCTTTCACACCCTGAGTGCTGGCTCCACCCATTTTCCTTAGACACAGGCAGCGTGGCAGCCCCACTCCTGAGAGGCAGAGAGCCCTGGGCCTGTCAGGCCTGTGGCTGGGGTCTGCGCTGGGAAGACGGTCACTGGGGTCTTCGGGGTCTCTGGAGCTCTGAAGTTTTCAAATAAAGTCTTTGAGGCACTGAGTTAGTCCTGCACCCCCTGAAGCAGACCTGAGCGGTCACAGCCAGGAGAAAGCGGGCGGCGGGGGGTGTGCGCTGTGCTCGAGCACCTGGGTGATGCCTGCTGTGGAGTGACGGCGACCTCTCCTTTGCACACACCTGTAGCCAACCATTCTTGTAAAGGCACTGATGTCCTAGAACCAGCCTTGCCCGGGAAGGACTCTGAGGAGGGAAGGCAGCTTCCTGGGGTGGAGCTGAGCGGCGGCTTCCCGAAGCCCACGAGGGAGCTGAACGGCGGCGAGGCCGTGCTGGGTGCTTGTGCCCAAGGGGCCATGCCCCGCCTCGGGAAGGCTGATGACCAGGACGCCGGGACCCCTGCCCCCGTCTCTGCCAGCAACCACGAGCCAGGAGCTCCCGGGCCGCAGGGGTCGTGTGGGCAGGGTGGTCGGACCCCAGCACAGCCCACTCAGGGCACCCCGGGCACAGATTTGGACTTTGACCTGTCCAGTGACAGTGAGAGCAGCGCGTCGGACGCCTCCGCCTCTGGTGGGGAAGGTGAGAAGAGGGGCCGGAAGAAGCCGAGGCCCCCCCAGGATGGAGCGAGAGTACTGCATCAGGGAGGGGCCCCCGACCCTGGCGGAGGCAAGCCCCCGGGCACCGGCCACGCGGCAGAGCCCCCGCCCAGTGTGCTGGACGTGCCGGAAGACAGCGAGCGGGGCAGCCTCTGCGGCCTGGGCAACGGCTGTGCCGACAGGAAGGAGGCCGAGACGGAGTCGCAGAACAGCGAGCAGTCAGGCGTCACCGCGGGCGAGTCCCTGGACCAGAGTGTGGAGGAGGAGGAGGAGGAGGAGGAGGAGGACGCGGATGATGACGACCACCTCATCCACCTCGAGGAGATCCTGGCCCGCGTGCATGCCGACTACTACACCAGGTACGACAGGTACCTCAACAGAGAGGTCGAGGAAGCCCCAGACATGCGCAAGATCGTGCCGGAGCTCAAGAGTAAGGTGCTGGCGGGGGTCGTCATCACCTTCAGCGGGCTGCACCCGGCGAACTTCCCCATCGAGAAGACGCGGGAGCACTACCATGCCACGGCCCTGGGAGCCAAGATCCTCACCCGGCTGGTGCTGAACCCTGACGCCCCTGACAGAGCCACCCACCTGATCGCGGCGCGGGCAGGTAAGTCCTGGGTGCGCGAGGGCCCAGCCCCACCACGTTCGCTCCTCCGGGTCGGCCTGGGCTCAGTGCAGTGCGTTTCAGAGTCGCCGCCGCCGGGAGTAGGCTGAGCCCCGTGTTCTGGTAACAGTGTCGCTCGAAGACCACGCGTGTGACCATCAGGTGCACGTGTTGTCGCTACCTGTGCTTCTGGAGCACCTGCCTTGGGGTGCTGTGTCCAGAGCAGTGCGCGGTGAGACTGGGGGCGGTGGAGAATCCCAGTGTCACAGCAGAGGGACGAGGCCAGGGGCCGCCACGCCCTTCTCGGTTTGGCAGGTAAACACGGTTCGGCCCTCTGGGCAAAACAAGTAAAGGCAAGATTTCTCCCCAAGCAAATGGACGGGACCCTCACAGCTGGGGCTGTGCTGTGACCACAGGGAGAGCAGCCTCGGGCAGCGCGGCCGGAGTTCAGTCACCTTGAACCCCAGGGGTGCCAATGCTTACACAGCAAGCACCCCTCGCCCCACCTGACTTGCCCTGGGCAGCTGGTGCTGGACCACATGAGGTCAGGGCTTCCTGTGAGGCTGCACCTGCAGTCGGGGGCCGAGCACAGCTGAGCTCCGTGACGTTGGCAAAGCACGTACAGGAAGGTCCTCTCGGTAGGACAGAGCAGCGGGAGATCTGTGTGGAGGTCGGGCAGCCTCTCTGTGGGGCCCGGGGGTTGCTCCACCCCAGAGGAAACCCAGCGTGGCACCTTCCTCCAGGCAGTGGGGTGCCTTCTTCCCGGGGCGTCCGACCTGGGCGTGGTAGGGGCCTCCCGTGGGTCACACATGCGCACGGTGGCCTCATGCAGCCTCTGCCTGCTCCTGACCCCGCTTCTTCACCTGCCTGTCCCTGAGCTGCTTCCTTGGGGTCCGTGACGACAAAGCCCTTGTCCTGTCTCTCCTCTGGAGTCTGTCTTAGTGGTGAGCAGGACTTTCTCCAAGACAAGGGCACAGGCTGGCCCCGGCCCCCAAGCCCGACCTGGCCGGCCACCTGCCGCTTCCTGGCTGCTGCCCGCGGGGCTGGGGAGTGGGCAGGCAGAGCAGGAGTAGGGGGTCGGGTGCGGGGAAGGCTCTTGAGGAGTGACGGTGGTGGGAGGCAGTGTGGGCAGCTGAAGGCGTGGCCTCGGGCGGAGACTGGCAGCAGGGAGGTGGCCCAGGTGTGCTTGCCCAGCCATGCAGGGGGAGCTGGAGGCCGTGCCTGAGGGACACCAGGGGTGTGGTGAGAAGAGAGAGAAGGGAAAAGAGCCCAGCTGGGCCGGGGCGGCTCTTGCCCAGCCGTCTTCGGGAGGCAGATCCGGGGCACAGGACCCTGAATGGACCCAGATGGGGAAGGGACAGGGCCTGCTGAGGGACTGAATGACGGGGCAGGAGGCCAGGGTGGGGCTAGGGTGCAGGCGAGGGCCGGCTCCACTGGACATCACGTGCAGAGACGGCAGTGGCAGCTCTGGAGGACGCCTGCCTGCGTGTCCCCGACGTGCCTCCCGGTGCTGCCGGAGGCCTACCCAGCATGTTTCTCGCAGGCACAGAGAAGGTGCGCCAGGCCCAGGAGTGCCGGCACCTGCACGTGGTCAACCCCGACTGGCTGTGGAGCTGCCTGGAGCGCTGGGACAAGGTGGAGGAGCAGCTCTTCCCGCTCCGGGACGACGACGCCAAGGCACCACGGTAGGTGCCCCAGCCGTGGCCGCCGTGTCGGGACCTGGTCCCTGTGGCCGCGGTGACCTGAGCACAGGCCAGCCTCCTGGGCGTGACTTCATCGCTCCCTCCCTGGCTGAGCGATGGGAGCCTGAGTCTCAGGGCCTGGAGAGGCGACCCCGCCCACCTTCCTGCCGGGCCTTTGCCCTTCTCCCTCAGCGAGGTGACCCCAGTGCTGCTTTCCCAGGCCTGCTGGTCACAGGTTGGCCTCAGAAGCACAGGCACGAGCAGCAGTGGCAGAAAAGTGGAATCGCTTCTCCTCGTCGTGGCTTGTGATGGGCTCTTCCTGGGGCCTGAGCTGGCTCCGCTGGGATCGTCGGAATCACACACGGGTCCCTGAAAATCATTCTAGGAGTTGGGACCAGAGCCCGAGGGTGGCCGGACAGAGATGGAGGGAGTCGGTGTCCTGAGGAAGGTGGAAGCAGCGAGGGCCTGCTTTGCTGAGGGCGGCTGCTGCTCGTCAGTCAGCAGTCTGGCTACCGCGTCCAGGGTCAAGGCCTGCGGGGCCAGAGCCGCGGCAGGGCAGGGGGGAGCCAGCCCTGGGTGCAGCCGCCTCACTGCCCTTCAGGGTCAAGGCCTGCAGAGCCAGAGACGTGGCAGGGCAGGGGGGAGCCAGCCCTGGGTGCAGCCGCCTCACTGCCCTTCAGGGTCAAGGCCTGCGGAGCCAGAGCCGCGGCAGGGCAGGGGGAAGCCAGCCCTGGGTGCAGCCGCCCCACTGCCCTTCAGGGTCAAGGCCTGCGGAGCCAGAGACGTGGCAGGGCAGGGGGAAGCCAACCCTGGGTGCAGCCGCCCCACTGCTGGATCCAGGGTCAAGGCCTGCGGAGCCAGAGCCGCGGCAGGGCAGGGGGGAGCCAACCCTGGGTGCAGCCGCCCCACTGCCGGGTCCCAGGGTCAAGGCCTGCGGGGCCAGAGACACGGCAGGGCAGGGGGGAGCCAGCCCTGGGTGCAGCCGCCCCACCCAGGAGGTGAAGCATTGTTTTGTTTTGCACATTATTGTGTTCTAGAAGTTCGTCAGAAGCTGGGGGTTTCCAGTTGATGTGCGTGAGTGGCTGTTGCTGTCCGTGTCCCTGCCTCGGTCCTCACAGCCTCGTGCCCTCTGTCCACAGGGAGAACAGCCCTGCAGCCTCTCTGGACAAGCAGGGCGCGCTTCACCCGGCCTTGTTTCACCCGGCGCCTGTGCACGCCAAGGCCCAGCCTGGCCCTGAGGTTCGGATCTACGACTCCAAGACAGGGAAGCTCATCAGGACAGGCGCCCAGGGCCCAGGGCCTGCGGCCTGCAGCTCGCTGCCCCCCCACGGGGAGCCCTCCTCCTTCAGGTAATGGTGGTGCCCACGCCTGGTGCCTGACCTGCAGGGATGGGGGTGTCGCGTGGACAAGGACGTCCGAGGTTCTTAGTGGGCTGCTGGCCGAGGGCTCCCAGAAGCACCTCCCATGGGTCAGTCCCGGGCCTCCCCTCTGTGCTGTCTTGGTCCCTGAACCAGGCTGTCAGGCTGGCCGTGGGCACCAGGGCCCAGGAGAGCTCAGAGCACAGGCCCAGTGTGGGGCATCGCGGGCCACATCGTCCCCTTCCACACACCCAGAGCAGGCTGCACAGGGCAGAGTAGCAGGTGGTGAACAGGACCGTGAGGACAAGAGGCCCTGGTGAACTCGGGGGGCACTGACAGCTGTCCCCAGGGGGAACCTGGGACAGAACGGCCACAGGCCACCCTGGGAGTAGCCCTGGAATACGCGCACAGATTGCAGTAGGGGTCTCTGCTGTGTGGGTCGTGGCCGTTGCTTTCAGTTGCTGTGGTAAACACATGGCCACTTGTCCATTTCCACTGGAAGAGCCCCCAGGCCTTGCCTGGGCGTCGCCACAGCTGCAGCCCAGGGGCCTAAGCTGAGGGTGAGTCCCACAGAGGCCCACCTAGCCTGCACCCCGTGGTGTGCATCTGAGCCGTGGAGGGGGCTGCCCTCCTCCTCTTCCTGACGTGGTCACGTGGCGTGCATCCAGCCCCAGTGACCCTTCAAGGACGAGCTGGGTGTGGTCTGAGCTGTGGAGGGGACTGCCCTCCTCCTCCTGACATGGCCAGGCCCCGTGGCAGCGTGCACGCCTCTCCTGCAGCTGCTCGAAGTGGGCCTGGAGTTCTCTGCTGTGACCCGCTGTGTGGTGTTTGTTCCCGTGTGGTGTCCGCTGTGGCCCCGGCCATGGAGTCGCTTTCCACAAGTGGGTTGCCGACTTAAAGGTCACTTGTATTTTTAGCTTCGATGGATGGTATCAGTTATTTTGCCCAGCAGGATGTGACTGGGAGCTCCCTGCTCGCTGAGGCTGGGTGCCAGTGCCACGGGTGTGGGGGTGCGGTGTGCACGGCCATCTCGCTTTCACCAGCTTCACGGCTCCTGCTCAGGGCGGCCTCCCGG
Source organism: Lepus europaeus (assembly GCF_033115175.1). Taxonomy (NCBI): domain Eukaryota; kingdom Metazoa; phylum Chordata; class Mammalia; order Lagomorpha; family Leporidae; genus Lepus; species Lepus europaeus. The sequence continues at coordinate 125,376,228 of NC_084835.1, forward strand.
CAGCCGCCCGGCCTTCACCTGCGCGCGTGCCTTTGTGTTCCCAGAGTCCTCTTTCTCTCTGCTGGGGTCTTGTCCTCCTCCATCTGTTCCCGGGGGGAGAAGCCTGCGTGAGTGAGCAGGTCCCCAGCCACTCCTCCCTGAACTGTGTCCTTTGTGGCCCCGCCTGGTGGAGATGTGTGTGGGTGTTTGCCAGGTTCGCGATGAGGCGTGGCTCGGGCGCACCCCCCCATGATGTGATTCATTTAGCCGTGTCAGTCGTGTAACTGCTGCCTGGCCCTGCCGTGTCCAGCCACGTGCTGCCCCCTGCTCTGCCGTGCGGGGTGAGTCACCTTGCCCGCTCTCTCGCTCCCCGGGAGCTGCAGCAGCGTTAATGAGTATCGGCACTGCTTATTGAGAGCTGTTTTGAGATGGATGAGGTGACCCAGTTATGCCCCCTGCCCCAGCCTCCTCCACAGTCTGCAGACAGCACTGGACGTGGGAGGGCCGGACAACCAGGGTGCCTGTGGGCCTCGGTCACAGCCCTGCTCAGACCCTGCCCTCATGCAGGCTGGAATGGACCGTAGCTTTTCTCAGCGAGGTGGGGAGAGCCAGCACTTTCATCTTGATGGCAGGGTGCCTGCTGTTTCCTTTCATTGAAGCCTAGGCCTCCCTAATTCACATGTGTGGTTTACGAGATGCCTGCCTGGCCCATGGTGGTTACCCAGGAGCCTGCACAGGTCTCCACTGGAGGGCAGACAGGCTGCAGGAGGAGCCACCCCCGGGAGGGGGCCTCTGTGCCTGCACAGGACACACAGGTGGAGCCCCTCCCCCATCCTGGCCTCGCCTGGAACCCTGTGACAGGGCCCATTGTGACAGGGCACTCGGCGTCCTGAGGCCAGGGCTCCAAGGGCTGAGTCAGTGCTGTTCTTGCTTGGTCTGGTTTTGGCCTGGGTGCTGGCTCCCTGGAGGGCACGGTGAGTGGAATGTGGAGGCTTCCTGGGCTTGTCGGCCCAGGACACCTGGGGGCATCTGCAGGCCATGCTCCAAGACACAGTGTGGAAGGCCCACGGCAACAGTAACGTGAGAGGTTGCAGCTGCCGGGGGTGGGAAGGGAGCCAGCAGAGGGGAAGGAGGCAGGCCCCGCCCTCGGGCGCTGGGCTCCCAAGCGCACGGGTCACACCGTGTGCCCTGCGGGGACGGCATCAATGCTGAGAGGCGTGTGACCGGGTCACCTGTGGACATGTGACGTTTGTGTGAACTCAGAACAGGAGAGACCCTGGGCCCCTCCCCAACGTGGCCTGATGGCAGAGTCCTGCGGGCTCACCAGAGGACCTGAGCCCCCATCGCACCGGCTCCCGCCCACTGCCCTCCCAGCCACCTCCCTGCCCTCCCCACCTGACCCCGCCCACCACCAATCTGTTCATCTCAAGAATGCTGTCACGCCGAGTCAGCCACCGTGTCACCTTTTGCAGCTGGCTGCCTGCGTCGGCACAGGTCGGGGAGGCGGCTCGCCCTGCTGGCTGGGGCTCGGTGCTTCTGTTCTCCCGACAGTCGTGTTTGTCTCGTGGTTCCCCCTGGGAAGGACGCCTGCTCCCAGCTGTGAGTAAGCGTCTGCTTTCGTGGGTAACGTGGCTGAGTTTGTGCCGAGTCTCCTGTCCCGTCTTCCCCAGCAGCCTGCAAGTGGCCGCTGGCCGTGGCCGGCCCTGGGCGTGCAGCGCTGGCCTGGGCCGAGATTGGACTTCCTTGCCGGGTGTGGTGCTCCATAGCTTCTTCGCCTGCGCTGGGTCCCCTCTTTGGTGAAACACTCTGTCTTTTGCCCATTTTCTGAATGAAGTCATTGGGGTTTTGTTGCTGATTGTAAGTGTCCTTTCGTGCTGTAGGGAGTAGTGCTGGGTCGGGGGTGTGGCCGGCGAGCAGCCGCCTTTTCCTCCCCAGGCGTTTGCATTCTGTGATGTTCTGTGTCTCAGCGTCTCTCTGCATTACATAGAGTGTCAAGTCTGTTAGCGCTTAGCCTCGTCCTAGGCCCCGAAGATGTTCTCTCAGGTTAACTTGCATAGTTTTTTTTATTTTTTTATTTTTTATTTTTTATTTTTTAATTTTTTTTTTATTTTTAACAGGCAGAGTGCACAGTGAGAGAGAGACAGAGAGAAAGGGCTTCCTTTGCCGTTGGTTCACCCTCCAATGGCCGCCGCGGTAGCACGCTGCGGCCAGCGCACCGCGCTGATCCGATGGCAGGAGCCAGGGGCTTCTCCTGGTCTCCCATGGGGTGCAGGGCCCAAGGACTTGGGCCATCCTCCACTGCACTCCCTGGCCACAGCAGAGAGCTGGCCTGGAAGAGGGGCAACCGGGACAGGATCGGTGCCCCGACCGGGACTAGAACCCGGTGTGCCGGCGCCGCAAGGCGGAGGATTAGCCTAGTGAGCCGCGGCGCCGGCCTAACTTGCATAGTTTTACGTCTCAGACGCGAGTCTGGCCGTTCCAGCTCGTCTTTGTCAGAGGCGTGCGTTTCCTCAGGCTGCAGGTGGTGGTTGTGCTGTGCCCAGGCCTGAGAGCCTTGCCTCTGCCTCGCCTGTGCCCTGCTGTTGCTGGGGTTGCTGTGGGGTCTCGTTCTTGGCTCCCTGTCTGCTCCATTGATTTGTGGCCTTTTTCTTTTTTTTTTTAAGATTTGATTTTATTTATTTGAAAGAGAGAAAAGGTCTTCTATTCGCTGGTTCACTCCCCAAATGGCCGCAACGGCTGGAGCTGAGCCGATCCGAAGTCAGGAGCCAGGAGCTTCCTCCAGGTCGCCCACATAGGTGCAGGGGCCCAAGGACTTGGGCCATCTTCCTGCTGCTTTCCCAGGCCATAGCAGAGAGTTGAATCAGAAGTAGAGCAGCCAGGACTCAAACCGGTACCCATATGGGATGCCGTCACTACAGGCAGCGGCTTTACCCACTGTGCCACAGCACCAGCCCCCTGGTTTGTGGACATTTTTGACTTTCCCTAAATCATTTTTTTAATTAATTAATGTATTGAAAAGCAGAGTTAGAGAAAGAGGAAGAGACAGGGCTTCCATCTGCTGGTTCACTCCACAAATGGCCAATATGGCTGGACCTGGGCCAAGCCGAAGCCAGGAGCTTCTTCCAGGTCTCAAGTGGGTGCAGAAGCCGGATCCCCAGGGCCATCACCGCCGCTTTCCCAGGCTGTCGGCAGGGAGCTGGTGTACGCTTCTGTTAAGCAAGTTTGTGTTCATGTTGATGGGCCTGTGGCTCTGTAGTGTTTGCAGTTTGCGCTGTCTTTGTGCGCTTTTTTAAAAGACTGCTTTATTTCAAAGGCAGAGTGAGAGAGAATCTTCTGTCTGCTGGTTCACTCCCCAAATGGCCACAACAGCCAAGACTAGGCCAGGTCTACACCCGTGTCTCCCACATGGGTGGCACAGGTCCGAGCACCTGGACCGTGTGCCGCTGCTTCCGACAAGGACGGGAAGGTGGCCTGGAAGCGGAGCGGCCAGGCTGGAGCTGGTGCGGCCCTGGGATCCGGCACTCAGGCTCTTCACTGCCTCGCTGCGCCAGTCCCATCTGCACCCCGGGTGGGCTTGGGGGGGTGTGGGAGAGGGTCTGCTCCTAGAGATTTCATTTCTGGCTGCCTACCCTCGGCAGCTGCAGGGCGCTCACGTCTCAGCCACTTCTGCTGGTGCTGTGCTTACGTTCCGGAGAATTGCATCCTGGGACCTAAGCCGCCAGAGCTGTGTGGGCTGAGCCACGGTTGTCTGCAGGGCTGGGGCGGTGAGGCCCTGGCCTTCACGCGGATGCTGGAAACTTGCGTGCTCTGTCGTCTTTCTGTGGCTGGAGCTTTGGCAGTTTTATCCAAAACCCAGCTGGGGTTTTTCCCTCCGTTGTTTTCAACTTCATTGATTCCTGCTCTTACTGTTTTCCTTTGCTTGCTTGGCGTTTGCTTGGACGATAGAACACAGCTCAGAATGCCCAAGTGCCGCTGCCCCTTGCTGGCGAGGAGGGCCCGGGAACCCCGCGCTGCGGTGGGTGGGGCTGCGCCCACTTTTCCTCCACTGTCCTGGCTCGGGTTGAGAGGCCTGTCGCCATCAGAGCCTCCCCTCCTGTGGCTGCGTCGCCGTCGGTGTTCAGCTTTTCTCTATCCTCAGGGGCAGTTTGATGAGGACCTGTCAGATTGGGGAGTTTATCTTGTTTGGAGGTCACTCGGCCTCGAATTAGTTTGTATCTTTTGCTAAATTCGCAACATTCAGCCATGGCTTTTTTTAAAATTTATTTGAAAGGCAGTTATTTAGAGAGAGATCTTCCATCCTCTGGTTCATTCCCCCAGTGGCCGCAACGGCCAGGGCTGGGTCAGGCTGAAGCCAGGAACCCGGCACTCCATCCTGGTGTCCCGCATGAGTGGCGCATTAGCAGGGAGCTGGATTGGAAGCCAGGACTTGAACCCGCGCTCTTGACGGGATGTCGGCATTGCAGGCAACTAAAAGATTCTTAGAAGTAGTCATTGACTAACTCATTACATGTTAACACACACACACACAAAGCTTTTTTAATAAAATAACTGTTTTCCACGTTAAAAAGAAACATGAGTGACGTGTTCTAGATTTTGCAAACTGCCTGGCAGCCAGCCTGTCCTGCTTTACTGGTTTGGGGCAGACAGAGAAGTCCCAGCGTGTGGTCAGGAGGGGAGAACCTCCCTAAAGGGAGGCCACGTTTGCTTCTGGAGTCCTTTTGTATTCATCATCAGAGCTGTGGGTGTCCGGCCGAGGCCAGAGCTCTGTAACACTTGTGACGAGGGAGCTGCCCGAGGGCAGGAGTCCAGGGTCTTGCTTTCAGATACTTGGAGATTGGCACTTTGCCGCTTTCTGGGTAGCTGATATAATTGGGGTTTTTTGTCTGTTTTTTTTTAAGGTTTATTTGAGAGGCAGAGTTATAGACAGAAAGAAAGATCTTCCATCCTCTGGTTCACTCCCCAAATGGCCACAACGGCCAAAGCTGGGCCGATCCAAAGCCAGGAGCCAGGAGCTTCTCCCAAGTCTCCCACATGGGTGGCAGAAACCAAACCCAAGGACTTGGGCCCTCTCTGGCTGTTTCCCCAGGCCATTAGCAGGGAGCTGGATCAGAAGTGGAGCAGCCAGGACTTGAACTGGTGCCCATGTTGGATGACGGTACCACAGGCAGAGCTTAAACTGTATACTATCTGTGGCCACTACCAATGGTTCCTAGTCCTGTCCCCGTCGTCGGCAGCGTTAAGCGTTGCATTGTCTGTGGCCTGTGTCACCAACAGGCCCCCGCTCCATCCATGCTCCCACCAGTGGGAGCCCTGGGCTGCACGGCCGGCCGTCAGTGAGGATGCGTGCAATTCTCTGAGCCCTTGCGGTTGTGCGCAGCACCATGGTGTGCTAAGCCTGGCTGCATCCACGCAAAGCCGTTTCCAAGGGCATTTGAGAAAGTCGTGGACAGTGGAGCTGAAAGATGGGTTGCACCGGCACTGTGGCGTGGTGGGTAAAGCCGCTGCCTGCAGTGCCAGCATCCCACATGGGCACCAGTTCAAGACCCAGCTGCTCCACTTCTGATGCAGCTCTCTGCTATGGCCTGGGAAGATAGTGGAAGATGGCCAAAGTCCTTGCCCCCTGTACTGCGGGTGAGACCCGGAAGAAGCTCCTGGCTTTGGATCGACCCAGCTCCAGCTGTTGTGGCCATTTGGGGAGTGAGCCCATGGATGGAAGACCTCCCTCTCTCCACCTCTGCCTCTGCCTCTCTGAAACTCTTCAAAATAAATAAATCTTCTTTAAAAAAAATGAATTTAATTGCTGACATGCACTCACATGTGGAGTCTCCAAGAAGCTATGGGAAGTGTGTGTGCGGATTTTCAAGCTTGTGTGCGCCGTGAACTTTCTGAGGTTCCCTCACAGAGGGGAGAGAAGCTGATTGGCGCATGGGGAGGGCGGCGAGGTGGGCACAGCGGTGGTCCTGCAGCTGCTCCGGGGCGTGGCGGCACTGCCGGTGTGACGTGAGCCTGTCGCGGTCACCGCTGCGTTAGATGTAAGCGCTGCTTTTCTTCTGCTCGGCTCTGTGTCATGTCCAGTGGCCCTCCTGGCCGTCTTTTGAGGGCAGGCCACACTTGGCTGCTGGCTTCTGGGAAAAGTGCCTCTCCCCTCGTGGCTGCCTGTGGTTCTGACCCGCTGAGCCAACAGGGCAGGTGTGCACGTCGTGCGGCGTCCACAGAGGCCTGGCCCAGGCAGTGAGCTCTGGAGTCGGCAGGTCCGGCGTTGGCCATGCTGGGGGGCGGCCGCCGTCTCCTCACCGGCTGTGCCCTCTGTTTCAGAGCTGCTCAGCCACAGCAGCAGCAGATGTTTGGTGGAGCTGCGCCCGACGCGTGCGATGGAGAACAGCCCGGCCCTTCTCGGAGAAAGCGACAGCCCAGCATGTCAGAGACCATGCCGCTGTACACCCTTTGCAAGGAAGACTTAGAGAGCATGGACAGAGAGGTGAGCCGCGGGCGGGCGGGACCCGGGCGGGCAGGCGCCTGCACCCCAGAGGTGCGTGTGCCCTGTGAACCAGCCGATGAGCAGCACCCAGTAGTGGGCCTGGGTCCCCCTCCGGCCCTCAGGACACATGGAACTGTCTGGAGACACCTGGGTCATGGAAGAGGGTGCTCCTGGTGTCCAGGGCAGTGCCACAGCAGCTCAGCCCAAGGAGCCGGCAGAGCCCGCACCGAGAACATGGGCGTGCACGGTTTTCCAGATGCTGTTTCGTAGGAGTGATGATACTAGAACCTCTAGTCCACTTTTAACTGAGCACAGGTGCAGTGGGGCTTTTCTTAGGCTCAAAGCTGAGCTCAACTGAAAATCATTTTGTAAGCTCTGTTGTGTGGTGTGACTGGGTGCTCGCAGGCAGTGCAGCCTGGGGGATTGCGTTTCTGGGGGCCCCGCCCCTCTCGGCCACAGGCCACACCCACTGGGGCTTCAGCGGCAGATGGTTTGAAGTGTTTTTCACATCACAGGAAAGCAGGTCACGAGCCCCCGGTGAACACATCCTAGTGGATGCACCTCCAGGTCCCCAGCTCGCGTCTGGCAGCAGCTGCACCCACGTGTCCAGTTGGTGGCGTCCGTGCCGTGAGGAGGAAAGCCATTGGCTTTGCCTTCCTAGCAGCAGCCGGAAGTGCCCTGGTGGCCAGCCACCCTCCTGGGGCGCTGCCTCCTGCCAGGGCCCCGCCTCGGCCAGACTGCATTTCTCCTGCTCACTCACCTCTGGGCCTGGCTGCCTACCCCAGGAGCTCACCCCTCCCAGCTGGCTGCGCCACACTGAGGTTTCCCAGGCAGGTCAGCGAGGGCCTGCAGCCTGCATGATCCCTGTGTGACGACATCTGTGATTATCCATGTGGTATCAGGAATGGAAATCTTAAAGAGAAACAGAAGCCTCACAATCACGTGGCACCTCAGGCCCTCTGGAAGCAGCCCCTCTCTCTGTCTCCGAAGTAGGCGCCTTAGCCCCCAGCTGTGGCTCTCCAAGAACAGGGGTGCTGGGAGGGAGGGAAGCTCTCAGGTGTGGGTCCCACTGAGCCGCGGGGCTGTGCTTTACAGAGGGGACGAGGCCACAGAGTTTGTGCTGGATGCAGATTCCCAGGGAGGCCCGGGCCCCCGGGAGAGAGCAGGCCACACCGGGGCGCCGTGGGTCAGCCACTGCAGGCCACGGCGAGGGTGGTGTGCAGGAGTGAGGGCCAGTGGTGTGGGTGCTGCAGGGAGAGGTGAGTGAAGGCACGCGATGGGAGGATGTGCTGACCTCCCCGTGCGTCCACGTCCACCTTGCCTGCCCGTGCCATCCGTGGCTGCCCCTCCTGTCGTCACGTCTGTTTCCCCCGTGTCTCAGGAGGACACAGCTGAACCCCCTTGGGCTTACTCACACCTGTCTTTTCTCACTTGATGTGTCTCCTTGACAGGGACGCTTGTTTTACGTTTACTCCTTTTTTTTTTTTTTTTTTTGACAGGCAGAGTGGACAGTGAGAGAGAGAGAGAGAAAGGTCTTCCTTTACTGTTGGTTCACCCTCCAATGGCCGCCGCGGTTAGCGCACCGCGCTGATCCGAAGCCAGGAGCCAGGTGCTTCTGGTCTCCCATGTGGGTGCAGGGCCCAATGACTTTGGCCATCCTCCACTGCCTTCCCGGGCCACAGCAGAGAGCTGGATTGGAAGAGGGGCAACCGGGACAGAATCCGGTGCCCCGACCAGGACTAAAACTGGAGTGCCGGCGCCGCAGGCGGAGGATTAGCCTATTGAGCCGCAGTGCCATCCACTCCTTTTTTTTTTTTTAAGATTAATTTATTCATTTGAAAGGCAGAGTTACAGAGAGAGATCTTCCATCCGCTAGTTCAATCCCCAAATGGCTGCAAGAGCCAGGAGCTTCTTCCAGGTCTCCCACACGGTTGCAGGAGCCCAGGCACTTGAGCATCTTCCTGCTGCTGTCCCAGGCCATAGCAGAGAGCTGGATCGGAAGTGGAGCAGCCAGGATTGGAACTGGCGCCCCTATGGATGCCAGTGCCTCAGGTGGAGGTTCAGCCCACTGTGCCACAGTGCTGGCCCTGGTGTCTCCTAGAACCTGTCAGTGTGGCACCTGCATCTGTGATTAAGTTAGGGACCTCGGGGTGAGGCCATCAGCCAGGATTCTGGGCAGAGGAGGATGTGGAGATGGGGGAGAGTTCAGGAGCTCATGACGTGCAGCCCTGGCAGGATCTAGGCCTGCCTGCGCCTTCATTCTGGTCCCATAGGACTCCTCTTGGACCCATCACCTCCAGAACTCTGAGCCGCAGGGTGTGGCTGCGGTCATAGCACCCTCAGGAAATGCGCGCACAGGTCATGCTGTGAGCAGCCCTGCTCAGCTGGGTGCTCGTCACTCCTGCCCCTGGTTAGACCCCAGCTCCAGCCAAGTAAACACCTGTTCTGTCGTGGGCTCTGCCTGCTCTGGGTACAGGCATGGGGCAGGTGACGGGGGACGCTCCTTTAGGGACAAGGACTTGGGATTGGGACCCACAGGGGACTGCAGCTGCAGTGCCATGGGACATGGCCATTTCAAGCCCATGGAAATGTTGAGTGGGGCAAGGGCCTTGCCACACGACAGGCTCCCAGGCAGCTCGTGTCAGGACTGCGTTTGAAGAGTCGCCTCAAGTCCCAGCCCTGGGAAGCTGGCTGCCGGGAGCTTGGGTGACATCCTAGCAAGAGGACGCTGTGGGTTCTATGGCCCGATGCTGCCCCGTCAGCATTTGCTTTTCATGTCATGTCCGGGATTTGCATGCCGAATGGCCTCGGTGAGCTCTCCGTGCCATGTAGGCCTCCACCTGGAGAGGCAGTGGGGAAACCTGAGGGTGCTGAGAGTTAACGCACTGTTGAATCTTTCTTTGAGAGGCAGAGAGAGTACCAGCTCCTGTGCTGGTTCACTCCCCAGCTGCCTGCAGTGACCAGGGCTGGGCCAGGCGAAGCGGAGAGCCGGGCACTCTGTCCAGGCCTCCCATGTCGGGGAGGAAACCCGTCATTGGAGCGAACGCCACTGGCTCCCAGGGTGCAGAGCAGGAAGCTGGACTGTGGAGTCACTCCTGCATGGGACAGACGTCTTAACCGCTAGGCCGTCTGGTCCTTAGCCACGTTTTAACTCTGCACTGGCTGCACACTCAGGCCAGACGGTCTGGGGGCCCAGAGTTGATGCTGCACGACGGGGCAGGCTGGGGAGCAGGGGTGAACCACATCTGGTCTGGCCTGCCAGGGCCAAGAGGGCTTGAAGGGTTGTGGGGTGGCCCTTGTGACAGTAGCTGGTTGGCCTTCTGAGCCTCGCCACTGGCAGACAGCTGTTGGAGACACGGGGTGAATTTGGCAGACTTGGAGCTGTGGGATGGTGCAGGCACGGCTAGTCCCAGTGCAGACGCTCCATGCTGAGGCCCAGGAAGCGTCACCCAGGGCCATTTGCCAGCCTGGGGCCCCGTCCTCTGCTGGAGGTGTGGAGAGCACTTCCGCGGGGAGCCAGTGGGTGGGGCAGAGCCTGCTGGCACCAGGCAGGACAGCACAGACCCTGCCTCCCTCCCAGGGTGCTCGCCACAGTCAGCGTGGCCTGGGCCAGGTCACAGTGCATCCCAGCCTCCAGCAGGCAGCTCAGGGAGACTGGCAGAGCTGGCACTGAGGGAGGCTGCGAGTCCTACCAGAAGTCCAGCTTTAACCCATGCAGGAGCATTGCAGACAGTAGGTACCAGTAGGACCTGTGGTGATCTGCGGGGCCTCCACTTGGGTTGCTGTCGTCTTGAGTTTTTAGAGGGAGCCCTGGAGAAGCAAGGACGCCCCGTGGGGCACTGCCCTGCTGACTCGGGCGCCTGTGGCTGGCCCTGAGGCCCGGGAGGGTCCCCTGTGCAGCCAGCTTGGGCCTCCCCTCTGTGCGAGAGCCCAGCTCACACAGGAGGGCTGCTGGTGTCCCTTCTCCCAGCACGGCCCAGGCCCCTTTCTTCTTGTGACGTCGATTTGGAAGCCAAGTGGAGCTCTGAGAGCACAGCTCCCACTCAGGAGCGCCTGTGTGCTTGGCACGGTCTCTCCTGGGGCACAGGAGGGTTGCTGTAGCTGCATCACTTTTCTCACTCCCCTCTAAAGCAGAGCTGGGAAGCCCTGGCGACCACGTGCTGTGGTGCGTGCACCACCTGGCGCAGTGGGCTGACTGGTGTGGGGCTGGCGTGCCAGGGCTAGAGTGGCCTCTCCTGCATGAGGTCATTCATCAGTGCGGGTGAGGTGAGCTGTGGCCGGCCATGGGCGTGGCCCGCAGGTGAGTGAGGTGAGCTGTGGCTGGCCATGGGCGTGGTCTGCAGGTGAGGTGAGGTGAGCTGTGGCCGGCCGTGAGCGTGGCCCGCAGGTGAGTGAGGTGAGCTGTGGCCAGCCGTGGGCGTGGCCCGCAGGTGAGGTGAGGTGAGGTGAGCTGAGGCTGGCCATGGGCGTGGCCTGCAGGTGAGGTGAGGTGAGCTGTGGCCGGCCGTGAGCGTGGCCCGCAGGTGAGGTGAGGTGAGCTGTGGCCGGCCATGGGCGTGGCCCGCAGGTGAGGTGAGCTGAGCTGAGCTGAGGCTGGCCATGGGCGTGGCCCGCAGGTGAGGTGTGGGCGGGACCCACTGGGCAGATGTTTGTGTGCGTCTTTGGAGTCAGGACGCCCCAGCCACGGACGCACCTGTGCTCGCCCTGGAGCTGGTGTTCGACGGGTGGTGCCTTCTCATTCACAGGTTCTGGTGGGAGTCGCTTGCTCACTGGAACACATTTGGGATCCCAGATGTGACATGTGAGTCCCTGCCTGTGGACAGAGTGGTGGCCTGAAGTCCTGTCCAGCCTGACCTTCACTTTTGTTCACATGTCCTCCGTGTTTAGTTCCACGCCTCCCACATTTGCGCTTCTCGTGGCCGTGCTGGTGAAAGCACTGGACACTGCCCGGCTCCCTGGGCATGGAGAAGGCGCGTGCGTCCCGGAGCTCCGCGGAGGCGTGACTCAGGCTGCTGCTGCTGCCGCCTCGCAGCGTGTGTTGGGTGTGGGGTCTTTGGGCAGAAGCGACGTTACACGGGTGAGGGCTCCACGGGTCGTCAGGCTGCGGTGAGCAGAGGCCGGCAGGACACCCGCCGTGCTCTCCCCCTCTCCCCCCAGCAGAGGCTCTGTCCTCACTCCTGGCGATTTCTGTAGAGCAAACGATCACACGTGAGCAGAAGTGACTACTCAGAAATGGTTATGGGTTCCCTTTGAACATCATGGACGTAAGCCATTTTGTTTTAAGATGTATTTAATTTATTTGAAAGAGAGCGAGAGATCTTCCATCTGCTGGCTCACTTGCCGTAACAGCCAGGGCTGGGCCAGGCCAAAACCAAGGGTCCAAGCACTTGGGCCATCTTCCACTGCCTTCCCAGGTGCATTAGCAGGGAGTTGGATGGGAAGTGGGGCACCTGGGACTTGAACTGGCACCCATGTGGGATGCCAGCACCACTGGTGGCGGCTGCACCCGCGCTCTGTGACCCCAGCCCCGTGGCCCTGTGGTCGCCCTGCCGTGTGTCAGCTCTCCGGCCTGCTGTGGCTGGTGGCTGTCTCGGGATCACCCACTGCATTCTGGAGAGCACACTTACCCGGCTCTGCGGATTGTAAAGTTGGACTCAGTGAGATTCAGTTCAGCTTTTATGGGAACTCAGAAGTTATTGAGGAAAGTGGGGGGGAGTGTGCATGGGCCGAAGGGAGGCCCTCGGTCATGCCGCGGGGCTGTGTCCTGCTGTCCGGAGCAGCGTGGACGGTCGTCCCCACGGCTTTTGTGACTTGGAAGGATTCAGAGCCACAAGTGCCCCAACCAGAGACCATTGTCCCTGAAAGGCAGTAAGACACGCCCACCGCACACATGGCACTGCCCGGGCCAGCTCCCGTGTGCCCACCAGCCGTGGGTCACGTCTGGCGTCACACAGAGAACGCTGCAGGCTGTGGGATCTCAGGTCCGTAGCTGCTCCATCCGGCACAGACGCCGTCTTTGTAGAGTTGGCGTGGAAGGAGTGTGCACAGCTGCTGGGTGTGCGGCCACGTGGGGTCCTGGAGGCTGCTGCTGGGGCAGGTGCACTGGTGCCCCCAGCCCCTGTGTGCCTGCTGCTCCTGCGTGGCCTGGCCACGTCGGGGCGAGAACGGGAGACCAGCCTGCAATGGCCGGAGCTGCAGCTGCCGGCCACCTCCTCCCTCTGTCCTCGGGACGGACGCTTGTTCCCGCTTGCTTTCAGCGGAGTCCTTTCTGGTCCAGAGTCTTCGGCACGACTTCCTCCAGGGGGTCCCACCGAAGCATCTGCCAGAGCAGTGACGTTTCAGGAGCTGCCCCCGGGCTGCGCCCTGTCCACTGCCCACGCTCCCCAACTCCCGTAACCGGGCCTGGAGCACGGGGCAGCCATGCCCTCTGCCCTCCTTAGGTTTCTGGTGCACTTGGGCAGGCCCTGTGGTGGGGACGCGTTTGGGTAGGGCCTTGAAGACAGGTGGGAGCTTGGTGTCGGGCACCGCAGAGGAGGGGACATGGCGCGCTCGAGGGTGGCTGTGAGTTGTGGTTGTGTCCCATGAAGTCTGCTCTGCCAGGGACAGGGACAGCCCCTGCTGTCTGGTTCTCTCCCCAGGTGCCCGCAGTGGCAGGGGCTGGGAACAGCCCAGGTCTCCCGCCTGAGTGTGGAACACGGGCCTCCTGACTGCAAGGCTAAGCGCTGTCCTGCCCACCAGGACACTTCAGAAAGATTGGAGGAGCCATCAGCTTGACAGCGTGAAACTGTTACTTTGCAAGGCTGCCCTATTCTGTTTGCCTCTCGCATTTCTGATCAGCAGAGAGTGATTGGCGACAGCCATGACCTCGTGGCTTCAGCAGTCGCCAGCAGAGTACACGTATGCATGTGTTAGATCTGAGGCTTCTGACAAAAATTACTGGATTTTCTTCAGTGTGTGGTCTGCTTGCTGGCCGCAGTCTCAGGCGTGGGCGATGTTTGTGAGCTGTGGGTGTGGCCCTGAGCCCAGAGGCACCTGTGCTTTCAGAGCAGGTGCTGAGGTTCAGTTTGATTCCTGCAGCGCGAGCCCGTGTTGTGCTGTGTCAGGGAGCAGGGCTGTTCTCCGAGTGCAGGCCGCTCGCCGGGGCGGCCCTGCGGCCGGCTGTCCACCTCCGGGTGGTGGTGTTCCGTGTCCTGGGAGTTCGTCTTGGCCTTGGGAATGCTCTGCTCTTCTCGGCCGCCGTCGCTCCACAGCAGTGCGTTCTCGCCGCGTGTTCATCTTCTGGGCTGTGTGACAAACCACCGCATATTTGATGGCTGGAAACAACCCCCATTTGATTTCTTTCTCCCTTTTTTAAACCACTTATTTATGTGTTTGAAAGGCAGAATTGGAGACACATAGACAGACCTTCCATCTGCTGGTTCACTCCCCAAATGGCCGCAATGCCCGGGGCTGGGCCGGGCGGAGGGCAGGAGTCAGGAGCTCCTTCCGGGTCTGCCACATGGGTGCAGGGGCCCAAGCACTTGGACCATCTTCTGCTGCTTTCCCAGCAGCATTAGGAGGGAGTTGGATTGGAAGTAGAACAACCGGGACATGAACCATTGCTCGTGGCACTCTGGCATCGTAGGCGGTGGCTTAGCTGGCAGCTCCACAGCGCCAGCCCCAGCCCCCACTTGCCATCTCGTGGTCGCTGTGGTGAGGAATCTGCACAGAGAGCGAGTCCCTGCTCGGGTCTCAGGCTGTGCTCAGTCGCACCTGCCTCTCTTCTGTGAGCTCAGGGGCCCTGGTCCTTGCAGACTTAGTCCCTGAGGCCACACCCACAGGACAGGCCCACTCCGGGCGGCCAGAACAGGGCTACGTAGGGCACTACCATGCCCCTGTTGGAAGCGGGACAGAGCACAAGGCCGCACAGCTCTGTACCTCCTGTCCCCACTCGCACCTGTGTTCCTGCGGCCGAGGGGAGTTGGTTCCAGGTACCTTTGAGGCGGCACAATTTCAGGTGGAGTGGAAACGTGTTCTTTGAAGATGGCCCATTGTGCCATCTGCCCCAGTGTGACCACAGCCACCCATGTGGCCAGGAAGAAGCTCCTCCCCTCGCAGCTTCTAAGGTGTTTGTGTGCAAAGCAGGATGCAGAAGCCAGAGACCTGCTGTCTGGGCTCTGGGCCCAGCGCCATCTCCCCTCCTGGCTGCTCTGCTCCCGGGTCCAGGCGGCCTCTGCCTTGCTCTCCTGCCCCCCTCCCTCTCGTGGGTCCCACAGTGGCTGGCAGCAGCGTTGGTTTCCACAGGGCCTGTGCTTCCCCTTGGGAGAGACTTCAGGACTTAATTCAGAGTTAATTGAAGTTTTTCTCTGTACACATTTGCTTTGAAATTTTAAGATTTAAAAATTTCCTTAATGTCTTCTGAACAAAGTAAGCAGTTCTTTGCCCGCCACTGCTCTTCGGAAAGCGTTCTGTCCCCAGACAGATGTTTTCACGGGAGCTGAACGTGTGTGGCAGGGCAGAGTTAGCCCCAGAATCCCCCCAGCTCCTCCAGACAGCTGGAGGATGGGCGCGCCCTTGGGTCAGCTGTCAGGGCGTGGAAGGTGACCCCCGCCCCGCCACACGCTGCTGCGGCTGCAGGGCCACATCCTGCTGTGCTGCCTCATCGACAGCCACTTCCTCGGTCTGGGAGCCCCCAAGAGGGCTACCTGTCCACAGCTTTGGTGAGCGTCAGGTGCACTGGGTGGCCCTGAGGCCGTACTGTCCGACCACAGTGACCGCCTGGTGGACAGAACCTCGGAGGCAATGGGTGCTGCCCTGTGTGTCCTCATCCTACACCGCCAGACTGCCCAGGTCCAGCCTCACCTGCACAGCACAGTGCCCACGTGCCTGCTCCCCGGGCACCCCCTGAAAGTGCAGGCCCCTGTTCTCTGCTGTGCATGGCTCTCCCTGTCCTGCTCTGCCTCCACTGCCCCCCACCCGGCCATCATCAAGTGGCCACACAGGGCTGCCTCCCGCCTCACCCTGTCGTGAGCTGCCCCGGAGGCTAGGTGAGTGGCCTTGGTGGTGGCTGCACCTCCCTCAAGTCCAGGACTGGGAAGAGCTGGGTTCCTGCTGCAGAGTGCACTGATCTGTTCACCGTAAATCCCACCAGCGTGCTGGGAGTATCCCTGCCATCGGTTGCACCGCGGGAGCTCAGCTCTGCGCCTGCTCCGGCGAGGCCTCTGCCTGTGCTGTGCACGCCTTCCTCTGCCTGCTCCAAGCTGCGGAGCTTCAGAGCTGCCACAGCCGTGCCCGAGCTCCCGAGGGTGGTGAAGGACGAGGAGCCGGAGTCTGCCTTACAAGGGCCTGGCTGCCCCGGGGGAGGGCTGGAGCGCACCGTCCCTCTGTCGGCCTGGCTGCCCCCGGGGGAGGGCCGGAGCGCACTGAGTCATGCCGGTCCCTCTGTCGGCCTGGCTGCCCCCCGGGGAGGACCGGAGCGCGCCAATTGTGCCGGTCCCTCTGTCGCCTGGCTGCCCCGGGGGAGGGCTGGAGCGCGCCAATTGTGCCGGTCCCTCTGTTGCCTGGCTGCCCCGGGGGAGGGCTGGAGCGCACCGATTGTGCCGCTCCCTCTGTCGGCCTGGCTGCCCCCCGGGGAGGGCCGGAGCGCACTGAGTCACCCCGGTCCCTCTGTTGGCCTGGCTGCCCCCGGGGGAGGGCCGGAGCACGCCGGTCATGCCGGTCCCTCTGTCGGCCGCTGACCGAGCCCCGGCGTTTTTCAGGTGGACGACATCCTCGGAGAAGGCAGTGATGACAGCGACAGTGAGAAGAAGAAGGCCGACGGCCAGGAGGAGGAGCAGGAGGGGAGGCCCCCGCCCACGAAGCCAGAGGCCTGGGGGTCCCACGGGGAGCAGCTGCTCGGGTCATCTGCATGCAGTGAGAGGACTGGGGCCAGCGTCCGGGGGCCCAGGTGAGGATGGCGGCCAAGGGGCCCGCGGTGCTGACAGCTGAGGGCCTGGGGTACACACACGCCCCGCACAGACACGGCCACTGCTGTCCTGCCAGAGTCAGGGTCTCGTGCGAGGGCCTCACGGAGTTCCCGTGGGCGTGAGCGTTTCCCGCGGCTAAACTACCTGCGCATGAGTCGCAGCCTGCAGCCTGCTCCGGCTCCCTGCCAGGTGGCCTGGAAGCAGCAGCCGAGCTCAGGTGACTGGGCCCCTGCCACCTGCATGGAGACCTGGAGCATTCCAGGTCCTGGCTTTGGCCTGGCCCAGCCCTGGCTGTTGGAGGAGTTGGGAGTGAACCAGC
The DNA here is from genome assembly GCF_033115175.1 of Lepus europaeus. Lineage (NCBI taxonomy): Eukaryota > Metazoa > Chordata > Mammalia > Lagomorpha > Leporidae > Lepus > Lepus europaeus. The sequence goes on from NC_084835.1 coordinate 125,392,948, forward strand.
GGGTGGGAGACCTCCCTCTGCTACCTGCACACTCGCTGTCCCTCCCTCTCTTCTCTGTCCACTTCGCAGATACTAAAAAATTAGTAATAATAAGTGCAGGGAGGAGGAAGACGTGCAGAGCTCAAACTTCTTTGCACCAGGGTGAACACAGCTGTTCCTCCCGTTCTCCCGCCAGCTGCCCTGAGGGGCCTGGTACGCCACGTGTCTGCTGTGTCATCACCACCTGGGTGGGCCGAGAAACCTGTGCACACTCTGCTGGTGGTTGGGACGAGAGCCGCAGGCTTCCGGAACATCGCGTCCGTGGCCGTGGGCTCTCTGTGATTTCAGGACCTGGGCAGCTGCCCTGCGCCTGTGTGAATCCGGGCTGGCCAGGTGTCCTGCGGAGACCCTGGTGAGAGCCCCCAACCTCAGACACGGACGCCACCATCCTCACACGCCTGGGGCGGGCGTTCGTCGTCCTGTGTTCCCTTCAGAGAGCATGTCGCAGGTGTCGCCTGAGTGTGGGTGCTGGTCAGGCCCGAGCTGGTGCTGTGGCTTTGGGGCAATGTGGCTGCTTTCTCCACGAGGGAGGCCTTGGCCTTTGTCAGCACAACGAACACCTTGGGCCTCTGTCATTCTTCTCTGTTATCACCTGTCGTCTGTCGTGGGGCCGGTGTGCCTGCCATGCAGCCTGGCTCTATCGCTCAGAACTCTGTCCTAGCCCCAGGCCTAACCGGTCCCCTTGTCTTGTTTTTGTACTTTGTGGTTGACTTTTTTTTTAGTGTAGACATCTTGGTAAATTGAGATTTCCTTGTTTTAGTAGATGTCACACACGGTTAGCCCCTGATGTGAGCTGTGTGTCCCGGGCAGCCTGTGGATTCCCACTCTGCGCCTGTGCTGGGACCTGCCTCCATGCTGCCGTGCAGTGAGGGTGGGAGCGAGTCCACTTGTCAGATCACACTGACACACGGACGTGCACCGACAGGCAGACAGAGCCCCCGCAGCTGCCTGTCCCTGCAGCCACGCTGTGGTCTGCGTGTGTGTGACGGGGTCGTCTCGGAGTCGCGCAGGCCGGCACGAGTTCACTCCTTGCACATCTTTCTGCTTCCCCGGACATGCACTATGCATTTGCTCATTTTCTCCCATCTTTGCCCATCTGAGTCCCTGGCTGCGGGCAGAAGACCCCGTGTTCCGCGTGTGTGTTCGTCTGATGCTTGGTGGGATGTGTGGCCCTTGGCAGCGGCTGTCACATCGCTCTCCTGCAGTGTCCGGTGCTGTGGCTGCTGGCCTCTGTCTCGGGAGACTTCGGGGTCCTTCCCTCGTCTTCAGCGTCGTGAGGGGCCTGCAAGCAAGCTCGGTGCTGACCACAGCAGACGTGGTTCCCTAAGCCCACAGGTGTCCTGGAGGAGGGTGGCTCTTAGACGAGCGCACACACCCCTGGCAGGGAGGGGAGCAGGAGCAGGGCCAGGTGGGGTGCCCAGCAGCGCCCGCCAGCATCGCCTGAAGGTTTCCCCTCACAGTGGATCTGTTCCTGGGCCCCAGGTCTGATGGGTGGCACGGGCAGGTGGGAGCCGGCACAGCCGCTCAGATCAGCCCTGCGTGGGCACTGCCGACTGCTGGCACTGACTGCTTCGACTGAACCCCGAGGGTAAAGGACGGCCTCTGACGGGAAGCACAGCCCAGACACGCCGCCTCCCAGGCGCTGAGCCCACCACTCGTGGCCCTGGCCACGCCCAGGGCTTCGGGGGCCAGCGTGCTCTCCAGTGGACTCATGCTTTGGTGGTGGCTGGCAGAAGGTGACTGAAGTGTGGCGCGGTCTCCTGGGCTTGTTCCTGCGGCGTGTGAAGTGAGGACCTCACACGTTAGTTAGGTGCTGGAAGGAGTAGCAGAGCTTGTGGGAGGGGCTCTTCCCTGGGGGCGCGGCGGTGACCACGTAGGAGAAGCCTCGCCGTCCCAGCATGAGGACCTGTGGCCCACGACGAGAGCGGACGGAAGGTGAACGAGAACAGCCAGGTGCCGCAGGCAGCCACGTCACATCAGGACAGACAGACTGCAAACCAAGACGCACTGCTGGGTGGCGGGCGATGGAGCCCAGCTCCGGGAGTGAGGGCTCCGGCAGACCGCAGGAGGGAGGGCGGTGCACCTGGGGTCTGTGGCAGCTGGCTCTCTGCAGGGAGGCCCCCTCAGGAGATGCCACTGGAATCCGAAGTTGCCGTGTCCCCTGACGTCCACACGAGACTTCTTGGAGGCACTTGTGGCGTGAGGGATGGGCTCAGGCTGCACCGGCCGTGAGCACGGCGTGGGTGCACGGTAGTTCTTGCTCTTGTGTTTGCAAGCTGTATTTGCGTGTGTCTCTCCTGAGAGCCTCCCCCTCCCCGGCATCCCCATGAGCTGTCAGAAGCCCGGGCACTGCCGCACCTGTGCTGGCACCGCGTGGTGTTTGCGCCTGCAGTGGCGCCCTCTGCTCAGACGCACGTGGGTCGGGGGCTGCGCACGAGGCTGCCCTGCGTGCTGGAGTTGTGTGTGTTGCGTGACTGCCCACTCTGCAGAGACACTGCTTCCTCCCGGTGGCGTCGAGCAGCTGTGGTCCCTCAGACACTGAGCTGGCTGCTGTGAGCGGGAGCCCCACGGCTCCGCCCAGAAGCGTCCTGCCCCAAAGCTGCTGGGCGCCGAGGTCCTGGCACTGCAGACGCACGTGTGAGCCCCAGCCCGTGTGCTCGGCGATCTCATGGTGCCTGGGGAAGCTTCCGGGGGCTCCCCGAGGCGCCTGTTGGAGCCCTCCTGTGCCGGAGGCCGTGCTGTGCTCGCGTGGGCAGTAGCCGCTCCAGTCCGACAGCCCGCCCCTGCTGCCGTCTCTCTGTGCCTCGTGGAGCTTGACCGCAGTGTTCCTGGACGCCCAGGACCGGTGTGTGTGTACCTGCACGGCCGCCTCTATAGGGATGCCCACGTGCACCGCTGCAGGTCCAGGGAGGAAGTCCCTCTTCTCACTTTATCCTACACGCCGTTTAAACGATTCTCCAAGCTTTACATGTTCTGTGCATATTCCACGCGGTGCGGAGCGCGGGGCAGCCCTGGCGGTCACGTCACAGACTGGCTCTCCCTGGGCTTGCAGCTCACGTCTGGCTTCTGAGATGATTTTTCACGACCGAAACTCAGGCAGGAGGAGAGGCGCTGTCAGCCGAGCTCTTCCTGCATGAGGCTGGGCGGGGGCGTCCTTGCACGCCACGATGCAGGGGTGGGCTGACGTCACGAGGCTGTGAGGAGGAGGGACAGAGGGGCGGGCTGACGTCACGAGGCTGTGAGGAGGAGGGACAGAGGGGCGGGCTGACGTCACGAGGCTGCGATGAGGAGGGACAGAGGGGCGGGCTGACGTCACGAGGCTGTGATGAGGAGGGACAGAGGGGCGGGCTGACGTCACGAGGCTGTGAGGAGGGACAGAGGGGCGGGCTGACGTCACGAGGCTGCAATGAGGGACAGAGGGGCGGGCTGACGTCACGAGGCTGTGATGAGGAGGGACAGAGGGGCGGGCTGGCGTCACGAGGCTGTTGCGGTGGGATGGAGGGGCGGGCTGACGTCACGGGGCTGTTGCGGTGGGATGGAGGGACAGAGGGGCGGGCTGACGTCACGGGGCTGTGAGGAGGAGGGACAGAGGGGTGGGCTGACGTCAGAGGCTGTTGCGGTGGGATGGAGGGGGGCCGTGCTCTGAGAACCGCTGCCCTGTGTCCAGCATGCACCATTCCTCTGACTTGGCGTCACTGCGGGGACCCCGGACGTGGTCTGTGTCCTCTCTGGGTCACTGCTGCCCTGCGTACGGCCTGGCACCTCCCCGGGGCCCCACCCGTGGGCCTCTAGGACGCAGGGGAGAGCTTGTGGCTGCTGGCCGCTGCCCGGGTCCAGTCGTCGGCTTCCCTGCTGCTCGGGGCAGCACTGAGTCCTGCGCCCCCTCCTGGTACACACGCGTGTGCACACGCAGAGCCACCTGACCGCCTGCTGTGCTCGCCTCACTCCACCTCTGCCTTCCTCCCCTCGCGTGCTCAGGCCCCACACGGATCTGCTTTCCACCTGGCCAGGCCAGTCGCTCTGCCCACTCCCTGCCGCTGCCTCTCGGAGCTGTATTGCTGCCACACGGCAGCAGGTGAGCAGGAACTCCCTCCCAGGTGACTCAGGTGTCCTTGGGCGTTGTGAGCGGCAGCCTCCTCCTGTGGCTGGGGGAGGGGATCGTGTGTAGTGTTCACGTTTTATACCGCAGGAAGCTGCTGGCTGGGTTCTTATGGACTTGACCAAGGACTTGTAGAAAAGACACTTGTCGTCATAAACGTCTTTGAAGCGAGTGTTGCTAAGGGCCAGTCTCTCACCTGAAGTTAGGGCAGCTGATGTGCGGAGCACGTGACCAGCCTGGGCCTGGGGCAGAGCCCTGGGGAGGAGTGGGCGGCTCCCCGGGGTCAGGATCCCCAGCCTGGCAGGACCGTCCAGTACACACTGCTTGCACACCTCTCTAAGTGTGCAAAACGCTCACCAGTGAGGGTGTTCCCAGAGCTCCCTTCCCATCAGAAACACAGGCTGGGCTGCTCTTTCTGCGTGTGTGTGAGAGAGACTGCACTCAGTGGCGTGTAGTTTATTGTGGTTGTCGTCAGTGGAGTGAACAATGGAAAACCAGAAATTAGATTGTTTCACTTCTAAAAAAATGATTTGTGTGATTGAAAGGTAGAGTTAGGGAGCAAGATCTTCCATCCGCTGGTTCACTCCCCAAATGGCCACATTGGGCAAGGCTGGGCCAGGACGAAGCCAGGAGCCGGGAGCTTCTTCCGGGTCTCCCACGTGGGTGCAGAGGCCCGGGCATCTCCCATTGGACCATCTCCTGCCGCTTTCCCAGCTGTATCAGCAGGCGCTGGGTCAGACGTGGAGCAGCCGGACTAAACCGGCGCCCAGGTGGGATGCCAGCGGTGCAGGCGGCTCGGCACACTGGGCCGCCGCGGGCCGCCATGTGCCGGGCACAAGCCTCACCCCCTTTCCTTCTCCTCAGAGGCCACAAGAGGAAGCTGAGTGAGGACGGCACCGCCAGTGACTCCAGCAGGGAGTCGAGCGACGCGGACGGGGAGGGCAGCAGCTCCGAGGCGGACGAGATGGCCGCGGCCCTGGAGGCGGAGCTCGGCGACCTGGTGTGATGGGGGGCGCGTCCTCGCCAGGGCCGCCCCTCGGGGTCCGTTTCCTCACAAAGACATATTTTGCAGAGCTCCACGTAAACACGTTATTTTGCAGAAATGGATGTTTTTAAGAAGTTTTACTACAAAATACAGGAAAATCTACTTTTTTAAGTGAGAGGGCATTGAAGGGTGTCCCCGTGCCCAGCCCCAGGGCTCCGCAGAGCCTGCCTTGGATGGGGGCGGGGGGTGGGTGCGCTTCCCTCCAGTCCCACAGCTCGCGCCGGGGCTGGGGGAGCACGCGGGGTCTGCGGCGACGCCCTGGGGAGAGGCCGGGCGCAGGGGCCCCATCTGAGTGGCACGGCCCCCTGCGGGGTCCCTGCTGCAGCCAGGCTGCCCTCGCCGTGTCCTGCCCGGGTGGCCTTGTGCTCCTGTGAGACCCGATGTAAAGTTTTGTATATCTTTTCATATTGGATCCACCACGCAGATCTCTCATTTAATAAAAACCCTTTTCGTACACTGCTCTCCGTGCCTTGCTGTGCGCTATGGGGGGGGCTCAGGTGCGGGGGAGGGTGCCCTCCAGACAGCAAGTGCAGGCACGAGCAAGCGGCAGCCTCACCCGAGAACCTCGGGCAGCTCCGGTCCCAGGAGCCAGGCCAGGCACCTGCTGGGCTGGAGGCCAGCCTCGCTCAGCCGCACCCACCCTCCTGCAGCCTGGTCCCTGCTCAGCCGTGGGCTCTGGGGAGGGTCTGTGGTCAGAGTCGTCGTGGGCAGGCAGCACCGCGGGCCCTCGACTCCCTGTCCGGGCTGACCGCCAGCTTGAAGGCGAGTGTGGGGCCCGAGGCTGCGGGGTCACAGCTGCACCAGCTCACTTTCCTGTGCCCTTGGGGTGGAGCATGAGGCTCCGTGGGGCTGGGTGCCGGACGGCCCGGCCTCTGCCCGCTGGCCCAGTCGGGTGCGGCGTTGCCACCACCAGCAGCTGTCGTGGATTCTCCCTGTGGAACGCAGGGGCAGGCAGCCTCTCGCCGGGGCGGACACCGGAGTGGACAGCCTCAGCCAGCGATGTGCTCTGCAGACGCGTGATGCTGGCCCCGAGGCCGAGGTCCCTAAGTGGTTAAGTGTCAAGAATGCCAGCAGGGGCCTGGTTGAGTCCTGCTTCCGACCCAGCTTCCTGCTGATGGGGGGAGGGGGGCGGGGGGGCAGCAGGTGATGGCTGAAGTACTTGGGTCCCTGCCCCCAGCACGGGAGACCCGGATGGAGTGGCTGGCCCCTGGCCCCTGGCCCCTGGCCCCTGGCCCCTGGCTCCTGGCCCCTGGCCCCTGGCCCCTGGCTCCTGGCTCCTGGCTTTGGCCTGGCCCTTTCCTGGCTGTTGTGGGCATTTGGGGAGTGAACCAACAAGACGGAAAACGGTCTCCCTCCCTCATTCTGTCTCTGGCTCAGTCTTTTGGATAAAATGAAAGTAATAAAATTTTTAAAAATAAACCTTAGGGGCCGGCACCTGCACTGTCCACATCCCATATGGGCACCGGCTCGTGTCCTGGCTGCTCCACTTCAACCCAGCTCCCTGCTACGGCCTGGGAAAGCAACGGACGATGGCCCAAGTGCTTGGGCTCCTGCACCCTCATGGGAGACCTGGAAGAAGCTCCTGGCTCCTGGCCTTGGATAGGCGCAGCTTCAGCTGTTGCAGCCATTTGGGGAGTGAACCAGAGAACACCCCCTTCCATCCCCAGAGAGACCCCTGCATCCCCAGAGACCACACACCCCCTCCTCCATCCCCACATCTGCCTTGTGGAAGGGGTCTCCACGGGCGACCTGAGCAGCCAGCCGCAGGAGAGCGAGGAGGTCCCAGAGCAGGTCCACCCGATCCAGTCTGACCACGCGCTTCATCAGGGGCCAAGCAGGAGAGCCCTGGCCTGCGGCGCGCCGCTGGCTGTGTCCAGTGCGTCTCTTGCCCACTACAGGGAGGCAAAGGGCTGCCTGGAGAGACCCCGGCACTGGGCCTGAAGAACCAGGGACGCAGCTCTGAGCACCCACAGGTGAGCGCAGGGCAGGCAGAGCTGCCGTCCAGTTCCATGCTCCAGGGGCCACCCGGGACTGGGAGCAATCCGAGAGAGAGCTGGTGTACGTCGAGAACGTTCTCTGCGTGCGTAGATGGGAGCTTCAGGCATCTGTTCCCTCCGTGACACTGGAGAGAATGAAATCGCCTCCCTCTTGTGTTTTGAGAAACGATGCTGCATTCTGGGAAGCGGCGTGAAGGAGGCTGCGTCGGGCGACACTGGCTCTGGAGGCCCCGTGAGCGCCACGCAGCCACGCCGCGTCCTCGGTCCCGGCGTTCCACAGGCCGGCGCCATCTCAGACGGCTTCTCTTAGTGCAGTGTGCAGCTCAGTGCCCCTGTGGCGTCACAGTCACAGTGACAGCTCCGTGGTTTCCAGCAGCTTGTCCTTCCATGCCCCTGCTGGACTCCCTGTGTGTCCCCGTTTGCCGCTGCTGGGAAAGCTGGTCTCCCTGTGGGCGCAGGCGTCTAACCATCGCTGAGGCTGTGCATCCTGCCTCCGCACACTCCCCAGCCTTGGGCGGTGCCATGCCTCAGACAGCGCCCCTTCCAGGGTGTGTCCTGGGGACGTTTCCATTGGTGATTCTCTGACAGCCTCTGATTCCGGTATTTCTTTTTAACATTTACTTATTTGATAGGCAGGGTGACACAGAGACAGGAGTTCACTCCCCAAACGGCCACAATGGCCAGGGCTGGGCCAGGTTAAAGCCAGGAGCCTGGAACTCCATCCGGGCCTCCCGAGTGGGTGCAGGGGCCCAAGCACCTGGGTCACCCTCCGCTGCTCTCCCCAGCACATCAGCCTCCAGGGAGCTGGGTGGGGAGTGGCACAGATACAGGAGCCGCTTACCCTGCTGCCCCGGCGCCGGCCCTGAAACGGATGTGTGTTTGCTAATTATTGGCCATTTGCAGATTGTCTCTGGTGAGCTGTTACGGTCTTGGGTCTCTTTTTTTTTCATTGGGTTGGTTGTTTGATTTTTGTTACAAGAGTTCTCTATCTTTCGGGTAATACATAGTCCTTCATTGGACAGCCAGTTTACAAATATACTCTCCCAGGCTGCCCCCCCCCCTTCAGTTCCTTAGCGGAGCTGCCTGGGGGCGGAGTGTCCACACTGGCTGCCTCCCCACTCGTCAGCCACGAGCGGTGCCTCTGCTGAGAGCCCACTGAGGGCTGGCATCGCGGCACAGCTGGTTAACCCACCGCCCGCAGCACCAGCGGCCCACAGCAGAGCGCGTCCAGTCCCAGCCCCCAAGCCCGCGGCTTGGCAGAGACAGCCCTGCGTGCGACCCAGAACGCCCGTGTCAGCCACACCACGCGAGAGAAAACACCCAGACCGGGAGCTGGTCGGGCTGTCAAGAGTCACCGCCCTTGCGGGGCCCACGCGCAGACTCCCACACGCCGCCGAGTGTGCGTGGGCGCGCCAGTGCGTGGGGCTGAGGGCGGGTTCCCCGCATGCAGATTCGAGACTGCGGGAAACTGGCAAACGACCTGGCGTCTCCAAAGGACGATTCGTGAGAGACAGCAGAGTGCAGGGACCTGGTGCCCGAAGACCCCCGGAGTGGGCCCGGCCCCCAGGCTGCGGGCACTCCTGTGCCCCTTGGGAGTTGAAACAGCGACGCGGTATTCGGTGCTGATGGATTCATTTATTTTCCGCGAGGTTGTGCCTTTTTGGAGAAACATACTGAAGTCGGGTGGGGTCCCAGTGTGAGACCCCCAGGGAAAGCCAGGCCCAGGCTGACGCCCCACAGCCGAGCGTGGAGGTGAACCCTGCTTCCTGGAGTGGGGCCGCCAGTCATGGGCAGCGGGAGGCTGAGAAGTCATCTGGTCTGCCCGCCGCGGCCACCGCAGCCGGGCACGGGGTGCAGGCTGACTTGTGCGTGGATAATGACGTCACAGGTAGCCACGCGGCCCTTGGCAGAAGCGGCTCCCCAGCCTGCAGCGTTTGTGGCCCGCGGGAGGACAGCGCCGGCCTCCAGGTCGGCAGGGGCGGGCACAGTGAGTGGCCGGGTCCCAGAATCCGCCAGCAGCTGGCACCACGCCGGGCCTTGTGGAGGTCCCATACCACCTTCTGATTCTCTCTGGGTCCTGCCGCGTTCCCTGCACCACAAAACCGACGTCAGGAGCTGCTGGGCTGGCCAGGAGTGCCATCCACCGCGGGGCCTGCTCCTCCCCTGCTCAGCCACACCTGCTCTCCAGCTGCCCCAGGGCGTTTTTAGGATTTTTTTTTTTTTTTTTTTTAAGTTTGTGGACTTAAAAGAGTGACAGATGGTGTCACGGTGGGCAGGGCAGAGAGAGATCTTCCTTCCACTGGTTCACTCCCCAAATGGCCACAACAGTCAGGGCTGGGTCAGGCCAAAAGCAGGAGCCAGGAGCTTCATCCGGGTCTCCCACACGGGTGCAGGAGCCCAAGCACTTGGGCCATTGTCACTGCTTTCCCAGGCCATTAGCAAGGAGCTGGATCGCACGTGGAGCAGCCGGGACTCGAAGGGCACTCCGATGTGGGATGCTGGTGCCGCAGATGGAGTTTACCCCACTGCACCGGGCACTGGCCCCGGCTTTCATCTTTGAGATTCTGTTTCATTTAAAGATTTCCTTGGATGCGCTGCCTGGCGCAGGCGTCTGTTCCAAGCCGCCTGCCTGCATGAGAAGTTGAGCGTGCTTCTTGCCGCCCTGGGTTTTCCTGAGACGCTGTTCTTCCTGGCACCTGCTCGTCACTTCCATCCCTGGCGTCTGGCTCTGAATTCTGGCAGAACTCCCGGGAACATTCGCCACGTACAGCCCCGTCTGCTGCTCCTCCAGCGTGGGACTTCATCCTGCCGCCGGGTCCCGTCTCGCCCACCTGGCCTCCTGCCATACCTGGTCCCGGCCACACGCCCACCTCCACATCCTCTTGGGAACACGAAGCTCCCCTGCTCAGTGCGCTCGTCCCCGGAGGACGACAGGTGCTCTCAGCCTCAGAGCGGGGCTGGGACAGGGTGCCAGTCCGTTGTGTGTGGTCGCTGTCCACCGAGCTCCTTCCGGCGCAGGGCTGCACGGCTCCGCTCGCCTGCCTCGGGGTCGTGCACGTGCCCCTGGCTCTGCACCGTCTTGCTGTGCGCCCGTGCCCGGCTCACACCCAGCGCCTTGGCCAAGCTCAGCGCAAACCTGCTCACCTCCCCCAGCCCGGCGGAGCGTGGGGCCTGCTTCTTTGCTGCTCTCCTGCCGACTCCCCACACTGAGCTCTGTGATCGCAGGACACAGCTTGCTGGGTGGCTGTGGCTTTGACTCCCGGTACAGACCTGGTTTCTGATACTGGGTCGACACGTTTGTGGGAGAAACGCTGAGGTGTTCAGCTCCCGGAATCCTGCAGGCACTGGGGGCCCCAGCTGCCCTCCAGGGCTCCCCCATACCCCGTGAACTTCCTGGCCCCAGGGCCCCCCTGTCTGCCCCAGCAGGAGCAACATCCCACTGACCAGGACCACAGCTGCGTGAGGGCTGCGGGGCGGGTGTCCCGTGGGCACGTGTGGCCTCGGTTTAGGCGCTGCCGTTTCTTGGTTTGCCTGTGCTTCTGTGGATTGTGAGGGGGAGATGAAAAGGGCTCCCTAGGAACTTCAGCCAGCGTGAATAAACGTGTGAGCGGCTCCTAGGGAGAAAACACTCGTGTGGGACCGTGGCGGCCTGTGAGCTTCCCGAGCGGACCACAGGGAAAGCCGAGAACAGTGAGATGGGGAGAGGCCGGGAGGGATGGGCAGCTGCTACCCCGGGCCCTACCAAGCTCTCGCGGAGGGAGCCCCGGAGACACCGGCTCGAGTCCGGCCACCACGCTAGGCTGCCCCTCGGCGGCGGCGCCCAGGCCCGCAGCAGCCCCATCTGAGCAGAACGGCTGCGCTTCGCGCCAGACCAGCTCCCTGAGGGCTTCTGCACCGGCTCCTTAGTGATGTGGGCGCCCAGCCACAGCGCCGGCCACCGGCTTTATTCAGGAGGCTCAGAACCGGCCCTGCCTGGAACCCATGAGTCCCAAGGATAGAATCTGCATTCCCGGCGCTTACACTGCGTCCCAGGGTGCTCCCCGGCCGTCCCCGGCGCTTACGCCGCGCCCCCGGGTGCTCCCCGGCCGTCCCCGGCGCTTACGCCGCGCCCCCGGGTGCTCCCCGGCCGTCCCCGGCGCTTACGCCGCGCCCCCGGGTGCTCCCCGGCCGTCCCCGGCGCTTACGCCGCGCCCCCGGGTGCTCCCCGGCCGTCCCCGGCGCTTACGCCGCGCCCCCGGGTGCTCCCCGGCCGTCCCCGGCGCTTACGCCGCGTCCCAGGGTGCTCCCCGGCCGTCCCCGGCGCTTACGCCGCGTCCCAGGGTGCTCCCCGGCCGTCCCCGGCGCTTACGCCGCGTCCCAGGGTGCTCCCCGGCCGTCCCCGGCGCTTACGCCGCGTCCCAGGGTGCTCCCCGGCCGTCCCCGGCGCTTACGCCGCGTCCCCGGGTGCTCCCCGGCCGTCCCCGGCCCTTATGCTGCGTCCCAGAGTGCTCCCTGGCCGTTCCCAAAACTGCATCCGCTCAGAAGACACCCTGACAAGCAGAGGCTGTGTCCCAGAATGCTCAGCACGGGTGGCCCTGCCCACCTGAGACGGGCACCTCTCGGTCAGCCCAAGGATGCCCCCTTGGGGATGAGGGGCCACGTTGCCTCAGCACCTGGGCATTGCCCACGAAGCCTCTGCAGGGTGGGTAATGGGAGTCAAGACGCAGTCAGCAAAGGGTCTCAGCAGGCATGAAGGGCATTGGTGACAGCCCGGGCAGAGAGCACGGGGCCAGCAGACCCCCAGCAGTGCTCACAGGGAGCGGAGGTGTGGTGTCTGTGTCCAGGTCTCCCACAAGGGCAGGTGTGGTGTCTGTATCCACGTCTACCAGGGGCAGGTGTGGTGTCTGTGTCCAGGTCTCCCACAGGACAGGTGTGGTGTCTGTCCAGGTCCCACAGGACAGGTGTGGTGTCTGTGTCCAGCTCTCACAGGACAGGTGTGGTGTCTGTGTCCAGGTCTCACAGGGCAGGTGTGGTGTCTGTGTCCAGGTCTCACAGGACAGGTGTGGTGTCTGTGTCCAGGTCTCCCACAGCACAGGTGTGGTGTCTGTCCAGGTCCCACAGGACAGGTGTGGTGTCTGTGTCCAGCTCTCACAGGACAGGTGTGGTGTCTGTCCATGTCTCCCACAGGGGCAGGTGTGGTGTCTGTGTCCAGGTCTCCCACAGGGGCACGAGTGGTGTCTGTCCATGTCTCCCACAGGGGCAGGTGTGGTGTCTGTCCAGGTCTCACAGGACAGGTGTGGTGTCTGTGTCCAGGTCTCCCACAGGGCAGGTGTGGTGTCTGTGTCCAGGTCCCACAGGGCAGGTGTGGTGTCTGTGTCCAGGTCTCCCACAGGGCAGGTATGGTGTCTGTGTCCAGGTCCCACAGGACAGGTGTGGTGTCTGTGTCCAGGTCCCACAGGACAGGTGTGGTGTCTGTCCAGGTCCCACAGGGCAGGTATGGTGTCTGTCCAGGTCCCACAGGGCAGGTGTGGTGTCTGTCCAGGTCTCCACAGGGCAGGTGTGGTGTCTGTCCAGGTCCCACAGGACAGGTGTGGTGTCTGTGTCCAGGTCCCACAGGACAGGTGTGGTGTCTGTCCAGGTCTCACAGGGCAGGTGTGGTGTCTGTCCAGGTCACACAGGGCAGGTGCGGTGTCTGTGTCCAGGTCCCACAGGACAGGTGTGGTGTCTGTCCAGGTCTCCCACAGGACAGGTGTGGTGTCTGTCCAGGTCCCACAGGGCAGGTGTGGTGTCTGTGTCCAGGTGCCACAGGGCAGGTGTGGTGTCTGTGTCCAGGTCTCACAGGGACAGGTGTGGTGTCTGTCCAGCTCTCACAGGACAGGTGTGGTGTCTGTCCAGGTCTCCCACAGGACAGGTGTGGTGTCTGTCCAGGTCCCACAGGGCAGGTGTGGTGTCTGTGTCCAGGTGCCACAGGGCAGGTGTGGTGTCTGTGTCCAGGTCTCACAGGACAGGTGTGGTGTCTGTCCAGGTCCCACAGGGCAGGTGTGGTGTCTGTGTCCAGGTCTCCCACAGGACAGGTGTGGTGTCTGTCCAGGTCTCCCACAGGACAGGTGTGGTGTCTGTCCAGGTCCCACAGGACAGGTGTGGTGTCTGTCCAGGTCTCACACAGGGGCAGGTGTGGTGTCTGTCCAGGTCTCACAGGGCAGGTGTGGTGTGTGTGTCCAGGTCTCACAGGGCAGGTGTGGTGTCTTTCCAGGTCTCACAGGGGAGGTGCGGTGTCTGTGTCCAGGTCTCCCACAGGACAGGTGTGGTGTCTGTGTCCAGGTCCCACAGGGCAGGTGTGGTGTCTGTCCAGGTCTACAGGGCAGGTGTGGTGTCTGTCCAGGTCTACAGGGCAGGTGTGGTGTCTGTGTCCAGGTCTACAGGGCAGGTGTGGTGTCTGTCCAGGTCTCCACAGGACAGGTGTGGTGTCTGTCCAGGTCTACAGGGCAGGTGTGGTGTCTGTGTCCAGGTCTCCCACAGGACAGGTGTGGTGTCTGTCCAGGTCTACAGGGCAGGTGTGGTGTCTGTGTCCAGGTCTCCCACAGGGCAGGTGTGGTGTCTGTGTCCAGGTCTACAGGGCAGGTGTGGTGTCTGTGTCCAGGTCTCCCACAGGGCAGGTGTGGTGTCTGTGTGTCCAGGTCTACAGGGCAGGTGTGGTGTCTGTCCAGGTCCCACAGGGCAGGTGTGGTGTCTGTCCAGGTCTACAGGGCAGGTGTGGTGTCTGTCCAGGTCTCACACAGGGGCAGGTGTGGTGTCTGTCCAGGTCTCACAGGGCAGGTGTGGTGTCTGTGTCCAGGTCTCACAGGGCAGGTGTGGTGTCTGTCTAGGTCTCCCACAGGACAGGTGTGGTGTCTGTCCAGGTCTCCCACAGGACAGGTGTGGTGTCTGTCCAGGTCTCACAGGGGCAGGTGTGGTGTCTGTCCAGGTCTCCCACAGGGCAGGTGTGGTGTCTGTCTAGGTCTCCCACAGGACAGGTGTGGTGTCTGTCCAGGTCTCCCACAGGGCAGGTGTGGTGTCTGTCTAGGTCTCCCACAGGGCAGGTGTGGTGTCTGTCCAGGTCCCACAGGGCAGGTGTGGTGTCTGTCCAGGTCTACAGGGCAGGTGTGGTGTCTGTCCAGGTCTACCAGGGGCAGGTGTGGTGTCTGTCCAGGTCTCACAGGGCAGGTGCGGTGTCTGTGTCCAGGTCCCACAGGACAGGTGTGGTGTCTGTGTCCAGGTCTCCCACAGGGCAGGTGTGGTGTCTGTCCAGGTCCCACAGGACAGGTGTGGTGTCTGTCCAGGTCTCACAGGGCAGGTGTGGTGTCTGTCCAGGTCTCACACAGGGGCAGGTGTGGTGTCTGTCCAGGTCTCACAGGGCAGGTGTGGTGTCTGTCCAGGTCTCACAGGACAGGTGTGGTGTCTGTCCAGGTCTCACACAGGGCAGGTGTGGTGTCTGTGTCCAGGTCCCACAGGACAGGTGTGGTGTGTGTGTCCAGGTCTCCCACAGGACAGGTGTGGTGTCTGTGTCCAGGTCTCCCACAGGACAGGTGTGGTGTCTGTGTCGAGGTCTCACACAGGGTCACTGTGTCCAGGCGAGGTCAGCGTGCTGTAGGTCACTGCACTGGGACAGGGACTTCCATGATGTCACACACGGCATGGCCCTGCACAGGGCAGTGAGTTCCCATGTCTCCTCTCGGCGTGTCACTTCAGAGGGTCAGGAGTTCACATTGTCACTTCAGAGGGTCAGGAGTCCAGAACATTTTTCTGGGACAGCTGCTTCCTGGGCTCTGGAGAGATGGCCGTGTGCTCCAGAAAAGTCAGCCTGGATTGAGGTGGGGACGTGGAAATGGGACTTGGCCTCTTGCCTGTGCTCTGGGCCCTGGGCTCAAGGTCAGGGCCAATCTGCTTAGCACCATATAGGCCAAGGGAGGCCCCTGATCCATCTCCATTCCCCCAGAGGGTCCCCAGTGGACCCAGCCAGCCTGAAGCCTGGGGGGTCACCCACCAGGAAATCTGTGGGAGCCCTGCCAGGCACAGGCTCTGCCCATGCACCTGCTGAAAGGGCTGTTGGAGGGCGGGGGCTGTCACCTGCCTGTGGGGCCCCACAGGCCTCTGCTGGGCCCTCCCCACCTCACCCCCTCTTCCCACCCCCTCAGGCCTTGTCTGTGGAACGGATCCCCTGCCTTCTGTACTCCGGGGATGAGGTGCAGGGCAGAGGGACACATCAGACTCCGGTGCTGTGTGCTCACTTTTATGGGGCGTGGGCAAGAGGCCCCAGGAACAAGCCGGCCTCCCCTGGAGGCTCGCCCACCCCTCGCCCAGGCAGAAGCCATCTTGCAAGAGTGGCGCCTGCCGGGGGCCCTGCCTGGCCCACAGTGACTCCCTGCAGGGCCCGGCTCGGGCCAGATGTCCCTCCTGCCCCCGCCCCGTGCCCCCCAAGCAGGGGCAGTCTTGTGGCTGCTGAGCTAAGGGGCTTTGCTGGCTCAGGGGTCAGGGGGGCCTTGCAGGAAAGACTTGGGGGACACCCACAATGACACAGATGTGTTTCTCCTGCTGCCCCAGGACAGTGCGAGAGGCTCCCGACCAGGAGTGCAGGGGCGCACAGCCTGGGCCTCTGCAACCCATCCAGCAGACGCCCTGAGGGGGCAACTCCAGCCCAGTCGTCCCCACACACACGGGAGGCCCCCAGCACCAGGCCAGGCTGGCGGGGGGCTGAGCAGGGCCCCACTGTGCGTGAGCAGTCGGGGCCCCGCCGCCTCCCTCCGGCAGGAGCCTGCCTGGGGCCTCTGCGGCTCGGCTCTGGCGGCTCTGTCTGCTCCACGGGCTGCGCCAGCAGACCCAGAGACCAAACCCGCAGGGCGGCTCCGGCGGGAGCGGGGAATCAGGACAGCACGGAGCCTCCCGCTGCAGCCCCAGGGTCCAGGACGTCACTGGACGCCGCTGGAACAAGCCGGGGCTGACAGCCTGAGTGTGAGAACAGCCAGCTGTCACCACACAGGGCAGTCGATGCTGGCTCAGCCAGCAAGGGATTTACAGAGACCAAGGATGAATTCAGCCGTGGGCACAGCGGCCGAGACGCTGCCTGGGATGCCCACACCCCCCATCAGAGGGCTGGGCTCGAATCCCGGCTCCACTTCTGGCCCCAGCTCCCTGCTGCTGCACCTGGGAGGCAGCACTGATGGTGCCCGTACTCGGGTCCCTGCCACCTACGTGGGAGACCCGGATGGAGCTCCTGCCTCCCAACGGCGGCCCGGCCCAGCCCTGGCTGTTGTGGCATTTGGGGAGTGAGCCAGCAGGTGGAATCTTTGTGTCTCTCTCTCTCCCTCTAAAATAAACAGAGAGTTTAAAAGGAAGGAAAGTCGCTGAGAGTGGATCTTCCTCGCTCTCACCGCAGTGCGCAAGCTCCCGAAGCTGCTCGAGGCACACGCGCCTGGCTGCTGCGTGTTGGCCACGACGAACGGGAGCAACTTCGCTTTGCCACTTACAAAGATAAAAGTCATTAGGGAGTAGGATTAAAATGTTAGAGCCGCCTCTGCTCCCCCACCGCTTCGGTGCCTGCCGTGGAAGGGGCTGCCCCCGCTGCTCCCAGTCCCCATCCCGGTCCTGCCGGCCTCCTCTCTGCCCCGGGGCAGGGGCGTGTGGATTCTGAGCACCCTCCCCTCTGCACCTCGGGGCCTGGTCCTTAGGGACTGGAGGAGAGGGCAAGGCCGAGTGTGGGGCTCTCCTCCTCTCCAGGTGCCACTCTGCAGCCGGCAGCCGGCAGTGGCCTCCATGCCCCGCCCACCTGCCGGCAACCATCACCAAGCAGGGCTGGGGACCCTGGGGGCCTCAGTCTGTGCCCACAGGACCCTGGTGGAGCAGCCCGGCGTCAGGCATGCCCGTGGATTCCTCGTCCACGGTGAGGCCCTCACTGCCCTTGGCAGCCATCCTGCCTCGCAAGGCAGCTCTGGACCTGGCCGGGTCTCCAGGCCGTGAGGCTCCAACGTCAGCACAGCAGATTCTGCCGCACAGCCCCAGAACGGCTCGGACGATGCTGAACAAAACCCAAAACCTGACACGGCCATGGGCATCGCAGGAACCAAATACAGCGAAACTGTAGCTGTTGAGGTTTTGTCCCAGGGGTCACCACGAAGACTCTGCCCACTTGTTGCCAGGCACCTGCTTCCTCCTGGTGAGCGTCCAGCAGGGACCCCTCCCGTCAGACCAGCGCCCGGGTCTGCGCCCGGCAGCGCCTGTGCAGGGAACAGGCTGAGAGCCTCGCCCTGACAGGACGGGAGCCAGAGACCCTGGGCAGTGCGAGTCCACCTCCGTGACATGGCCCAGCTCACGGGTTTGGGCCCAGCAGAGTTTGGAGAGGAAGGGGGACCGCCCTGGGGGGTGGCCCTCAGCTGCTGCCATGGGGTTTAGAACTGACCATTTGGAAGAGGTCCTTGGGTTCCGACTGCTGTCTTCAACTGTGGGGGAGGTGCACGGCTCAGAGCCCCATGTACGTGAGTATATCTGTGGACATCAGCAAGGAGCTCCCCCCTCTTCCCCCCTCCCCTCATGTGACGTAACAGTGGCTGCTTATCCAGCCGGCCTGCGTCTGGACCCCTGGGGCACAGAGACCGCAGGTGCTGACCCCAGTGGTGCACCTGCCTCTGCTGGTGCTGCCCGGGTGCTGGGAGAGGCCACGGCCCACAACAGGGGGAGGTCGGCACCTCCATCCTCGCCTTCCAGACGGGCAGCCCAGGGGCCAAGGTCAGCTTTGCAGGCAGCTGTGGGGAGCACGGGTCAGGGGAGGCCAACAGCACGGCGCCCCCATCACAGAACCCGGGCGTTTGTGGCAGCCAGGCCAGGCCCTCTCCCATTGGCCCAGGCAGGGACCCCGCTGGAAGCAAACGGGCCCTAAGTGCTCCCTGGTGTCCCCCTGCCTCAATCCTCAATCGGGCATGCCCCCGACCACCTGACTGAAGACCCCACACCCCACATGCGCTCTCCTGCCTCACAGCACTCTGCACACAGGCGGTGCCTAATAGCTGCTTGTTGGGGGCACCAACGAGGGCAGTGCCATGACAGGTGTGGAGCTAAGGGGTAGGGTGCTCAGGCTCAGAGGGGGCCCCTGCAGAGGCCTTTGTAGGAGACCCGGGGAGACAGAGGGGAGGAGGTCTGCCTGGGGGCCGAGGCCAAGCCCACTCCCGCACAGCCCGCCCAGCCCTGTTGTGCACTCAGACGGGGGAGCACCTGCAGGACCTGAAGGAGGTGACGCGCGATCTGCTTTACCAGGGCTACCGGGCCGCTGTCTACAGAGCCTGGCCCGGCCCGGGGCTCGAGCCAGCCGCAGTAAGCTTTCCCACCAGAGCACCACGGAAATCCCTCTGCCCATGCTGCCCTGGCCGAGACGGAGAAGTTGATCCGCGAGAAGGACGAGGAGCTGCGCCGCATGCGGGAGATGTTGGAGAAGATGCAGGCCCAGATGCAGCAGGGCCAGGCTCAGGGCAGCCTCTCCCCACAACCGCAGGGCCGGGCCCGGGTCCGGCATTTCCCGCAGGCTCCCGCGCGCGGGTCCAGGCAGCGGCCCCGGCCTCGGGCGGCCTCCACCTTCTCATCGGCCTGTCTTCTCCTGGGACTGACGGCACATCCAGGTGGCCGCGGTGCCCTCACGCACAGGTAAGAGCTGTGAGGAAGTGGGTGGGGGCAGAGTCCCCCAGAGACACTGGTGATGCCCCTACAGGACGACACCTGCAGGCCCAGGTCTGGGGGCGCGCACACCGCAGCTCTGAGGGCCTGTCCAGGGTGCGATCCCCCTGCCCACTGGTAAGCATGGTCACCAAGCTGTAGGGCCGCGCTCGGGGACCGCTGTCGTCGGGCCGGACGCTCCCAGCCTCTCTGGACTCACCTCCCACGACGTCCACTCCTCAAAGCAAACGCCAGGCCTGAGGTGAGCCGAGTCGGCCACCGTCTGACCTCAGAGCCAGGCCAGCAGCCCCCTCAGGACGTGAGCCCCTCTTAAGGCTGCACTCACAAATGGGGCGACCTCTGTCCTGTCAGCTGGGGTCGTTGCCACAGTCAGACGTGAGCACAACGCACGCCGCCCCGGGACCTGCCCTCTCAGGGATGATCCCCCAGGTGGACG
Source organism: Lepus europaeus (assembly GCF_033115175.1). Taxonomy (NCBI): domain Eukaryota; kingdom Metazoa; phylum Chordata; class Mammalia; order Lagomorpha; family Leporidae; genus Lepus; species Lepus europaeus. Next base: position 125,412,240 of record NC_084835.1, read on the forward strand.
GCGCTGGTCCCCAAATGCACTCCTCGTTCTGCCCGGACGCCTGCCCCTCCGGCCACGGCACCACCAGCCAGGGGGAGGCTGGGTGGAGGTTGCGGATCTCAGCTCCCGGTCCCACAGGGCGCCGCTCACTCCCCTGCCCGGGAGAGGCGGAGAGCTGACAGGTGGCCTGCGGTCTCTGCTCTGGGAACTCTGGCCGAGGACAAAAGGGTGCTCTGGCCTTGAGGGGAAACCTTAAGGATGCCAGGGGCATCGTGCTGGCTGCAGTGAGGTCTGTGTCTCGTGGGGGGACGTGGAGGCCAGGGACTCCTCTCCGTCTGATGACTGTCGCGAGGCTGGAAGTGTCAGAGTTACGCGCCGTTACGTCTGGAAAGAGTGCAGGCACCAGCCCTCGTGGGACGCGCTCTCGCTGTGTGTTTGGAGACATCTGGCCTCTGCAGGCCGGATCTAACTGCACCGGTGGGCTGTTGCTTTTCCTCCTGAAATTTAAATTCTCACTTTTAGAACTTGGCCAGGGTCCAGTTTCACGAGAAAGCATTTCAAAGCCAGCAGCATTCGGCGTTTCTTTTCCTCCGTGGCAAGCATCTGTCTAATTGCTCTGCGGCCTTGGAGTTACCGGCGAGCACATTCGAGGAGTCCCTGGGGCGCCTTCAGTCAGCGCTGGACCTGCTGGGGAAGCTGCAGGGCGTCTTTTTATTTTTGGTCTTGGTGCTCTCTGGTTCGTAGGTGTTGAGGGAGAAGGAATTTTCCAATCACTCCACCGCAAACACGGGCAAGTGAGTGAGCAGGGCAGCCAACCACATGCTGGCCTCTGACCCTCGGCCTCGAGGGCTTCTCCCGAGCCGAGAGGCTGCCGTGCAGCGCCGCGATTGGATGTTTCCAGAGCTGTGGAGTAACCAGGCATCAGGCAGCGCCGACCCTGTCCCAAATGGCAGGACAGGGTCTGGTGCTAGACAGGCCGTAGATCTGAGTTCCCATCCACAAGGTCACTGTCCGTGTCAGGTGCCTGCACACGGCTCCTCGGACAGATGTTGACGGCCCCTCTCCATGTTGCAGTTGTCACTGGACCCAGGCCTGTCTGCAGAGAGGGACCTCACCCTCACCCATGGGTGCCCCTGGCTCTATGCTCCTGTTTGGAAAACCCAAGCCAGTAGGCAGGCCTGCATGGCAGCCACACACCACCTGCCGATGAGGTGGGGGAGAGTGCTCAGTGTGGGCTGGGTCTTGCGCATGAGAAGTGGGGGGAAACCCAGGAGAAGAGCAGGGAGGCGGTGTGGCCCAGTGCTGCTGGCACGGGAGCAGAGGCTGGCCTGCTTTGCCCACCACTGCACACCAGGCCGGTCCCCAACGTGTCTCCGTCGCATAGCCTGTCCGGTCACCCCTGGGTGGTCAAAGACCTTCCACTGCCTGCCTCAGATGCTGCAGCCTTCACTCGGGATGGCTTGGTCTCCCCCGCACTCTGCAGCCTTCCCTCGGGATGGCTTGGTCCCCCCCGCACACTGCAGCCTTCCCTCGGGATGGCTTGGTCTCCCCCGCACACTGCAGCCTTCCCTCGGGATGGCTTGGTCCCCCCCGCACACTGCAGCCTTCCCTCGGGATGGCCTTGGTCCGCCCCGCACACTGCAGCCTTCCCTCGGGATGGCTTGGTCCCCCCCGCACACTGCAGCCTTCCCTCGGGATGGCCTTGGTCCCCCCGCACACTGCAGCCTTCCCTCGGGATGGCTTGGTCTCCCCCGCACACTGCAGCCTTCCCTCGGGATGGCTTGGTCTCCCCCGCACACTGCAGCCTTCCCTCGGGATGGCTTGGTCTCCCCCGCACACTGCAGCCTTCCCTCGGGATGGCTTGGTCCCCCCCGCACACTGCAGCCTTCCCTCGGGATGGCTTGGTCTCCCCCGCACACTGCAGCCTTCCCTCGGGATGGCTTGGTCCCCCCGCACACTGCAGCCTTCCCTCGGGATGGCTTGGTCGCCCCCGCACACTGCAGCCTTCCCTCGGGATGGCTTGGTCGCCCCCGCACACTGCAGCCTTCCCTCGGGATGGCTTGGTCGCCCCCGCACACTGCAGCCTTCCCTCGGGATGGCTTGGTCGCCCCCGCACACTGCAGCCTTCCCTCGGGATGGCTTGGTCTCCCCCGCACACTGCAGCCTTCCCTCGGGATGGCTTGGTCTCCCCCGCACTCTGCAGCCTCTTCTGCCTCCTTGTTTTGGACTGTGGAGTTGGTGCCTGGTTTGGGGCCTGAAAGACCTGCTCTAACGTCCGGGTGTCCTGTGCCTTGTGGTGGGGAGCACAAGTCACATGCTCATGTCTCAGCCAGCGGAGTGGTTAGAGGGCCATGTGCACCTGAGACCACCTTCCCTTCAGCGCCACGTGTGCGTCTGGGCTCCCAAGCCCAGCCTCTGACTGGACAATGTGCTGGAGTCTGCAAGGCTCGTAGACGTCCTTGTGCCCTGGGGCAGTCCTTTCCGGAGTGGACCCAGGCCGGCATCGGCCAGGGAGGGCTGTGTGGCGTCAGGACAGTCGCTGGCGTGTGGCAGCACAGCATGGCATTGTCAGTGGGGCGCTCACTGCCCTGGGCCCACAGAGTCCCTGGGGCTCGGTCCTAGAGGAGTGGCTGTTGATGGATTGTCCTCGCATCAGGAGTTCAGCAGCTCTGCCTGACCCCAGCCCCTCCTAAATGGCGCTGGCAGAATTCTGCATGGCCAAACGGAGACAAACAAGGTGCTCCCATCAGACTCTGCCGGACTTGAAGCCACCTCCCAGGAGCTGAGGGCACGGCCACACTCCTGGGGTCTCCAGGGAGGGACTTCTCAGGCCATTTCACTCCGGAGACTTATCTCAGACGTGAAGAGATTCGTTACCCGGTAACACAGTAAAGCCCAGGCTGTGCCCGGCCGCCCCTTCCCGAGCTTGTCTACGGCCTGGGCCCCTGCGATGGATGTGAGTCCCGGCTCCCTCCACGCACTCCAGCAAGCCCACCTGCAGCACAGCTGGGCGCGGAGTTGTCTGCTTGCAAGCTGGAAATTCTGAGGCTCGTCTTGTTCCTGAGGCCGGCACATGAAGGAAGTACACACTTTGTTTCCCAACATGAGGATGCTGTGCTGTCGACCGTGTTGTCGGAGACCCCACACGGCAGCTTGCACACGCTCCTCATGCCTGTGGAAGACAAGCAGACAGGAGGGGCCGCAGACTCCCACAGCACCCTGGGTTTTCCACGTGCGCCAGCACACATTTTGAAGCCAGGGAGAGACCAGACCAGAGGTGTGTTTTAAAAACGTAATTTTCTGGCCGGTGCCGTGGCTTAACAGGCTAATCCTCCGCCTTGCGGCACCGGCACACCGGGTTCTAGTCCCAGTTGGGGCGCCGGATTCTATCCCGGTTGCTCCTCTTCCAGTCTAACTCTCTGCTATGGCCCAGGAGAGCAGTGGAGGATGGCCCAAGTGCTTGGGCCATGCACCCGCATGGGAGACCAGGAGAAGCACCTGGCTCCTGGCTTCGGATCAGCGAGATGCGCCGACCGCAGCGGCCATTGGAGGGTGAACCAACGGCAAAAAGGAAGACCTTTCTCTCTGTCTCTCTCTCTCACTATCCACTCTGTCTGTCAAAAAATAAAAAATAAAAACAAAAAAACGTAATTTTCTGTAAGCATTTACGCCTGTGTTAATAAGTGGTCACAGAGAGCTTCCAAGATGGACGGGCTGGGCACTGGAAAGTCCCACCGGACTGCCTTCGGGGCCGGGGGACACTGAGTGCCCGGTGCGTCCCTGTGAGATGTCTCAGGGGCTCCCGCCCTCTCTTGTCAGTTTACCTCTTCTTCAAGGCCCTGGCCAGGGACTGTCCCAGATAGCCAAATCACCAGGCTTCCGGCTCTGCCCGGGCGCAGCCTGCAGGCTCTAAACAACAGCAGCCGTTAGCTCTGAGGACAGCTGCACAGCTGGCTGCACATCGCCATCCCTGTCCAGCTCGTCCCTGCCCCGGCAGCGGGGGGTGGGGGGTGGAGAAAGAGCTCTGTGCTCCCAGACGTGACGTCCTCCAAGGGCACCGCCTTGTAAACTGGAGCAGAGGGCGTCTGACAGGCACAGCATCGCTCAGGAGCTCCTAAGGCAGAAAGCAAAGGCGCAAGAGCAGCACCAGAGGACGTGTGGCGGAGAGGCCCCCGGAGGCCCAGCCCGGGCAGCGCAGTCAGCGAGCCCGACGCGAGTGAGGGCAAAGGCGAGAGGGCGCCCCGGCCCTGCCTAAACTGGGGTTGTAGAGAAGACGAGCTCTGGTCTTGAGTGAGGAAACAGTGGACGGAGAGCCGCGTCTCCAGAAACTTCACTGCTTCCTTCCATTGCTCCACCCAGAGGAAAGAACTGAGAAGAGGAACCAGCGCCGGGCGGGGTGGGGGCAGGGGCCCCGCAGGTTCAGCCACCACGTGGGATACCTGTGCGTACCGGGGTCCAGCCCTGCCTCTGTTCCCACCCAGCCTTCTCCCAGTGCAACAGGGAGGCAGCAGATGATGGCACAGTGCTTGAATGCACACCCACGTGGGAGACCTGATGGGGTTCCTGGCCTTGGTCTGGCCCGGCCCGGGCTGCTGCAGGCATTTGCAGTATAAACCGGAAGATGGGAGAGCTCCCTCTCTCTATCTCTCTGTCACTCTGCCTTTCAAGTAAATGTGATGAATAAAGAAATACTTTTTAAAAGACTTATTTATCTGAAATAGTTACAGGGAGAGGTAGAGGTAGAGAGAGGTAGAGAGAGAGAGAGAGAGAGGTCTTCCATCCACTGGTTCACGCCCCAGATGACCACAATGGCTGGAGCTGGAGCCCGGAGCTTCTTCTAGGTCCACCACATGGGTGCAGGGACCCGAGGACTTGGGCCATCTTACACTGCTTTCCCAGGCCACAGCAGAGAGCTGGATCGGAAGAGGAGCAGCGAGACTAGAACCGGCAACCATAAGGGATGCTGGTGCTCTAGGCGGAGGCTTTAACCTGCTGTGCCGCAGCACCGGCCCCAGTAAATACTTTTTAAGAAGAAGCCAGCACGGCCAGTGGAATTCCAACACCCTTCCTTCATCTGAACCGCTTTGTGCGCCTCACTTGTGCCAGCTCCCTGCAGGTCTGAGTGACAGGTGTGGCCCACCCTGGGGGAGTGAGACACTGAACCAATACCTGAGTGTGACATAGGGGTTTTGTCCATGGTCATGATCATGTCTACCTACACAGTCACACCTGTCACCACGTGCTGACGGCTGTGTCAGCCCACATGGTCACTCCTGTCACCACGTCCTCATGGCTGTGTCAGTGTGCGTGGTCACTCCTGTCACCACGTCCTCATGGCTGTGTCGGCCCGTGTGGTCACTCTGTCACCATACGCTGACGGCTGTGTCAGCCCGCGTGGTCACACCTGTCACCACACGCTGACGGCTGTGTCAGCCCACGTGGTCACACCTGTCACCATGCGCTGATGGCTGTGTCAGCCCGCGTGGTCACACCTGTCACCACATCCTCATGGCTGTGTCGGCCGCGTGGTCACTCCTGTCACCACGTGCTGACGGCTGTGTCAGCCCGCGTGGTCACTCCTGTCACCACGTCCTCATGGCTGTGTCAGCCCGCGTGGTCACTCCTGTCACCACGTGCTGACGGCTGTGTCAGCCCGTGTGGTCACTCCTGTCACCACGTCCTCATGGCTGTGTCAGCCCGTGTGGTCACTCCTGTCACCACGTGCTGACGGCTGTGTCAGCCCGCGTGGTCACACCTGTCACCATGTGCTGATGGCTGTGTCAGCCACGTGGTCACTCCTGTCACTACGTCCTCATGGCTGTGTCAGCCCACGTGGTCACTCCTGTCACCACGTCCTCATGGCTGTGTCAGCCCGCGTGGTCACTCCTGTCACCACGTGCTGACGGCTGTGTCAGCCCGCGTGGTCACTCCTGTCACCACGTCCTCATGGCTGTGTCAGCCCCCGTGGTCACTCCTGTCACCACGTCCTCATGGCTGTGTCGGCCCGTGTGGTCACACCTGTCACCACGTGCTGACGGCTGTGTCAGCCCGCGTGGTCACACCTGTCACCATGTGCTGATGGCTGTGTCAGCCCACGTGGTCACTCCTGTCACAGGATCACGTCCACCACGTTCACCTGCACAGTCACACCTATCCCTGCCAATGTGTCTGTCTTGCCCCTGCGAGCAAAGCTTCTCCAAGCACAGGATCCAGGCCTCACCCTGAGTGATGATCAAGGGAAGCTCTGAATGCATGAGAAATTATTTACAATAACAGCAAACGGAACCCGGGAGAGGCCGTGGTGAACCCAGGAGAGGACCATGGTGAACCCAGGAGAGGCCGTGGTGCCCCCAGGAGAGGCCGTGGTGCCCCCAGGAGAGGACCATGGTGAACCCAGGAGAGGACCATGGTGAACCCAGGAGAGGCCGTGGTGCCCCCAGGAGAGGCCGTGGTGAACCCAGGAGAGGCCGTGGTGATGTGCGTGTGGACTTGGACACGCAGAAGTGGGCAGTGCTGCCCTAGCTCGCGCCCTTGCTCTCCACTGCTTGGTGAAGAGCTCTTCTCGGAGACACTTTGAAAATCTGCCCCGATGGATCCAGCGCTCTCACAGACAGGGCATGGCTCTTCCCGGCGGACTCTGCACTAACGCCACAGGAACTGTAAGTGCTGGGCCAGGCTCTGGACCCCACGACTCAAAAGCAAGAGGAAGAACTCAGGATGGTTTTAGTCCACGGCCACACGGGTGCCTGCGGTGTCGGCAGATAAGCCTGGTAAGAAACTGCTAACCAAATTGGAATCTTCAGCTTGGAGGAGGGAAAGACGGGCTGCAGTCATTACCATCACATCTCGTCTCTATTTTTAGCTCCTGCAGCTCCCGTTTTGGAGGGTTGGGAATCTGGAGGCCTGCCGGGAAGTTCATCCGCCGGAGCCCCCACTGCCTGGGCACTCGGCGCCGCCTGGGCCTGTTCCTCCCTGCACACCGTCAGGGCCAGCTTCCTCTTCTCTGCAGTGAGCAGCGGGCATCACCCAGGGGACATCAGCGTGTGCCTCTGCACTGCACTGGAGACGTCACTGAGGGGCCCTCCGCTCTGGAGAGTCAGGGCCGGGTGACCTAAGATCAGGTCCGGGTGACCACGTCTCACCTCTGGACGAGTCAGGGCCCTCAGCTCTGGAGAGTCAGGGCCGGGTGATCTAAGATCAGGTCCGAGTGACCACGTCTCACCTCTGGACGAGTCAGGGCCGGGTGACCTAAGGTCAGGTCCGAGTGACCACGTCTCACCTCTGGACGAGTCAGGACCGGGTGACCTAAGGTCAGGTCCGAGTGACCACGTCTCACCTCCGTCCTGAACAGAACATTGTTATTCACGTGGCAGAACATTCAGAGTATGACCACGGCCACACTGTGGGCCCCTCCCCTCGCTGGGGGGCGCTGTCAGCGATGGTGATGGAGGCCAGCCTGCAGCCCAACATCCTACAAGGCACAGATGCTCACACAGAGGATGACCTGGGCCCCAAGGCCCCCGGAGCCGAGGCTGAGAGCTTGGTGCACCTTGTAGACCAGGCTGCTGTCTCCTGGGGGAAGGGCTACATTGCTCCACCAGCAGGTCCCCCCAACTGCACCCTGACCTATCAGGATCCTCTTGCCTCTGCCCACAACAGTCTGTCCAACAGTGGACACAGCACCCAAGCCAAACCAGTCGCAGCCTCCCCGGGAGCTTTGCCAGAACCTTCTCAACACTGGGGTCACTGAGACCTTGAGTGGTCAGGAGCCCCCGTCTCCCCTGGGAACACCACTGAGAAACAGCCCAAGACGTAGAGCTGGGCAGAACGGGAGATGGATGGGCCAGCGCCCCTAGGGCCCGAAGTCTGGGTCTGCCTGAACCAGCACGCCTCCTGGCACGCGCTGGCAGAGGAGCCAAGCCCTGTGCTGGTCACGTGGCTTTAAGCCAAGGTGCTGGCCATGTCTGAAGTAAGTGTTCGAGTACAGGGGCCAGTCGTTTGAGTGAACACAGCTTCCGTCTGCTCAGTCGCACAGCAGACCGGCTGGGAAGGGCACGCGCTTCTCTCTCCCCCTCCTTTTTCAATGCAGGGGCGTCTAGTGAACGAGGGGGTTGTTTGCTTAACTTCTGTCCGCCTAGTTGTTCTGTGGTTAGGAAGAGCACTTTGAATTCCCAGGAGCTTGCAGAAGTTTAAAACAGCCTGTGTGTAGATGCTGCGGCTTCCTCCTCAGCACGCCGGCAGGTGCTGCAGGTGAGCCGCAAAAGGTCAAAGGTCAAACTCCACAGGGTGCCATGACCCCTCCCGTCGTGTCTCTGGGCAGCTGTGGCTTGGAGTGACAAGAGGGTCTGAGGACAAAAACTGTCCCTCTGTGCCTTGTATGTTTTTCTACCTTTTATGGTTTTGAAAGTTAGGCAAGTTGGAAAATTCAGAAAAATCAAGGAAAGTTCAAATCACCCAAGTCCAGCAACCGAGAGACAACTATCCAAGGCCCAGTCTCTGCTTTCTGTCTTCATTCCTGCTCACAAGTCCCTGACAAGGCAGACACTGTGCCCATCGCGTGTCTCAGACGAGGACCAGGGAGCCAGGACGGCACAGTCAGCTGACGCTGGCTTAGCCCAGTGCCGCCCCCGGGTGACGGCTGGCTCTGCACAGTCACCATCAGCTGTGCACGCAGTTTTATGTCAACACAGAGTGGACAGTGTCCAGTGTCATGAGACGCTCTCCAGGGGTATTTCTAATGCGACGTAATCGTCCAGGCATCCTGGTCTGCTCTGTGGTCTGTCAGATCGATCCAGTGCTGGACACTTTGACAGCTTCAAGCTTTCCATGTTACAAATACGGCTGCTGCGAGCATGCCTGGGCCTGGCGTTCTTCCGTCTCCAATGTGCTTCCTCAGGAGAGATTTTCAGAACAGGACAGTAGGGCTGGGTGGAAGACCCTCGTCTAATTCTACAGGGAAAATTGCCCTTGTTGCAGTCCGAGTTCCTCACCCCAGAGCTCGAGGGGTGCTTTCAAATGCCTGCTGACATTCGGACTCTTTGGGACTTTCATTTTCATCCCTTGGGAAGAACCTGTCTGGAAGATTCTCGAAGCACAGCCAGGGGTCATCCCCTCCGACAGCAGCCCACAGCACTTCTCCCCCAGGGTGGCCCCAGCCCCTCCCACCCACAGGGACAGAGCGTGGCGTGTCACGTGCCGGCAGAGCCTCTGCTGAGAAGTACCCACCAGCAGCCATGTCAGAGGGACACACGCCTGCACCCGTATACCACGTGTGTACATACACGTGCCACGATGCCCAAGAAAGAAATGAAGTGATGCAGGGCATGGGGACCAGCTCACAGCCGAGCTCGCACGCCTGCCCAGGACTGTCCACGCGGAGGCTCTGCAGAGTGGCCCCAGGACAGCAGTGCCACTGGCACTGGTGAGTGGGCTTCCCTGGCGACGTGAGGTCCTCACAGTGGGAGCACCTGGAGCACCTGCTCCCGGCCTCGGCGTGTCCTTGGTGCTCCCCAGAGGCCATGGCTAGGGTCCTCCCAGTCCCATCAGAGAACAGGGACCGAAGTGACTCAGACGTACGTCGCATGCCAAGAGCCGGGACTCCCGCTGCGCTGTGGATTTATGCTCTCATTGCCAGCAGCTGCTGGCGGCCTGGCCACAGATGGAAGTGTTTTCCGGAACTGCGGGGAGTCCTGTAATTAGCTCCAGGCCTGTAGGGCTACGACAGTCCGGGAGCCACGGTGTGGAACTCGGCACTCACTGCCCGCGCAGAGGGGCCCTGGGAGCCTGGGAGTCCAGGTTTGCTGCAGGAGGGAAAACAAGACCTGCAGATCGACTGGAGCATGGTGAGGGGGGCGTTGTGCAGGAGGAAAGCCCGGCAAGGAAGAAGTCCCATTGCAAGGGCCGTTCCCCTGAGACACACACCCCTAGGAGCAACGGTCTCGACACTCACGTTGGCTCGGAACACTCGGGCACATTTGCTGAAAGGGAAGCCCAGGAGAGCACCACTCAGGGCAGCGGCAGTCAGCCACAGCAGACAGGAGCGAGGGAGCAGGTCGGATCCCGGGGGCTGGGCTGCCCTGGAGGGTCCTGAGTAGACGCAGTGCTGTTTGCACAGTTTATAGGAGGCGAGTCCTGAGGACTCCCAGGCCAGGGACGAAGGCCGAGATGCTTCTCAGGTGCAAGGAGCCGACCATTCCAGCAGGAGGCGGGACCAGGAGAGGGGGAGTGTGCGTGGAGGCCGATGGGCCTGCCCGACCCTGGGCTGCTCTGAGTTTAGATTTAGCTTCCTGCAGCACAGGCGAGGGTGGCTTTGGGCTGAGTGGGACTTGGGAGCGGCTGCCGCTCTCCCTGGCTCTTTGCATTCTGCAGAGTCGGCAAGCGGGGGTGGGGGGGTGGGGGTGGTGTGGCTCTTGTTTTTGGAAGAACTGAAAACTGGTCCCGGAGATGGAACCCACGGGCGCCAGCCTTGCTGTGTAGCTGTACTTGGAGCCGGCCTGCTTGGAGGTTGCCACCCGTCGGTCGGTGCACAGCCGTCACCACTGCCTTCCCTTCCACGGTTCCCCAGCACCTGCTGTGGGATGTGTGAGCCGGCTGGAGGTGCCCCGTCCACCCCGTCCACTGAGCCACTGAGCCACTGACCTGTGTGGGCGACAGAGGGACTCCACTCTGCACCCTGAAGCATCACTGGGGTGGAAACTCAGCCCCAGTCGCGCTTAGTGCAGTAGGCTGCACATGTTAACCAACCCAAGCATCCACAGCTGCCATCGAGTTAGCAGGGGGCGGGGTGAGCGCAAGGTTCCCGGGTGCAGCAGCTCCGTGTTCCAGGTGGTGCACGTTAAATGAGCCACAGCTGCTGGCTACAACCTCGCACACACCATGAGTCGGGCAGGGCAGGAGGCGGTCACAGAGGAGGTGGTCACAAGTGACTCCAGACGCCGGGCTCAGGAAGTTCAGGGCAGGAAGCTCCTCCTTGCCAAGCCGGTAAGTGTGAGGCTGTCGGCTCCAGCAACAGCTGTCGACGGGGAGCACTAAGCAGAGGGCTCGCCACACGCAGGGTGTGTCTGAACCCAGTCACAACCCTTTAATTTACACCAGCTCCAGGAGCACACCTGTTTCAGATGTGAGACAAAGGACAGGGCGCCGTGGGCAGCAGCTGGGAGGTGGCCGGCAGCAAGCCCCTCCCTGTCTGGAGCTCCAAGTCGGATGAGGAAATAGATCGGGAGCGGGAGAACTGCAGGGCAGAGTTAAAAGAAAGGACCAAAGGCGGAAACTCAAAGGGAGACACATCCTCCCTGTGACGGGAAACTCTTGATCTGCCAAAGCAGACCAGCGCGGACCAGGAGGAGGTCGGGCTGGCCGAGAGCAGCCCTGGTGGGAGGGCGGCTCTGTGGGCATTGCAGGATGACGGGAAGATGGATGGTGCTGAGACCAGTGTTTTCTGGGGGCTGTGGGGGGCTGGGACTGCCAAGGGGTACAGCATTTCCTTAGGGGTGGCGGAAATTTTTTTAAAGATTTATTTTTATTTATTTGAAAGTCAGAGTTACAGAGAGAGGTAGAGACAGAGAGAGGTCTTCCATCCACTGGTTCACTCCCCAGGTGGCTGCAACGGCCGGAGCTGTGCCTATCCAAAGCCAGGAGCTTTTTCCAGGTCTCCCACACGGGTGAAGGGGCCCAAGGACTTGGGCCATCTTGTACTGCTTTCCTAGGCCATAACAGAGAGCTGGATTAGAAGAGGAGCAGCCAGGACTAGAACCGGCGCCCATATGGGATGCCGGCATTTCAAGCCAGGGCATTAACCCACTGCGCCACAGTGCCAGCTCTGGAAATTTTTTAAAAAGATTTACTTATGTATTTGAAAGTCAGAGTTACACACAGAGAGAAGGAGAGACACAGAGAGAGGTCTTCTACCCGCTGATTCACTCCCCAAATGGCTGCAACGGCCAGAGCTGAGCTGATCCGAAGCCAGGAGCCAGGAGCTTCCTCCGTGTCTCCAACACGGGTGCAGGAGCCCAAGGACTTGGGCTGTCTCCACTGTTTTCCCAGGCCATAGCAGAGAGCTGGATCAGAAGTGGAGCAGCTGGGACTCAAACCAATGCCCATATGGGATGCCGGCACAGCAGACGGTGGTTCTACCCGCTACACCATGGAGCCAGCCCAGCAGAAATGTCTTAACAGTTGATGGTGCCAGTGCAAACTCTGAATCCACTAAGAGCACTGAGTTGTGTGTTTACACGGCAAAGGGCCCAGTGTCTGAACGCTGTCTCCGTAAAGCTGCTAGAAAAACAAAATGTATCATCCTGTTTGAGAGCAGCCAAGTGAGGACAATGGTAGTTAAGTGTCTGAAATGCAGCACTCGATTAGAAAGTATTGGTGAGAGTGACACCTAAGTGATAACAGTATTCGTTCACTTCCCTGTACACGTTCAGTTATGTGGGCCAGTAAGTGTCAGGCCCCCACTGAGACCAAGCAGGCAGAGAAATGTGCTCCTTCCGGCTCGCTCACCTCCTGGGGCAGCCCCATGCACAGGTGTCCCCTCCCAGCGCCTGGCTCACCTCCCCTAGGGGCAGACCCATGCACAGGTGTCCCCTCCCAGCGCCTGGCTCACCTCCCCTAGGGGCAGACCCATGCACAGGTGTCCCCTCCCAGAGCCTGGCTCACCTCCAGGGGCAGACCCATGCACAGGTGTCCCCTCCCAGAGCCTGGCTCACCTCCAGGACAGCCCCATGCACAGGTGTCCCCTCCCAGAGCCTGGCTCACCTCCTCTAGGGGCAGACCCATGCACAGGTGTCCCCTCCCAGAGCCTGGCTCACCTCCCCTAGGGGCAGACCCACGCACAGGTGTCCCCTCCCAGAGCCTGGCTCACCTCCAGGACAGCCCCATGCACAGGTGTCCCCTCCCAGAGCCTGGCTCACCTCCTGGGGCAGACCCACGCACAGGTGTCCCCTCCCAGAGCCTGGCTCACCTCCTGGGGCAGACCCACGCACAGGTGTCCCCTCCCAGAGCCTGGCTCACCTCCTGGGGCAGACCCATGCACAGGTGTCCCCTCCCAGAGCCTGGCTCACCTCCAGGACAGCCCCATGCACAGGTGTCCCCTCCCAGAGCCTGGCTCACCTCCTGGGGCAGACCCATGCACAGGTGTCCCCTCCCAGAGCCTGGCTCACCTCCAGGGGCAGACCCACGCACAGGTGTCCCCTCCCAGAGCCTGGCTCACCTCCTCTAGGGGCAGACCCATGCACAGGTGTCCCCTCCCAGAGCCTGGCTCACCTCCTGGGGCAGACCCACGCACAGGTGTCCCCTCCCAGAGCCTGGCTCACCTCCAGGGGCAGACCCATGCACAGGTGTCCCCTCCCAGAGCCTGGCTCACCTCCTCTAGGGGCAGACCCATGCACAGGTGTCCCCTCCCAGCGCCTGGCTCACCTCCCCTAGGGGCAGACCCATGCACAGGTGTGCCCCTCCCAGAGCCTGGCTCACCTCCTGGGGCAGACCCACGCACAGGTGTGCCCTCCCAGAGCCTGGCTCACCTCCTGGGGCAGACCCATGCACAGGTGTCCCCTCCCAGAGCCTGGCTCACCTCCAGGGGCAGACCCATGCACAGGTGTCCCCTCCCAGAGCCTGGCTCACCTCCTCTAGGGGCAGACCCATGCACAGGTGTCCCCTCCCAGCGCCTGGCTCACCTCCCCTAGGGGCAGACCCATGCACAGGTGTGCCCCTCCCAGAGCCTGGCTCACCTCCTGGGGCAGACCCACGCACAGGTGTCCCCTCCCAGAGCCTGGCTCACCTCCTCTAGGGGCAGACCCATGCACAGGTGTCCCCTCCCAGAGCCTGGCTCACCTCCTGGGGCAGACCCACGCACAGGTGTCCCCTCCCAGAGCCTGGCTCACCTCCAGGGGCAGACCCATGCACAGGTGTCCCCTCCCAGAGCCTGGCTCACCTCCTCTAGGGGCAGACCCATGCACAGGTGTCCCCTCCCAGAGCCTGGCTCACCTCCTGGGGCAGACCCATGCACAGGTGTCCCCTCCCAGAGCCTGGCTCACCTCCTCTAGGGGCAGACCCATGCACAGGTGTCCCCTCCCAGAGCCTGGCTCACCTCCAGGGGCAGACCCATGCACAGGTGTCCCCTCCCAGAGCCTGGCTCACCTCCAGGGGCAGACCCATGCACAGGTGTCCCCTCCCAGAGCCTGGCTTACCTCCTCTAGGGGCAGACCCATGCACAGGTGTCCCCTCCCAGAGCCTGGCTCACCTCCTCTAGGGGCAGACCCATGCACAGGTGTCCCCTCCCAGCGCCTGGCTCACCTCCCCTAGGGGCAGACCCATGCACAGGTGTGCCCCTCCCAGAGCCTGGCTCACCTCCTGGGGCAGACCCACGCACAGGTGTCCCCTCCCAGAGCCTGGCTCACCTCCTCTAGGGGCAGACCCATGCACAGGTGTGCCCCTCCCAGAGCCTGGCTCACCTCCTGGGGCAGACCCATGCACAGGTGTCCCCTCCCAGAGCCTGGCTCACCTCCTGGGGCAGACCCATGCACAGGTGTCCCCTCCCAGAGCCTGGCTCACCTCCAGGGGCAGACCCACGCACAGGTGTCCCCTCCCAGAGCCTGGCTCACCTCCTGGGGCAGACCCACGCACAGGTGTCCCCTCCCAGAGCCTGGCTCACCTCCTGGGGCAGACCCACGCACAGGTGTCCCCTCCCAGAGCCTGGCTCACCTCCAGGGGCAGACCCATGCACAGGTGTCCCCTCCCAGAGCCTGGCTCACCTCCTCTAGGGGCAGACCCATGCACAGGTGTCCCCTCCCAGCGCCTGGCTCACCTCCCCTAGGGGCAGACCCATGCACAGGTGTGCCCCTCCCAGAGCCTGGCTCACCTCCTGGGGCAGACCCATGCACAGGTGTCCCCTCCCAGAGCCTGGCTCACCTCCTCTAGGGGCAGACCCATGCACAGGTGTCCCCTCCCAGAGCCTGGCTCACCTCCAGGACAGCCCCATGCACAGGTGTGCCCCTCCCAGAGCCTGGCTCACCTCCTGGGGCAGACCCATGCACAGGTGTCCCCTCCCAGAGCCTGGCTCACCTCCTGGGGCAGACCCATGCACAGGTGTCCCCTCCCAGAGCCTGGCTCACCTCCTGGGGCAGACCCACGCACAGGTGTCCCCTCCCAGAGCCTGGCTTACCTCCTCTAGGGGCAGACCCATGCACAGGTGTCCCCTCCCAGAGCCTGGCTCACCTCCAGGACAGCCCCATGCACAGGTGTGCCCCTCCCAGAGCCTGGCTCACCTCCTGGGGCAGACCCATGCACAGGTGTCCCCTCCCAGAGCCTGGCTCACCTCCTGGGGCAGCCCCATGCACAGGTGTCCCCTCCCAGAGCCTGGCTCACCTCCTCTAGGGGCAGACCCATGCACAGGTGTCCCCTCCCAGAGCCTGGCTCACCTCCTGGGGCAGACCCACGCACAGGTGTCCCCTCCCAGAGCCTGGCTCACCTCCCCTAGGGGCAGACCCATGCACAGGTGTCCCCTCCCAGAGCCTGGCTCACCTCCTGGGGCAGACCCATGCACAGGTGTCCCCTCCCAGAGCCTGGCTCACCTCCTGGGGCAGACCCACGCACAGGTGTCCCCTCCCAGAGCCTGGCTCACCTCCCCTAGGGGCAGACCCATGCACAGGTGTCCCCTCCCAGAGCCTGGCTCACCTCCTGGGGCAGACCCATGCACAGGTGTGCCCCTCCCAGAGCCTGGCTCACCTCCTGGGGCAGACCCACGCACAGGTGTCCCCTCCCAGAGCCTGGCTCACCTCCAGGACAGCCCCATGCACAGGTGTGCCCCTCCCAGAGCCTGGCTCACCTCCAGGGAAGACCCATGCACAGGTGTCCCCTCCCAGAGCCTGGCTCACCTCCCAGGGCAGACCCATGCACAGGTGTCCCCTCCCAGAGCCTGGCTCACCTCCAGGACAGCCCCATGCACAGATGTGCCCCTCCCAGAGCCTGGCTCACTTCCCCCAGGGGCAGCCCCATGCACAGGTGTCCCCTCCTAGAGCCTGGCTCACCTCCAGGACAGCCCCATGCACAGGTGTGCCCCTCCCAGAGCCTGGCTCACTTCCCCCAGGGGCAGCCCCATGCACATGCAAGTGGCCGTCCAGGTGCAGGTGAGTAACAAGGACTCTCACTGAGAACACAGTAGCTGACACGCAGCAACGTTGCTGTACTCAGGAAAGTGGACAGAGATAAATCTTTGAAGATGATCATGGCAGATTTCTTTCCAAATTTTTTTGAAAGACAGAGAGATAGAAACAAAGGATCTTTCATCTGCTAGTTTACTCCCCAAAGGCCTGCAATAGGGCTGCACCAGGCCAAAGTCAGGAGCCAGGAACTCGATCTGGAATTTGGGTCTCCCTGGTGGGTGGCAGGGACCCTGTGCCTCCAGGTGTGCCTCAGCAGGAAGTTGGAACAGAGCTGGGACTGAATCGTGCCACTTACCCACCCCTCCCAGTGTCTGGTGACAGTGGAGACCTGGAGGAAAAAAATCATTGTCAAGTGATAGAGTTTCAGTTAAAGTGTGGTGTGTGTGTGTGTGTGTGTATATATATATCAAGTGTTTTGCTAATGGTGATAAAGTTTAGATGATGGAAATGGAGTTCAAGTGGTTATTTTCTTGTTTGTGTTTTTCACACAAAAGTTTACAAGTATTACAGAGAATTTTGAAATCTCTGCTCCTTTCTGAAACTGAAGCCACACAAACGAACAAGTGCACAGCCCAGGGCCTGGGACGACATCATTCAGAAAAGGCTGTACAGGCTGCTGCTGTCAGGATGACGCCGCGTTCCAGCCCCGTCCCCACTGCGATGCTGGCAGTGCTGGGGCCCAGGACAGTGGCTGCCAGGAGGTCCCACATCCCTGGCACCCAGCATCTTTGTTTCAACAACAATCAGAAGTCCAGGGAAAAGAGCAGTAAATGTAGTAAAAAGGAGTGGGACACGCGTGGCTGGAGAATGAAGGGGCTGGAGCAATGAGGAGGAAGTGGAGATGGACCCCAAGAGGCTCAGCCCTGGCTGCGGCTCACCGAGAACCCGGCCGAGCCGCGTGGCCACAGAGGGAGACCTGGCTGGGACGGCCTCGTCCTTGTCTGTGACGAGGCGCCTTGTGTGGGAAGCTGCACTGCCTGAAGCGAGGGAGATTATTACACATTTTGGAAGTGCCTGCAACCATGATAATAATCGGTTTGTTTACTCTGGGCCACCTGTGTCCTAGCATCAACTCATTCAGTGATGAGAACACGCGGAGGAGGGGCTGCCGCCATTTCTCCCCGCCTGCAGTTGGGCCGCAGATCCGGGCTCTGCACAGCCAGGCCAGCAAGTCCTGCTGCACCGACCCCAAGAAGGCGGTGTCAGCCCCGCCCTGAGACCCCACCAGGCCACCCGGCGACCTACAGATTCGTAATCTGGGCAGACTGGCCACTTCTGATGCCTGGCTGATGACGTGTCCATTTTGTTAAGGTGTTTGGTTTGCTCTCCGTTAACTCCTCCCCCAACCCCCACCCCAACCGCAGGGGTGGGAGGCAGACCTGCTGGGCAGCAGGGGCGGAACCCCCAGCACCTGATCATATGCAGAGCAGTGGCTGCATGGAGGACTCCAGCGACGCCGTTGGCTCTCGAGGAGACCCGAGCAAGCAGGGTCGAGATTCTCCATTGTTCTAACCCCCGAGGTCCAGCACTCGACAAAGAAGTTTGTTGAGCTCACACTTCGGGAGGTTCAGGGCCTGGTGCCAGCGTGGGCTCAGCTCCAGCGAGGACTGTGTTGATGGCTGCACGGTGGCCCCACCACCTCTCAACATCACCACTCTGCAGGCCTCTTGGAGGATCACTCAAACCCTGTCCAAACCAGAGCACTCAGGAAAACGCTAGGGAAAGCTGACATGAGAGAACGTAGTGGAAGCACCTAGAACATGCTACACGTGGATTCCACGGCATCAGCCTGGAGACTACGGATCAGGGAGAAAAACCCAGTGCACAGACTGCTGAGGCCCAGAGAGTGCTGGTGACTGGCGTGCAGGGTCATCTGGGCACAGGCATTGTGGGAGACCAGGCTGGTAGCCCTGCTGCGGGAAGGGAGGTGACAGCAACCCAGGGACCGGGCGCGATGAGGGACTAAGGGGGCAGCCAGGGTGGGCCTGGGGTGAACATTTCCTCCCTTGTGTGGGACTGGGATGAGGGAATTGCCCAAGAAACCCCCAGGCCCCAGTCTAGGTGTGTGGCCGGCTGTGGGCTGAGCCCTCTGCAAGCTTCCCATGAGTTCTCTGTTTATTTTCCGAGAAGCGGTTTCCATGAGAGCTTCTGTGTGAAAAGGATTCCAGCCCACTTCCACCTCCCGCAGCCTGAGCCCCCGCAAGCAAGAGGAACAGTGATCCCTGCGGGAGGCGGACCGCGGCCCCGGGGCGCTCAACTCCACGAGATGGCCACGGGGAAAACCTCCTCCCAGGGCCTGGCGCGGCGCCGAAGCCCAGAGAACCGTGCGTGTCGTGCCCGCAGCCCTGACCCGGGCCGGCGCCCCTGGGATGCGCCTGGTCCTCCGACTGCACACGCACAGCCCCGGCCGCCTCCCCTGGCTTTGGTTAACCCCAAAGGCCCGCGGTCTGTTCCTTTGCCACACAGCCTGCGGGCGGCGGTGGCTCTGCAATGGCCAGAGTGCGAGCGTGTGTGTGAGACTGACCACTGTGCCCAGGGTCCGCCGGGCCATCTGCCAAAGACCGGCGCTGGCTCCCGGCTCTGGGGCTCCTCGGGACCCGCCACTGGGCGCGAGGGGGCGCCGCGCCGCCGCGGGCCTGGACGCACCGGGCCGGGCCGGGGGCGGTGCGCGGGGCGGCGCCGGACTCGGGGCTGCGGCTCCAGAGGCGCCGCGCTCCGTCCTGAGGAGGCCGCCGCGGGGCCCCGACTCCGAGGTAAAGTTGAGCGCACCGCGAGGCCGAGGGTCTCCACGGGGGTCCCAAGCAGGACCAAGGCCGGGGGAAGTGTCCGCCCGGCGCCCCCGCGCAGGAGCCGGGCGGGGGTCGGGGGTCTGCACCGGAGGGACCAGGACGTAGCCGGGCAGGGGCGCAGACGCTGGCCCGGGGTCGGCGAGCTCTCATGGAGGTCCTGCCGCCCCGTGCGTCCGAGTCTGCCCCGCGGGAGCCCGGGTGAGCGGGAGGCGGCGAGCGGCGTCCCCAGCCCGGAGAGGACCAGGGCTGCCCGGGGCTCCCCAGCGCCTGTCCGGGCTCGGGGTGGGCGCGCGCCAGGAGGGGCGGGTTGTGGGCGAGCCCCGGGCGCGCGGGCGCCCTCCCCTGTGCCCCGAGGCGCTGCGGGGCAGGGTGCGGTGGCCGCCCGCCGCCTACCTGCTCACGGGCGCGCGCACGGCCGCCTCCCCGCCGGCCTGGGGAGGACCCGGATTTGGGGAGGGGGCCGGGCCTCGGCGTGGAGCCCGAGTGCTCGCTGCGCCCTCGCCCGCCCGGCCCTAGGTCGGGGCGGGGACGCTGGTCCCGGGTACGAGGAGGACCGGAAGCTGAGGAGGTCCCGGCGCTGGCGGACGGCGCGGGGTCCGCAGGGGAGCGGGGTTCCCGCTGCGCTCCTAACGGAGCCCCAGGCCGTCAAATCCCAAAGGAGCCCGGGGCGTCCTTGAGCGCGCGCGCCTTTGGGCTCCCGCGGTTTTGGGGTGACCCGCAGGCCCGCCCCCATGGTCCGGTCTTCGGAGCCCGGTGCAGAACTCGTCTGTGCACCTAGCCCTGTATCTAGGGAGCCGCCCCCGCCGCCGCCCGCCTGGAGTGCGTGTGCCCGGCCGGGGGTCAAGAATGGATGTTGACCCGGCCAGGAACTCGCGGGGATCCGCAGTGAGTCCTGCTGCCGTCCGGGGCTCCCACGACCCCTCTCCCCAGGTCGCCCGGGTGCGCACCGGCCTCGACGGCCAGGGGCTCCCTCCCGCGCGGAGGACACAGCTCGGCGCCTCCCCAGGGCAGGGCGGGCGCGTGTTGCACTCCCCGCAGGACCTTTGCTGAATTTAAGAAACAAATCGGGTGTTTTTGCAAGCTTGGGAAGGAAGGGAGGAAAGTGAGGTCCTGCCTGGGTGAGGGTGAGGGCGGCAGCTGTCGCTCTGCGGGGCCGGCAGAGCCCCGCGGGCGCGGGTGCGTGGGGTCGGTGCCCCGTCGGGGTCTGAGCGGAGCCTCCCACCCGCTGCGGGCCGGGGGCGGCCTTGTGGTTGGCAGCACGCGCACCGTCAGCTGGCGCGCTCGGATCTACCGCCCAGGCAAAACCAGGGCGCTGAGGCGGGGCGGGGGCGTCAGGAGCCGAGGCAGTGCGCGGAGGTTCTCCGCACGGTGGCCCTGGGCCGGCCTTCCCAAAGCGGCTTCCCCGCAGGCACCCGCAGGGCAGCGCGCGGAGGGACGTTTGGAGGGGAGCGGTAGGCTCTGTGGCTTGTGCAGCCTGCGCGGATGTGCGGGGGTGGGAGACGGGGAGCAGATGGGACGCCGTGGGTGGGTGCTGGGGGTAGGGCAGACCTCACAGTGAGGGCGGGGTGGGGGGGCTGCGGGGGTCTGCATACCTGTGGGGTAACACAGACTCAGGCCTAGGGCTCTGTCCAGGGAGGTCCTTCAGCCATGAGGCCAGGCCAGGGCTGCAGGGAGGAGGGTGCTGGCTCAGCTGTGCTCCACAGCTCCGGGGTGGCCAGAGACGCCTGTCCCTCACCTCTGACCTCATGGTAAGGGTCCCAACCCACCCTGAAGAGAGCGGGCCTGCCCCCACAGCTGGTGATCTGCACCCTGGAGCTTCGGAGGCCCTGGGGATCCTTTCTGAAGTCAAGGAAACGTGACCTTGTCTATTGGAAGATTTTAGAGGTCGCCCTTCTTGGAGGCAAGCTGGCCCCTGGCTCCTTTGCTGGAGGCCGGCGCCCCATCTGGCATCGCGCCTGTGGGCGGGCAGTGCACACCTGGTTGCCAGAGCCCTGTTGCTGAGACCCCAGGACAGACACGCGTCACTGGCCACATCCACTGCAGATGGGGGCATGCATGGTGCCCGGGTGCAGGCGCTGTGTCCCCAAACTCGGGTCAGGGCTCAGGGCGCTGGCATTTGGCCCAGCAGTTAAGACACCCGTGCGCCACACCGTAGTTCCTGGGTTCAATTCCCATCTCCAGCTCCTGAGTCCAGCTTCCTGCTGATGTGACCCTAGGAAGGGCTGATGCCTGAGATCACTGGATTCCTGCCACCCTCGTGAGGCCTAGGTTAGGTCCCTGACTCCCGCTTCAGCCTGGCCCAGGCCAGCCTTGGTCTTTGAGGGCATTCGGGGAGTGAACCTGTAGATGAGGCTGTCTTTCTGTCGCTCAGATAAATAAATACGTTTTTAAAAGTGAAATCAGTAATAGATTCACTAGAAAAAAAGCCCACTCAATATTTTAATTTGTAGGTTTAGAAAAAGGCTAATCGAAATGCAAAAATAGTGCCGATCTTCACCGCGTTGCTGTGTTCCGTTCAGGAAGCCGGGACTGTGCGGCAGAACTTCCAGGCGCTCTGTGCGCCTGTGAGGCTCCTGGGCCTGGCTCTGCCGGTTCCGGAGCAGCCGGGGAGCTCCATGCCACCCCCCCCCATCACTGTGGCATCTCTCTCTCTCTCTCTCTCTCTCTTTTTTTTTTTTTTTTTTTTTTTTTTGGACAGGCAGAGTTAGACAGAGAGAGACAGAGAGAAAGGTCTTCTTTCCGTTGGTTCACCCCCCAAATGGCTGCTACGGCCGGCGCGCTGCACTGATCTGAAGCCAGGAGCCAGGTGCTTCCTCCTGGTCTCCCGTGCGGGTGCAGGGCCCAAGCACTTGGGCCACCCTCCACTGCACTCCCAGGCCACAGCAGAGAGCTAGACTGGAGGAGGAGCAACTGGGACAGAATCTGGCGTCCCAACCAGGACTAGAACCCGGGGTGCCAGCGCCGCAGGCAGAGGATTAGCCAAGTGAGCCGCAGCGCCGGCCACTGTGGCATCTCTTAAGCTAGCTCCTCCCTGGCCCCCCAGGACAGCCCACCCACACTTCCCAGCCAGGCCCCTGCTCAGCATGGGAGAGGGGGGACCTCAGGCTGCAGGCAGAGCCACGGTGGCACGTCCTCCTGGGGACTTCTAAGCTCTCAGGTACTCACAGTGGAGCTTGAACACGGGTTACACTTGGGTGGTGTTGGGCATAGGAAACCAAAGGCCTCGTCCCTCGCAGCCGATGTGACCGTGGTGGCAGTGTGACGGCAGGTACCTGTCCTCAGAGGTTCCGTGCTGGTGGGCAAGGCCATGGCCAGACCCCCGCTCCAGGCACAGGGAGCTGCAGGGGCTCCAGTCCACCTGAGGTTATCAAGTGGTCCCTTGCCCTTGCCACCCTCACCACAGGCCCGTTAGCTGTGGCTCCCTTGGGTCGAGGTAGGGCCTGGGAGTGTGGCCGTGGACACCCGCCCTGGTGATCCTCTTGGTCGGGAAGCTCTGGACGGCTGACACGGTGGCGGCTGGCATCAGTGGTGAGCGTCACACAGCTGGGCGTCACCTGTGTTCTGCCTCCACGCATGGAGGCCCAGCTCCCTGTCTCAGAACTCGGCTCAGAAGTGTTCAAAAGCACTCGGCTGGGGCACCAGGTGGACGTGGCTCACGTGGAGGGACCGGGGGAGGGGACACAGGCAGGGGCAGCGAGCGAAGCCACTGTGGCCTGGAGCACTGGGCCCTGTGCTGGGCAGGTGCCCAGCCGCTCCCCCAGCCCCAGCACTCCTCTCACCCTCCTTTCCCAGCTCAAGGGTGCAGCCCCGGGGCAGCCCCGTCCTCACCCTCCCGGGCAGCCCCCCTGCTGGAGCAGGTCCCTAAGGGGGGGTCTTTGAGGGCAGGTCAGTGGGAGGAAGGTCCTTAGCAAGCTGGGGCGCCCGCTGTGAGCAGCTCTCCGGCAGGGATGGTGCCGGCCGGCCGCCTCGGGCTTCGCCGGGCGTCAGTCACGCTGGGGAGGAGAACGTGACAGCTCCTGGCGGAACAAATCTTCCCAATTTAGTTTTCTTTTGTTTCCTGTCGAGAGAACGACCTTGTGGTGAGGGAGATGGGAAACGTGTGCCAGTGGCTCCTTTGTCACTTGCCAGACTGGAAACGGATCTCCTGTGGGGGGCGGGCAGCGGGAGCAGCTGCAGGCTGGCAGGCGGCCGGCACTCAGCACCTGGACTCTGAGAGCCACGCGTTTCTCAGAGGCCTGAGGGCCGGCAGCTTCCTGTGGCTTCAGCGAGGCCGCTGGGGCAGATGCCCCCGTGGGTCGGTGTGGGGAGCCCCGGCCGGCAGGAGGCCTGGTCCCTGCTGCCTGGGACCCCAGCCTTTGCGTCCTTTCTCAGGGTGGGGGTCTCCCCTTCTGCCGGGTGCCTGCCATGCTCCTGTGGGTGGGGTCCCCGTGCTGCTACCCTCTTCTCAGTGCCCCCCCCCCCACCGGCCCTGCCCCTCTGTCCCCACCGCCCGGTGCCCCGGGCAGCTTCACTCTGTCTGCCTCGCCCTCCATGAGATCAGGCCTCCCTGAGGGTGCATCCTTACCACGCCAGAGGGTGCTGCCCAGGGCCCCTCCGACGAGGCTGTGGCCATGCAGGGACCACGACGTGGGTCCTTCCAGGACTCAGTGGGCGCACGGTTGGTCTGTGAAGTGAGGGACCTGTAGCGCCTACAGCCTCAGAGCCGGTCACCTGCCCGGCCTGCAGGTCGGCCACACGGGGCTGGTGTCTTCCCTGGATCTGAGTGTCGTCCCCCGTCACAGCAGGGCCAGCGAGGAGCCAGCGTGGACACAGGAGCGTCCATCGTGTGTCCGGGAACCACAAGCACAGTCCCCAGCGCCCCTCGCTGCTTGCTGTCACAGGAGACTCGGAAATGCAAAGCGGAGAGGAGTGGGTCTTGAGGCTGCCTTGCTCCGGGCCCCCGCCAGCCAGAGGAGCCAGCTGCTGGCGCCCGGTGCTGTTCTGCCTGCACACGGCCGATGGCTGCTGGTGCCCCGGTGCTGTTCTGCACGCGGCCATCGGTATCTGGGGTCTTCTTTCACCTTGCACTGAGTGACACGGGGGTTTGGCGGAGGCTGTGTGAGCCGCGCCTCTGCGTGCTGTTCCCAGTCCGGGTTCTGGATGTTTCCATCACAGACGTCTCTGCTGAGACAGGAGAGGGAAGCCGAGGCTGCGGTGCGGGAGCTGGCCTGACCGTCCACGCAGATGCGCCTGCGCCGCGGGCCTCAGAGGGCAGTCGGGGGCCTTGGCTGCGAGGGTGGCGCCCCTGGGCGGTGTGAGGAGTAGGCGTGGTCTGGTGCTACCTGTGGACACGGACGCCTGCCTCTTGCTGGCTCTTTGGAGTCCACAGGCCACACATGTGCCCGAGTCCCCCAGAGGGAGCCTGAGACTTCCAGCCACCTTCTGTGTTGACCACAGTGACTCCCTGGTGGGCCGTGGTTGGCACGTGCACCATCCAGCTGCTGTCTGCTGTCCTGGTGGCCACGGGGGCCTTTTGTGCTGCAGCACCGAGGCCTCGCCATGGGCACGGCCATGTCATGTGACCACACCTGTTCTTCGCCACCGCACAACCCTTACACGGCTGTAGGTTCCAAAGTAACTTAAATTCAGACGTCTCTGGACAGTCTGTATGGCCTGGACTCTGGGGAAAGTGATCTGTTAGAGTTAAATACCTCTCCCCACCAGAGCCACCTGCGGGGGAGGGGGAAGCACTGTGGGCTCCGCACACACGGCACACACGGGGAGCACGGCTGGCTGCTCTGTCCCTGGCTGTGGCAAAGCTGGCCGGCCAGCCCTGCCCGGGGAGTTTGTCCTCATGCCCCTGGGGCTGCCGTGCAGCCTGCAGGGTGGTGGCGTCAGGCAGCCCAGAGCTGCTCTGCCTGCAGGGCTCCACGGAGGATGCTGTGTGGGCCTGGGCAGGGCTGTTGTCTCGGCATACCGTGTGTTGGGTAGTGGACGGCCTCACGCCGGCGTGGGCCCTGAGTGGTGAGGTTTGCCCCGGGAGTCTTGGGGCGCCCCTGTGAGCACTGTGAGGCCCCAAGGAGAGGTGGTGCAGAGCCGGGGGCTGTTAGGAAATGCCAGGAGGCAGCTCGGACGCGAGGGCTCTGTCGTCCTGCAGCGCGTGGATCTGCTCACAAGCAGGACTTCCCTCCCCGCCTTTCCCTGGGAGCTGAGACCTGTGGGGGTCTCAGGTTCCAGCCAGGACACAGCTTCCTCGTCATCTTCCCTGTCAGATGCTAGAACTCGGGCACTGCACCTGCACCCCTGAGCTGGGAAGAAGCCGGGGAGCAGGAAGCCAGCCTGGGCAGTCGGTCTCTGTGGGGCTCAAGGCCCGGTGCCTTGGTCTGCCGGCGCCGTGCACACCTCGGCCTCGCTGGGAGAGGTGGGTGGGGCTCTCTGCCTCCTGTGTGTTTTCCTCCCACACAAGAGCTACCCTGCGCATCACTCACGCTCCTCCAGGAAGATGCTTGTGTCGCTGGAGAGACACTGAGGCACCGAAGCCATGATTAGGATCTCAGTCTCGGCGTGCGTCGTGTGCAGCAGGTTAAGCCACCGCCTGCAGCACCAGCGTCCATCTGGAGTGCTGCTTCCTGCCGCTCAGGGGGAGACCCGGATGGAGCTTCAGGCTCCCAGCGTCAGCTTGGCCCAGTCCTGGCTGCTGTGGCCATCTGGGGGGTGAACCAGCAGATGGAAGACCTCTCTCTCTCTCTCTCTCTCTCTCGCTTGCTCGCTCGCTCGCTCTGTCTCCCTGCATCTCTTCTTCTCCCACTGCCAGTCTGTATTTCAAATAAATAAATGTTTAAAAAGTAACCTCTGGGCCAGCGCCGTGGCTTAACAGGCTAATCCTCCGCCTTGTGGCGCTGGCACATCAGGTTCTAGTCCCGGTTGGGGCGCTGGATTCTATCCTGGTTGCCCCTCTTCCAGGCCAGCTCTCTGCTATGGCCCGGGAAGGCAGTGAAGGATGGCCCAAGTCCTTGGGCCCTGCACCCACATGGGAGACCAGGAGAAGCACCTGGCTCCTGGCTTCGGATCAGCGCGATGCGCCGTCCGCAGCGGCCATTGGAGGGTGAACCAACGGCAAAAAGGAAGACCTTTCTCTCTGTCTCTCTCACTGTCCACTCTGCCTGTCAAAAAAAAAAAAAAAGAAAGAAAGTAACCTCTGGTCTCCTGAGCAGTGACTGAGACACACACAGCCCCTCCTCCTGGCCGCGTGTGTCCTCCATGTCCTGTGGGTACGTGGGGGACCTCCGGGGACTCCACGCTCCTCTGCAGGACCAGGGGACCAGCACCTGTCCCAGAGCCCAGTTTGCTCTCTGAGAAGTGAGAAGCCCTGTACACACCTGTGTGCCCAGCCCTGCAGCCCTGCCCACCCCACTGGAGACATTGCCTACCCAGGAGAAAGCCACAAACTGCTGCCTCCCCTTCCTCTGTCTCCCTGTGTCCCCGTGGCCTAGACCCTCCCTCTGGCTCAGGGCCCCAGCGTCCTGGGGCTGAGGGTCACTGGGCTGTGGCAGTCCCGCAGGTCTGGTCTCTGTCCACCACCAGCGTTCATAGTCCTTGGGCCTGAGCCTGGTGCAGGTGAGGCAGCCCCTCAGGGGAGGGGGCCCTGGGTGGTGCTGCTGTGGGCAGAGCCTTTTGTCCTCGGCATTGTTGATGTTCTAAAAAACAGAGGAACTTGGAAATAGCCAAGAGAAAAGCGAGGTGGGGAGAGGGACAGAGAGAGAAGCTTCGGAAAGCAGCCTTGGCAGTGAGAGGCTGGGGCCAAGGACCCGGGTGGTGAAGGCTGTCTTGCTGGGCCCTGTGAACAGTAACGGCCATGTGCTGTGGACACTGGCAAGGGATACCAGGCACCCTTGTCCCGGCGTGGGACACTGGGCACCCGGGTCCCAGCATGGGACACCAGACACCCTGGTCCCGGCGTGGGACACTGGGCACCCTGGTCCCAGCGTGGGACACCGGGCACCCTGGTCCCGGCGTGGGACACCAGGCACTCTGGTCCCGCAGAATAGCTGCCCAGAGGCTGCTGGGCTATGGCTGCCAGGCTGGGGTCTGGCTGTGAGGCCAGGATCTGGCTGTGAGGCTGCTGGGGTCAGGCTGTGAGGTTGGGGTACAGCTATGAAGTTGGGATCTAGCTGTGAGGCTGGGGTCTGGCGGTGAGGCTGAGGTCTGGTTGTGAGGCTGGGGTCCGGCTGTGAGGCTGGGATTCAGCTGTGAGGCTGAGGTCTGGCAATGAGGCCGGCGTATGGCTTTGAGGCTGGGGTCTGGCAGTGAGGCCGGCGTATGGCTGTGAGGCTGGGGTCTGGCAGTGAGGCCGGCGTATGGCTGTGAGGCTGGGGTACAGCCTGGTAGCCATAGCCAGCAGCCTCACAGCCGTAGCCCAGCCTGGCGCCCGGACCCCCGAGCACTTCCATGGGGAAGACCAGGCTGTCCCACAGATGGTGCTGGGCCAGGTGGATTCCACTCACACACGGTGGCCGTTCACCACGTGCAGCAGACAGAGAGCAGTCACTCAATCCAGGAACCAGGAGGAGACCCAGCGTGGAGGACCGGACCCCGGAACTAGACCACCAGCGGCTGTCCTCGCTGTCGCCAGCAGTCACACTGTTTTCTGAAACAACGAAAGACTAGGAAATCACAAGGAAATAGAAGACATTTGTAAAATGAAACTTAGACCTGAATATATAACAATTAAAAATCTGGGTGATGTTGATTGTGGAGGGATGATGGAAGGCAATGCAACACACTCAACATATCCCCGAAAACTAGAATTAAGTCCTCAGTTTGCCAAAGAACATCTGCAACAACCTAAGCTAGCATCAGCGTGAGTGGTGGCAGGCGTCAGGATTGAGACGAGGGGTCTATTCTGGTGTTTTGTTTTGTTTTTTTGTTTTGTTTTGTTTTGTTTTTGAAAGATTTATTTATTTATTTGACAGAATTACAGAAAGAGATGATGTGTCCATTTTTTAAAAGATTTTATTTATTTGGGAGGCAGAGTTACAGACAGAGAGAGGGAGAAACAGAGAGAGAGGTCTTCCATCTGCTGGTTCACTCCCCATATGGCCACAATGGCCAGAGCTGGGCCAGGCTGAAGCCAGGAGCCAGGAACTTCTTCCAGGTCTCCCATGCGGGTGCAGGGGCCCAAGCACTTGGGCCATCTTCCACTGCTTTCCCAAGCCATGGCAGAGAGCTGGATTGGAAGAGGAGCAGCTGGGACATGAGCTGGTGCCTATATGGGATGCCAGCACTGCAGGTGGCAGCTTTACCCACGTACCATGGTGCTGGCCCCGAGGTGTCCATTCTTATCACTGCTGTTGAACACAGAACTGGAAATTAAATGGGACAAGAAAAGGAAATGAAGAGACGTAACAATCGCTGTGTGGCACACGATGTGAGTGTGCAGAATTCCCAGTGCCCAAAAGTCCTGCTCTAGTCACTGAGGGCATCAGGTTGTCCCCATGAACCCTCCTGTGTCTGTAGGAAAACCCGCAGAAAACACAGGGCCATTTGCAGCCCTTCCAAAGGTTAAATACGTACGAGCGACCCACCGCAGGCCAGACACCACAAACTGAAATGTTGATGACAGATGTACCCTTGAAAGACAGACCACGTTCATGTACCAGCAGACTACGTAGCTCTCTGGGTAACAGATTTAAGCAAATTCAGTCAAAATCCCAACAAGGACTTTTGTGAATTTACATGGAAACCATCTGGAAACCGAGACTGCAGTGGGAGGAGCTACTCTCTGCTCTGCTCCTCACGGGGCAGCTCCAGAAACACGGCCGAGTGCCGGCGGCGGCCGGAGAGATGTACAAGCAAAGGAGCAGGACGCCGTAGTGGACCCCGCTGAGTTCTGGCAAAGCTGCAAGGTGAGTTCAGTGGAGGAACCCGGGCCACTTTTCGGCAGATGCGGCTGGAGCAACAGACGGGAGACAATGTCTCCCTAAACCTCGGACCTAGACGGAAGCAACTGACAGCTGGCCACATGCTGACAGGAGGGCTAAAGCCATAAGACTTCTTGGGAAAAAAAGAGAATAATTCATCTGGGGTCAGACTGGACACCACCAGCACGGTCCCTCGGGGCAGGTGTGTGCACGTCGGAAGAACTGCAGGGCTGGAGCAGGAGGGGAGCACTGGGCAGAGGGAGAACACAGCTCTCATCTCCCAGCAGGAGCAGGCTGTGAGCACGCACAGAGCTCCCCGGTGCCCAGGAACATCTGTGAACACAGCCAAAACACGGGCACAGACACCCCGGCCGAGGACAGGCAGGTGCCTCGCAGGGCAGCCACCGAGGCTCAGCCTCGGCCGTAAGGGAGCTGCCGGAGAAACCAGAGAAGTCACGGACAAAATGCCGGCAAGGATATGGAGAAACCGTCAGCCACACACTGCTGGAAGGGTACACGGTACAGCCACTCCGGACACTGCCCCAGCCAGCACCATCAAACCCAGCCACGGCAGTGTGGGTGGTGCCACGAGAGAAGGGAACGCCCCAAACAGAAACCTGGGCACAGCTGAGTGTTTGTTACACAGTACGGCCGCTGTCCTGCAGAGACTGCCCACACGGAACGTGGAACACGAAACACTCCACATGCAAAACTGCACACGGAACACTGCTCACACGGGAACAGTACCCACACGGAACAGAACTCAAACGGAACACAGAACACGGAACACTGCTCACACGGGAACAGTACCCACACGGAACAGAACTCACACGGAACACTGCTCACACAGAACACGGAACACTGCTCACACGGGAACAGTACCCACACGGAACAGAACTCACACGGAACACAGAACACGGAACACTGCTCACACAGAACACGGAACACTGCTCACACGGGAACAGTACCCACACGGAACAGAACTCACATGGAACACAGAACACGGAACACTGCTCACACAGAACACGGAACACTGCTCACACAGAACACGGAACACGGAACACTGCCCTCACGGAACAGTACTCACACGGAACAGAACTCACACGGAACACAGAACACGGAACACTGCTCACACAGAACACGGAACACTGCCCTCACGGAACAGCACTCACACGGAACAGCACTCACACGGAACAGAACTCACGTGGAACACAGAACACGGAACACTGCTCACACAGAACACGGAACACGGAACACTGCCCTCACGGAACAGCACTCACACGGAACAGTACTCACACGGAACACTGCCCTCACGGGACAGTACTCACACGGAACAGCACTCACACGGAACACTGCCCTCACGGGACAGTACTCACACGGAACACTGCCCTCATGGGACAGTACTCACACGGAACAGTACTCACACGGAACACTGCTCACACGGGAACAGTACCCACACGGAACAGAACTCACGTGGAACACAGAACACGGAACACTGCTCACACAGAACACGGAACACGGAACACTGCCCTCACGGAACAGTACTCACACGGAACAGTACTCACACGGAACACTGCTCACACGGGAACAGTACCCACACGGAACAGAACTCACGTGGAACACAGAACACGGAACACGGAACACTGCCCTCACGGAACAGTACTCACACGGAACAGTACTCACACGGAACACTGCTCACACGGGAACAGTACCCACACGGAACAGAACTCACGTGGAACACAGAACACGGAACACTGCTCACACAGAACACGGAACACTGCCCTCACGGGACAGTACTCACACGGAACAGCACTCACACGGAACACTGCCCTCACGGGACAGTACTCACACGGAACACTGCCCTCACGGGACAGTACTCACACGGAACACTGCTCACACGGGAACAGTACCCACACGGAACAGAACTCACGTGGAACACAGAACACGGAACACTGCTCACACAGAACACGGAACACTGCCCTCACGGGACAGTACTCACACGGAACAGCACTCACACGGAACACTGCCCTCACGGGACAGTACTCACACGGAACAGTACTCACACGGAACAGTACTCACACGGAACACAGAACACGGAACACTGCTCACACAGAACACGGAACACTGCTCTCACGGGACAGTACTCACACGGAACACTGCCCTCACGGGACAGTACTCACACGGAACAGCACTCACACGGAACAGTACTCACACGGAACACAGAACACGGAACACTGCTCACACAGAACACGGAACACTGCCCTCACGGGACAGTACTCACACGGAACAGTACTCGGACGGAACACTGCCCACCCGGAACACTTCATGTGAAAAACTTCACACAGAACACAGCTCACACAGAACAGTACTCACATGGAACGGAACTCACACGGAACACAGAACATGGAACAACACTGCCCACAGTGAAAAGGAAGACACCACTGAGCAGCACTGCCGGCATGGACTCTAGGACCTGTGCCGACTGACATGTGCTGACTGGAGAGGTGAACAGGCTGCCGGGTGCCAGGGTCAGGTCCCGTGGCAGAGGTGAACAGATTGGTGGTTCCTGGGGTCGGGTGGGAGGGTGGCAGGCAGGAGCCAGTGTGGCAGGGGCTCAGGTCCCTCAGTGTCCCCAGAAGGCCCTGGGGAAGCTGTAGGACACCGCCATCAGGCCCTGTGGGGGAGGGGCTCAGGGCCTCTCATTCCTGACAACTGCATGTGGGCCCACGAGCATCTCTTAGAAGCGCATTGGGCGGGAGTCGTGTGTGAGGCTCAGTGGCAGCTCTGGACCAACAGCCTCCCTGACTGGATCTCTGCGTGGGCCACTAGCTTCCTGAATGCCTCAGTGAAAGTTCACATATTAGCAATAGTGTGACTGGTCTGGGTGAGGGTCCCCATGTGACTGTGGTCTGCGTGAGGGTCCCCATGTGTGACTGTGGTCTGGGTGAGGGTCCCCCTGTGACTGTTGTCTGGGTGCAGGGTCCCCGTGTGACTGTGGTCTGGGTGCAGGGTCCCCGTGTGACTGTGGTCTGGGTGAGGGTCCCCGTGTGACTGTGGTCTGGGTGCAGGGTCCCCGTGTGACTGTGGTCTGGGTGAGGGTCCCCATGTGTGACTGTGGTCTGGGTGAGGGTCCCCGTGTGACTGTGGTCTGGGTGCAGGGTCCCCATGTGTGACTGGTCTGGTAGCTGGGTTCCCAGGTGTGGCTATGGTCTGTGTGCAGGGTCCCTGTGTGTGACTGTAGCCTGGGAGCAGGGTCCCCATGTGTGACTGTGGTCTGGTAGCAGGGTCCCTGTGTGTGACTGTAGCCTGGATGCAGGGTTCCCAGTTGTGGCTATGGTCTGTTTGCAGGGTCCCCAGGTGTGGCTGTGGCCTGGGAGCAGGGTCCCCATGTGTGGCTATGGTCTGTGTACAGGGTCCCTGTGTGTGACTGTAACCTTGGAGCAGGGTCCCCATGTGTGGCTATGATCTATGTGCAGGGTCCCCAGGTGTGACTGTAGTCTGTGTGCAGGGTCCCTGCATGTGACTGTAGCCTGGGAGCAGGGTCCCCATGTGTGACTGTTGTCTGTGTGCAGGGTCCCTTTGTGTGATTGTAGCCTGGGTGCAGGGTCCCCAGGGGTGGCTGTAGCTGGGTGCAGGGTTCCCAGGTGTGGCTGTAGCTGGGTGCAGGGTTCCCAGGTGTGGCCGTAGCTGGGTGCAGGGTTCCCAGGTGTGGCCGTAGCCTGGGTGCAGGGTTCCCAGGTGTGGCCGTGGCCTGGGTGCAGGGTTCCCAGGTGTGGCCGTGGCCTGGGTGCAGGGTTCCCAGGTGTGGCCGTGGCCTGGGTGCAGGGTTCCCAGGTGTGGCCGTGGCCTGGGTGCAGGGTCCCCAGGGGTGGCTGTAGCTGGGTGCAGGGTTCCCAGGTGTGGCTGTAGCCTGGGTGCAGGGTCCCCAGGGGTGGCTGTAGCTGGGTACAGGGTCCCCAGGTGTGGCTGTAGCTGGGTGCAGGGTTCCCAGGTGTGGCTGTAGCTGGGTGCAGGGTTCCCAGGTGTGGCTGTAGCTGGGTGCAGGGTCCCCAGGGGTGGCTGTAGCTGGGTACAGGATCCCCAGGTGTGGCTGTAGCTGGGTGCAGGGTTCCCAGGTGTGGCTGTAGCCTGGGTGCAGGGTTCCCAGGTGTGGCCGTGGCCTGGGTGCAGGGTCCCCAGGTGTGGCTGTAGCTGGGTGCAGGGTTCCCAGGTGTGGCCGTGGCCTGGGTGCAGGGTTCCCAGGTGTGGCTGTAGCTGGGTGCAGGGTTCCCAGGTGTGGCTGTGGCCTGGGTGCAGGGTTCCCAGGTGTGGCCGTGGCCTGGGTGCAGGGTTCCCAGGTGTGGCCGTGGCCTGGGTGCAGGGTTCCCAGGTGTGGCCGTGGCCTGGTAGCAGGGTCCCTTTGTGTGACTGTATCCTGGGTGCAGGATCCCCAGATGTGACTGTAGCCTGGGTGCAGGGTTCCCAGGTGTGGCCGTGGCCTGGGTGCAGGGTTCCCAGGTGTGGCTGTAGCTGGGTGCAGGGTCCCCAGGGGTGGCTGTAGCTGGGTACAGGGTCCCCAGGTGTGGCTGTAGCTGGGTGCAGGGTTCCCAGGGGTGGCTGTAGCCTGGGTGCAGGGTTCCCAGGTGTGGCCATGGCCTGGGTGCAGGGTCCCCAGGTGTGGCTGTAGCTGGGTGCAGGGTTCCCAGGTGTGGCTGTAGCCTGGGTGCAGGGTCCCCAGGGGTGGCCGTGGCCTGGGTGCAGGGTTCCCAGGTGTGGCTGTAGCTGGGTGCAGGGTTCCCAGGTGTGGCCGTGGCCTGGGTGCAGGGTTCCCAGGTGTGGCCGTGGCCTGGGTGCAGGGTTCCCAGGTGTGGCCGTGGCCTGGGTGCAGGGTTCCCAGGTGTGGCCGTGGCCTGGGTGCAGGGTTCCCAGGTGTGGCCGTGGCCTGGGTGCAGGGTTCCCAGGTGTGGCTGTAGCTGGGTGCAGGGTTCCCAGGTGTGGCCGTGGCCTGGGTGCAGGGTTCCCAGGTGTGGCTGTAGCTGGGTGCAGGGTTCCCAGGTGTGGCTGTGGCCTGGGTGCAGGGTTCCCAGGTGTGGCCGTGGCCTGGGTGCAGGGTTCCCAGGTGTGGCCGTGGCCTGGGTGCAGGGTTCCCAGGTGTGGCCGTGGCCTGGTAGCAGGGTCCCTTTGTGTGACTGTATCCTGGGTGCAGGATCCCCAGATGTGACTGTAGCCTGGGTGCAGGGTTCCCAGGTGTGGCTGTGGCCTGGGTGCAGGGTTCCCAGGTGTGGCTGTGGCCTGGGTGCAGGGTTCCCAGGTGTGGCTGTGGCCTGGGTGCAGGGTTCCCAGGTGTGGCTGTAGCCTGGGTGCAGGGTTCCCAGGTGTGGCCGTGGCCTGGGTGCAGGGTTCCCAGGTGTGGCTGTAGCTGGGTGCAGGGTTCCCAGGTGTGGCTGTAGCTGGGTGCAGGGTTCCCAGGTGTGGCCGTGGCCTGGGTGCAGGGTTCCCAGGTGTGGCTGTAGCTGGGTGCAGGGTTCCCAGGTGTGGCCGTGGCCTGGGTGCAGGGTTCCCAGGTGTGGCCGTGGCCTGGGTGCAGGGTTCCCAGGTGTGGCCGTGGCCTGGTAGCAGGGTCCCTTTGTGTGACTGTATCGTGGGTGCAGGGTTCCCAGGTGTGGCTGTAGCTGGGTGCAGGGTTCCCAGGTGTGGCTGTGGCCTGGGTGCAGGGTTCCCAGGTGTGGCTGTAGCTGGGTGCAGGGTTCCCAGGTGTGGCCGTGGCCTGGGTGCAGGGTTCCCAGGTGTGGCTGTGGCCTGGGTGCAGGGTTCCCAGGTGTGGCCGTGGCCTGGGTGCAGGGTTCCCAGGTGTGGCCGTGGCCTGGGTGCAGGGTTCCCAGGTGTGGCCGTGGCCTGGTAGCAGGGTCCCTTTGTGTGACTGTATCCTGGGTGCAGGATTCCCAGGTGTGGCTGTAGCTGGGTGCAGGGTTCCCAGGTGTGGCCGTGGCCTGGGTGCAGGGTTCCCAGGTGTGGCTGTGGCCTGGGTGCAGGGTTCCCAGGTGTGGCTGTAGCTGGGTGCAGGGTTCCCAGGTGTGGCCGTGGCCTGGGTGCAGGGTTCCCAGGTGTGGCTGTAGCTGGGTGCAGGGTTCCCAGGTGTGGCTGTGGCCTGGGTGCAGGGTTCCCAGGTGTGGCCGTGGCCTGGGTGCAGGGTTCCCAGGTGTGGCTGTGGCCTGGGTGCAGGGTTCCCAGGTGTGGCCGTGGCCTGGTGGCAGGGTCCCTTTGTGTGACTGTATCCTGGGTGCAGGGTTCCCAGGTGTGGCCATGGCCTGGGTGCAGGGTTCCCAGGTGTGGCCGTGGCCTGGGTGCAGGGTTCCCAGGTGTGGCCGTGGCCTGGTGGCAGGGTCCCTTTGTGTGACTGTATCCTGGGTGCAGGGTTCCCAGGTGTGGCCGTGGCCTGGGTGCAGGGTTCCCAGGTGTGGCCATGGCCTGGGTGCAGGGTTCCCAGGTGTGGCTGTGGCCTGGGTGCAGGGTTCCCAGGTGTGGCCGTGGCCTGGGTGCAGTGGCCGTGGTCTGAGTGCCGTTGCTCTGCTCCACTTCATGATGCTTGTGTGCGGCCAGCACGCTGTTCTCACCGATGTGTGATCCTGGAGTCCCTCACAGCCATGAGTTCCGGGCTGGGATTTTCCTCTTCTGTGGAAATGGCCGTGAGGTCCGAGGGGCTGGTCCAGACGTGGGCTTAGCGATCCTGGCCAGGATGCTGGGTGTGGAGACTGCACTGAGAATCCTCAGGTTCAGACACGAGGGCCTCCGTATCTGCAGCTTCCTGTCTGACCTCTTCCTGCCCGTGCTCTGCCTCCTCCAACGTGAGTGCCGTGTGGCCGAGTGGAATGTGCCAAGCCAGCAGTGAGCGTGGCCCCTGCTGCTCCCAAGACAGAGCCCCACATGCCCTGTTTCCATGGTTTCTGTTTCTCCTCTCCTCGCTCAGGGTCTCCTGTGCTTCTTGTTTTTCTTTTTGGCTTCTATGAGCATGGCCCTCGCATGGGGGCTGCTCCTGCTCTGTGAGGCCCCCGCCCGCAGCAAGACAGATGTAGCCAGCACAGTCCCTGGGGTTGTCACGCGCAGGCTCACGGGGAGTGTCCGTGCCACACGTGGTTCAAGGGGCTTGTCTGGGGCTCCAGCCCTTGCTGCTGTGAGACCGCCCTCCCCCAGTGGCAGAGCTGTGTGTGGTCTCTGGGCTGCCTTCTGTCACACACCTGTGGCGGGCTCTCCTCCTTCCTCCACACACTGTTTTCTCTTTAGCAATGATGCTGGAAATCACCACACCTGGCCAAGGGCCCTTCCCCACTCTGTGCGGCTGCGAGACCACGTGCTGTGGGCGTCCCGTGCTCTCAGCCCCTCCCTCCCCCAGGGGCATTTGGGTCACGTCCAGCAGTGGGCATTCACACACACTGCCCACGTCTTCTGTCCTGGCACGGCCGACCCCCACAGTGGACGCTGCAGGTAGGGAACAGATTGGGTGTTGCCAGATGCCCTGCAGAAGATAGCCCCCGGTGTGCCTGTGGACGGGGCGGCCGCAGATTCCCCACCCCTGGCATGGACAGGGCGGCCCCAGGTTTCCCCCCAGCATGGAGAGGGCAGCCCCAGGTCCCCCCACCCCTGGCATGGACAGGGCGGCCCCAGGTTTCCCCCCAGCATGGAGAGGGCAGCCCCAGGTTCCCCCCAGCATGGAGAGGGCAGCCCCAGGTCCCTCCACCCCTGCCATGGACAGGGCGGCCCCAGGTTCCCCCCAGCATGGAGAGGGCAGCCCCAGGTCCCCCCACCCCTGGCATTGACAGGGCAGCCCCTGGTCCCCCCACCCCTGGCATGGACAGGGCAGCCCTTGGTTCCCCCAGCTGTTGGCAGGGCGGCCGCAGGTCCCCCCACCCCTGGCATGGACAGGGCAGCTCCAGGTTCCCCCCATCATGGACAGGGCGGCTCCAGGTTCCTCCCATCATGGACAGGGCAGCCCCTGGTTTCCCCCAGCTGTTGGCAGGGCGGCCGCAGGTCCCCCCACCCCTGGCATGGACAGGGCGGCCCCTGGTCCCCCCAGCTGTTGGCAGGGCGGCCGCAGGTCCCCCCACCCCTGGCATGGACAGGGCAGCCCCTGGTCCCCCCAGCTGTTGGCAGGGCGGCCGCAGGTCCCCCCACCCCTGGCATGGACAGGGCAGCCCCAGGTTCCCCCCAGCTGTTGGCAGGGCGGCCACAGGTCCCCCCACCCCTGGCATGGACAGGGCAGCCCCTGGTTCCCCCAGCTGTTGGCAGGGCGGCCGCAGGTCCCCCCACCCCTGGCATGGACAGGGCGGCCCCTGGTCCCCCCAGCTGTTGGCAGGGCAGCCGCAGGTCCCCCCACCCCTGGCATGGACAGGGCAGCCCCTGGTCCCCCCAGCTGTTGGCAGGGCGGCCGCAGGTCCCCCCACCCCTGGCATGGACAGGGCAGCCCCAGGTTCCCCCCAGCTGTTGGCAGGGCGGCCACAGGTCCCCCCACCCCTGGCATGGACAGGGCAGCCCCTGGTTCCCCCAGCTGTTGGCAGGGCGGCCGCAGGTCCCCCCACCCCTGGCATGGACAGGGCGGCCCCTGGTCCCCCCAGCTGTTGGCAGGGCGGCCGCAGGTCCCCCCCACCCCTGGCATGGACAGGGCGGCTCCAGGTTCCCCCCATCATGGACAGGGTGGCCCCAGGTTCCCCCCATCATGGACAGGGTGGCCCCAGGTTCCCCCCATCATGGACAGGGTGGCTCCAGGTTCCCCCCATCATGGACAGGGCGGCCGCAGGTCCCCCCCACCCCTGGCATGGACAGGGTGGCTCCAGGTTCCCCCCATCATGGACAGGGTGGCCCCTGGTTCCCCCCAGCATGGACAGGGTGGCTCCTGGTTCCCCCCATCATGGACAGGGTGGCCCCAGGTTCCCCCAGCATGGACAGGGCGGCTCCAGGTTCCCCCAGCATGGAGAGGGCGGCTCCAGGTTCCCCCATCATGGACAGGGTGGCCCCAGGTTCCCCCAGCATGGACAGGGCGGCTCCAGGTTCCCCCATCATGGACAGGGCAGCCCCAGGTCCCCCCATCATGGACAGGGTGGCTCCAGGTTCCCCCAGCATGGAGAGGGTGGCCCCTGGTTCCCCCCATCATGGACAGGGTGGCCCCAGGTTCCCCCCAGCATGGAGAGGGTGGCCCCAGGTTCCCCCCATCATGGACAGGGTGGCCCCAGGTTCCCCCAGCATGGAGAGGGCGGCTCCAGGTTCCCCCCATCATGGACAGGGTGGCCCCTGGTTCCCCCCATCATGGACAGGGTGGCCCCAGGTCCCCCCCATCATGGACAGGGTGGCCCCTGGTTCCCCCCAGCATAGACAGGGTGGCCCCAGGTTCCCCCAGCATGGAGAGGGCGGCTCCAGGTTCCCCCCATCATGGACAGGGCAGCCCCTGGTCCCCCCATCATGGACAGGGCGGCTCCAGGTTCCCCCCATCATGGACAGGGTGGCCCCAGGTTCCCCCCAGCATGGAGAGGGCGGCTCCAGGTTCCCCCAGCATGGAGAGGGTGGCCCCAGGTTCCCCCCATCATGGACAGGGCAGCCCCTGGTCCCCCCAGCTGTTGGCAGGGCGGCCGCAGGTGTGTCCTGGGAGCTGGGAGGTTTTGCTGGCTCAGGTGAGCTCCCCAGTGCCCTGTTGATTTGTTCTCGTACTTTGTTTCCCCGCTCCCTGAGGGTGGTTCTGTCTGTGAAAACTGCGCCTCCCTCTCCTGTGCGGTGGCGTCAGTGCCGACGCGTGTCTTGCTGCTCTGCTGCTAGGCTGCCGGGGGCAGGGTCTCGCTGTTGCTCCGCACCCTGGTGGGGACAGAGGAGAGGTCCCGAGTGCTCGGGCTGCTGTCTGGTTTCCGGGGGTCTTTCGTGTTCTCTTGTGAAATCCGTGCCTGTGTCCTGTGAACCGCGTGGCGTGTGCTGCCGGTAGGAGACTGTGGCTTGCCGGGGCCTCACCCGCAGGCCTCCTGGGTCCCAGGCACTCGCTCTCACCTCACAGCGCCCAGCATGGAATATGGGGTGTCCTCCCTGCTCCTGACGTGGGTGGGGGGCCGGCTATGCTCCTGATGGATGGGAGAGTGGCTTGACGTGTAGATGAGGCATCCCCACTCCCTGGGTCCCTCAGAGGAACTCTGCACCGTGAAGATGACTCATCTGTCACTGGTGTGTGACGGACATCTGTCATCTGTCACTATGGTGTGATGGACATCTGTCATCTGTCACTGGTGTGATGGACATCTACAGTCTGTCATGGTGTGTGATAGACATCTGTCATCTGTCACTATGGTGTGATGGACATCTGTCAGTCACTGGTGTGTGATGGACATTTGCCGTCTGTCACTGGTGTGTGATGGACATCTGTCATCTGTCACTGGTGTGTGATGGACATCTGTCATCTGTCACTGGTGTGTGATGGACATCTGCTGTCTATCACTGGTGTGTGATGGACATCTGTCACTGGTGTGTGATGGACATCTGTCATCTGTCACTGGTGTGTGATGGACATCCATTGTCTGTCACTGATGTGTGATGAACATCTGTCACTGGTGTGTGATGGACATCTGCTGTCTGTCACTGGTGTGTGATGGACGTCTAGAGTCTGTCACTGGTGTGTGATGGACGTCTAGAGTCTGCCACTGATGTGATGGACATCTGCTGTCTATCACTGGTGTGTGATGGACATCTGTCACTGGTGTGTGATGGACATCTGTCACTGGTGTGTAATGGACATCTGTCATCTGTCACTGGTGTGTGATGGACATCTGCCATCTGCCACTGGTGTGTGATGGACATCTGTTATCCGTCACTGGTGTGTGATGGACATCTGTCACTGGTGTGTGATGGACATCTGGGGTCTGTCACTGGTGTGTGATGGATGTCTAGAGTCTGTCACTGATGTGATGGACATCTGCCGTCTATCACTGGTGTGTGATGGACATCTGTCACTGGTGTGTGATGGACATCTGTCACTGGTGTTATGGACATCTGCCATCCATCTGTCACTGGTGTGTGATGGACATCTGCCGTCTGCCACTGGTGTGTGATGGACATCTGTCACTGGTGTGTGATGGACATCTGGGGTCTGTCACTGGTGTGTGATGGACATCTGGGGTCTGTCACTGGTGTGTGATGGACATCTGCCATCTATCACTGGTGTGTGATGGACATCTGTCACTGGTGTGTGATGGACATCTGTCTGTCACTGGTGTGTGATGGACATCTGTCACTGGTGTGTGATGGACATCTGTCACTGGTGTTATGGACATCTGCCGTCCATCTGTCACTGGTGTGTGATGGACATCTGCTGTCCACCTGTCACTGGTGTGTGATGGACATCGTGAGGCCACTCTGCCGTCTGGAGTTAACCCCACATTTCTAAGAGGCGGTGGGTTCTGTTTGATGAACTCTGCCTGGAGAGCCTGCGTTGACATCTGTGAGTGACACTGGGCGTTGTTTTCTTGTACTTAATCCGACCTGAATGTCGGAGAATCTCCTTCATGAGAGAAGTTGGGCAGCTTTCTTCCCGCCAGAGCTCTGACGTGGTCTGTGCTGCCTCAGCCGCTCTCTGAGGCGCAGGAGGCTTTCCAGGGAGCCCGGCGGGGCCTAGCGGGGCCCCGGCGGACCTGGTCGGACCTGGTCTCTTGTCCCTTCTGCAGTGGGTCACCTTGGGGGTCGTGATTCTCCACGAGATTACCCACTGTGGCAAGGCTGCCTGCGTCTGCACAGTGGACTGCAAGTGTCTACAACATTTAAAATCCCCTCTGTTTAAAGTTAAATCTCTTGATATAATAATGTGTCTAGTAAAAGGAAAAAGAAAGAAATTTGGGTGATTGGAAAATGCCATCACCCCGGAATTGTAAGCATTGCTATTTTCAAAGCCACAGAGTCCACGAGGGAGCAGCTGACTGGACACCCAGGGTTGCCTTTGCGTCCTCTAGTGCTGGTGGCCAGAGAACTCCAACCGGGCCGTGGCCAAGATGCCACTGGGTCATTGTGTCCCTCCCAAGTGCCTGGGGTCCAGGCCTGCCTCCTCTGCTTTCCTGCTAGTGCACCTGGGAGACAGCGGTGAGGTCCCTGCACCCACGTGAGAGGCCTGGATCAAGCCTGGCC
Source organism: Lepus europaeus (assembly GCF_033115175.1). Taxonomy (NCBI): domain Eukaryota; kingdom Metazoa; phylum Chordata; class Mammalia; order Lagomorpha; family Leporidae; genus Lepus; species Lepus europaeus. The sequence continues at coordinate 125,453,187 of NC_084835.1, forward strand.
CAGTCCTTCTGTTGTGGCCATTTGGGGAGTGACCAGCAGGTGGAATCTCTCTCGCCCTCTCGCCCTCGGCCTCTCTTTCAAGTAAAATGAAAGTAAATGAAGCATTTTTTAGAAAGCTTTCATTTAATAAATATAAATTTCATAAGTACAGCTTTTGGATTATAGCGGTTCTTCCCCCCATAACCACCCTCCCACCTGCAAACCATCCAACCTCCTACTCCCATTCTTCATTAAGATTCATTTTTAAAGTATCTTCATATGCAGAAGATCAACTCTGTCCTAAGTAAAGATTTCAACAGTTTGCACCCACACAGACACACAAAGTATAAAGTACTGTGTGAAAACTAATTTTATCATTAATTCTCATAGTACAACACTAAGGACAGAAGTTCTACATGGGGAGTAGGTGCACAGTGACTCCTGTTGTTGATTTAACAATTGGCACTCTTATTTATGATGGCAATGATCACCAGAGGCTCTTATCACGAGCTGCCAAGGCTATGGAAGCCTCTTGAGTTCACAAACTCCGATCTTATTTAGACAAGACCATAATCAAAGTGGAAGTTCTCTCCTCCCTTCAGAGAAAGTTGCCTCCTTCTTTGATGGCCTGTTCTTTCCACTGGGATCTCACTCAGAGATCTTCCATTTAGGTCATTTTTTTACCACAGTGTCTTGGCTTTCCATGCCTGAAATGCTCTCATGGGCTTTTTAGCCAGATCCAAATGCCTTAAGGGCTGATTCTGAGGCCAGAGTGCTGTTTAGGACATCTGCCATTCTATGAGTCTGCTGTGTATACTGCTTCCCATGTTGGATCGTTCTCTCCTTTTTACGTCTATCAGTTATTATTAGCAGACACTGGTCTTATTTGTGTGCTGTCTTTGACACTTATTCATACCTTTCTGATCAGTTATGAATTTAAACTGACCACTTTAACTAGTAATATGGCATAGTAGCTGCCAACTTAATGGGATTTGGAGTCCCATGGCAAGTTTTTAGCCTTCCCCTTAGGGGTAAGTCCAAGTGAGCATGGGCCAAACTGTACATCTTCTCCCTCTCTTATTCCCACTCTTATTTTTTACAGGGATCAACTTTCAGTTGGATTTAAACACCTAAGAATTATTCTGCGTTAAGTAAAGAGTTCAACCAATGGTATTAAGTAGAACAAGAAAATACTAAAAAGAATAAAATCGTAAGCTGTTCCTCAACAGTCAGGACAAGGGCTGATCAAGTCATTGTTTCTCAGAGTGTCCATTTCACTTCCACAGGTTTCCTTTTAGGTGCTCAGTTAGTTGTCACAAATCAGGGAGAACATATGATATTTGTCCCTTTGGGACTGGCTTATTTCACTCAGTATGATGTTTTCCAGATTCCTCCATTTTGTTGCAAATGACCAGATTTCCTTTTTTTTCACTGCTGTATAGTATTCTATAGAGTACATATCCCATAATTTCTTTATCCAGTCTTCTGTTGATGGGCATTTAGGTTGATTCCATGTCTTAGCTATTGTGAATTGAGCTGCAATAAACATAGGGGTACAGATCATTATTTTATTGACTGATTTAATTTCCCTTGGGTAAATTCCAAGGAGTGGGATGGCTGGGTTGAATGGTAGGGTTATGTTCAGGTTTCTGAGGAATCTCCAGACTGACTTCCATAGTGGCTTAACCAGTTTGCATTCCCACCAACAGTGGGTTAGTGTCCCTTTTTCCCCACATCCTCACCAGCATCTGTTGTTGGTAGATTTCTGAATGTGAGCCATTCTAGCTGGGGTGAGGTGAAACCTCATTGTGGTTTTGATTTGCATTTCCCTGATTGCTAATGATCCTGAACATTTTTTCATGTGTCTGTTGGCCATTTGGATTTCCTCTTTTGAAAAATGTCTATTGAAGTCCTTGGCCCATCTCTTAAGTGGGTTGTTTGATGTTGTGGAGTTTCTTGATCTCTTTGTAGACTCTGGCTATTAATCCTTTATCAGTTGCAGAGTTTGCAAATAATTTCTCCCATTCTGTCGGTTGCTTCTTCACTTTCCTGACTTTCTTTTGCTGTACAGAAACTTCTCAATCTGATGTAATCCTAATAGTTAATTTTGGATTTGGCTGCCTATGCCTCTGCAGTCTTTTCCAAGAAATCTTTGCCTGTGCTAATATCTTGCAGGGTTTCTCTGATGTTCTCCAATAATTTGATGGTGTCTGGTCATAGATTTAGATCTCTAATCCATGTTGAGTGGATTTGTGTGTAAGGTGTAAGGTAGGGGCCTTACTTCATGCTTCTGCACATGGAAATCCAGTTTTCCCAGCACCATTTGTTGAAGAGACTGTCCTTGCTCCAGGAATTGGTTTTAGTTCCTTGATCAAATATAAACTGGTTTTAGATGTTTGGATTAATTTCTGATGTTTCTATTCTGTTCCATTGGTCTATCTGTTTTGTACCAGTACCAGGCTGTTTTGATTAGAGCTGCCCTGTAGTATGTCTTGAAATCTGGGGTTGTGATGCCTCTGGCTTTTTGTTGTACAAGACTGTGTTAGCTACTCGAGGTCTCCTGTGCCTCCATATGAATTTCCGCATCATTTTATCCAGATCTGAGAAGAATGCCTTTGGTATTTTAATTGGTATTGCATTGAATCTGTAAATTGCTTTTTGAAGAATGGACATTTTGATGATATTCTTCCAATCCATGAACATGGAAGATTTTTCCATTTTTTGGTATCTTTTCTTCTATGTCTTTCTTTAATGATTCATAATTCTCATCATAGCAATCTTTGACATCCTTGGTTAAGTTTATTCCAATGTTTTTTATTTTTTTGTGGCTATTGTGAATGGGATTGATCTTACAAGTTCTTTCTCAGCCGTGGCATTGTGTATACAAAAGTGGTTGATTTTTGTGTATTGATTTTTTTAAAGATTTATTTATTCATCTGAAAGAGTTACACAGAGAGAGAGAAAGAGAGGGGGGAGAGGGAGTGGAGAGAGAGAGAGAGAGAGAGAGAGAAAGTCTTCCATTCACTGGTTCACTCTCCAATTGGCCACAATGGCCAGAGCTATGCCAATTGGAAGCCAGGAGCTTCCTCCAAGTCTCCCATGCAGGTGCAGGGGCCCAAGGATTTTGGCCATCTTCTACTGATTTCCTAGGCCACAGCAGAGAGCTGGATCAGAAGTGGAGCAGCTGGGACTCGAACTGGCACCCATATGGGATGCTGGCACTGCAAGTGGCAGCTTTACCTCCTACACAACAGAGCCAGCCCCTGTGTATTGATTTTATATCCTGCTACTTTCTCAAACTGTTCTACGAGTTCCAATAGTCTCTTAGTGGAGTTCTTTGGATCCCCTATGTAAAGAATCATGTTGTCTGCAAATAGGGATAGTTTGATTTCTTCCTTCCAAATTTGTATCCCTTTGATTTCTTTTTCTTGCCTAATGGCTCTGACTAAAACTTCCAGAACTATATTGAATAGCAGTGGTGAGAATGGGCATCCCTGTCTGGTACCAGATCTCAGTGGAAATGCTTCCAACTTTTCCCCATTCAATAGGATGCTGGCCGTGGGTTTTTCTTTTTTTTCTTTTTTTTTTTTTTTTTGACAGGCAGAGTGGACAGTGAGAGAGAGACAGAGAGAAAGGTCTTCCTTTTTGCCGTTGGTTCACCCTCCAATGGCCGCCGCGGTAGGTGCGCTGCGGCCGGCGCACCGCGCTGTTCCGATGGCAGGAGCCAGGTGCTTCTCCTGGTCTCCCATGGGGTGCAGGGCCCAAGGACTTGGGCCATCCTCCACTGCACTCCCGGGCCACAGCAGAGAGCTGGCCTGGAAGAGGGGCAACCGGGACAGGATCAGTGCCCCAACCGGGACTAGAACCCGGTGTGCCGGCGCCGCAAGGCAGAGGATTAGCCTAGTGAGCCGCGGCGCCGGCCATGGGTTTTTCATATATTGCTTTGATTGTATTGAGGAATGTTCCTTCCATACCCAGTTTGCTTAGAGTTTTCATCATGAAAGGGTATTGTATTTTATCGAATGCTCTCTGCGTCTATTGAGATAATCATATGGTTTTTCTTCTGCAGTTTGTTAATGTGGTGTATCACATTGATTGATTTGCGAACATTGAACCATCCCTGCATACCAGGGATAAACCCCACTTGGTCTGGGTGGATGATCTTTCTGGTGTGTTGTTGGATTCTATTGGCCAGAATTTTGTTGAGGATTTTTGCGTCTATGTTCATCAGGGATATTGGTCTGTAATTCTCTTTCTCTGTTGCATCTTTTTCAGGTTTAGGAATTAAGGTGATGCTGGCTTCATGGAAAGAATTTGGGAGGATTCCCTCTCTTTTAATTGTTTTGAATAACTTGAGAAGAATTGGAGTTAGTTCTTTAAGTGTCTGGTAGAATTCAGCAGTGAATCCACCTGGTCCTAGGCTTTTCTTTGTTGGGAGGGCCTTTATTACTGATTCAATTTCTGACCTGGTTATGGGTCTGTTTAGGTTTTCTATGTCTTCATGGCTCAATTTAGGTAGATTGCATGTGTCCAGGAGTCTATCCATTTCTGCTAGGTTTCCTAGTTGTCATACAGCTCTTTTTTTTTTTTTTTTTTTTGGACAGGCAGAGTGGACAGTGAGAGAGAGAGACAGAGAGAAAGGTCTTCCTTTTGCCATTGGTTCACCCTCCAATGGCCGCCGCGGTAGCGCGCTGCGGCCGGCGCACCGCGCTGTTCCGATGGCAGGAGCCAGGTGCTTCTCCTGGTCTCCCATGGGGTGCAGGGCCCAAGGACTTGGGCCATCCTCCACTGCACTCCCGGGCCACAGCAGAGAGCTGGCCTGGAAGAGGGGCAACCGGGACAGGATCGGTGCCCCGACCGGGACTAGAACCCGGTGTGCCGGCGCCGCAAGGCGGAGGATTAGCCTAGTGAGCCGCGGCGCCGGCCGTCATACAGCTCTTTGTAGTAATTTCTGATGATTCTTTTTATTTCTGTGGTATCTGTTGTTACATTTCCTTTTTCATCTCTAATTTTATTGATTTGGGTCTTCTCTCTCCTTTTTTTGGTTAGTTGGGCCAATGGTGTGTCAAGTTTGTTTATTTTTTCAAAAAACCAGTTCTTCATTTTGCTGATCTTTTGTATTGTTTTTTGGATTCAATTTTGTTGATTTCTCCTCTGATTTTAATTGTTTTCTCCTATTAGTTTTGAGTTTAGTTAGCTGTTGTTTTTCTAGATCCTTAAGAGCATTGATAGCTCATTTATTTGGTGCCTTTCCAATTTCTTGATGTGGGCACTTATTGCTATAAACTTTCCTCTTAACACTGCTTTTGTTGTATCCCATAAGATTCGATGTTGTGTTGTCACCTTTGTTTCCAGAAATCTTTATTTCTCTTTTGGTTTCTTCTATGACCCACTGTTCATGCAGGAGCATGTTGTTCAGTCTCCGTGTGTTTGCATATGCTCTAGAGATTCCTGAGTTGCTGACTTCCAGCTTCACTCCACTGTGGTCTGAGATGATGCATGGTATGATTTTAATTTTTTTTAATTTGCTGAGACTTGCCTTATGGCCTAGTGTGTGGTCAATCCTAGAGAAAGTTCCATGCACTGGTGAGAAGAATGTGTATTCTATAACTTTAGAATGGAAAGTTCTGTAGATATCTGTTCGTCCATTTGGTCTATAGTGTCGATTGAATCTGCTGTTTCCTTGCTGATTTTCTGTCTGGTTGATCTGTCTATCTCTGAGAGTGGAGTATTGAAGTCCCCCAGTACTATTGTATTGGGGTCTAAGTCTCCCTTTAAGTCCCTTAGCAAATCTTTTAAATAGCCAAGTGTCCTGTAATTAGGTGCATATGTGTTTATAATAGTTATAAACTATTGAATTGATCCCTTAATCATTATATAGTGCCCTTTTTGTCTCTTTTAACAGTTTTTGTGTTAAAGTTTATTTTGTGTGATATTAAGATGGCTACATCAGCTGTTGGTTTCTGTTGGCATGGAATATCTTTTTCCAACCTTTCACTTTAGCCTGTATGTGTCTTTGTTGGTAAGATGTGTTTCTTGTAGGCAGCAAATAGATGGGTTTGATTTTTAATCCATTCAGCCAGTCTGTGCCTTTTAGCTGGGGAGTTGAGGCCATTTACATTCAAGGTGACTATTGATAAGTAGTGACTCTGCCCTGCCATTTTCCCAAAGATATTCCTAATTTATACTTTGAACTTCCTGTGATCTTTTACTGAGACATTTTCTTCCTTTACCTTCTTTCATATTGATGACCGTGTTTCTGTGTTTCTGCGTGCAACACATCCTTAAGCATTTTCTGCAGGGCTGGACAGGTGGTGACAAATTCTTTCAGTTTCTATTTGTTATGGAGAGACTTTATTTCACCTTCATTCACAAATGTGAGCTTTGCAGGATATAATATTCTGGGCTGGTAGTTTTTCTCTCTTAGTACCTGGGCTATATCTCACCATTCCCTCCTAGCCTGCAGGGTTTCTGATGAGAAGTCTGCTGTGAGTCAATAATTGGAGATCCTCTGAGAGTAATCTGACGTTTCTCTCATGCACATTTTAGAATCTTCTCTTTGTTTCACTGTGGTGAGTCTGATTACAGTGTGTCGTGGCGAGGATCTCTTCTGGTGATGTCTATTGGGAGTTCTATGTGCTTCCTGCACTTGGATGTCCCTTTCTTTATCCAAACCTGGGAAGTTTTCTGCTAGCATTTCACTAAAAAGGCCTCCTAATCCTCTCTCTCTCCATGCCTTCAGGAACTCCTAGGACGTGTGTGTTTATATATATATTATCCTGTAGATTCCCAACAGTGTTTTTTAGTTTTCTAATTTCCTCTTCTTGTCTTTGGTTTGACTGTATACTTTCCTGTGCTCTGTCTTCTAAGTCCGACATTCTCTCTTCTGCCTCACTGATTCTGTGTTTAAGGCTCTCTACTGCATTTTTTATTCTATTGAATTCTTCATTTCATTTTGATTCCTCTTTGAAGTCTCAATTGAATGGGAGGAATTTTCTTTCATGTCCTGCATGGACTCCAGTAGTTGGTGCGTTTGCTTTTGGTTACTTCCATGTAATCTTATGATCAATTTTTTGAGTTCCATTTCTTGCGTTTCTTCTTTCTCATTGTCTTCATGATCTAGTATTGAAGCGTCGAGTTCTTCTGGGGGTGTCGGGTTGTCTTCCTTATTCTTGTTTCCTGGATTGGTGTTTGCTGTTCGGCATTTGTGGAGACACCATTGGCTTCTTGTTGTTGTTTCTCTGTGGTGACTTTCATTGTTCTATGACTGTAGATAAGCTTTCAGTGACTCTTTAGAGGCTTGTAGTGGGTGTGGCCAGAGGGCTTTGTTCAGTTCTCCAGGGTTAAGGGTGTGCCTAGACGGACACACCCACATTTAGCGTGGTAAATCTTCTCTCTCTCTTTTTTTTTAATCAGAAGGGAGGTTTATTCTGCTCAGCGGAGTTCTCCGTGGAGACCGGTGCCTGAGCGCGAGCCCCAGTGGGGATAATATTCGTCCATTCTGTACCAGGGGCCACAGGGAGGATCTGTGCAGTCCTCAGTGTAAGTTCAGATTCCCCAGCAATGTCCCTCACCAGGTAACCAGGAACCCCCGGGCTTGCGGCGTCCCCCCGAGACCGCCCGAAGTCCCAGCCACCGTGAGTGCTCCCACACAGCTCAGTTTTTTTCGCAGTCCCGGTTCTGAAGCTTCACAGTCACAAGCTCCCTGCCCCCCGTTACGTCTCCCAGAGTCAGGAGTCTCCGCCCTGCTGATTGCCAGGCGCAGACACGAGCTGGCGCAGCCATTGTGTATATCACAATGTCACCCGCTCTATCGGCTTGTCACAGCTTACCTTTGTAGAGTGATTGGAGACAGAAATGTGTCCGGCCCGGCCTTTTTTTTATTTCTCCTCCAGTTTGGCTGGTACACTTTCCCCCACGGGGCTCCAAGCCTGGCTCCCTGGAGGCTCGTCCTGCTGCTTTCTCACCCCTGGCTGGGGCTGCCGCGGTCTGGCCCCACCTCACTTTCCAGTGCTGGTGCGTAGGCTCTCGGCTGTTGGAGTCCCAGTGAAGCACCTATTAGCTAAGCAAACAATTACCAACACGAGAGGCAGCCTCCGTGTCAGAGTTATGGGAGGACCCGGGAGGGAGGAGGGGGAAGGCAGGTCCAGCGTCTGTGTCTCAGGGACGTCAGTCTCCCCCGTGAAAAACCAGGGTGTGAATTCCTCCCTGAGTCTGGAGCACACACACACACATTGCACACACTGACTCGAATGCTCACACGCAGTGCACACATTCCACACGCAGACACACGTGTCATTCACATACACACACATTGCACACACTGACTCGAATGCCCACACACATTGCACACATTCCACACACAGGCACTTACAATACACATACTGACACAAATGCCCACACGCAGTGCACACATTCCACACGCAGGCACTCACACGTGTCATTCACATACACACACAATACACACTGACACATGCCCACACAGTGCACACATTCCACACGCAGGCACTCACAATACACATACTGACACAAATGCCCACACACAGTACACACATTCCACACGCAGGCACTCACACGTGTCATTCACATACACACACAATACACACACTGACACATGCCCACACAGTGCACACATTCCACACACAGTGCATACATTCCACACACACACGTGTCATTCACATGTACACACATTGCACACACTGACTCGAATGCCCACACGCAGTGCACACATTCCACACGCAGGCACTCACAATACACATACTGACACATGCTCACACAGTGCACATATTCCACACGCAGACACTCACACGTGTCATTCACATACACTCACAATACACACTGACACATGCTCACACAGTACACACATTCCACACGCAGACACTCACACGTGTCATTCACATACACACACAATACATGCTGACATGAATGCTCACGCAGTGCACACATTCCACATGCAGGCACTCACAATACACACTGACACATGCTCACACAGTGCACACATTCCACACACAGACACACGTGTCATTCACATGTACACACATTGCACACACTGACTCGAATGCCCACACACAGTGCACACATTCCACACGCAGGCACTCACAATACACATACTGACACATGCTCACACAGTGCACATATTCCACACGCAGACACTCACACGTGTCATTCACATACACTCACAATACATGCTGACATGAATGCTCACACAGTGCACACATTCCACACATAGGCACTCATTCACTCTACACACACATCATTCACGTGCACACATTATGTACATGCATGCACATGGGTGAGGGGATGGCTTGCATGTGCTAGTGTGTACATGCTCATGCTCCACACATGGCACACACACACAGGGCGCTGCCTCCCGTGGCCCCTCAGAGACGTGGGCTCTCTCTGTGGCTCCAGGTGCTGTGGGCCGTGCTGTGACCTTGGCTGTGGCCCACCGGGGTGCAGCTGCAGCAGAACGAGGCACAGAGCAGCCCAGCCCCTGCCTCTCACAGGTTTGCCTCACGTGAGAGCTGCTTCTGTCTGCCACAGTGGCACAGGGACTCGAGCCGGAGTCCTGGGAGACACGGCAGGGCACCTTTCCACGCCAGGGACACGGAAGGTCCCTTATTCCACACGCTCCAGGCTCCAGGCTCCCACACAGCCGACCAGGGCCAGAGACCCCATCAATGCAGCCGCCCGTCTCTCACACCACGTTGTTCTGGATCTCGTGGAACCCTCCCTGTGCCTCTTCTCCCGGCTTCCTGCTGCCCCCTGCTGACTCTGCAGGGCCTTCTGGGAGATGCCGCTCAGAGCGAGAGCATCTGTCAATGATGATTTCTACTCCTAGCTGTTTCTTTTTCATTCAGATTCTGGGATTTCTTTATATTATTTTTTCTCGTGTTATTTATTTATTTGAGGGGCAGACAGCTCCCATCTGCTGGTTCAATCCCCAAATACCTGCACCAGCCAGGGCTGGGCCAGGCTGGAGCCGGGAGCCTGGAACTCAGTGTGGGTGTCTGACGTGGGTGGCAGGGACCCAGCTGGTTGAGCCGTCACCGCTGCCTCCCAGGGTCTGCGTCGGCAGGAAGCTGGAGCAGGGAACGTGGGCGTCTCGCTCGTCGGCCCTCGCCTGCTGCTGTTTTGTGTCTGCTACGTACTCTGTAACCTGTTGTCCAGAGCTCCCAGGAGCCTGCCGGTACTTACTTTTCTGTGGTTTAGTTTCCATTTGTAAATTCACTTTCCTGTTACCCAAGACGTCGGGAACACAGGTGCTTGTGCCCATGAGAACAGACTCTCAGCCGTGAGCCAGCACTGAGCAGCTAGCAGCTGCGAGGTCTGGTGGAGCTGTTCCCAGACAGGCTGCTCCGCAGGGATCCGGGACTCTCCAGGCACGGAGCACCCTGCTTCCCGCAGTCCTCCTGCCCCCTCCTCTCCTGGGGCGGCGCCGGGCGAGGGCTGCGGGCATGAGGCTTTGCCTAGGGCTGTATCTGGCACCAGGAGGCTTCCCCTCGGAGGGAGGAGGCTGGGAGCCCCAGGGTTATGGGCCTGGCGGGACTTGGGATTGGGACGTACGGATGTATGGATCTGGGGGATTTCAAAGCTGCCGCCGAGGCTGCTGCTTCCTGCCCACGGGAGCTCCCCCTGCTCCACGCGCTGATGTCTGCCTCCCTACCGGAGGAGCTGACGTCATGTAACTTGTGTGCACCCCGGGACACGTGATTCGGGCCTGAGCTCCAGGTGAGTTGCAGCTCCACCTGGATTTGGCTGGAAGAGCCATGAGCCTGCTCCACACACCCAGGCCCTGCTCCCACTGGGACAGGAACGGGAGGAAGGAAAGGCGGGAGTGGCCGAGGGAGGCCTCCCAGAGGGAGCACGGCTTGGGGCTCCAGGGAGGAGCGGCCACCTCACGTGCTAGAGCACAGGCCTGCTGTCACACCCCCAGCGTGGGGCCCTCAGCCCGCTGTGGACCGCAAGGCCGAGGCACACCTGTCGGAGGCAGGGCAGAGGGGCCGCAGCAGCCTGGAACACCCCGTGGGGACGCTGGCTTCCCCTGCTGAGACCTCCTGCGGCTGCTGGCTGCCGTCTCTCTCCCCTGCAGTCCGGCTTCCACCCTGCCTGCGTGTGGGGTGGGAGGGGCTCTGAGATAAGGATGAGTGAATGGAGGCACAGGCCGCCGCCTCCCCCCTTCCCCACGGCACACTTGCTTCCGAGGTCACAGTGAGCCAATCCCTGTCCCCACAGGCCCCCCCCCCACACGTGCTGTTTCCCCCATCTGTTTGATGACAGCTGTCCTCATGGGCGGGCAGTGCTATCCAGCCGTGGGTCAGTGACTTGTGGCCATTTCTGAATTGGGTTGTCTTTTTCTGAGAAACCCTAAGAGTTCCTGTGTAATCTGGAGTAGACCCTCACCTATGTCTTGCAAACCGTTAATCGGACTCACTAGAACTTGTCTTGCTAGTGTCCTCCGAGGCACAGAAGGGTTTTGTTTCGTCGGCTTCGGTGTCAGTTCAGAAAACCCTGGCTAATCCCATGTGAAGCTCTACGCCTGCTTTTGGAGTTCAGCTCTCAGGGTAACGTCTCTGGTCCGCTCTGAGGCCCCTTCTGTCCATGCTGTGCCCAGCACCACTTGCTGAGCAGTGTCTCCCCCGGGGGGGGCCTCGGCCGCCCAGTGACAGGGTTTGTTCCGTGGACTCGGGTCTTCCCCAGCACCAGCTCTGCTTGCCGTGCTGTGGACTTGGTGGGACCCAGGCTGAGCCCTCCAGTTTGTTCTTTTTCCTGATGTTTGGGCTCCCTTGTACTTCCAACTGGCTTTCAGGATCAACTGTCAATTTCCAGAAAACACACCTGGGGTTTCCGTGTGGTTGGGTTACTGACCAATCTGGGGAACGTTGCCATATCAACATGTTAAATCTTCCAGTATGGAACATGGGCCGTCTTCCCATTTAGGTCTTCCAGAATTCCTTCCAGCAGGATTTTGTACTTCTCACTTTCTCAGATGTAGTCCTGAGCGTTCCTTTCTTTCTGAAGCTATTGTAAATCAAAGTTTTAATTTCATGTTTAGGTTGTTTATTGCTGGTTTTTAAGTCTTGCTGTTGCATCTTGCAGCTTTGCCAACCTCGCTGTAATGGTTTTCTGTGTGTGCTCCTTTCGTGCGTTCCACACATAAGGTCAAATCCCCTGCAGGCAGAATTAACTTCCTCATTCCAGTCTGGTCGCCTCTTACGAGAGTGTCCTTTTCTTGTCCAATTTCCCAGACCAAGGCAGCGTAAAGCGGAAGTGACAGGAGCGTTGCTCTCTCAGGGAAGGCTCTGGACTTTCACCGCCGACCTGAGGGCGGCATGGGGTCCACAGGTGGCCTGCACCACGTAGGGGAAGCCCCGGTCACTGCGCGTCACACACGTGGGTCAGGGTTCGAGTCCACGGATCCCTCTCCTACACTGCTGAAGTGATCGTGTGTTCCTCCGTGCTCTGCACACGTGTGTCACGCTGGTTAGCTCGTGCTCGCCGGGTCAGCCTTCCGTTCCTGTGATAAACGCCTGTGACACGTGACTGCACGGCCAGCCTGTGCACACCACTTCACCTGCCGCTGGCTGGGGCTCGCCAGGGTTGCGTTGAGGCCTCTGGGTCCCTATTGACAAGGGACAGCTGCTGGTGTTTTGTTGCTGTTCTGCATTGCACTGACGAGCGACCTCTGCCATTCTGTCTTCTGTGGGATCTTGTGTCTCCCAAGAGAACGAGTTAGGAAGTGCCCCCCTCATCTGTGTTTGGTGCAACCTTGAGGAGTATTGCATGGATTCTTCCTACATATTTAGTAGAATTTGCCAGTGAAGCCATTCTGTCCTGGAATGTTCTGCTTCGGAGTGGTTTTAGTCATTGATTCAATCTCTATCTTTTTTTCTTTTTCTTTTTTTTTTTTGAAGAAGTATTTATTTATTTGAAACTTGGAGTTCATCCAGTGGTTCACTCCCCACGTGGCTGTAATGGCTGGGGCTGGGCCAGGCCAAAGCCAGGAGCCAGGAGCTTCTTCCAGGTCTCCCACGTGGGTGCAGACCCCAAGGACTTGGGCCATCTTCTGCTGCTCTCTCAGGCCGTAGCAGGGAGCTGGAATGGAAGTGGAGCAGCCAGGACACAAACCAACGCCCATATGGGGTGCCGGCACTGCAGACGGCGGCTTTACCTGCTACACCACAGTGCCAGCCCCAATCTCTCTTTCCTCCAGGTCTATTCAGATTCTCTGTTTCTCTTTGAGAAGAGTTTTGGTACTTTATGTGCTTCTAAAACATTTATCGTATATATGCTGTATAACATACGGCTGTTCGTATCTTTCTCATCATAATTCCATTCTCGTCTTCCAGAATGTTCATCTGAGAATCTGTTTTGTTAGGTGCTGTCTGGCCACTCCAGGTCTTTTTCAATCATTTTACTTCCGGTGGATTTTTCTTCAGATGTGTGCAGTCTTCCATAGACAGCACGGCCTTGGGTTACGTTTCTCCCTCCATCCGTGTGGCCAGTCCATGTATTCACTGTGGAACGGAACCCGTTTGCACGTAAGGTGATGGCGGGTTAGGAAGGGCCTCTGCCAGTTTGCTGTTTCTTTTTTGCCTTTTAAAGCCGGAGGGGGAGGGGGAGAGGGAGAGGGACTCGCCCACTGCTTCCAACGCCAACAGCTGGGGCGGGGCCAGGCCTGGCTCCTGGTCGGGCCCCTTGGGAACAGCAGGAACCCACGTGCTTGCGTCATCACGGCTGTTCTGGGCGAGCGCATTAGCAGGAAGCTGGACCTGGGAGCAGAGCGGAGACCCCAGCCAGGCACCGCAGGGGACGCGGCGCCCCGAGTGGTGCCTCAGCCGCGGCGCCAACACCCTGACCCATCACATTTTCTTCGCGTCTTACATCTTTTTTTACGTTCTGGTTCCTCCTTTTCGTTCCCCGTGCGTGCGTCTGGAGCCGGGTCTCCGGGGCCACCGCCTCTGGTTCCGCAGCCCACTCCTGAGAGCGTCACACACGTGGGTCAGGGTGTGACTGACCCACACTGACCCTTGCACAGAGGCCAGGTCGCCCCTGAGTGCGCGCATAGGTATGGAGAGAGGAGGCGGTGGCCGGCGCGGCGCGCATCCTCGGCCTGCCCCCGCGCCTCCGTCTCCGGCCATGGCTCCCGCGTGGCCAAGGTTCTAACAGGTGCTCACTTTTTTTGCAGGTCCAGTCTCGGGGACCCTGGCCCGGCGCTGCGACCTCGGCGGACCGCCGATCAGTGGACGCGTGAGGCCATGGCGCTGCTTCCCGGACCCGCGGCGCCCCAGGACGGCGGAGGCACGAGCCGCGCGCGACACGTGATCATCAACGTGGGCGGCTGCCGTGTGCGCCTGGCCTGGGCGGCCCTGGCGCGCTGTCCGCTCGCGCGCCTCGCGCGCCTGCGTGCCTGCCGTGGCCACGACGAGCTGCTGCGCGTGTGCGACGACTACGACGCGAGCCGCGACGAGTTCTTCTTCGATCGCAGCCCGTGCGCCTTCCGCGCCATCGTGGCGCTGCTGCGCGCCGGCAAGCTGCGGCTGCTGCGCGGCCCGTGCGCGCTCGCCTTCCGCGACGAGCTGGCCTACTGGGGCATCGACGAGGCGCGCCTGGAGCGCTGCTGCCTGCGCCGCCTGCGCCGCCGTGAGGAGGAGGCGGCCGAGGCCCGCGCGGAGCCCGCGGCGCACAGCGCGCAGGACAGCCCGGCGTGCGCCCTGGAGCCAGGGCGGCTGGAGCGCGGCCGGCAGCGCCTGCGCGACGTGGTGGACAACCCGCGCTCGGGCCCGGCGGGCACGCTCTTCGCCTGTGTCTCGGTGGCCTTCGTGGCCGTCACGGCCGTGGGCCTGTGCCTGAGCACCATGCCGGACATCCGCGCGGAGGAGGAGCGGGTGAGTCCAGCGGCGGAGGGGCGTGGTGGGGCTGTGGGGCCAGGGGAGGGCACGCGGGTTCCGGGCGGCGTGGCAGGGCTGCGGGAGGGTGCACGGGTTCCGGGCGGCGTGGCAGGGCTGCGGGAGGGTGCACGGGTTCCGGGCGGCGTGGCAGGGCTGCGGGAGGGTGCACGGGTTCCGGGCCGCCTTTCGCTCACTCTGCCGTAGTGGCCGGAACGCGGTCCTGCTGCCGCGGACATCAGGGGAGCTGCAGGTTGGTTTCCAGATCCTAGGCCCCGGCCGCTCGCCGGCAGCTCAGCTGGTCAGGCCTTGGTGGTTTACGGAGCTGTCCATGGGGTCTGGAGAGTCGGGTCCACCCGAGCAGGGTCGTGACTGCCTCCACCCTCGCGTGTCCTGCCTGCCGGCCTGGGAAGGCCATTTGGGGTTTGCGGGCATGCAGGAGGGGAGGTGGCAGGCGCCCCGGGGCGTTCGGGGTAGGTGGGTGAAAGGAGAGCCTGCTGCGGTGTCGGCAGGGGCCGAGCGTGGCCCTCAGCCGTGGGGCCGCCCCAGGAAGGCCCTTTCCCGGCCAGCGTGGCCCTCAGACGTGGGGCTGCCCCGGCCAGCGTGGCCCTCGGACGTGGGGCCGCCCCAGGAAGGCCCTTTCCCGGTCAGCGTGGCCCTCGGACGTGGGGCCGCCCCAGGAAGGCCCTTTCCCGGCCAGCGTGGCCCTCGGACGTGGGGCCGCCCCAGGAAGGCCCTTTCCCGGCCAGCGTGGCCCTCGGACGTGGGGCCGCCCCAGGAAGGCCCTTTCCCGGCCAGCGTGGCCCTCGGACGTGGGGCCGCCCCAGGAAGGCCCTTTCCCGGCCAGCGTGGCCCTCGGACGTGGGGCCGCCCCAGGAAGGCCCTTTCCCGGCCAGCATGGCCCTCGGACGTGGGGCCGCCCCAGGAAGGCTCTGCCCGGGCCAGCGTGGCCCTCGGACGTGGGGCCGCCCCAGGAAGGCCCTGCCCCGGCCAGCGTGGCCCTCGAACGTGGGGCCACCCCAGGAAGGCCCTGCCCCGGCCAGCGTGGCCCTCGGACGTGGGGCCGCCCCAGGAAGGCCCTGCCCGGGCCAGCGTGGCCCTCAGCCGTGGGGCCGCCCCAGGAAGGCCCTTTCTCGGCCAGGGTGGCCCTCGGACGTGGGGCCACCCCAGGAAGGCTCTGCCCGGGCCAGCGTGGCCTCGGACGTGGGGCCGCCCCAGGAAGGCCCTTTCCCGGCCAGCGTGGCCCTCGGACGTGGGGCCGCCCCAGGAAGGCCCTGCCCCGGCCAGCGTGGCCCTCGGACGTGGGGCCGCCCCAGGAAGGCCCTGCCCGGGCCAGCGTGGCCCTCAGCCGTGGGGCCGCCCCAGGAAGGCCCTTTCTCGGCCAGGGTGGCCCTCAGACGGGGGGCCGCCCTAGGAAGGCTCTGCCTCAGACTCTGCCTGGGGTCTGAGATGGCGTCTCCCACCCAGGCAGCCCAGGACAGCCCCCACCTCGGGGTCCTCAGCCACACCTGGAAATCCCCTGTGTGCAAGTTCAAGGGGGGGTGGGCGAGAACATGTGTGTCTCAGGGCGTCTCTAGGGGTCTCTGAGGGGGACTCTAGGGCAACTCCAGGGGGTCTCTGAGGGCAACTTAGATGACTCTGGGGGGTCTCTGAGGACAGCTCTAGGGGTCTCTAAGGGCATCTAGGCCATCTTTAGGGGTGCCTCTGGGGGTCTGAGGGGTCTCAGGCATTTCTGGAGGCCTCTAGGGGCATCTTCCTGCTGACCACAGGCACAGACGCTCAGGGACATGCAGTGTCCTGGCTGACACCAGATCCTATCTGCGCCAGAGGAGCCTGCAGCCTGAGGCCGGGAGGCCGGGCAGCCCAGGATGCCAGAGGAGGGACGGCGTGGGCAGCGGGACTGGACCCCAGTGCGGGGCACATAGCTCCCCTCCCACTGCTCTTCACGGCCATCCCCCTGGGCACCGCTGTTTCCCACGCCATGTGGCCCTAACCTCACACTAAGCTGACAGAGGAGCCCCTGCGTGTGGGAGCCATGACTGCCTCGGCTGTGGGCGTCATGGGAAGGACTGCAGTTTCTCCATGAGCTGGTGACATGTGCGCTGCCTGCTGTAGTGGGCAGGCCAGGAGCCCCAGGGCCCAGGACGTGGGGGCAGGAGTCACTTGCTGGGCCCGTTCCTGGGGTGTGCCATGACCCCAGATGTGCCATGACCCCCAGATGTGCCGTGACCCCCAGGATGTGCTGTGACCCCTCCATGTGCCATGAACCCCACAGGATGCTTTGTGTCATGACCCCCAGATGTACTGTGAACCCCAGGATGTGCTGTGACCCCCCCAGATGTGCCATGAACCCCAGGGTGTGCTGTAACCCCCAGATGTGCCGTGAGCCCCACAGGATGCTTTGCGCTGTGACCCCCCATGTGCTGTGCCCACCCCCAGGGTACACCCAGCACCCACTGTACTGCTTCTCACTCAGCTGCCCTCTTACCCAGAGGAAACCCTCCGTGGCTTCCCGAACCCCCCGGTCAGGCCTGAGGGTGATCTGTGGTCCCTGCAGAGGCAGAGATCAGCTCCCGAATCTGGACATCTGTGGTCACAGAGCATTATCCCAGATTCTCTAGGCGCGAAACATTTATTCTAGCCAGGAACCCACCTGGTGTGGCCCCGCCTGTGTGGGCTCTCCTGGGGGAGATGCCCGTGGCAGTGGTCACCACTACACACGTCCAGCACGACCACACTGGGCTGGAAGTTGAGGCCAGGAAGTGGCTGTTGCCCCCGGGCCCAGCAGGAAGGGACTTGTCCAAGCCTCCCTTCCTCGCCATCCTGCGGCCTTCATGGCCCCGCGTCCATAGCCTCGTCCAGGGGACAGGAGGCGGCCCCTCCCCATGCTGCCACCTGGCACTAGGGGCTGGTTCAGAGCCAGGCGCCACGAGAACAGGCGGCCCTGAGTGCTGAGGGATCCAGAGTGACCTGGGCGGCTGTGGGCGTGTGCAGTGCTGTTGGGGTCTGATGGGCTCTGGTTGCGGACACTGCGGGCTGGATGGCCAGCCAGGTGCTTGAAGTCCCTTTTGAGCGTGCACAGCTGCTGGGAGAGACGGGGACATGCGCTTGGCGCTGGGACAGACTGTGCTGCCCGCCGGGAGCAGCTGCCATCCCGCCTGTCGCGCGGGGGCTGCTGCTCGGCTGTTGATGTCGATTTTTTCCGTTAAGCTCCTGGCAGTGTAATTAGTTATGGATCTCGGCTGCGGGCTTGCTGAGAACATTCCTGTGCTGGGCACCTGCCCCTGCCCAGGCCGCAGCTCCGCTCTGTCTGAGCGCCACTGGCCTGGACTCCGTGGAGACTCTGAGCGGACACGTGTGCGGGTGCAGGATCCGATCAGCCAGGACACATGGACGGGGGGCGGGGGGGTGCAGGGTCTGAGGGCTGGGACGCGTGCATGGGCGGGCACAGGGTCTGAGGGCTGGGACATGTGCATGGGAGGGCGCAGGGTCTGAGGGTTGGGACGCGTGCTTGGGCGGGCGCAGGGTCTGAGGGTTGGGATGTGTGCATGGGCGGGCGCAGGGTCTGAGGGTTGGGAGGTGTGCATGGGCGGGCGCAGGGTCTGTGGATCTGGGACGTGTGCATAGGCGGGTGCAGGGTCCAAGGGCTGGGACACGTGCACAGGCGGGCGCAGGGTCCGAGGGCTGGGACACGTGCACAGGCGGGCGCAGGGTCCGAGGGCTGGGACACGTGCATGGGCGGGCACAGGGTCCGAGGGCTGGGATGCGTGCATGGGTGGGCACAGGGTCTGTGGATCTGGGACGCGTGCACAGGGGGGCGCAGGGTCCAAGGGCTGGGACGCGTGCACAGGCAGGTGCAGGGTCCGAAAGCTGGGATGCATGCACGGGCTGGCCCAGGGTCCAAGGGCTGGGACGCGTGCACAGGCGGGCGCAGGGTCCAAGGGCTGGGACGCGTGCACGGGCGGGCGCAGGGTCCAAGGGCTGGGACGCATGCACGGGCGGGCGCAGGGTCTGAGGGCTCGAACACCAGCAGGCAAAGGGTCCGAACTGACGGGACAGGGCCCACGCAGGCCACGAAGTCCCAGAAGCCCAGGAGCGGATGATTGTGTCAGCGGCCAGAGCCCCCATGATGCAGAGGTAGCCGCCTGTCCCCCCCAGGCCCTCGGCTGACAGCTGCAATTGTCCCTCCTGCACACCCCAGACCCCGGCCCTGGGCCCTTGAGCTCCAGCCTCGCCCTGTCTGGTCCCCACGCTGTGGCTGGGCCTGACAGATGGGAAGCCGGGCTTCCACCGTGGACAGAGCCCCGTCTTAGCAACCCAGCCCCTCGGGCGTATATGGGAGCCAGTGGGCCTGGCAATGGTGGCCGCACACCCCCAGGGCAGAGGAGAAGGGACTCCCTTGGGCAGAGAGGGCTCCAGTCTGACAGCAGCCAGGCCTCAGTGTGCCCCTCAGGCCAGCGTGGATTGCGAGAGCTACTGAGCCTGCACTGGGTAATTGACTTGACAGTGCTCAGGGCAGGAAGGGTTGGGCATGTGGGCGCTCGTGGGCCCCTCTGCAGGGGAGGAGAGGCCCCTTCCTCCAGGTAACAGGAGCCGTCCATCTACACAAAGATGATGCCCACTCTGTGGAGGAGCCTGGGGCCAGCTGTCCGCAGTGCAGACGTGGGGAGGGCAGCTTAGAGTGCAGGGTCCCCGCCCCACCCCAGGGGAAAGGCTGCCTGGTTCTGCTGCGGCTCCCAGCCTCTGCTGCTTCTCTGAACTGAGAGTTCCCAGGCCCAGGGGCCCATTCTGAGCTCCACAAACAGCCCAGGCAGCAGCCTTGGGCCCTGCCAGCTCTGCCAAGGGGCTAGAATAAAGGTGGAGGCAGGGAGTGAGCAGGCTTCCCTTGGCACTCAGCTGCTTCCCCCTGCCCCTCTCTGCCGAACACATGCACTCCCCCGCCCTGACCCACCTGCCCCCCCAGACCCACTTGGCCCCCTGCCCCTGGACCCACCTGCCCCCCTAACCCACTTGCCCCCACTGGACCCACCTGCCCTCCCATCCTGGACCCCCTGCCCCCACCCCAGCTCCATGTGCTCCCCCTCCCTGGACCCACCTGCCCCCTCCTCCCTGGACCCCTTTGCCCCCACCCTGGATCCACCTGCCCCCACCCCAGATCCACCAGCCCTTCCTCCCTGGACCCACCTGCCCCCTCCTCCCTGGGCCCCCTTGCCCCCACCCTGGATCCACCTGCCCTCCCCTCACTGGACCTACCTGGCCCCTCTCCTCCTAGACCCAACTGACCCCCTCCCCCTGGGCCCACCTGCCCCCTCATGTATCTGCCCCCCAAACCCACCTGCATGCAACCCACTTGCCCCCCACCTGGATTCACCTAGCCCCCCATCCTACCTGCCCCCGCTCCCCCTGGACCCACCTGCCCCCTCCAGCCCAGTGCTTGTGGTGAGGAGGTGGCACCCACAGTTTAGGTTCTGATTGGTGGGGCTGGGGGCCCGCCAGGCTCTGCGGGGAGGGGTGGGCCTCATCTTGCATTTAACTTCGACTCTGTAGCTGCCTGCAGGGAGGAGTGGGGACCTGGGTGTTCACTGGGAGTAGGCGTCTCCCCCCGCCATGTACCACCCCCTGCCCGGCGTTTCCCTAAGTAGACTCATCTCTGTGACACCTACACTGCATGTTTAAGGAAACCAAGTTCATCCAAGCATAAATCCGCCAGGCACCACCCTTTTGGGGGAACAGATGCAAGAAGTTGGATTTCAGGGGCGGGGGTGGTAGCACAGTGGTTACGATGCTGCACAGGCTGCCTGCACCCGTATCGGAGTGCCTGGGTTCAAGTCCCACTCCCAGCTCCAGCCTGCTGCTGATGCGCACCCTGGGAGGCAGCAGGTGAGGGCTCAAGGACTTGGGTCCCTGCCACCCACACGGGAGACCGGACAGAGCGCCTGGCCCCTGGCGCTGCCTGGCCTATCCCCAACCATAGCAGTCATTTGGGGAGTGAACCAGGAGATGGAAGCTCACTCGCTCTTTCTCTCCCTCCCCCTCTTCTCCCCCCTCTCCCTCCCTCTCTCTCCTCCCTCTCTATGCCTTTCAAATAAATTCAAACAATAAGTAAAACTTTTTTAAAAAAGAGAAATTGGAATTCAGTTGATTTTAGGCTCTACTTATGCTAGAAATACTGAAGTATTACATAGAGTTTTTTTTAGTAAAAGAACCGAATCATTGTAATTCACCAAACTGGCTATCCCAAAGAGGAGCTTGCGCTCAGGATTTGACCCAAAATACTGACATGTCAGCCTCTGTCATGGGCAGAGGGTGAGTCGGCGAGGCCCACACTGCCATCCCCAGGGCTCCGTGCACAGGCACGGCTCCCGGTGACACTCACGGGCTCCGTAGGACTTGGCTGTGAGCATTTCAATAAATAAGCTTCTTGTCCCTGGGTGGCTGTGTCAGCTCAGTGTGGTGCAGACCCGGAGGAAGCTCCTGTCCCGGGCCTGGCCCTGTCGTGTCCGTCACACCCTGGGTCTCCTCCCCCTGCAGCCCAGACCCCACGCTGGTCTTCCAGGGCTGCCACTTGCAGGCGCACTTCCTGCACACAAGTTGAGATAAGGAGCGGTTCCTGCAGAGCGGCAGGCTGAGAGCTGCAGCCGGGAGTCCTGCCCTTGCCCCAGGTGAGCGTCCCGGCCCACAGACCACCCCCAGGGGCTTGGTCTGGGTGCTGGCTGGGCCAGGGGCCCCAGGACGCTGTTTTGGCCAGCGCGGGAATCCTAAGGAGAAAACACCTGTGTGTCTGGGACCACCTGCGACTTCTGAAGTTGCCGTTTGGTCGCGCTTTCCGCGTTTGCCACCGCTGCTGCTTCTGAGAATTCCTGTCTGCTGGGCTTCGCTGGGCGGCCATCTCTTTATCTCTCTCTGGGCCCTGCGGCCTTGCAGGCCTCGCCTGGGCAGCTGCATGGTGCCCCCTTGACTCTGCCTCGTGGCCTCAGCGCCCGCACAGTTCCTCCTCACATCCCTGCGACCACAGTGCCGTGGGGGTTGTTGAACCTACGCCTTTTCTTCTGGGGAGACCCCTTGGAGGGAGTGAGCAAAGCTGTAAGAGAGTGGTGATTAGACAGGGACGTGGGTGCGTGCTGTGCTGCCCTTTCTGCCGGGAGACGCTGGTCATGCGGGGCTTGCTGCTGTCCCCGAGCCATGCTCCCAGGTCCTGGCCCCCAGAGGCTGAAGTTGGTGTGTTTGGGGACGCCCCGGGTGGCCCCTTGTGACAGGGCGTCCTCAGCAGGGGTACCTGACCCACTCACAGCGTAGGTCCCGCAAGGTTGGAAGGCCAGGTGCCCTTGGTGTGGAGCAACACCTCACACTGGGTCTGCTCGCCCAACGTGCAGAAAGAGGGTCCCTGGCTTCCGGCAGTGGAACCAAGTCGGTGTTTGCTGCAAAGCACAAGCAGGAGCTGAGCGGGAGGTGGCGGTGGGGCTCAACCCCAGGCTCTCACCCACTGGCTCCACCACTGAGCCGCTCAATTTTCTTAGCAACTTCAGTAACAGAAATTTAATGGAAAATCTATTCTGGTCACTGTAATAGCAAAAATAAGAAATGCCTAGGACTGTTCTTAGCAACGAGGGCTCAATATTTGCAAAGAAAATCCACAGTGACTGCTGGGAGTGTGGAAGTGAATGAGGAAGCCGAGGTCTGCGGGTCTCACAAAACCACACGTAGAATGGTGGGAAGGAGGGGACCCACCCCAATCTGCTGTTTAATAAACTTCCCCAGATTGGATCTGAAGCAGCAAACACATGGTGTGGGTGTGACTTGGACTGACTCACCAACCAGGGAGCCTGGTGCTGAGGAGGCTGGTGGGTGGGGGAGGCCGGTGTGTGGGGAGGCTGGTGTGTGGGGAGGCTGGTGTGTGGGGAGGCTGGTGCCTGGGGGAGGCCAGTGTGTGAGGAGGCTGGTGCCCTGGGGGAGGCTGGTGCCCTGGGGGAGGCCGGTGTGTGGGGAGGCTGGTGCCTGGGGGAGGCCAGTGTGTGAGGAGGCTGGTGGGTGGGGGAGGCTGGTGGGTGGGGGAGGCCGGTGTGTGGGGAGGCTGGTGTGTGGGGAGGCTGGTGCCTGGGGGAGGCCAGTGTGTGGGGAGGCTGGTGTGTGGGGAGGCTGGTGCCCTGGGGGAGGCTGGTGTGTGGGGAGCCTGGTGTGTGGGGAGGCTGGTGTGTGGGGAGCCTGGTGCCTGGGGGAGGCCAGTGTGTGAGGAGGCTGGTGGGTGGGGGAGCCTGGTGGGTGGGGAGGCTGGTGCCCTGGGGGAGCCTGGTGTGTGGAGGGGCTGGTGCCTGGGGGAGCCGTTGCCTGGGGAGCCTGGTGCTAAGGGAGGCTGCTGGGTGGGGGAGGCCAATGTGTGGGGAGGTTGGTGCCTGGGGAGCCCGTTGCCTGGGGAGGCCGGTGCCTGGGGAGGCTGGTGCCTGGGGGAGGCCAGTGTGTGAGGAGGCTGGTGGGTGGGGGAGGCTGGTGGGTGAGGGAGGCTGGTGGGTGGGGAGGCTGGTGGGTGGGGAGGCTGGTGGGTGGGGGAGGCCGGTGGGTGGGGAGGCCGGTGTGTGGGGAGGCTGGTATGTGGGGAGGCTGGTGGGTGGGGGAGGCTGACCCAGGCAAGACTTCCTGCAGCGCCTCCCCCCCACCTATCCACAGCTCTGCAGCCATCACACATGCCCACAGCTGTTGGCAAAGCAGAGCTCCTGGCCAAGTCCAGGGCCAGAGTGGATCAGGGAGGATGAGGCTCCCTGAGGACATTAGTGTAGCCACTGCCCCATCATCGGTGCCTGCAAACACACAACAGACAGGGACATAAGGAACAATCCAGCAAATGTCCGCACTTAGTAACACCAGATATTGAAGCATACGCTATAAGTGAAAGCAAACAAACACATATAGTAACACCAGACCTTGGTGAGCGCTATAAGTGAAAGCAAACAAACACATATAGTAACGCCAGACCTTGGTGAGCACATCCGTCCTTGGTCACAGGGATGTGCCCACACCGGGAGTACAAAGGTGGCAGCAGACACACAGGAGTGTAGCGATTCAGAGCGTGGGATGGACCATCTCAGCAGGTGGTGCTGGGTCTGAGTAACCTCGGTGAGCGCCAGCCACGTGGGCCGCTTCAGTGAGCATGTTGTTTCCGTACAGTTAATAAAAGGGAGTGCAGTTTTTCATCCAGGAACCCGAAGAATCTTTTTAGGTTTGTAATAAAGCCAGAAATGAAAGGAAGCATTTGACAACATAAAAAAAGACTAATAAAAGCCCTCCCTAGGTTTAAACAAACTATAATCTCAGAATAAAATAGCAGCATTTGTGAAAAAGCCAGGGCCAGCATTGTGGCGTAGCGAGTAAGCCGCCACCTGTGATGCTGGCGTCCCGTATGGGTGCCAATTCGTGTCCCAGCTGCTCCACTTCCAATCCAGCTTCCTGCCAATGCACAGGGAGGCAAGCAGGCAGTGGCTCAAGGAGCTGGGTCCCTGCACCCACGTGGGACATGTGGATTTGGGTTCCTGGCTCCTGGGTTCAGCTCAGCCCAGCCCTGGCTGTTGTGGACATTCTGGGAGTGAACCCGTAGACGGAAGA